>NC_057834.1:106654260-107283982 GCF_910594005.1 Cervus elaphus
CAGTATAGCTAAGCACCTCTCTTTTGATTAGTATTTGCATAGCATATGCTTCTCCAGTCTTTCATTTTTAAGCTACTTACATGATTATATTTGAAATGAGTTCTTATATATAACATATAAGTGGGTCATTTTTTTCATTCTGCCAATCTCTCTTTTATTGGTGAATTTAGATCCTTTATATTTAGCACAAGTTCTGATGTGTGAACAGTTAAGTCGGCCATTTTATTATTTATTTTTTATTTTTCACTTTGTCTTCCGTTTCTCTGTTTCTCATTTCTGGTCTTTCTGTGAGTCACTTAAATATTTTGTAAGAACCCCGTTTTAATGTATCTGTAATGTTTTTGAGTACATCTCTGTATTCTGCTCTAAGTGCTTCCTGTAAAGCTTACAGGCTATGCATATGTAGCTTGTTACATCATCTAGTGTTGTTTCCATTTTAAGGCTGAGGAAACTGACTAAAAACTGTCAAGTGATTTGCGTAAGTTATTCAAAATTGATAATGGCCAAACAAGGACTTGACTTCTACCCTCGGTCTCTACTTATGTTGCCTGACACTTCTTGAGATAGTTAGCAGATTTATTCAGGGTTTCATTTATCCAATAGATATTTATGAAGTGCTTATCATATGACAGGCATAGTACAATAGAGTATATGATGAAAGGTGTGGTATAAATTTATGGCAACCAAATGAGGTGTTATTAGGTAGGTTCACTGTGAATGAGAAGCCATGGGGATAATCTCTATAGAATGCTGAAATGAATTTGCTTGAACTTGAAATAACTGTGAGGCAAGTGGCTATATGGAGTAAAGTGGACAGTAGATTTTTAAATGGGAAGTAACATGAGCTAAAACAAAGTGAGAAGGCAGTGAAGAAACTGGTTGATTTGTTTGGCATAAGGGGAACCTTCCTTATTTCCCGCATTTCTGAAACATTCTCTACCATAACTATATGGCTTATTATAGGAACATATATGTGAATAAGAAAAAAACTAATTGGACTAAGGACAGGAAGTGATAGATAAGGAGGATAAATGTATTATGAGGACATACATTAGGCTGCTTGTAACAAAAAAATCCCAAAATACAGTGGTGTGAAAATATTGAAATTTATTTCTCTCTTACAAGTTGAGATGTAGGCAGGAAGACCAGGATAGCAAAGCTGCTTTGCTCCACAAGATTATCCAAATACTCAGTGCTTCTATCTTGTTGCTCTGGTCTCACGACACTCAACATGAAGGGGAAAGTGGGAGATGGTGAGAAGGAAATTTCCTTCAAGGACACGACTCGGAAGATGCACACATCACCACTACTCACGTCCTATTGGAAGTTAATTGGGAAGTAATGTGGCCAGTTAATCCTTAGGGAGTTCCATCACTCAGCAGAAGAGAGAAAATATGCTTTCTCCTTGCCTTCATTTAAGGATGAGACATACAGAGCGATTTAGAAAGAGCTCTACTTTATGCCCACCAACTAGGCACTAAATCTCTGTGCCTCATTTTCTGAAAACTAGGAATACATTATGCGGTTGTTATAGGAACCAAGCAAGTTTGTGAATATTGGTTTATCCCAGGGTAAACTAGCACATAGCCAATGCTTATTTCTATATCTACCCTCCTCCTTTCTTCAAAAATGTATAGTAACCAACTCAAGGAAAAACCAGTTGTTGGTTATAAATGAGGCATCACTTGTCTGACTTGATTGCCTCTTGGGCTCCTTTCATCCACTCTCTAGCCACTTCCCCTCCATTTCTTTGTCAATACCTTATCTGAATCTTTTTGCTAAAATACACTCCCAAATATATCAACAAAAATAAATAATTTTCTTATTAATCTTTGTATTATGGTTGCTATCCCCAGAATCCTAAAGATGGGAATTTGTAATAGCCCTCATTTTATTCATTTGGAAACTGAGACAGAAGAAAATTCTATCTGTCCCCTTGAACAAGGGCTTACATCCCTTTGCACACAGATCCCATTCATTCCACAGAGGCTCCAGTGGCTGTCTGCCAGGGACCCGGGAACAAAGTGCCTTTCACTTTGCTCTTCTCATTCTTCCTCACAGAAACTTCTTTGGAGGGGAGGGAGCACACAGTGCGGCTTGTGGGACTTTTGTTCCCTGTCCTGGCATCGAAACTGGGTCCTTAGCAGTGAAGCCCTGAGTCCTGATATCCTGACCACTGAACCACCAGGGGATTCCCCCTTACATAAACTTTGAAGGAAGAACAGTTTTTTACCTTCTATAGCTGGGAAGGTGAGGCTCATAAAAAAGGGAAGTAGCATTCCTAAGTGCTCACAGCTAGTCAACCACAGAGTTAAGATTTCCACATGTCTCCACAGCTAGTGTGCTCCTCTCCATAATCCCTATAACAAAACTTCTGTCACCTACAGCCTGCTGAGTAAGGGGACATTCTCTCCTGGTATAATAGATTTGATTTACTAGGAAGTCCCTGTTCCCTACCCCAGAATTCACTAAACATATCTCTTCCTTTCTCTGGTGAGTCACATGGGCTGAATTCTCTCTTTTCACTAGACTTTAAGACGCTTGAGGTTAGAGACTTTGTTTATTTAATCTTTATGCCTTATTCTCAGGACACATGTGCTCACCCAATTCAAGTACATTGAGCATATGAATGAGTGTGTATAATGAATGTCTATGTCCTATAGTGTAGTCTAGTTAAGAGCAGGAAAAATGGAAACAGGTAGACATATTTCCTACAGCTCAAGTGCACAGACAGACAAACACAGAGACTCCCCTCAATACAAGCCTCCCACCAGCCCCATGCACCCTCCATTCCAGGATTCAGAGACATATGCATATTCAACTGTGACTCTTCTATTTTTCAGTTTGTGATGAAATATGGGAACATTTTTAGCATGGATTTTGGTACATTTCCTTCTGTTCTTATAACTGGATTGCCCTTAATCAAAGAAGCCCTTGTCCTTAATCAAAGAAGCCCTTGTCCACCAAGACCAAAACTTTGCCAACCGCCCCTTGATGCCTATTGAAATACGTATCTTTAACAATAAAGGTAAGTTTCTTGAACAATGTTTGTTTGATGTTCCTATGGTCCGTGAAAGGGTCTCCAACACTCCCAAGGACCTATCATATTCCTGCCCCTCTAGGAAGCTGAGTCCCTGCATTTCCCTGCTGAAGACACCTGCTATGGGAACCTGGCAGGGTCAGCCCTAATGTCAGGGATTTGGGAGAAGCCATGTTTTTTCAGATGGTTCTCAGTTTCTCTTTGAAACATTTAATCTATTAACTCTACATCCATTCACTCCATGAAAGCCAGGTGTACCTAGTGCTAGGCACCAGTGACAGAACAGTGAGGAGAACATACATAATCCTTGATTGTTCTATAACTTACATACTATTAAGAAAAACAGTGTCAATCACACTAATAACTTAAGACCTCAGTGTTATGAAGATAAGAGCAGGGTTCACTTATTACGGGTATCTAATCTAGTCCTGAGACTCAGGAAAAACTTATGTAAGTAAATGACATTTAATAAAGTGATGAAGCAATGCAGCAGAGGGAATAAAATGTAAAAGTTTCCAAGTTGGGAAGACAGACAGTGAACTGAGGAATTGAAAGGTGGCCAGTGCAGGAAGCACAGGGATGAAATGGAGATAATTAAATGAAGATGAAGCTTCTGAGTTTGGCCAGAAATAGTTCATGCAAGTTCCTTTTAAGGATGTTGCTTTTTATCCTAATAACAATGGAGGTTCTGAATGGTTTAAGTAGAGGAAGGAATCATCATATTTATATGGTACATTTTAAAGACATTTTTAAGCTGCAGTGTCAAGAATGGAATAAAGGAAGCAAGAGACTATTGTAGACTTTTGGATTAGAGGAGGTGGTGGCCTGGAAGAGGGGAGTGGAAAGAAATGTCAGTCCAGTAGGTTTGACCAGGAAAGTGGTGAAGATATATGGGTTTAAGCTACTCAGGAGGCAACTCCAGTAGGACATGATGACCTAGACAGAGGGAGAATGAGGTGCTGAGGTAGACACCCAAGTGGGTAGGTAAAGAAGGAAGAAAGATGTGGAGGAGGACAAGGTATTGTCTGGCCTGGGTAGGGAGTTGTATAGAGCAAACCATAAATTTAGTCATGAATATGCTGAGTGTGAAGCCAAGAGAGTCAAGCAGAGAACTGTACATGTGTCTGGAGCTGAGAGGCAGAAAATACGTGTTTACTGTCAGTAGATGTGATTTGAAATTTTAGAAATTGAGATTTCCTATAAATGGAGGATAGGGTAAAGAGAGGAGGCTTCAGACCTAATAGAAGATAGTTAACCTAAGGTATGATAATTTCTCTGAAGTCATAGAATTACCAGAAAATTATGGAGAGTGTGGTGTCCTGGGCTCCATTGGCAGAGAATGTTTCAGAAAGAAAGGATCTCATACTGCTGACTCATTAGGATGGGGTTGAAAAGGATCCTGAGTTGAATAGCAGGGAAGGAAAATGTTCCTAAGGTGGCGACAGTGTGGAAGGAGACATGAGAAGGAGTTGAAGAGTGCCCTGGAATGAAGAAATGGGAGGCTGGTGGCCTCTCCTGTGTTATAAAATCACTGAAGTTCTATTACACACAACATACAGATTGTTTTCCTTTGCCTGTGGTGTTCTTTCTGCAGTGTCCACAGTTTGTTATCTAGCGTGATTCATTTATCTTTTTAAGATATTTAAGATCTTTTCTACTTATGAGTATTGACTCCTTCTAATCCATTAGTGCATACTTGGTATGTGGCATAACCAGTAATTAAATATTCTTATGAGACAAGTAATCAAACGACAGGCTTTGGAGTCAAGCAGACTTGAATTTGAATGCCTGTTCAGCAGCTTACTCACTCTGTGACCTTGCAGAGTTTACTTTTATCTCCCATGCCTCATTTTTCTCATCATTAAAGTTAGGCGGCTGGTTTGGCAGTAATGATTGTACCTACCTCAGAGAGTTTCTGTGAACACTAAATTAAACAATGCATTAAAAATGCTAACATGTCCATCAGATGGGCAATCAGTAAATTCAAGTGATTATATCTATTGCTTTGGAATTATTTCTCTGAATAGTTTTCAAGCACCTTAAAGCCCTTCTCCTTTCCTCCATCTGATACCTTATCCTGAATGGGTCTTGTTGGCTTTTTTTAACGTTAGCTTTCTTTTCCCAGAATTGATCATGTCCAATGGCCATGTATGGAAAGAACAAAGGAGATTTGCCCTGACAACTCTGAGGAACTTTGGTTTAGGAAAGAAGAGCTTAGAGGAACGCATTCAGGAGGAGGCTGCCTACCTCATCCAGGAAATAGGAGAGGAGAACGCTAATCAGGTCCTAGGACAGGTGCACTGACTATGGTTTATTCATTCACTAATCAGATGCTCAGTTAGAGCCTATGTGCCTGTCCTGTGCCCAGCACTGTGTGGGCCACTGAGGGAATGACAGTGAACAGCTAACTATGACCTGCCCTCGTGGGGGTCAAGAATGAAGAAGAAGAAGAAGATGGGTATTAAACTTATTATTGGTTTTAAATCCTGGTCATCACTTTGACTTCCCAGACACTGACTAAGTACTTGCTGTGTGTCAGACCCTGTGTAGAGGGCTGCGGACACAGTCTCAGATGTGGTTCTGTAGTCAATGTGTCATATGTCACATAGAGTAGACTCTCTGGAAAATAGAAACCTATCTGAAGGCTTCATCTCTTCTTCTGCCTCCAGGACAGCCTTTCAACCCTCACTTCACAATCAACAATGCAGTTTCCAATATTATTTGCTCCATCACCTTTGGGGAATGATTTTACTACCAGGATGATCAGTTCCAGGAGATGCTGAGGCTGTTCGATGAGGTCATGCATCTGAGGACACCAGTGTGGTGCCAGGTAAGCCTCTTCTCACTTCCTCTCTTGGATAAAGACTTTAGGCTAATGTCAGATACAGATGAGATGGTCTTCCTTTTGTTTTAGGCTAAAATGCAACCTTTGAAATTGACTTCACCACAAACTTGTTTACAACCACTCTGTTGACTTTAGTGTTTTTGTCCCTGGAGATGGTAAAAAAATCTACCCGCAATGTGGAAGACCTAGGTTCAATCCCGGGGTTGGGAAGATCCCCTGGAGAAGGGAACGGCAACCCACTCCAGTATTCTTGCATGGAGAATTCATGGATAGAGAAACCTGAAGACCTATAGCCCAAGGGATCGCAAAGAGTCAGACACAACTGAGCGACTAACACACACACACACATTAAATATTTACTGTTGATAAAAAACATTTCTTACGTTCATTTAAAGTACAGAACTTTTTATGATATACACATATGCACTTACATTCTTTTCCTTAAAAAACAGTATTGCCATCACTTTTGAGTCTCTCCTTTCCACGTTCCTCCCTAGCTCCACACCTCCATGATCCTCAGATGTGTGTTTCTGTGCCTGACTCCCCCTCAGCACATTGCTTTGACTCGTTTGTTAGTTCCTCATTTTATTCTGCATAGTTTTCCACTTCATGAATGTGACACTGATTGTTATTCTCTTGAATAATGGCTTGGGGGATTAATAAACACATTTCTAATTAGAGGAATTTCTAATTTGAGGGATATTATGAATAAAGTTGCCATGAATATTCTTGTTTTATGCACACTCAAAGATACACACACACACACACACACACACACTAGAGACAATTGCCATGAACAAAATAATAAAACAATATAAGGGAATAGGAAGAGGGTCCCAGGGGTGCTGCTAGTTAGAGGATACCAGGTAAGACAGGTCCAAGTAAGTGACACTTATGTGGACATGTGCTGGGGTCCAGCCCCAGCAGGATCCAGGGGAACCCTCAGGATGAACGGCGTCGGCGAATGAGAGAGAGAGTGAGACAAAGCTCGGGGCTAAGTCTGAAGTTTATTTTTGCATTGCCCCTTTATACCCTTAACAACATCTTTGGGGGAAGTGCAGATTGCTTACACACAGGTCATCTCAAAACATTACATCAACTTGACCTTCAACAGAAACTGGATGTCACCCACATACTTTTTCGTTCACAAGAGTCTTTCTTATCATTTGGCCTTCAGGCCTGCTAACATTTTATGGCTTGCACCTGGTGTGACTTAAGCAACTTCAATAGCCGACCCTGTTTTTCTTATAATTAATCTATTTTCTTTTTAATAAGTGTCATCTCTATGGGAACTAGATAGGATTACATTTTTACAGAACAGAAATGCGAAGGACTGCAAAAACAGCAGATATGGCACAAAACAGGCTCTTAGTCTAAAAGTTAACCACCTGCAAGAAGTTGCCAGCTAATCTCTATCTAAAGTATTTTCTATTAGGCACATTTATGGCTATCATATTTGTGGAGCTTTTCTCACCCCGCGAAGGGGCCTATGCTTAATAGTTTCTTTTGTTAGCATACTGTGTTTAGGATGTTTAGAACAGTCAAGAGCATTTTGTGCAATGAGATCACACATTTATCAAACAAGCCAGAATGTCAGCAAAATGTTTGAATGGAAGCATTTCCTTCATCCCTGGCCCCTTCATAGGGTACCAGCGTCCAGGAGATTTATTAATTAGCTTTTAAGTTGGTCCTCACTCAGTGAAAGAGCAGCAGGAGAGCTCTTGGCAGGCAACACAAGAATCTGCAGCAGGGTAAACAAGAACAACAGCAGAAAAGGGGGGAGGATACAGGGTGGGGTAGTGGCTGAGGCCAACCTGGAGGGTCCCTTATCCTAGGCGGCCTTGCCTGTCAGGTTTTTTCCTCGTGACCTCGTCATGGATGGGGTCCCGGACGGCCTTGCCTGCCCAGTATTTTCTTCATGACCTCGTCACAGGCGGGACCCCCCATAACAGCTCCCGGCAGACATGAATGAAGTAAAAGGCTAGTGTTGTACAGATTTCATAGGAAGACCAATCTGATTGTATGAATAGCCAATGCAAAGGACTAAACATTATCGTCCTTGAGGTTATCACAGAGACCAATGGGGCTAGACTAGAAAGACAGAGAGTAAGATGGCAGCAAGTGATAGCAGAAGAGGGGACAGGAGGGTGAGAGGCCAGCTCATGTAGAGCTCCAGATCAGAAGAAGGATGTAGAACTTGTCTAAATGTCATGGAAATTCAGTGAAGTATTGAGGGGTAAGCAGTGATATGATTTATTAAACTGTTAAAGGGTCCCTCTGACACCTCAGTGGAAAATCGACTGGGAAGGGGGTTAAGGGGAGAATCAAGGAAAATGATGGAGTCTTTACAGATCCAGGTGAGAAATGTTGGTGCTTTGTACTAGAATGACAAATACATGGAGTAGTGAGAAGTGGTCTGAAATTGGTTATATTTTGGAAGAAGTGCTAAAATACTTTGCCAAGAGAAAAGAAGAGGGTTGAGACAGAGAAGATGAATCAAGGGTGGCTCAAAGGGTTAAGTGTAATCAAAGAAAATATATATAAAGATACGATGGTTTCTTAGTCTTCAAGAATGAAAAACTGGCACCCTCTTGTCTTCATGACTGCTTTGTTTTCTCCATCAGCTCTACAATGTCTTTCCAAGGATAATGAATTTCCTTCCGGGTCCCCAGCAAACACTCTTTAGTAAATGGGAGAAACTTAAAATGTTTGTTGCTAATGTGATTGAAAACCACAAGAGAAACTGGAATCCTGCTGAAGCAAGAGACTTTATTGATGCTTATCTCCAGGAAATAGAAAAGGTGAGAGAACCTAAGTGGTTTCCTGAGTAGTGTTCTTAAAGAACAAGTGAAAGGATTCTGGTTTCCTATGCTGCTGTAACAAATCAAACTTCAGGGGCTTAAATAGACCCAGGTTTATCAAGGTAAGGTGTTGGCAGGCCTGGCTCCTTCAGTGGCTCTAGGGCAGAATCTGTTGAAGCACTTCTCCAGCACCTAGAGGCTGCTTATACTCCACGACTCAGGGCCCCTTCCTCCATCTTCCAAACCATTGATGTATCCTCTTCTCTGCCACCATCTTCATATGGTCTCTTTATGTTCTTGCCTCCTCTTATAGAGACTCTTGGGATTATAATTGAAACACTGGGATAATCCAGGGTAATCTTTCCAAAAGAGAGGGTGAGAGGCCAGCTCATGTGGAGCTCCAGATCAGAAGAAGGATGTAGAACTTGTCTAAATGTCATGGAAAGTCAGTGAAGTATTGAGGAATAAGCAGTGATATGATTTATTAAACTGTTAAAGGGTCCCTCTGGCACCTCAGTGGAAAATCGACAGGGAAGGTCTCTCCTCCCATGTTCTGTCTGGGATGAAGCCCCCTGTGTTGTGACAACTAAGAACAGTCTCAATAAACCAATAATCACTGTGCTTTCTAGCATAAGGGCAATGCTGCTTCATGTTTCCATGAAGAAAACCTTATCTACAATACCCTGGACCTCTTCTTCGCTGGAGCAGAAACAACTTCAACCACCTTGCACTGGGGTCTGCTCTACATGGCCTTGTACCCTGAAATCCAAGGTGAGCACATCGGGGGGTAGGCCTGGTTCAGGTCAGAATACTTCCCTAAATTAGTTCATGTAAATCTCAGTATTCCTAAAGGGTGCTATTTGATCTATCCTCACTATTAAGAAGAGGAACCTGAGACTCTAAGAGCTTCAGAAACTCACAGCAGGAATGTTGTCGAGCAAGAATTTGCCACCAGATTTGTCTCAGACCAGGGCCTACTTCCTACCCACATAACCTCCCTGAAGAGCTAGTCTGGATAACCTAACATAGCCCTTTTGATCCTGGTTATTCCATTCCTTAGCTTAACCAGCTTAAGAAAAATTGTGGAATATTAGAATAATACAACCTCCTCTTATTTTCCAGAAAAAGTCCAAGCTGAGATTGATAGGGTGCTTGGCCAATCTCAGAAACTGAGCACGGACGCGCGAGTCCATGCCCTACACCAACGCTGTCATCCACGAGGTGCTGCGAATGGGGAACATCGTCCCTCTGAACGTGCCCCGGGAGGTGGCAGTGGACACCACCCTGGCCGGATACCACCTGCCCAAGGTAATTAGGGCCTCTCTCATAGCCTCAGGTCCCCAAGCTCATATTTGTAAATGGTTGGAGTCTCATTGGGAAATGTGACGTGTTTTCTTGTCTTAGGAAAACACTTAAATAGGAAGAGAGATATATTAATATTATTGCTGATGTCATAGAATTTTTTCTTCCTGTGGGGTTTTTAGAATGTTAGTTCAAGAAAACGTTAATAGGTGTTGTGGGAAAATAAGGGGATTCCTAGGTCAAACATATTTAGACAAAGACTTGCTGTTTTAAATTTAAGATGTCTCAGTGTTTTAATACATGATGTGCATTGTTAATTCCTGTGGGGATATAGCAGGCAGCAATTCTCAGTCAGACTTTGCCATGAGGTCCTTTTCTTTGCCTTGGGAGAACTTCTCACAGGATAGGGACCTGCCACACTTATGTTGGAAAATTCTGCTTCACAATCCTGGTGGTTTAGAATATTGAAATATGAATAAATATTTGAGACCATCTGAGCCAAAATCACATTAAAGTGATGTTTCTAGCGTAATATCCCCAAATGTATTGTTCCAGCTTTGATGTACACCCCTTTGAAGGGACTGCTTCACAGGGGAAAACAATCCAAGTCCGTGCAGTACTAAATATCAGAAAAGGAGAGAAAGGAACCAGTGCTTTTGAAATAGTGATTATGTGCCATTGGTCTTCCCTGGTAGCTCAGATTGTAAAGAATCTGCCTGCAATGCAGGAGATCCGGGTTTGATCCCTGGGTCGGGAAAATCCCCTGGAGAAGGGAATGACAGCCGACTTCAGTATTCTTGCCTGGAGAATTCCATGGAGAGAGGAGCCTGGCAGGCTACAGTCCACGGGGGTTGCAAAGAATTGGACACAACTGAGCAACTAACATACATGCACTATGTGCCATTGACTGTTCAGGTTCTCTCAAAATATCTTTATCGGTCCTCAGAATAATTTTGTTATCCTCATTTTACAAATTTGAACTTCAGGCTGAGAGAGTTACTAGTCTTTTAAAGAGTTCTCAACTACAAAATGACCACAGTTGGGTTCCAGAAACAGAGTTTTTCTGATTCCCAGGCTCATCTTTTTCTGTTCTACACAAAGCTCTCTCCTCAGGGGTTACTTTATTTTGCCTTTAAAAAAGACTCCCTGCAATTGTTCTCTGTGGGGCCCTGTCCTCACAAAGACAATTCTGCTCTCATTCTGCCCACCACTCTTAGGATCTCAGCAGACAGCTCTCCTGTGCCTCCGAGTGTCCTCTCTGCATACTGCACATTCACAGTTCTTTCCTTTCTCACCCCTTGGTCCATCTCTGTGGATCCATTGAAGTTTGTCTGAGTTTGTCTGTGTGTGGAACCTGGGGCTGATATCAAGGCAGAACAGTAGGAACTTCCCCACTGCATTCCCCTTTGTCCCCATCCTGCAGAGCTGGGAAAAGCAGCTATTCCTGCAATGATTGTGTTTACCATTTTCTTGCTGACTGACCATTTTGTGGGTGAAATCTGAAGTCTAAATGACTTCACAGGATATCTTTGTATCTTCATAGCAATTAATTTAGCTCCCAGTAACCATGCTAAGTCAATAGACTGGTTATAACAAGTTTTCTTTTCTGATGTAGTATTCTGCAGGCCCAGGGAGCCAAGTAAAACCGATTTTTAATAGCAGCTCGAATAGTCACCCTGAGGGATGGCATGTGCAGTGCTTCTCCACATAGCCCCAAGCTGAGGAGTTCTGAAGTGCTGGCTTCCAGGCCTCCGCATGCAACCCTCTATGAGAAAGTGATACTAGACTAAATGCAGAGGAAAAGAAGATGGGGCATTGGGTGCTGAGGAAAGGCAGGTACTTGCTGAAGGATACACAATGAGAATGCTCCTCGAATTGGGTAAAACTTAGGTCACAGAAAGCTAGGTCCTGGTTGATTAGCTCACGATGGTGGAGTAGAAGGACCTGAACTTAACCTTCTTATGCAAACACAAAAACCACAGATATCTTCTGAACAACCATTGACCAAAAAAAATAAAAAGGAAACCTACCAAAAAAAGATACCCTACATCCAAAGATGAAGAAGCCACAGCAAGATGGCAGGAGTGGCGCAACTGGGATAAAGTCAACTCCCATACTCACTGGGTGGACAGTGCACAAACAGGAAGACAATTACATCACAGAAGTTCTGCCACAGAAGTGGAAGTCCCGAGCCCCATGTCAAGTGCCCCAGCCTGGGGGTCTGACAACAGGAGGATGTGCCCCCACAGAATCTAGCTTTGAAGACCAGCAGGGTTTGATTGCTGGAATTCCACAGGACTGGGGGTAACAGAAGCTCCACTCTTGGAGGGCACACACAGGTGGTATGCACACCAGGACCCAGGGGGAAGAAGCAGTGACCTCGTAAGAGGCTGGACCAGACCTACCTGCTAGTATTGGAGGGTCTCCTGGAAAGGCAGGGGGGCAGCTGTGGCTCACAGCAGGGACAGACACACTGGTAACTCCAGCACGTACTCATTGGCATGAAGACACCCTGAGGCTGCCATGCACAACGGCATGGAAAGGAGTAGGGACAAATGACAGATTGAGAAACTGAAAGAGGCTTGATGCAGTGGGAGCACAGGTAGAAGGATGGTGGCTCAAACAGGGGCAGGTGATGTGTCCTTAGTCTAAGAGTGATGGGAGCTCCTGAAGGCTATCTGTCAAGTGCCAGGTGTGGTGGGTGGAAAGGACTAACATGATTAAATCATGTCCAAAGCTAACTCTGCTTTCATTGTGTTGAGAACAGTGAAGGGGAAGAGAGGATATAGAGTTGTAGTCAGAGCTACTGTATGAATGTGTGGACAACCAAGGTTGTCCTTGGACCTGGCAGTGGGGGGCATAATGCAGGTGACAGAATCAAGAGAAATTTCAAGCAAAATTGACCATCCTGCCTGAAGGACTGGAGGAAGGCAAAATGAGGAAAAGGGGGGCACTAAGGAGGACTCCTGGGTTTCTTGCTGTATACTAAAAAGGATAGTGGTCCCTTCCACTGGGTGACCTATCATTAAACCTTCTGTTGAATGTGCTAGATAATGAGGGGAAGAGAATGGAGGGAGAAACTTAGATGAATGAGACATTTTTTTGTTATGCAAACTGCCATAGTTACCACTTCACTGAGCAGCTGGGTTGATTTTGATCCAGAACTTCCTGCCCACTGTCACATGATTCATACATGTTGCATACATGTTCATTGATTCATATGTGTTCCCTCCCAAGTTCAACACTGACACGTCCCTGCAGAGATACATTCTGCACTAAGAGTAGTCATACATTCCTGATCAAATTCCCAACAGACAATTCCAGTCCACAGTTTTAAGCTGACTCATGGCAAAGAGCTGGGTTGTAGGGATTGGACTCTGAAGTTACTTGGTTGGGGAGTTTGGGGGAATTTGGGGTGCTATCAACATTAATGTAGGAGCCTGGGGGGCTGCTGCCCCATTGCACACGTGTGTTGTGTGTGTCATGTCTTGCACGAGTCTTTTCTGATTTCTCCAGGGCACCATGGTCATGACCAACCTGACTGCACTGCACAGGGGCCCCGCAGAGTGGGCCACCCCTGACACATTCAATCCAGAGCGTTTTCTGGAGAATGGACAGTTTAAAAAATGGAATCCTTTCTGCCTTTTTCAATAGGTGAGTAGCAAAAAACAGGAGTGTGGGAACCCAGAGTCTCTCTCTTTACCCTTCCCTGCTCTTTTTTTGAGGCTTTGCTTTAGTTGGAATGTCTCTAGATCGCCCTGCCCAGCATGGCTCACTCTTGCTGTGATTGCATCTTAGGATTCCCTGGGTGGAGCATCACCAGGACTCATGCCCTTACTTCCTAAGCCCTGGCTTGACTTGATGGAGATTTCAGCATCAAGTTGTTCTGTCCCCAGAACACCGGAAACAGAAGCTTAGACTCTGCCTGTTACCCGCAAGGAAGGTTGGAACCTCACCATCTTCATAGAGCTACAAGTGTTCCATGATCCTTTTAGGGCTGCCCACTAGCATAAAAATAAAGCTATTTCCTATGAAAGGGGTGGAGGAGGTTCCAGTAAAGGGGCTGCTTCCTTATCATTATGGGTATCACAAGTGACTCTAGGTGCCATGGACTTAAGTAGATGAGGTTCTACTGTATCCATTGTCTGATGAGGTCCCTTTGACTTTTAAAATTCTAATAACCCTTTAAAAATCTAGTTAATACATTTACATGGTGCACAACTTAAAATGTACAAAAGAGATTGCAGAGAAAACTCTTTCTTTCATGTTTCCCAGCCTGCCTGTTAGAAAAGGGTGTTTTAACTCATAACAATGTGAAATGAGTAACAAAATTCGCCATATATACCAGATAACAAGTTAAGTATGCTGCTGAAATCGTTTCAAATAATTTCCCAAATCCTTAATTCGATAAATGTTTCCTGAGTGCCTGTTTTGTGTCAAACATTCAGCCTGGAAGATATGACAATGACTAGGTAGGGGGGAAAAACCAATGCAACTCTCATGGACCACACGCTGTAGTATAACCTTACATGGCTCAAATTCCTATCACCACACTGGGGATAAGGAAGGAAACTGAAGCTTAGAAGGGCCAGCTGTGGTATCTACAGTAATAAAGCTCATAGAAGCAGAGCTAGAACTCAGTGTTGAACATGTTTATCAAATACTGAAGCCTGTGCTCTTCTTAGCAGTGTCTTCTTTAAAAAGTAACTAAATGCTAGTGAGTTAACATGCTGAAATTCATAGTAGTTTTCTAATCAGTAATTTAAAGTAAATATAGATTTATTATTTGCAACAGTATAATTTTGCTTATCATGACGCAAAGGCACAATAAGGGAGGGACTGGAATTTGAACCCACATAGACGTGATGCAGAGCCCAGGTTTCCTGCTGTAGGACTCTGTCCTGCGTGTATCTAGACTGATTCTGATTAGATCTTCTATGTCTTTCTTACTCTCATTCTATGCTACCGTTGCTCACTTTGACAAGTCACTTTCTAACATGAAAGCAGACATGAGATGTGGGAAAACCTTTCAGTCTTCCTGTCTGCAAGAGCTTCTGATTTCCTATTATAGTACAAAGCTGCAGGTGCTTTATTTAAGTATAAAATTATTCTCACCTCACTGGTTTTGTTGTTATTGTTTTTATTCAAAGTTGTACCACACCTTTCTAATTATAGATTTCATTGGCAAGCAAATTGTTTTACTTGCTACTTACAAAAACCCAATTATTAGCAGTTAAACATAAAGGGATCAGTATCTAACTCTCAATGTAAGGAAATTAGGATTCAGAGAAAGTTGTTTCTCATCCAAGGTCATCTGCCCAAGGAATTGGCAGAAAAGGGCAAACGACTCAAGTTTCTGGTTTCTTTTAAAATTTTTATTGATGTATAGTTGATTTACAATATTATATTAGTTTCAAGTGTACAGCAAAGTGGTTCCATTGTACATACATGTATACCTTTTTTTCTCCTTACTGGTTATTACAAAATATTGAGTGTAGTTCCCTGTGCTATACCGTAGGTCCTTGTTGGTTATATTTAAGTTCTAATCTAGTGCTCTTGCTAACACAATTAGAATGTTACTTATATTCCTAAAGTAACTTCCATTTTAAGATTCACTGAGTTCATATTTATATGTATTGATCATTATATTACTACATAACAAAGTCAAGAACTCAGTTACTTAAAATAATATGTATTATTGCTCCCAAGTCTACAATTGAGCTTGGGAGCTCGATTGATCTTACTGGGCTTTTTTGTCTGTTTGGGAGATCAGATGGCTGAAGGCTGATCTAAGATGACCCCGGCTGGGACAACAGGGCTCTTTTCCAGGTTTTTTCCTCCAGCATGTTAGCCTAGCTGGTGTACTTGTGGAAGATCTGACCACAGGTGGGAGAACAGAAGCACAGTGCCTCCAAAAGGCCTCGCTGGGAACTGGAGACCATCACCGCCACTGCCTTCTGGTGCCCATGCAGGTTATAGCCCCAGGTGAAAGGAAAGGGAAAAATGGCACAATTTGAGGGAAAGGGCTATGAAATCACATTGCAAATGATGGGGGTATAGGGAGAGGGTGGAACTTGGAGCCAGTGTTGCAATGAAGAGTTCCCACAAGCTGTCTTTCTGCCTAAAAGTCAAATCCAGAAATAGGCAAGCTTTGGGGGGATACTCTCAGCTATTATAGAATGAGGGCTGGCCAAACACAACAGGATATAGAAACCTGAAAAATACACTGACTCAAAAACTCAACACAGCGTCAGGTTTTTTTCCACCACACTCCCGTCTTCGGGTCATTGTTGCTTTGCCTCATTCTTGATCCAGCACTTTGTAAAGAAAACTTCCTTGAAGGAATGGGATGTGGAAAGCTCCTTCCCTTCTCTTGGAAAGATGATCAGGTGTGGAATTAGGATGTATGCACAGTCAGGGGCAGATGCCAAAACTATTATTGCAAACTTGTATTTTCTTCATGTAAGGTTTTCCCCTTTGATCCAACAAAACAGCAAACAACTTCTTGAAAAGCAAGAGACTGAATCCTCATTTTCAAAAAAGAAATAACTGGATCATAGGAGATAAGATTAGAAAGATCTTTTTTCAAAAGCCCTAGGCCAGTTCTCTCATTCCTAGTGAGGCAATTGACCTGGTTAGTGATGGCCAGCTGGTGGAAGCACCAAGGAGAAGATCTATGTCTCCCGTAGTCCAGGATGAAGACTTGAAGTAAAGTAGCCCTACTTTTCATTACTTATAAATCATGTCTCCTGTCTTACTGGTATCCTTTCCCAGCCACATACTGTGGTTAGGAGAAAGATTACTTCACAAGTTTGACAAGTGAGAATTGTCTATGTTGGTGAGAATAAATGATTTACTCATAGCCCAGAGCTGGGTACTGATGGAACCAGTACTGTAACCCTGGTTCCTGACTCTGTGGGTCCAATTTTGTCACAATATCTGGATTCTTCTAGGAAAATCTTAGGTATTTACAATACAACTGATTTGGTATCATTTGAACCAATTTCTTCACTGTTCCACTAGTGATGGATAAAGAAATCAGAATGAGAGGAACAGAAATGATTAGACATGTGCTGGTGGGAAACATAGAAACAGAATTATATAAAAATGGCATAATTCTGAAGCATATTTTGGTTTATTAAACACTTTTGCAGCTACTCTCTAATTTTATTTCCTCAACAAGTGGTTTCAGGCAGAGGACACAATGGAAGCATGCTACATTACTGCTTTCCAAGAATACTTCATTAGTTGAGGAAACACGAAAAAGCAGCACCCAGAATTAACTACAGAGAGTAATGCCATTGAAGGTGTACAGCAGAATCTTTTCAAAGACAGCTAGGCAATATGTCAAAATGTTAACAAGGGTTTTGTCTGGATTATAGGATTACAGACATCTTTTATTTCTATTTTTCACACATTTTCTTCATTTTTGCAATAAACATGCATTACTTAGGGAGAAAGTACGTTATTAAAACACCCACAAGAGAGATGGTGGTAGAGCCCTGTTTGGGGTGTTGTAGCCCAACTCAGGGAGGAAAACATCATGAAGGGAGGGGGTGGGTGAGGGAAGCCTGGAGCAGGTGAACACAGGTGGGATGAGACGGAGTCTCACTTTTGTCCTATGGGCAGCGGGGGTGGGGTCCTATGGCAGCGAGATTCCCAGTTATTAAGGCAGGAAACCTGCCAGAGGGAGACGGTGCCTCCTGCTTGAGAAACTTTGACATTCACTTGCTTATACTTTTCATCAGTCTTTTTTTGAAAATTGAAAAAAAAATGCAAAATTTTGCTTTTTGTCTGCTTTTGTCCTTATCATTTGCTAATGGATTTTTGAAAGACTTTTGACTTGACAACATTTGTAGGTCGACCCAACCCCTCACTTGTTTTATCCACACCCTGTACCTTCATCCTGTGCCTCACCAGTCTGACCCCTGAAGGCACTGGAGTGTGTGATTGTGGAATGAGCTCCCTGGACTTAGGATACACCAGGTGGTTATGATCAAATAAACAGTGCATAAAGCCCCAGGCAGGCCCTCACCTTGCTCAGGTTTTACAAGATGTGGTGGAAGATTTCCATCCTTTCGGGGCACAGATACCATCTGAGGAGGTAACTCACTCATCTTATATTTTTGTCTTTTAGGAAAGCGGATGTGCCTTGGAGAACAGTTGGCCAGGACTAAATTGTTTATTTTCTTTACTTCACTTCTGCAAAAATTTACTTTCAGGCCTCCAGAGAATGAGAAGCTGAGCCTGAAGTTCAGAATGAGCATGACCCTCTCCCCAGTCAGCCACCACCTCTGTGCTGTTCCTAGGGCGTGAAGTTGTCGGGAGGGGGAGAGAGAGGGGGAGGAAGGCAGGAAGAATGGGCGTGTCCCCCCAAGGCAGGGGGCCTGCTCAGAAGTGAGGGAGCAGCATCCAGTGCCTCTAGGACAGGTCACAGGAGCTGGACTCAGAAGGAACAGGATCCAAACCCCAGCTTTGTCATCTTTAGTGGAGCCTTAGGAAATCAGTTACTTTTGAGTGATTTGCCATTTCATCTAGGAGATTTAATCAATCTTGAGCACTCTTTGGAAGGACTAATGCTGAAACTGAAGCTCCAGTACTATGGCCACCTGATGCCAATGACTGATTAATTGGTCATTGGAAAAGACCCTGATGCTGGGAAAGACTCAGGGCAGGAAGAGAAGAGGGCGACAGAGGATGAGATGGTTGGATGACATCACTGATTCAATGGACATGAACTTGGGCAAACTCTGGGAGATGGTAAGGGACAGGGAAGTCTGGCATGCTGCAATCCATGGGGTCTCAAAGAGTCAGACACAACTGAGTGACTGAACAACGAATAACAACAACTGGGAGATTTGAAGTGGACAACAGTTCCTTAGCTAAACAAAAAACTGCTGTTAAGATCAGAGAAGTAAGGAGGAGACTTATGGAGAAAGGAGGGGAAAGAGAGGGTAGAACTAATTGAGGAAGTAGCATTGCCATATATACATGACCATGTGAAAAATAGATATTGGGAAGATGCTGTATAACACAGGGAGCTCAGCTGGTGTTCTGTGACCACCTAGAGGGGTGGGATGGGGTGGGAGGATTGAAGCTCAAGAGGGAGTGGATATATGTATATCCTTGGGACTTCCTGGGCAAGAATACTGGAGTGGGTAGCCATTCCATTCTTCAGGGGATCTTCCTGACCCAGGGGTCAAACCCAGGCCTCCTACATTTCAGGCAGATTCTTTACCATCTGAGCAACCAGGGAAGCCGTATATATCTGTGTGTGTGTGTGTGTTCATGTCTGATTCACACTGTTGTATAGCAGAAACCAACATGACATTGTAAAGCAATTTTGCTCCAATTAAAAAAATAGATCAGGGAAAATAATGAACTTTAAGGGGTTTGTAAATTGTAAAGCACATCATAAAAGTTATGATCTGCTTTTCTGTGCCCTTCCTGAGAGGAAAATTTGCTTCTGGCCTGTTGAGATGGCCTGGGTCAAAGAGGTGCCAAATGATGGACATGAGTTTCAAGTTGGGCCCTGGGGCAGCCACGGAGGTCAATCAGAAAGGTTCTCACACTTGGTAGCACTGGGCAAACTTATCCTGCTTCTGCCTCAGACTGGCCCCTGGAAAATCAGTAGGGCAGGGAGAGCCTTGATTTATAGGCAGGTTTCTATGGAGAAGCAGTTTCACTGGTTTACCTAAGAATACACTGCCTTGGCTTTGGAAACCAGAGCCAAGAAGGACATCACTACATATAACCAAACATGGAAATCAATTTATGGAGAAACAAATGTGGAAATATTTTGTAATTATATTGTGCCTCCTTACCTTGAATCCTCTCATGCATTTATTCCTAACCCCCTTATTGGTATTAACAACATGGTAGTTGTGATCTTTTCTTATCTATTGATTGTCAGCTTTTGACTGACAAATATTCCCAGCCTAAACACAACTGATGAGCTCTGGTAAAGTATAGTATAGAAGGAAACAGAAATGCCAGAATCCTGTTAGCCCTCCTGTATGTGGTCACTGAGGGGCAAAAATGGCATCAACGGGAAGGCCAGGTCCCACTGAGAGTCCATGGGGTTTTGATGCCAATCCCCATGCAGACAAACACCAGCAAACCTGGTAAACTGGACTAAACCTTGTAGTTTATTTTTCTCGTGTTAGAATTAAGAAATTTAAATATCTCAGAACAAAATGGCACTTGAGAACATGGGCCTTTTCATCCCTGTTGCTTGGGATTTAGAGAAAAGCTAAATCATGGCACCATTAGAAAGGGAATCAGGAAGAGAAGGCAAGAGAGGGAGTGAGAGAGTCTGGCTGGAGCTAGCCTGAGCCTGTCAGAGTCAGGAGTAAGTCTGGGAGAAATGGTTGCGTGTCCTGAAGGGCAGGGAGATGATTTGCTCTAGGGTAGAAAATGAGAACCCCAGCTGCCCACCAGAGTGCACTTTCTCTGTATCCTCTTGAAAAGTTGCATCTCTAGAAAACACCCTAAATGATATTTCTGAAATGAAACCAATCAAACCAGACCTTGAACTTCCTGAGCATCTGAGCCCTTGTCATCCACTCTGTTTTTCTGCTGTCAGATCATCCTCATAGGAGACTGAAAATTGGCCAAAATACTTTCCCTTATCTACTCAGTCTCAACTGTTAAATGAACTCTGTTGAGTCATCTCCAAGGTCCATTCATGCTCTGCTGTGCATGTTGCATGATTTACTAGAATCATGTTTACTAGAGTCAGTAGGGCAGACATTTACCTACTCCCTATGGAATCAATGGAAAACTCCTGGACACTCATCCTGCCCTAATAGAGGCAGTGGGACTCAGACCCAAGTAACATGTGATCACAATTAACCAGAGAGCTACAGGACACAGGGCTGGGAGTAGCTGAATTTCTGAACTTACAAAATGTCTCCTTTTTTCCTCAAAGCTCATATTTCAGAGACCGTTAAATATGAATTCTCTACTGTAAAAGCATTACATGAGGATTTTGTTTTCTGTCCTTTTGTAACTCTCTTATTTTCATCTATTTTGGAAGCTCCAGGTCATCTTTCCCTCTTCCTTTGTGTCTGTATCTGACACCTAGTGTGCCAGCATAGGACATGTTCTGTGACATCGTGGATGAGATGCAGATTTTACTGGAAAGCACCCAGGCTGTGAATATTCCCTTCACCCTTGTCCTCCCTTAGAGACACTGACATGCACAGGCTGCTGTGTTATTTAAAGTCAGGTTGGAGGCTGGCCTTTTACAAGGAGACGAGGAGCAGGGCACTCAGGATACCCTGAGTTGCATAGAAACATATTCGGGTCAGGCAAGACTGGAGGACATGCACCAAAGAGGGATTCCAGCAGAGGAGCCACTTCCCACACCCCTGTGTGTTTACAGACAGGAGGCAGGAGCTGGCAGATGACTAAGAAACAAGGCCAGTGTCCTAGGTGAGTTTCTATGTTTGCCCTGGGAACCTGAGAGCCTGCCTCCATGACAAGCTCTTCTCCCTGTGATCTAACTCAAACTTGCTTATTGCTAAGCTACAAAGAAGGAAGGAGGCGGGCACTGAGGATGAGTGTCCAAGGACATTGGTCCATGTCAATCATCCCAAATTCCAATGTATTTTCTCTTCTTAGCAAGATGACACTACTACGTTGCAAATTCTCTCATTCTTGTAAAGGATTCAAGTCAGTCTTCCAGGGAGCCCCTTATGGATCATATTTAACATATTTTGTTTAATAAATATTTATATATATATATTAGAAATAAATTATATATTATATAAACTTTTTTGTAGTATAAATATATATGTAATATATCTATATTAAATCAAGTAACAGTTTACTTTGCATATAATACACTAAAGTGTAGTTGTAGTCTTAGAAAAGTACAACCCACCAAGTATGAACCAGAAAGAAATAGAAATTATATACAGACCAATCATAAGCACTGGAATTGAAACTGCAATCAAAAATCTTCCAGAAAACAAAAACTCAAGGCCAGATTGCTTCACAGGCAAATTCTATCAAATGTTTAGAGAAGAGCTAACATATATTCTGCTCAAACTCTTCCAAAAAATTGCAGAGGGAGGAATATTCCAAAACTCATTCAATTAATATGAGACCATGATCACCCTGACACCAAAACAAGACAATGATACCACCAAAAAAGAAAATTACAGGCCAATGTCACTGATAAACATATGTCAAAAATCCTCAATAAAATACTAGCAAACAGAATCCAACAACACTTTAAAAGGATCATATACCATGATCAGTTGGGGTTTATCCCAGAGATGCAAGGATTCTTCAAAATATAAAAATCAATCAATGTGATATACCATATTAAGAAACTGAATGGTAAAAACCATATAATAATTTTAACAGATGCAGAAAAAGCATTTGACAAAATTCAAAATCCACTTGTGATTAAAAAAACTCTCCAGAAAATGGGCATAGAAGGAAACTACCTCAACATAATAAAGTCCCTATATGACAGACCTACAGCAAACATTATTCTCAAAGGTGAAAAACTGAAAACGTTTCCTCTAAGATCAGGAATAAGACAAGGTCGCCCACTCTCACCACTGTTATTAAGTATAGATTCGGAAGCCCTAGCCATAGGAATCAGAGAAGAAAAAGATATAAAATGAATGCAGATTGAAAAAGAAGAAGTAAAACTAACTGGTTGCAGATGACATGATGCTATACAAAGAAAACTCTAAAGATGCCATCAGAAAATTACGAGAACTGATCAATGAATTTAGTAACACTGCAGGATACAAAATTAACACAGAGAAATCCCTTGCATTCCTATACACTAAAAATGAAAAATCAGAAAGAAAAATTGAGGAAACAATCCCAATAAAATACCTAGTAATATACCTAAGGAGAAAAGAGACCTGTATGCTGAAAATTATAAGACATTGATGAAAGAAATCAATGATGACATAAACAGATGGGAAGATGTAGTATATTCTTGGGTTGAAGGAATCAATATTGTGAAAATGACTATACTATCCAAAGCAATCTACAGATTCAATGCAATCCCTATCAAATTATCAATGGCATTTTCCATAGAACTAGAATACAATTTTATCATTTGTGTGGAAACACAGAGACTCCAAATACCTAAAGCAATTTTGAGAAAGAAAAATTGAACTGGAGGAATCAGGTTCCGTGACTTTAGGCTATCCTACAAAACTACAGTCATCAAGATACTATGGCATAAAAATAGAACTGTACCTCAATGAACAAGATAGAATGCTCAGAGATAAACCCACATACCTATGATCACCTTATCTTTGACAAATGAGGCAAGAATATACAATGGAGAAAAGGCAGCTTCTTCAATAAGTGGTGCTAGTAAAACTGTACAGCTACATGTAAAAGGATGGAAGTAGAACACGTACTAACACCATACACAAAAATAAATTCAAAGTGAATTAAAGATCTAAATGTAAGGACAGAAACTATGAAATTCCTAGAGGAAAACATAGAACACTCTTTGACATAAAGAGCAGCAAGATCCTCTTTGACCTACCTTATAGAGTAGTGGAAATAGAAACAAAAGTAAACAAATGGAACCTAATTAAACCTGAAAGCCTTTGCACAATAAAGGAAGTTATAAATAAGATGAAAGACAACCCCCAGAATGGGAGAAAATGATTACAAATGAAGCAACTGTCAAAGGATTAATCTCCAAAATATACAAGCAGCTCAGGCAACCCAATATCAGGGAAACAAACAATCCAATCAAAAAATGGACAGAAGACCTAAGCAGACATTTCTCCTAAGGAGACACACAAATGGCAAATAAACACATGAAAATAATGCTCAACATTGCTTGTTACTAGAGAAGTGCAAATCAAAACTACAATGAGGTATCAACTAACACTGGTCAGAATGGCCATCATCAAAAAATCTACAAACAATAAATGCTGAAGAGGATGTAGAGAAAAGGGAACCCTCTGGCATTGCTGATGGGAATGTAAATAATACAACCACTAAAGAGAACAATATGGAGATTCCTTAGGGGGAAAAAAAAAACAACTAGGAATAAAACTACCATATGACTTAAAACTCAACATTGGAAACACTAAGATCGTGGCATCCAGTCCCATCACTTCATGGCAAATAGATAAGGGGGAAATGGAAGCAGTGACAGACTTCATTTTCTTGGGCTCCAAAATTACTGAAGACAGTGACTGCAGCCATGAAATTAAAAGATGCTTGTTCCTGGGAAGAAAAGCTATGATACACCTAGATGGTATATTAGGAAGCAGAGACATCATTTTGCTGACAAATGTTCATATAGTCAAAGCTATGGTTTTTCCAGTAGTCATGTACGGATTTGAGAATCGGACCATAAAAATGGCTGAGGACTGAAGAATTGATTCTTTAAGACTGCAGTGCTGGAGAAGATTCTTGAGAATCCACTGGACAGCAAGGAGCTCAAAAAGGATCTCCTTTAGTCTGACTAAAGTATTTCCTTTAGTCAATCCTAAAGGAAATCAATCCTGAATATTCATTGGAAGGACTGATCATGAAGCTAAAGCTCCAATACTTTGGCCACCTGATGTGAAGAGCTGATTCATTGGAAAAGACCCTGATGGTGGGAAAGATTGTGGGCAGGAAGAGAAAGGGGTGACAGAGGATGAGAAGGTTGGATGGCATCATCGACTCAATGGACATGAGTTTGAGAAAATTCTGGGAGATAGCAAAGGACAGGGAAACCCGGTATGATGCAGCCCATGGGGTTGCAAAGAGTTAGACAAGACTTAGCGACTGAGCAGCAACAATAACCCAGCAATCCCGCTCCTGGGCATATACCCTGAAAAAAACATAATTCAATAAGACACATGTACCATAATGTTCATTGCAACACTATTTACAATAGGCCATGGAAACAATCTAGATGTCCATCAACAGATGAATGGTAAAGAAGTTGCAGTACATATATACAATGTAATATTACTCAGCCATAAAAGGAATAATTTGATTCCATTGAAATGAGGTGGATGAATCTGAAAGCTGTTATACAGAGTGCAGTAAATCACAAAGAGAAAAACAAATATTGTATATTAATGCATACATATGGAATCTATGAAAACGGTGTGGCTAAACCTATTTGCAGGACAGGAATAGAGACACAGATATAGGGAACAGACTTGTGGACACAGCTGGGGAAGGGAAGAGTGGGACAAACTGAGAGTAGCATTGAAATATATACACTACCATGTGTAATATAACTTCCCAAATAGTTGCTGGGAAGATGCTGTATAATGCAGGGAGCTTAGCCAGTGCTCTGTTACAACCCTAGAGGGGTGAGATGCAGGAGGGAGGCCCAAGAGGGAGAGGATATATGTATAATCATAGCTGATACATGCTGTTGTCTGACATAAACCAACACGACCTTTTAAAGCAATTATCTAGTTAAAAATAAATTTAGGAAAGAAATCACAAAGATCTGAGCAGAAATAAATGAAAAAGAAATGAAAGAAACAATAGTAAAGATTAATAAAACTAAAAGCTGGTTATTTGAGAAGATAAACAAAATTGACAAGCCTTTAGGCAGACTCATCAAGAAAAAGAGAAGAATCAAATCAATAAAATTAGAAATGAAAAAGGAGAGGTTTCAACAGACAATGCAGAAATACAAAAGATTAGAAGAGACTATTATGAACAACTAAATGGCAATAAAATAGATAACCTGGAAGAAATGGACAGATTCTTAGAAAAGTTCAATCTTCCAAGACTAAATCAGCAAGAAATAGAAATTATGAACAACCCAATTACAAGCACTGAAATTGAAGCTGTGGCCAAAAATCTCCCCAAAAACAAAAGCCCAGGACCAGATGGCTTCACAGAAGAATTCTATCAAACATTTAGAGAAGACCTAATGCCTGTCCTTATAAAATTCTTCCAAAAAATTGCAGAGAAAGGAACACTTCCAAATGCATTCTATGAGGCCACCATCACCCTGATACCAAAACCAGACAAAGAAAACACACAAAAAAGAAAATGACAGGCCAATATCACTGATGAACATAGATGCAAAAATTCTCAACAAAATTTTAGCAAACAGAATTCAGCAACATATCAAAAAGCTCCTACATCACGATCAAGTTGGGTTTATTCCAGGAATGCAAAGATTCTTCAATATACACAAATCGATCAATGTGATACACCATATTAAAAAATTGAAAGGTAAAAGCCATATGATCATTTCAAAAGATGCAGAGAAAAACCTTTGACAAAATCCAGCACCCATTTATGATTAAAACTCTTCAAAAAATGGGCATAGAAGGAACTTACCTCAACATAGTAAAAGCTCATATATGATAAGCCTACAACAAATATTATTCTCAATGGTTTGAGAATAAAAGCAGTCCCCCTAAGATTAGGAACAAGACAATGGTGTCCACTTCCACCACTATTAATCAACATAGTTCTGGAAGTCCTAGCTACACCAATCAGAGAAGAAGAAGAAATAAAAGGAATCCAGTTTGGAAAAGAAGAAGCCAAGCTTTCACTGCAGATGACATGATACTGTACATAGAAAACCCTAAAGGTAGTATCAGAAAATTACTAGAGCTAATCAGTGAATTTAGCAAAGTCGCAGGATACAAAACCAATATACAGAAATCACTTGCATTTCTATATAATAACAATGAAAAATCCAGAAAGAGAAATTAAGGAATCAATCCCACTCACCATTGCAACAAAAACAATTAAATATCTAGGAATAAACTTACCTAAGCAGACAAAAGAACTGTACACAGAAAATTATAAGACACTAATGAAAGAAATCAAAGATGACATAAACAGATGGAGAGATATTCCATTTTCCTGGGTAGGAATAATTAATATTGTGAAAATATCTGTATTACCAAATGCAATCTACAAATTCAATGCGATCCTTATCAAATTACCAATGCCATTTTTCACAGAACTAGAACAAAAAATTTCACAATTCACATGGAAACACAAAAGACCCTGAATAGCCAAAGCAGTTTTGAGAAAGACTGAATGAAGAATGGAGCTGGAGGAATCAGCCTTCCTGACTTCAGATTATACTATAAAGCTACAGTCATCAAGACAGTATGGTACTGCCACAAAAGCAGAAATATAGACCAATGCAACAAGATCAAAAGCCCAGAAATAAACCCATGCACCTATGGGTACCTTATTTTTGACAAAGGAGGCAAGAATATACAATGGGGCAAAGACAGCCTCTTCAATAAATGGTGCTGTGAAAACTGGACAGCTACATGTAAAAGAATGAAATCAGAACACTTCCTAACACCATACACCAAGATAAACTCAAAATGGATTAAAGACCTAAATTTAATACCAGAAACTATAAAACTCTTAGAGGAAAATATATGCAGAACACTCAATGACATAAATCAAAGCAAGATCCTCTAGGACCCACCTCCTAGAATAACAGAAATAAAAACAAAAGTAAACAAGTGGGACCTGATTAAATTTAAAACTTTTGTACAGAAAAGGAAACTATTAGCAAGGTGAAAAGACAACCCTCAGAATGGGAGACAATAATAGCAAATGAAGCAGCTGACAAAGAATTACTTTCCAAAATATACAAGCAGGTCATACAACTCAAAGCCAGAAAAACAAACAACCCAGTCAAAAAGCAGGAAAAAGACCTAAACAGACATTTCTCCAAAGAAGACATACAGATGGCTAACAAGCACATGAAAAGATGCTCAACATCGCTGATTATTAGAGAAATGCAAATCAAAACCACAATGAGATATCACCTCACCAGTCAGAATGGCCATCAACAAAAAGTCTATAAACAATAATTGCTGAAGAGAGTGTGGAGAAAAGGGAACACTCTTGCATTGTTGGTGGGAATGTAAATTGATATAGCCACTATGGAAGACCGTGTGGAGAGTCCTTAAAAAAAACTAGGAGTAAAAACACCATGACCCAGCAATCCTACTCCTGGGCATATACCTTGAGGAAATCAAAATTGAAGACACCTGTATACCATTGTTCATTGTAGCACTATTTACAATAGCTAGAACATGGAAGCACCAAGATGTCCGTTGGCAGATGAATGGATAAAGAAGTTGTGCTACATATACACAATGGAATATTACTCAGCCATAGAAAGGAACACATTTAGTCAGTTCTGATGAGGTGGATGAACCTAGAACCTATTATACAGAGTGAAGTGAGTCAGAAAGAGAAAGATAAATATCGTATTCTAACACATATATATGGAATCTAGAAAAATGGTACTGAAGAATATATTTACAGGGCAGCAGTGGAGAAACAGACATAGAGAATAGACTTACGGGCACGGGGAGAGGGGAAGAGAGGGTGAGATGTATGGGAAGAGTAATATGGAAACTTACATTACTATATGTAAAATAGATAGCCAACGGGAATCTGCTGTATGCTCAGAAAACTCGATCAGGAGCTCTGTGTCAACCTTGAGGGGGCGGGATGGGGAGGGAAAATAAATAAATAAACAAATTTAAAAAGTAAATAAAGTGTAATTGTAATGCTGTAATACTGTCTCAGACTTAGCCTTTAGTTATTTCTATACCTTTCTTCTATGCCATTTGATCTCTTCCTCACTGGGTTCACAGAGCAATTACTGTCCTTCCTATAGACCACAGGAAATGGAGGTCTTAACCACAGTTATCTGAACAGTTACTCTCTGAAGGAAATATGGCATACACTTCCTTCAATATTCAAAAGTGCACTTGCAGATAAGTAGGATTTTTTAAATCTTAATGAAGTATAAATTATTTTTTTGTTTCATAGAACATGCATTTGGTATTTATTGAAAATCATTGACAAGTGCTGGATGTCATCTTGATATTTTCCTATGTTATCTCCTAGAAGTTTCTGTTTTTAATTTTACACATAAGTCTGTGATCCATTTTGAGTTAACTTTTGTGAAAAGTGTAAGGTATGTGTCAAGATTCATTTTTGCATGGGCATATCCAGTTGTTCCAGCATCACATGTTATGAATATTACCCTTTTTCCATTGAACAGCATTTGCTCCTTTGTCAAAGGACTATATTTTTATGAGTCTATTTCTGGGGGTTTTATTCTTTTCTAATGATCTATGTGTCTATTCTTCCACCAGTACCACATGCCCTGATAGATGCAGCTTTATAGTAAGTCTTGAAGTCAGATGGTGTCAGTCTCCCAATGTTGTTCTTCTCCTTCAATTTTGTGTTTACTATTCTGGGTTTTTGCCTTTCTAAATAAACTTTAGAATCAGATTGTCAATTTTGTTTAACAAATTTACAGAAAAAAGTGAAAAGTAGAAAGTTCCCATATACCCTTTCACTAGTTCCCATACATTCTTCTCTTACTCTTAATATTTTGCATTGAATAGTAAGTTTTTAATTTCAAACTCCAATTATTCATTGCTGATACTTAAGAAAGAAATTATCTTTTTTGTGTTAATCCTTTTTTTAACTAGTACTTTTATAGTATAATCCAATATTCTGTCTTACAACCTTGCTATCATTGTTCACTATTTCCAGGAGACATTTCGTTAATTCTTTGTAATTCTCTACATAGACATTTTGTTCCTTTCTTTGTAATCTAAATATAGCTTTTGTTTCCTTGTCTTTGACATAGGGTATTAGCTAGGACTACAGGTACAATGTTGAATAAGGTGGTGAAAGAGGCCATCATATCTTTTTACTGATCTTATGGAGAAAACACCTGGCTTCTCAGATTTGACTATGATGTTGGTGGTGGTACTTTAGTCGCTAAGTCATGTCTTGCAACTCCATGGACTGTAGTGCACCAGGCTCCTCTGTCCATGGTATTTTCCAGGCAGGAATACTGGAGTGACTTGCCATTTCCTTCTCCAGGTAAATTGCCCAACACAGGAATCTAACCATGAGTTTTTTATAGATATTCTTTTCTAAGTTGAGGAAGTTTCCCTCTATTTTTCATTTGATAAGAGTTTTTATTATGAATGTATGTTGGAATTTGTCAAATACTTTTTCTGCATCTATTGACTTGCTGTATCTATTGACCCCATGAACAGTATGAAAAGGCAAAAAGATAGGACACTGAAAGATGAACTCCCCAGGTCGGTAGGTGCCCAATATGCCACTGGAGATCAGTGGAGAAATAACTCCAGAAAGAATAAAGGGATGAGGCCAAAGCAAAAACAACACCCAGTTGTGAATGGGACTGGTGATAGAAGCAAGGTTCGATGCTGTAAAGAGCAATATTGCATTGGAACCTGGAACGTTAGGTCCAGGAGATCTTCCAGACCCTGAGACTGATCTGGGTCTCTTTGCATCTCCTACATTGGCAGGCTATTCTTTACCTCTGTGCCACCTGGGAAGCCCATCTTAGTATCCAGAAAACTCTAATGATTATACACATACAAAAACTGTTACAAATAATAAATGAATTCAGCAAAGTGTCAGGATCCAAAACCTACAAAAATCAGTCATGTTTCTGTATCTTAATAATGAACCATCTGAAAGGAGTCTTTCTCTTTTTTTTAATGGACTCTGACAGTCTTTTAACAAATGTGTTCAGAATATAAATATTTAATGTGGTTACTGATACAGATTATTATCTATCATAGTCATTTTTTTTCCTATTCATTGCTTTTGATTTGTGTTTCTTTTTTGTCTTTCACTCTTTTTCTCTCTCCTTTGGGTTTAACAGAGTATTTTGTATAAATCCATTTTCTCTTCTGTCTGAGCATACAGTCAGTTATATTTCTTTTTTAAAACTTCAGTGGTTGCCCTATAGTTCACAGTATACATTTCCAACTAATTCAAATCCACCTTCAAATAATATTACACTGCTTATTTAGAAGTTCAAGTACCTTATAGCAGAATTTTCCTAATTCCTTCCTTCTTTCCAACCAACATTGCATCTTTCATATTACCTATCTATATGCTAAAATCACCAAATTGTTGCTATTTTTTGAACAAACTTTTATTATCAGCTAAATTAAGAAAAAGCAAGTAAGACTCAATATGCTTTACTTGTTTCTCTAAGGTTCTTTATTTGTATTTGTGTTTCTGACCTATATATCTTTCTTTCTGAAGACCTTAAACATTATTAAGGCAGGTCTACTAGCAACAAAGATCCATCTAGTCAAGGCTATGGTTTTTCCAGTGGTCATGTATGGATGTGAGAGTTGGTCTGTGAAGAAAGCTGAGCACTGAAAAATTGATGCTTTTGAACTGTGGTGTTGGAGAAGACTCTTGAGAGTCCTTTGGACTGCAAGGAGATCCAACCAGTCCATGCTAAAGGAGATCAGTCCTGGGTGTTCATTGGAAGGACTGATGCTGAAGCTGAAACTCCAGTACTTTGGCCACCTCATGCAAAGAGTTGACTCACTGGAAAAGACCCTGATCCTGGGAGGGATTGGGGGCAGGAGGAGAAGGGGATGACAGAGGATGTGATAGCTGGATGGCATCACCGACTCGATAGACATGAGTTTGAGTAAAGTCTGGGAGTTGGTGATGGACAGGGAGGCCTGGCGTGCTGCAATTCATGGGGTTGCAAAGAGTCGGACACGACTGAGCAACTGAACTGAACTGAACTGAACTGAACTAGCAACAAATTCCTTCAAACTTTGTTTGAAAAGGTGTTTACTTCTCCTTAATTGCTAAATGGAACAAAAAATGCATCTGCATAATTTTGTCACTGAAGTAATTTATATAAAGAGAAGAGTTCAGTCCCTTGTTAGACAGTACCTCACAAGAAATGTCCGGTTCCATTGTTGGCTGGGCTCCAATCCTTTGGTGAGAAGGTGACTGAAAAACACAAAGCTCAAGTGTCTGCGGAGCTCTCTGAGATGCAATGAAACCATAAACCTTAGTACACCCTTGGTCTCAGAATGACAGACTCTCTAAATAGAGCAAAACAATAAACAAAACAATAAATGAGAATTGGAATATTTCCTGTTGTATTAGTAAACAAAGTATGTCAAAGTCATCAGCGATTGCAGTAACTGCAGATGGTGAGCTGATGATCCTTGAGGGAACTTAGGAAAGAAAGAATACTTGCCACCTAGGAGCCATCAGACTGCAGCCGCTCCCTATGTTGAGCCCTGAGAAAACTCAGGATGTGGTGACACAGGATACTGGCCCCAGATAGGTGAGGTGCCTATCAAAGGAATCATTTCAGTGAGCCCAGATTCTTGCATCTTCCCATATATAGAAAAGCGCTAAATTCCTTAACTTGAGATATCTGGTTTTACTTTAATTAACAATAATCTTTTGCCATTCAGACTACCTGTTCCCCCACCAACTCCTCTGAGCAGTTCTCTGTTACTTGAAATGCTGCCACCCTAGCTGGTGACTGCAGTCATGAAATAAAAAGATGCTTGCTCCTTGGAAGAAAAGCTATGACCAACCTAGACAGCATATTAAAAAGCACAGACATTACTTTGCTGACAAAGGTCCGTCTAGTCAAGGCTATGGTTTTTCCATTGGTCATGTATGGATGTAAGAGTTGGACTATAAAGAAAGCTGAGCTCCAAAGAATTGATTCTTTTGAACTGTGGTGTTGGAGAAGACTTGAGAGTCCCTTGGACTGCAAGGAGATCCAACCAGTCAATCCTAAAGGAAATCAGTCCTGAATATTCAATGGAAGGACTGATGCTGAAGCTGAAACTCTTAATACTTTGGCCACCTGATGTGAAGAACTGACTCCTTGGACAAGACCCTTATGTTGGGAAAGATTAAAGGCAGGAGGAGAAGGGGATGACAGAGGATGAGATGCTTGGATGGCATCACCAACTCAGTGGACATGATATGAGCAAGTTCCGGGCGCTGGTGATGGACAGGGAGGCCTGGCATGCTGCAGTCCATGGGGTCACAAAGAGTCGGACACGACTGAGCAACTGAAATGAACTGAACTAACTTGAAGTCCTAAACTTTTCATGGAATAAAACATAACTCTCCATGTTTAGGTTGTGAGTATTCTTTCAGTGCACACAAAAAGCCTCCCAGCCTAGCTTTCTCTCAGATCCAAGTATGTTCTCCAGGGAATCCCATGCCTGACATCTAGTGGGTAGCAGGCAGGCTGGGCTCCAGCCCAGAGAAGGACAGATACAGGTGGGGGAAAGTTGGGGCGAGGGGAGGAGGAGGCAGGACCTCAGGAAGAACTAGGAGAGGTAAGGTGGACCCGTGCCACCTGGAGCCAGGGGTGGGGCTTAGCTGAGCTCTGGGGGAAGGGAAGAGCAGTGGTGGGAGGAGGGAAGGGCGGGGTGAGACAGTAGGATGGGGCGGGGCCTGGGAACCCGGCTGAGAGCCCAGAGGCACAGAGCCTCGGGGACTCTCGCCGCTCAGAGCACAGAAGAGGGACAAGACGTCGCAGCCATGTTGGAGGTACTGGGCTCCCTGGCGGCGGCCCTCTGGGCGGCTGTCCGTCCTGGCACTCTCCTCCTGGGGGCTGCCGCTTTTCTCTTCATTGCTGATTTCCTCAAAAGGCGGCGTCCAAAAAACTTCCCGCCAGGGCCTGCGGGCCTGCCCTTTGTAGGCAACTCGCTCCAGCTGAACCCTGAGAAGGTGCACCTGACGCTTCAGCAGGTAGGACTGGGTGAAGGTGTCAGAACCGCGACCTGACCCTACCTGCAGGACAAGGGCCATTCCGGGTACCGAGGACCGGAGCACGGGGGTTTCTGAAGCTAAATCGGGAACCGGGTACACCCTGCTTTGAGCTTCTCTTTCCCCACCATCAACCGGAATGATTCCAGCTGCGCTTTCTAGGGGTGAACTATTGTTAACTGTTTACTATTTAAGTGTCCCGACACGATCTGCTTTGGGGGAGGTAGGGGCTGCAGGTTTATTGTACAAAACAAACAGTGTTTCTTGATCCATATAGCTGATGGAAAAAAGTGTAAATATTGAACTGTAACTCTCATCTGAAGCCTCACATACTTCCAGGAGCTTAAACATCTGCGTCTTTTCTCTCATGTCAGGGATCCTTGGATAGAATATGCTTCAGAATCCCCCCTATATGCTCACTAAATGTTTTTGACTGACCAAGTGACTCTTTGTCTCTTCTGTTTCTTTTATTAGAGTCTGGAGTGTGACAGACACATGTTTTAAAGTCATTTCAAAAAAATAGTAATAAAATAAAGTCATTTTGTTGTGTCTGGTTACATACTACTGGGACATTCTATTTATAGTATGATCACTTGTCTTTTCAATAATTTTATTCTTGATGTAGGTATGGGTGAATGCTCTACTTCCCCTCTTGGAGGTTCCGTTTTCCATATGTAAAATGAGGATGTATGTGCATGTGTTTAGTCGCACAGTCATATCCAGCTCTTTATAATCCCATAGACTGTAGCTCACCAGTGTCCTCTGTCCGTGAGATTCTTTTCAGGCAAGAATACTGGAGTGGGTTGCCATTTCCTTCAGGGGATCTTTCAGAATTGGGGATCGAACCCGAGTCTCCTTTGCCTCCTGCGTTGCAGGTGGACTCTACCTGCTGAGCCATCCCTACCTAAATCCTCACGATTTTTCGACTGCATTGCTTCCATCCACACAAGGACAGAGTTCCTCATCTTCAGGTTCCTCCATCTGCAATTCACTCTCACTAAAGTATTCATTTAAAAATGTCATCCTCTGCCTAGATTTTCTTAGTGCTTTCTGCTGCTTCCTAGAGTTCATATTCCTTAGGGAGCCACACATGGATCCCTTCTTGTAGCCTCTTTCCACTTTATAGTCATCTCCCATCAAGGCTCCCTAACTGTGGCCGTTCTGCATTCCTTAAAATTCACTTCATCACTCAACACTGTCTCAAGAATCAACTGCCTCCCTGCCTCTCAGCACAGGCTCCTTCCTGACTGACAACACTGTGGTAAGTGGTTGTGATGATTAAATAAAAGGAATGCTCAGTGTTAAAATAGCTTATAGTTGGTGCTCAAAAAAGAATAGTTCTAGTTCCCTAGAAATTCCTGGGGCACTTTCAACACAAGCCTATATTACAAACTCAAGTTCAGATGGAGATGGCTTCATCACTTTCTGGAAGAAACAGCCAATTGGTTGCACTAAGTGATAGGATGAGTATATAGAATTTTAAAGCTAAGATGCCAAGATTCTAAACCTGTGCCTTTCTTTAAGAATTGTGCTGTTTAATTTCCAAGTTTTGGAAGATCTTCCTGATTTCTTTCTGTTAATGATTTACAGTTGGCATTCATTAGGGTCAGAGGATATATACTGTATTTCAACTTTGAACTGATATATAAAGATTGGTTTTATGACCTAAAATGGAGTCCATGCATACTTGAAATAATGTCTTCTGCTGCTGTTGTTGGAGCATTCTGTACTATATATCAGATAGACTTGAAGAGGTGAGTGTATTGTTTAGTGCTTCTATACCTTTGTTGACTTTTTATCTGCTAATTCTGTCAATTATTAGGAGAGGCATGTTAAAGTTTCCAACTGTAATTAGAAGTTTATGTGTCAAATCAGTTCTGATAGTTTTACTTTATATATTTGGCAGCTCTTTTTATTTGGCTCATGCCCATTAAAATTGTTATGTTATCTTGGTGAATTGGCTCTTTAGTTATTACATGTTCTTCTTTATCCCTGATGATTTTCTTTGCCTGAATGTTATCTGATATAATAGAGCCACACCAGCTCTCTTTTAATTAGGATTTGCATACTATATGCTTCTCCATTCATTCACTTTTAACCTGCTTATATGATTATACTTAAAATGAGTTTTTATATAGAACATATAGGTGGGTCATTTTTTCATTGTGCCAATATCTCTTTTAATTGGTGAATCTAGAACATTTGTATTTAGTGTAACTTTTGATGTCTGAGGGATTCCCTGGTAGCTCAGCTCTCCTGTAATGCTGGAGACCCTGGTTCGATGCCTGGATCAGGAAGATCCCCTGGAGAAGGGAAAGGCTACCCACTCCGGTATTCTGGCCTGGAGAATTCCATGGACTGTATAGTCCATGGAGTCACAAAGAGTTGGACAGGATTGAGAGACTTTCACTTTGATGTGTGAACACTTAACTATGCCATTTTACTATTCACTTTCTATTTTTCACTGTTTTTTGTTCCTCTGTTTCTCCTCTCTGGTCTTCCTGTGGGTCACTTGAACATTTTTAAGAATTCCTTTCTAATTTAACTGTAGTGTTTTTAGTACATTTCTTTGTTTGGTGCTTTAAGTGTTTGCTCTAAAGTTTACGTGCTATGCATGCACAGCTTATTGTATCATCTGAGGTTGTTTCTCCATTTTAAGGCTAAGGAAACTGAAAGCTAAGTGATTTGCCTAAGTTACTCAACACTGAAAATGGCCAAAGAAGGACTTGAATCTTAATCTGGTCTCTACTTATGCTACTTGACTTTTCATGATATAGTTAGCAGATAATTGATTTGTGCAGGGTTGCACTTATCCAACAGGCATTTAGGAAGTGCTTATCATATGACAGGTATAATACAAGAAGAGTATATGGTGAGATGTGTGGTATAAATTTTTGGTAACCAAATGAGATGTCATTAGGTGGGTTCATTGTGAATGGGAATCCATGGGGATACCCTCCATAGAATGTTGAAATAAATTTGGCTGAACTTGAACAGAGACAAGTGGCTCTGTGGAGTAAAGTGGACAGGAGATTTTAAATTGGAGAAGCGACTTGAGCTAAAACAAAATGAGAAGGCAGTGAAGAAACAGGCTGATTTGTTTAGCATGATTTTTTCCCCCATTTTCTCAACATTCTCTACCATAGCTGTCTGGCTTATTATAGAACATTTATGTGAATAAGAAAAATTTCTTATTGGACTAAGAAGGGAAAATGGTAGATAAGGTGGTTAAATACACTGTGAGGGTTTGTATAGAGTTGCTTGTAACAAAAAGATTCCAAAATACAGTGGTGTAAAAAAGACTGAAATTTATTTGTCTCTCACAAGTAGGTTGAGATGTAGGCAGGAAGACCAGGATAGGAAGACTGCTTTGCTTCACAAGGTCATCTAAAATTACAGTGCTTCTGTCTTGTTGCTCTGGTCCTGCAACAGTGTCATGTGTAAGTTCTGTGCCATGAAAAGGGGAAAGTGAGAGGTGGAGAGAAGCAACTTTCCTTTAAGAACACGACCCAGAAGATGCACACATCACCACTACTCACGTCCCATTGGATTCACGTGAAATTAAGTGAGGGGTAATGTGACCAGTTAATCATTAGGGAGTTCCATCACTCGGCAGAAGAGAGAATCTGCCCATGCTTTCTTTAAGGATGAGACATACAGAGCAAATTAGAAGCAGTCCTACTTTATGCCCATCAGCTATGCACTATATCTCTGTGCCTCTTTTTCTGAAAACTGGGCATACATTATAGAGTTGTTATAAGAACCAAATTAGTTAGGATTAACAGCTTACTGCCAGGGTGCCTAGCATACAGTTGATGCTCAGTTTATATATCTAACTCCCTCCCCCTCTCTTCAAACATTTATAGTAACCAATTCAAGAAAAAAAAAAAAAGTTTTTGATTGCAAATGAGGCATCACTTCTCTGGCCTGATTGCTGCATGGGCTCCCTTCATGTTCTCTGGAGTGTTCTCTGGCCACTTCCCCTCCATTTCTTTGTCAATATCTTACAAGAAATCTTTTGCTAAAATACACTCCCAAACATATCAATAAAAATACATAATTTTATCATTAACCTTAGTATTATGATTACTAACCCCAGAATCCTAAAGATGAGAATTTGTAAGAGCCCTCATTTTATATATTTGGAAACTGAGACAGAGAGAAGTTAAATAACTTGACCAAGTATCACATAGAAAATAACCAGTGGAAGCTGGATACAAAGGGATTTGTATGCCTTCAAAATCCAAGTACTAAGCGCTCACCTTACCTCTCCTATTCAATTTTTAATTGCAAACAAAACAAGATATAAAGTGTTTCACTTGACATTAAGACATTCTTGGTCTAGCTCATAGTACGTTTCCGGCCCTGTATTCCATCTCCCTACACAAGTGAGAGGTATTCTTTCCAGGAACTTTTCCTAGCCCCAGGACCCTTATGTGTGTGTGACACACCCAGACACTTTTCCTTTCACTCGCACGCTCTCTCTCTCCTCTCACTGCCCCTTTACTCTCATTCTCAGTTTATTGCTGTCACATCCAGTAAACTCTAAGTTCCCAGTGCTATTTCAGCTTTATGTCTTTGTCCTTATATCTTACAAATACCTCCAGTCCTTATATCTTTGTCACTTTGGCTAAGTTACTTCTCCATGACTCATTTTCCTTACTAAAACATGAGTAATATCATTACTGCCATAGGGTGGATGGACGAGTGGTTAAGAAAATGAGCTTCCACTGCAGGAGGCACGAGTTCAATCCCTGTTCAGGGAACTAAGGACCCACAGCTGTGTGGTGCAGTCAAAAAAAGATAATCTTGGTCTATCTTCCCTAGTAGGGAATGCACACCGTCATAGGGTGGTGTGAGGGAAATGAGACAAAAGGTGGAAGGTGGTTAACGTGGCTCCCAGTGGATGTGGTTGTCTGTGGCCACCAGCACCTTCCTCCTGTACATCAGCCCTTTGCTCTCTCCTGTCTGCCCCCTTGAGCCACTGCACCTATGCTGCTTTTCTCTCGGAGCCCATTCATTCCCCAGAGTCTAGAGTGGCTGTCTGCCAGTGTCAGAAAACAAACTGTCTTTCCCATTGCTATTCTCTTTCTTCCTCACAGAAATTTTCTTTCCCCTTTTTTGGGGCTGTAGAGAGCACACTGCCCTGCTTGTGAGATTTTAGTTCCCCGTCCAGGGTTAAACCTGTGTCCGTGGAACTGAAAGTCCAAGTCCTGACCACTGGACAGCCAGGAAATTACCCCGCCCAGAAACTGTAAGCGAAAAATCACTTTCTCCCTCTTATACATGGGGAGTGGAGGCTCCAAAAAAAAGTGAAACAACTTTCCTGATCTCACAGCTAGCCAACCATAGAGTTAACATGGCTCCAGCTAGTGAGCTCTTTTCTATGACTGGTCCTAGCCCTGTAATGAATTTTTTTGCCACCTAGAACCTGATGAAGAAGGGGACACTGTCTTGTGGTTAAACAGATATGATTTTCTATGAAGTCCATACTTTCTACACCAGACATTCACTAAACATATCTCTGCCTTCTCTGGTGAGTCACATGGGCTGAATTCTCTCCCTTCACTAGACTCTAAGATGCTTGAGGTTAGAGACCTTGCTTATTTTATTGTATCCTTATGCCTTATTCTCAAGATACATATGCTCACTCAATCCAAGTAAGATGAACGTATGTATGAGTATTTACAATGAATGTCTACATCCTGTAGTGGATTGAACTGAAGTCAAGTTGACAGCAAGAGAAATGGAAACAGGCAGAAATATTTCCAACAGCCCAAGGTACACACACACACACACACACACACACACACACACACACACACAAACACATGATTCCCCTCAATATAATCTCCCACAGCTCTACATACCCTCCATTCTAGGACACACAGACATGTGTATGTATAACTGTGACTCTTCTACTATTTTTCAGTTTGTGAAGAAATATGGGAATGTTTTTAGCTTGGATTTTGGTACATCTCCTTCTATTCTTGTAACTGGATTACCCTTAATTAAAGAAGCACTTGTCCACCAAGGCCAAAACTTTTCCAGCCGCCCCATAATGCCTCTCCAAGAGCATATCTTTAACAATAAAGGTAAGTTCTTACATTGGTTAGCATATGTTTCATATTCTTATGGTCTGCAGAAAGTGTCTCCAACAATCCCAGGGACCAAGCTCCCCATAAGGAACTAGAGTGCCCATGTTTCCCTGTTGAAGGCACTCCCTCAGGACAACTGGCAGAGTCAGCTCTAATGTCAGGGATTTGGGAGAAGCGACATCACCTGCATGAACTCACTCTGGATGCTTTGATAAATAAGTATCCTCATCACTCAGTGATGTGATGTGTTGTTTAAGCAGAGAAAAGGCAATGCGTCCTCAGGCTCTCTTTCTGCTTTCCCACTCAGATCTCTTCCCCTAGAAAACGATGTGGATCAGCTTGTTCCTGTTGACTAAGTGATTCCCTTCTTGCCTCCAGTTCCTTTTGCTCTATTATTAAGGCTGTGCCCCAAAGGTATCTCAAACCTTCTATCTATGTTAAAAGAGTTTGGCATGAATAGTTAGCATGGTCACTAAATTAACTTATATTTTCAAAAAACTAAATGAAAAACTTAAATCTATACTTCTACAAAAACACCATTTTTTCAGGTATTTCTCAATCCCTCTTTGAAATACTTCACCCATTATTCTACATCCATTCACTCGATCATCTGCCATGAGAACCTAGGACTAGAGGCACCAGTGACAGAAAAAAATTATTGATTTTTGTGTAATTTACATGCTATTAAGAGAGACAGTATCAAGTACTAAAATTTAATGCCTTACTTTTATGAAGATAAGAGCAGGGTTCACTTAGTATGGGTATCAAATCTGGTCCTGAGACTCAGGAAAAGCTATTTTAAGTAAATAACAAATAATAAAATGAAGAAGCAATCCACTAGAGGGAATAGAATATGAAAAGTTTCTAAGATGGGAAAAAGGACAGTGAACTGAAGAATTGAAAGGTATCCAATGTTAGAAGAACAGAGTTTAAATGGAGATAATTAAATGAAGATGAAGATGCTAAGTTTGGCCAGAAATAGTTCATGTTTAAGGATATAGCTTTTTATCCTAATCACAATGCAGGCTTCTGAATGTTTAAGTAGTAAAAGGAATCAATATACTTACATGGTAAGTTTTAAAGACTTCTCTAAGCTTCAATGTAAAGAATGGATTAAAAGGACCAAAAGACTATTATAGAATTTTAAGGGAGAAGAGGTGGTGGCCTGAACTAGGGAGGTGGCAAGAAATGGCAGTCCAGTAGATTACACTAGGAGAGTGACTGTGAAGACAAGTTGATTTAAGCTATTCAGGAGGCATATTCAATAGGACATGATGACCTAGATGGAGGGAGAATGAGGTAGACACCCAAATGGGTAGGTAAAGGAAAAAAGGAAAATGTGGAGGAGAACAAGGTGTTCGTTGGCCTGGGTGGTGAGTTGTATGGAGCAAATCATTAACTGAGTCATGAATATGCTGAGTGTGAAGCCAAGAGAGTCAAGCAGACAATTGGTTACATGTCTGCAGCTGAGGCACAGATATAGACATTCACATCAGTAGATGTCATTTGAAATATTTGGAGTTGCCAAGATTTAGTAAAAATGGAGGATAAGGGTAAGAAGAGAAGAGGCTTTGACCCAAGCTTGAAAAGGTCCATCATTTCAAAATTTGATAGGAGATAAGTTAACTGAAGGTATGATGATTTCTGTGAAGTCAGAGAATTAGTAAAACAGTCTGGAGAGCCTGGTGTCCTGAGCACCACTGGAAAAGAGTGTTTCAAGAAAAAAACATCTCATGCTGTTGACACATCAACATGAGGCTGAAAAGGATCCTGGACTGAACAGCAGGGAGGGCCACTTCACTAAGGTGGTAGAAGTGAAAGGGAGATATTGGAAGGAGTGGAAGAGTGTACTGGAATGAAGAATTGAGAGGGTGGTGGTCTCCCCTGTGTTATAAAATAAATGAAGTTCTCTGCACCCCTCATGATGGATTTTTTTATCCTTTGCCTGTGATTTTCTTTCTGCACACCATTCACAATTCTTTGTTTTCTTGGGTGATTCATCTATCTTTAGATCTTTAAGCACTTTCACCTTATGAGTTTTGATTTTGTCTAGTCCTTTAGTGCATGCTTAGTATGTAGCATAACAAATATAGTATGTGACAAGTAATCAAAGCATGGGCATCAGAGTCAGGCAGACTTGAAAATGAATGCCTGTTCTGCTGCTCCACCTCTGTGACCTTGCAGAGTGTACTTTTATCTCCTGTGCCTCAATTTTCTCATCAACAAAATTGGGGTGCTGGTTTGGCAGTAGTGATATATATAGAAGTATATTAGAGAGTAAGTACTAAATCCCAGAATGCACTAATACTGTCACCAGCATTGCAAGCAATCAGTAAATTCAACCCATTATATCAAATGCTTTGAAATTATTTCTCTGAATAATTTCAAGCATCTTAAAGCCCTTTTTCTTCCTTTTGATACATCACGGGTCTTGTTGGCTTTTTTGCATAATGTTGGCTTTCTTTTCCCAGGCTTGATCATGTCCAGTGGCCACATATGGAAGGAACAAAGAAGGTTTGCCCTGACAACTCTTAGGAACTTTGGTTTAGGAAAGAAGAGCTTAGAGGAACGCATTCAGGAGGAGGCCTCCTACCTCATCCAGACGATAAGAGAGGAGAATGGTGAGCATGTCATAGGACAGGTGCAGGGACCGTGGCTCATATATTCATTAACCAGATGTTCATCAGTGCCTACCTGCCTTTCCTGAGCCCAGAATTGTGTAGGGCTCTGAGGGGATAACAGGGAACAGCTAACCATGACCTGCCCCCGTGTGGCTCATGAATTAAGAAAAAGATTGGTATTAAACACGTTATTGGTTTTAAGTACTGGTCATCAGTTTGACTTCCCAGGCATTGACAGAATACTTGTTAGACCCTGGGGTTGTCAGACCCTGGGGTCACAGTCTCAGAAGTGGTCTGTAGTCAATGTGTCATATGTCACACAGAGTAGAATCTCTGTAAAATAGAAACAATCCTATCTGAAGGCTCCATCTCTTCTTCCTCCTCCAGGACAGCCTTTCGACCCTCACTTCACAATCAACAATGCCGTTTCCAATATTATTTGCTCCATCACCTTCGGGGAGCGGTTTGATTACCAGGATGATCAGTTCCAGGAGCTCCTGAGGCTGCTGGACGAGGTCTTAAATCTGCACACATCAGTGTGCTGCCAGGTGAGGCAGTTGTCACTTCCTATCTTGCATAAAGACATTAGGCTAATGTCTGTCACAGATTAGATGGGGTCTTCCTTTTCTTTGTAGCTAAAAGATAACCTTTTGAAATTGACTTCGGCACAAACTTGTTTGAAATCAATCTGTTGACTTTAATGATTTTTATAATATTGTCAAATATTTACCATTGATAAATAACATTACTAACATTTGTGTAAAGTACAGTACTTTACATGACTTACAGGTATACACTACATTCTTTTCCTTAAAAAACAGAATACTGCCATCACTATTGAGTCCCTTCTGTCCATGTCCCTCCCTAGTCCCACACCTCTGTGATCCTCAGATGTATGCTTCTGTGCCTGGCTCTAACTCAGCTCATTGTTTTGAAATTTGTTTATTGGGTCTTCTAATTTACTCTGTGTAGTTTTCCTCTGCATGCAGGTGCCATTGATTGTTATTCTCTTGAATAATGCTTGCAGATTTATTGAACATATAAGGGATTTCTAATTTGAGGATGTTATGAATAAAGCTGCCATAAACATTCCTGTTTTATTGTTCATGTTGACACATCCACTCATTTCTGTTGCATATGCACCTGTATGTAAAAATCCTTAATGGTTCCACCTGTTGGTCTATTTCCATGCCCATCCACACTTGTTACTACCAGTTTTCTAAATGTCTAGGATATTGATTTAAGGGATTCAACCCTCACCCTGTCCTTGGTAGTCCCTGCTGTCTCCTTTTGTCCTGCTAGGGTTTTAAGTCTGTCAAAAGCTCTGCTCATCTGCTTGGTCTCTCAGCCCCTTTTGTTTATTTGGAAGGCACTGTTAGGGGAAAATCAGCCCTAAGTGTTGGGGTAAACCCTTGTGTATGTAAAGGAGGATTTACTTGTAATCATTTTTAACAAGTAACATTGCCTAGAGATTTTTGAACCCATCTCACCTAACCTGGTGAATCCTGGCACAGAAAATGGACATAATGAGTGTGAACTACTATGATGATTATTGTCAGTATTATTTTTGAACAACATTTCTTATTGTCACTTCTAATCATGGTAACCCCTCCATTCAGTAATTCCATTTTCTTCCTTACTATTAAGACAGAACTTAGGAAGTCTGGGACCTCAGTGACATGTGTTGACTATTCCCAGGGAAAAGAAATTCCTGAGAAGGTTGGATGAGGCAGTGAGGCAGGGGGTAAAATGCATTTTTTAGAGACCCAAAATAGATCAGGCAGTAAGACTGACAATTGCATATACTTTATTTCAGTCAATTTTTGCAACAACCCTTTAAAGATGAAATGGAGCATCCTAAAGTATGCAAGTAGATATGGGAATGCTTAAGCATATTCACATAGTGATCCACTGGCTGTGTGTTAAGTGTGGAATAGATCTCATGTGATTGAGTAAGGAAAATAACCCTGGTGCCCCAGTGGCAGCAGATTATACTAAGCCCGGACAAATTACATCGTCATCTTCATTATTGTCATTATTACCATTGTTATTATTCCCAAAGCCTTATAGCTAGAAAGCAGTAGAGCTAGTATTCAAAGGCATGTATGTTTCATTTTAAGTCTAGGCAATTTTCCATTATGTTGGGCTGTTTTCTACCAGATATTTTTAGGGAAAATATATCCAAAATACACTTAATTTTATGAAAAATGTCTTAGCCACATGAAGAATACATCATAATGGTAAGATAGATAAACACATATCTATGTTTAACATAACTAACTAGCTAGCTAGAAAGAGGTGTTTCATACACAAAGATATATACACACATATTAGAGGAAAATGTCATGAAGAAATATAAAATAAGGGAATGGGAAGAGGTTCCAGAAGTACTGCATTATAGGATTATCAGGTAAGATATCTCCAAGCAAGAGCCAACCTGAATGAAATAAAAGGCTAGGATTATACAAATTCCAGAGGAAGACCAATCTTCACTGAACGAATAGTGAATGGAAAAGACTCAACATTGTCATTCTTGATGTTGTCACAGAGACCAATGGAGCTGAACTAAGAGAGAGTAAGATGGTAGCGAGTGATAGCAGAAGAGGGGACAGAAGTGGAAGAGGCCAGCTCATGTAGAGCTCCAGGCCAGGAGAATGATGTAGAATTTGTCTAAATGTCATGGAAAGTCATTGGAGGATTGAAAGATAAATAGTGGAATGATCTGATTAAACTGTTAAATGATCTCTCCGGCAGCTCAGTGGAAAATAGACTGGGAAAGGGGTTGAGGAGAGAATCAGGGAAATTGTTGGGAGGCCTTAAAGCATCTAGGTAAGAAATGCTGGGGCTTTGTCCTAGAATGACAAACACATGGAGCACTGAGAAGTGGTCTGAAGATGGTTCTATTTTGGATGGAGTGTTGAAATGCTTTGCCAGAGGGGAAAGAAGAGGGATGTGACAGAGAAGATGAGTCAAGGGTGACTCCAAGGGTTAATGTAAGCAAAGAAAATACATATAGAGATACAATGGTTTCCTTGTCTTCAAAAGCGGAGAACGGGTACCTCCTTGTCTCCATGACTCTTTTGTTTTCTCCATCAGCTCTACAATGTCTTTCCAAGGATAATGAATTTCCTTCCGGGTCCCCACCAAACCCTCTTTAGTAATTTGGAGAAACTGAAAATGTTTGTTGCCAAAATGATTGAAAACCACAAGAGAGACTGGAATCCTGCTGAAGCAAGAGACTTCATTGATGCTTATCTCCAGGAAATAGAAAAGGTGAAGGAACCTGAGTGTTTTCCTGAGTAGTGTTCTTAAAGAGCAAATGAGGTGATTCTGATATCTTATTGCTGCTGTCAGAGATCACCACAAACTTGGTGGCTTAAAACACCAACATTTATCAAGTCAAGGTTGGGGCAGGCTGGCTCTTTTGAGGCTCTAGGGCAGAATCCACTGATGGGCTTTTCCAGCATCTAGAGGCTGCCTGTACCCCTGAACTCATGCCCCTTTCCTCAGTCCTCAAAGCCATTGATGTAATGTCTTCTTTTCCACTGTCCTCACGTCTTCTCTTAATTTGCTCCTTGTCTCCTCTTATACTCTTCTGATTACAATGGGCATGCTAGGATAATCCATATCAAGATCCTTAATTTCATGATATCTACAAAGTTCCATCTGTCAAAAAACATTTACCCGTTCCAGAGATTAGGACATGGACATTTTTGTGGGTCATTATTCAGCCTAGCACAAGGTTGGAAAAATAGAGACACTATTTCAGAGTATAGAAATATCAATAGCTCAGAATTGATGATACATTTGAAATAAAGATATTGGTTTAAGAGTATTCAGCTTGAGGTCTTTGGAAAGCCCACATATACTGCCTTTTGATAGTCTATTTCTATCCTCTACCCATATCTGAAAGACCTGTACACAATAGGGAAAAGAAGCATTGTTTCATTATTACTTGTACCAATGTCCAGTCCCCTACCCCTTCCCCAGTTCCCCAGCGCAGAGTATAAGTGAAGCTGAGTCAGATGCCAAAGGTTAGTCTCAAGTGGAGGACTTTTGCCTTCCTCCCTCCTCCCTATTTCATGCACTTTCAAATGTTGTTTATGAGATGCAGGGAAAAGGCCAAATTGGATATAGATCCTTTAACACATTAAGTCCTGAGGTTAATACTCATCATTGCATCAGTGTCATCATTTTTGACTCATTTTCAGCTTTTAGAGTTGAAAGAATGGTGAATTTTTTTTTTCTGTCTCCTCTCTTACTTCACCTTATTGTTATACCATTAATAGAAGTATTGATTCCTCCTGAGAGGAGACTTCACTTGTTACAAGGTGTGCAGGCACACAGAGGAACACTGACACATTGAAGCTCCTATAGCAAAGTGGTGAAGATGCTGGAGTGCCATGAGGAATGATTGTTGGAATCAGAGAAGTTTAACCTAAGGAGGATGTTAATGGGGAATCGTTGAGAATTGTACTTTAGAGAAATTCATTTTATTCTTTCTGGTATCAATACAAACATTTGTTGAGGATTTCTTATATGACCTTTCCATCTCACATAGTTCATAATGCCAATTGAGGAGTGAATATTGAACACAGAGTGTTTGAGAGGTTTAGTAACTTGGTCAAGTTGTACATATAGTGAAAGGTGTGGCTAATATTGGAATGCAAATATTATTATATTTCCAATATAATAATAGATTCTCCCAAAATATGGAAATAAAAAGATTCTCTCAATTTTCATCCATCTAAGGTGACAAAAGCTTCCAGCACTTGGAGCAGGAAGATGCTAATGATACTGCAATAATAAGCCTCTGCGTGCTGAGATGGTCAAAGGAAAAGTCATTTCTCTTGGGGGAATCTCTCCTCCTATGTTCTCTCTAGGGTGAAGCCTTCTATGTTGTGGCAACTTAGAACCATCTGGATAAGCCAATAATCACTGTATTTTCTAGCATAAGGGTGATGCTGCTTCAAGTTTCCGTGAAGAAAACCTCATCTACAACACCCTGGACCTCTTCTTTGCTGGAACAGAGACAACTTCAACCACTCTGCGCTGGGGGCTGCTCTACATGGCCCTGAACCCCGAAATCCAAGGTGAGCTCATTAGTGGATGGGCCTAGGCCAGGTCAGTATGCTTCCATAAATTGGTTCATCTATGTCTCAATATTCCTAAAGGGAATGTTGATTCACCCTCACTAATAAGAGGAACCTGAGGCTCACACAGCTTTAGGAACTCGCAGCAGGAATGTTGTTGAGCAAGAGTTTTCCACCTAATTTGTCTCACACCAGGGCCCACTTTCCACTCTCATGCCTCAGCTGAGAAGCTAGTCTGGAGAGCCTAAGATAGCCATTTTGATGCTGGTTATTTCATTCCTTAACTCAACCAGACTCAAGGAGAGTTATGGGAAAACAGAATAATAGAACCACCTCTGCTTTTTTCAGAAAAAGTCCAAGCTGAGATTGACAGGGTGCTTGGCCAATCACAACAGCCAAGCACAGCCGCGCGAGAGTCCATGCCCTACACCAACGCTGTCATCCACGAGGTGCTGCGAATGGGGAACATCATCCCTCTGAACGTGCCCCGGGAGGTGGCAGTGGACACCACCCTGGCCAGATACCACCTGCCCAAGGTAATTAGGGGCTCACACCAACAGCCTCAGATCTCCAAGCTTGTATTTGTAAATGATGGGAATCTCAATGGCAAATGTGATGTGTTTTCTTGTCTTAGGGAAACGCTTAATTGGAGAGGGAGATATATTACCACTGATGTAATTCTAGATATTTTTCTTTACATGGGGTCTTTAGAATATTAGTTCAAATAAATGTTAATAGTCGTTCTAGAGGAGAAGGGGGATTCCTACGTCAAACATGTTTAGACAAAGGCTGGCTTTTCTCTGCTATGAGATTTCTCGTTCTTTTTACTACCTGACGTGCATTGTTAATTCTTGTGGGGAAACTGCAGGCAGCAATTCTCAGTCAGACTTTGCCATGAGGTCCTTTTCTTTGCCATGGGAGAGCTTTTCACAGGATAGGGATCTGCCAGACTTATTTTGGATAATTCTGTTTCAAAATCCTGGGGGTTTAGAATGTTGAAATATGAGAGACAGTTGAAATCTCCTGGGCCAACATCACATTAAACTGGTGTTTCTAACATAATATCCCCACAGGTATTGCTTCCAGCCTTGACTTACAGTCTCTTGATGGGACTACCTCACAAGGGAATCAATCCAAGCCTGTGCACATTGAATATCCAAAAGGAGTGAAAGAACAAATGGTTTTTAAGCAGTGACCATGTACTATGGACTATATAGGTTCTTTCAACTTAATCAGTCCTCAGAATGATTCTTTTTTTTCTTTAACAAATTTATAATGAAGGCTCAGAGCTGATTGATCTTGCATAAAATCTCTGGTGTACAAAGTGACAAGAGTTGAGTTAAAGAAATAGATGTGTTCTGGGCCCCAGGCTCATCTTTTTTGCACTATGCCATGTTTTCTCCACAGGAGTTGCTCTATTTTGCTTTAAAAGAAGCTCCTTAAATTGTTCTCAGTAGGACCCTGTTAAGTTCCCTGTCCTCACAAAGGCAGTTCTGCGCTCTGCCAATCACTCTTAGGATCTCAGCAATCAGCTCTCCTGTCCTCACAAGTGCCCCCTCTGCACACCGCACATTCACAGTTTTGCTTTCTCAACACCTTAGTCCATTTCCATAGATCCATTTCAGTTTGTCTGAGTCCCTCAGAGTGTGTCGAACCTGGTGTTGATTTCGAGATAAAACCAGAAGAGCCTCTGCTTTGGGCTCACCTAGGTCATGGTCCCTGCAGCTCTTGGAGAAGCAGCTATTCCTGCAGCGATTTCATTAACTATTTTCTTGCTGATTGACCATCTTATGGATGAATTCTGAGGTCTAGGTGATATTACAGGTGATCTTCACATATTCATAGCAAGTCATTTAGCTCCGGAGAACCATCCTAGGTCAAGAGATTGGTTTTGTAAGATTTTTTTTTTTCCTAATGTACTGTTCTGCAAGACCCTTACCCACTGAGTGGGCAACTTGCAAACTGGAGAACAATTATACTACAGAAGTTCTGCCACAGGAGTGAAAATCCTGAGCCCCAAGGCAATCTTCCCAGCCTGAGGGTCTGGCATCAGGAGGAACCCCCGAGAATCTGGCTTTGAATGTCACCAGCCTTTTTTTGTAGGAAGCATCAACTCTACTCTTGGGTCATGTGCACACTGAGACCCATGGGAAAATAGCAGTGACTCATAAGAGTCTGGACCAGATCTACCTACTAATATTGGAAGGTCTCCTGCAGAGGCAGGGGGCAGCTGGGGCTCGTGGCAGGGACAAAGACCCTGGCACTGGCAGGTCTAGTGAGTAGTCACTGGCATGAAGATGCCCAGAGGCCACCATGCAAAAAGGTATGGGAACAAGTGGTATGATAGAGAAACTGAAAAAGGCTTGATGTAGTGGGAGTGTAGGCAGAAGGACTGTGACTCAGATAGAGGGCTGGTGATATGTCCTTAATCTGAGTGATGAGAACTATTTGGATGGTTTTTATCAAGTTCCAGGAGTGTTGGGTGGATAGGAGTGACATAACTAAATCATGTCCAGAGCTAACTCTGCTTTCAGTGTGTGAAGCACTTTGAAGCGGGGAGAGGATATAGATTTGTAGTTAGGCCTACGTTAGGAGTGTGGACAACCAAGGTGGTATCTTGGACCAGGCAGTGGGGGGAAATAACATGGAGGTGATATAATCAAGAGGAATTTCAAGGAAAATTGACCGCCTGGAAAAGGATAGAATTAAGGTGGAATGAAGTAAAGAGGGGCGTTAAGGAGGACTCTTGGGTTTCTTGCTGCAAGCTGGGAAGGATAGTGGTTCTTTCCACTGGGTGACTTGATTCTATTATTAAACCTTCTCTGGAATGTGTGAGATAATGGAGGGAAGAGAATGGGAGAAACAGATGAATGAAACATTTTTCATGTTGGGGAGGCTGCCATATTTACCACTTCACTGAGCAACTGGGTTGATTTTGGTCCAGAAGTGCCAGCCCACTGTCACATTATTCTCTCATTAATGCACATACCTTCCCATTCTGCAGTAAGAGTAGTCACATTTTGCTGATAAAATTCCCAGCAGACAATTCCAGTCCATCACTGTAAGCTGTCCCATGGCAAAGAGCAGGGTCCTAGGGGTTGAACTTAGCAGGTACAGGGGTGGGGAGGCTGAAGAAGTTCAATCAGCCTTGATGTGGGAGCCCGGGGGACTGCTGCCCCTCGGCACACATCTGTCGTGTGTGTTGTGTCTTGCATGAGTCTCCTGATTTCTCCAGGGCACCGTGGTCGTGACCAACCTGACTGCACTGCACAGGGACCCCGCAGAGTGGGCCACCCCTGACACCTTCAATCCAGAGCATTTCTTGGAAAATGGACAGTTTAAGAAAAGGGAATCCTTTCTGCCTTTTTCAATAGGTGAGTATCTGGAAATAGGAGTGTGGGAACCCAGAGCTCTTCTCTCAGCCCTTCCCTCCTCTTCTTGTGATGCCTTGCTTTAGTTGGCATGTCTCTAGATAGCCCTGCCTAGCGTGACTCACTCTTGCTGTGGGTGCATTGCAGGTTTCCCTGGGCTAAGCATCACCAGGATTCATTCTCTTACATCCTAAGCCCTGGCTTGACTCTGATGGAGATTTCAGCTTTAAATTGTTCGGTCCCCAGAAACTTTGGGGAGAGGAACTTTGCCTTTGCCTGTTACCCACAAGAGAAGGTTGGGCACTTGCCATCTTTATAGAACTTAAAGTGTTTCAAGATCTTTTTAGTGCCTCCCACTCACAAAAACATAAAGCTAATTGCTAAGAAAGGGGTAGGGGAGGTTCCAGTAAAGGGACTGCTTCCTTATCATTATGGGCATTACAAGTGACTCTAGGTGCCATGGGCTTAAGTAGATGAGATTCTATCTATACGTTCTTCCTGAAGCAGTCCTTTTACTTTTTTAAATGAGATGGTTTGATAGCATCACCAACTCTATGGACATGAGTTTGAACAAATTCTGAGAGATAGTAAAGTACAGAGAAGTCTGTGTAGTGCAGTACATGGGGTTGCAAAGAGTCAGACACAACTTAGTGACTGAATAACAGCAATCCTTTACAAATCTAGTTAATACATTTACATGGTGTATAACTTGAAATATATGAAAGAAAATGCAGAGAAAACTCTTTCTCTCATGTTTCCCAGCCAGCCAATTCCAAAGGGGTGTTTTACTCATAACTTTGTGAAATGAGGAAGGAAAAATCTTATATATACCAGGTAATGAGTTAAGTATGTTGCTGAGATCATTTTAAATAATTTCCAAAATCCTTAATTCTATAAATGTTTTCTGAGTACCTATTATATGTCAATTATGCAGCCTTGAGAATATGACAATGATTAGGTAGAAAAAAAACCAGTGCAACTTTTATGGACCATGTGTTCTACCTTTAAGTTATAAGGTCCAAATTTCAGTCACCACACTGGGGATAAGGGATAAAGCTTAACAGGGTCAACTATGGTATCTATAGTCATAAAGCTCACGGAGCAGAGGTTGAACTCAGTGTTGACCACGTTTATCAAATAAAGCCTATGCACTTCCTAGAAACGTCTCCCAAGAAAGTAACTAAATGCTACAGTGAGTGAATGCTCTGAATTTCACAACAGTTTTCTTATCATTTAGTTAAATTAAATATGCATTGACTTTTTGTGGCAGTATAATCTAATTGATCATGCCACAAAGGCACAGAAAGGGAGGGACTGGAAATTGACCTCATGTAGGCATGATACAGAGCCTAGGCTTTTCTGCTATAGGGTGCTGTCCTGCGTGTATCTGGACTGATTCCAATTAGATCTTCTGTCTTTCTTTCTCTGGTTCTATGCCACCTTTGCTCACTTGGACAAGTCACTTTTTATATGAAAGCAGACATGAGACGTAGGAAAACCTTCCAGACTTCTTGTCTGCCCTGGTGTGTACTAAGTCGCTTCAGTCATGTCTGACTCTTTGCAACCCTAAGGGCTATAGCCTGCCAGGCTCCTCTGTCCATGGGATTCTCCAGGCAAGAATACTGGATGGATTGCCATGCCCTCCTCCAGGGAATCTTCCCAACCCAGGGTTTGAACCCATGTCTTCTAAGTCTACTGCATTGGCAGGTGGATTCTTATCACTAGCGCCACCTGGGAAGCCTAGACTTCCTGCCTACAAGATCTTTATGTTTCTTATTATAGTAAGGAGTTTCAGCTGTTTTATCTTAAATGTTATAATTTTTCTTGCTTCACTGTATTTTTTGTTAGAGTTGAAACACCTCCTTCCTATTACAGATTTCATTTCAAGCAAATTATTTTATTTTATACTTACAGCAACCCAATTATTAACAGTTAGGAAAACGATTAGTATCTCCTTTCTCAATGAAAGGAAATTAGGATTAAGAGAAAGTTATTTCTCATCCAAGGTTGTGTGCCCAAGGAATTGGCATAAAAGGGCCGAATACTCAAGTTTCTGGTTTCTTTTAAATTTTTGTTGAAGTATAGTTGATTTACAATATTGTATTAGTTTCAGATGTACAGCAAAGTGATTTAGTTATGTGCTTAGATGCTCAGTCAGGTCCGACTCTTTGTGACCCCATGGACTACAGCCCACGAGGCTCCTCTGTCCATGGGGATTCTCCAGGCAAGAATACTAGAGTGGGTTGCCATGCTCTCCCTCTGCCAGTGGGTCTTCCCAAACCCACGGATCAAACAGGTCTCCCACTTTGCAGACAGATTCTCTACTGACTGAACCACCAGGAAAGCCCAAGAATACTGGAGTGGGTAACCTATCCCTTCTCCAGGGGATCTTCCTGATCCAAGGATCAAACTAGGGTCTCCTGCATTGCAGACAGATTCTTTACCAGCTGAGCTACTGACTCACATGGTAAAGATTTAGTTATAGATAATATATATCTTTTTCTTTCTAGGTTTCACCTTACTGGTTATTACAAAATATTGAGTATAGTTCCCTATGCTATACAGTAGGTCCTTGTTGGTTATATATGTAGTTCCAATCTAGTGCTCTCCCTAACACACTTAGAAATTTCCTACTTAAAGGCCCTTCCATTTTAAGATTCACTAAATTCATATCATATGTATCAATTATTACATTGCTGCATTACAAAGATGGAAAACTCAATGACTTAAAACATTAAGTGTATATTATTGCTCACAAGGCTACAGTTGAACTGAGAGCTCCACTGTTCTTAGCTGGGCTCTCTTGCCCATTTGGGAGGTCAGTTGGCTGAAGGCTGATCTAGGATGACATCAGCTGGGACAATAGGGCTCTTTTCCAAGTTTCCTTCTCTAGCAAGCTATCCCATCTGATGTACATGTAGAAGACAAGACCCCAGGAGGGAAGAAAGCACACAGTGCCTCCCAAAGGCCAGGCTGGGAATTGGTGACCATCACTCCCACTGCATTCTGGTGCCCAAGCAGGTCATACTGTGAGCCCCAGTTCAAGGGAAAGGGAAAATAGCACAATTTTTATGGGAAGGGTTATGAAATCACATTGCAAATGATGGGGGTACCGGGAGAGGGGGGAAATTGGAGGCAGTATTGCAGTCAGGTGATCTCCCTATCTTTCTTTCTGCCCAGGAAGAGTGATTCAGACCAAGCTAGCAATTTGGGGATTCCCTCAACTGTGACTAAATGAGGACTAGCTAAACAGAACAGGAAATAGAAACCAGAAAAATCCACTGACTTAAAGTGTCAACACTGCTGTCAGGTTTATTCCCACCATACTCCCATCTTTAGGGCTCAGTTGCTTTGCCTCATACTTGATCCAGCACTTTATAAAGAAAGCTTCCCTGAAGGAATGGGGTGTGAAAAGCACCCTCCCTTCTCTTGGAAAGGTTAGGTGTGGAATTAGGAGATATGCACAGTTGGGGAGATTACAAAGGTATTATGCAAACATATATTTTCTTTTCTTCATTTAAGTTTTCCCTTTTGATCCAATAAAGCAGCAGATATCTTCATGAAAGGCAAGAGTCTGAGTCCTCAATTTTCAGAAATATCACTAAATCATGGAGATATGATTAAGAAGATAGTCTCTCAAAAACCCTAGATCAGTCCTCTCATTTCTAGTAACTGGCCTGGTTAGTTGGTGATGGTGAGGTAGTGCATGCACCAAGAAGAAAGTCCGTGTTTCCCATAATCCGGATGAAGCCTTGAAATAAGGTAGTCCTTCTTTTCATGACTTATAAATCAAACTCAAATCTCCTGTTTTACTGGTATCTTTGAAGAACCATATATTGTGCTTAGGAGAGCAATTATTTCACCAGTTTGAATAGTGAAAATTGTATATGTCGATGAAAATAAGCTATTTACTCAAAGTCCAGAGCTGGTTACTGATGGAACCAGTAATGTAACCCTGGATCCTGACTCCAAGGGTCCACTTTTATCCCACTACATGGATTATTCTAGGAGAATTTTGGGTATTTATAATAAAGCTGACTTGATTCCATCTAAACAAATTTTCTCATTTGCTGAAATTTAAGCCAATTTCTTCATTTTTTCTGTTCAGTTCAGTTGCTCAGTCATGTCCGACTCTTTGCAACCTCACGGACTGCAACATGCCATGCCTCCCTGTCCATCACCAACTCCCAGAGTTCACTCAAACTCATGTCCATTGAGTCGGTGATGCCATCCAAACATCTCATCCTCTGTTGTCCCCTCTGGTCCCACTTTCAAACTTTCCCAGCATCAGGGTCTTTTCAAATGAGTCAGTTCTTTGCATCAGGTGGCCAAAGTAATGGAGCTTCAGCATCAGTCCTTCCAATGAATATTCACGACTGATTTCCTTTAGGATGGACTGGTTAGATCTCCTTGCAGTCCAAGGGACTCTCAAGAGCCTTCTGCAACACCACAGTTCAAAAGCATCAATTTTTCAGTGCTCAGCTTTCTTTATAGTCCAACTCTCACATCCATACATAACCACTGGAAAAACCATAGCTTTGACTAGATGGACCTTTGTTGGCAAAGTAATGTTTCTGCTTTTTAATATGCTGTCTAGGTTGGTCATAGCTTTTCTCCCAAGGAGTAAGTGTCTTTTAATTTCATGGCTGTAGTCACCATCTGCAGTGATTTTGGAGCCCCAAAAAATAAAGTCAGCCACTGTTTCCACTGTTTCCCCATCTATTTGCCATGAAGTGATGGGACCAGATGCCATGATCTTAGTTTTCTGAATGTTGAGCTTTAAGACAACTTTTTCACTCTCTTCTTTCACTTTCATCAAGAGGCTCTTTAGTTCTTCTTCACTTTCTGCCATAAGGATGGTGTCATCTGCATATCTGAGGTTATTGATATTTCTCCTGGCAATCTTGATTCCAGCTTGTGCTTCATCCAGCCCAGCATTTCTCTGCATATTAAGTTAAATAAGCAGAGTGACAATATACAGCCTTGACATACTCCTTTCCCGATTTGGAACCAGTCTGTTTTTCCATGTCCAGTTCTAACTCTTGCTTCCTGATCTGCATACAGATTTCTCAGGAGGCAGGTCAGGTAGTCTTGTATTCCCATCTCTTTCAGAATTTTCCACAGTTTATTGTGATCCACACAGTCAAAGGCTTTGGCATAGTCAATAAAGCAGAAGTAGATATTTTTCTGGACTCTCTTGCTTTTTTGATGATCCAATGGATGTTGGCAATTTGATCTCTGGTTCCTCTGCCTTTTCTCAATCCAGCTTGAACATCTGGAAGTTCATGATTCACGTATTGTTGAAGCCTGGCTTGGAGAATTTTGAGCATTACTTTGCGAGCATTTGAGATGAGTGAAATTGTGCAGTAGTTTGAATATTCTTTGGCATTACCTTTTTGGGGGATTGGAATGAAAACTGACCTTTTCCAGCCCTGTGGCCCCTGCTGAGTTTTCCAAATTTGCTGGCTTGTTGAGTTCAGCACTTTCACAGCATCATCTTTTAGGATTTCAAATAGCTCAACTGGAATTCCATCACCTCCACTTGCTTTGTTCATAGTGATGCTTCCTTAGGCCCACTTGACTTTGCATTCCAGGATGTCTGGCTCTAGGTGAGTGATCTCACCATCATGATTATCTGGGTCATGAAGATCTTTTTTGTATACTTCTTCTGTGTATTCTTGCCACCTCTACTTAATATCTTCTGCTTCAGTTAGGTCCCTACCATTTCTGTCCTTTATTGTGCCCATCTTTACATGAAAAGTTCTCTTGGTATCTATGATTTTCTTGAAGAGATCTCTGGTCTTTCCCATTCTGTTGTTTTCCTCTGTTTCTTTGCATTGATACTTGAGGCTTTCTTATCTCTCCTTGCTATTCTTTGAAATTCTGTATTCAAATGGGTATATCTTTCCTTATCTCCTTTGCCTTTTGCTTCTGTTCTTTTCATAGCTATTTGTAAGGCCTTCTCAGACAACCATTTTGCCTTTTTGCATTTCTTTTTCTTGGGGATGGTCTTGATCCCTGCCTCTTGTACAATGTCATGAACCTCCATCCATAGTTCTTCAGACACTCTGTCTATCACATCTAATGCCTTGAATCTATTTGCCACTTCCACTGTATAATCATAAGGGACTTGATATAGGTCATACCTGAATGGTCTAGTGGTTTTCCCTACTTTCTTCAATTTAACTCTGAATTTGGCAATAAAGAGTTCATGAGCGGAGCCACAGTCAGCTCCCGGTCTTGTTTTTGCTGACTGCATAGAGCTTCTCCATCTTTAGCTACAAAGAATATAATCAATCTGATTCTGGTATTGACTCTCTGGTGATGTCCATGTGTAGAGTCTTCTCTTGCATTGTTGTAAGAGGGTGTTTGCTATGACCAGTGCGTTCTCTTAGTAAAAGTCTATTAACCTTTGCCCTGCTTCATTTTGTACTCCAAGGCCAAATTTGCCTATTACTCTGGGTATTTCTTGACTTCCTACTTTTGCCTTCCAGTCCCCTATAAGGAAAAGAACATCCTTTTTGGGTGTTAGTTCTAGAAGGTCTTGTAGGTCTTCATAGAACCGTTCAACTTTAGCTTCTTCAGCATTACTGGTTGGGGCATAGACTTGGATTACTATGATATTGAATGGTTTGCCTTGGAAACAAACAGAGATCATTCTGTCATTTATGAGATTGCATCCAAGTACTGCATTTCAGACTCTTTTGTTGACCATAATGGGTATTCCATTTCTTCTAAGTGATTCCTGCCCACAGTAGTAAATATAATGGTCATCTGAGTTAATTTCACCCATTCCAGTCCATTTAGTTTGCTGATTCCTAAAATGTTGACATTCACTCTTGCCACCTCCTGTTTGACCACTTCTAATTTGGGACCTAACATTCCAGGTTCCTATGCAATATTGCTCTTTACAGCATCAGACTTTACTTCTATCACCAGTCATATCCACAACTGGGTGTTGTTTTTGCTTTGGTTCCATCTCTTCATTCTATCTGGAGTTATTTCTCCACTTTTCTCCAGTAGCATATGCACCTACCGACCTGGGGAGTTCATCTTTCAGTGTCTTATCTTTTTGCCTTTTCATACTGTTAATGGGGTTCTCAAGGCAAGAATACTGAAGGGGTTTGCCATTCCCTTCTCCATGGGACCATGTTTTGTCAGAACTCTCCACCATGTCCTGTCTGTCTTCAGTGGCCCTACACAGCATGGCTCATAGGCTTGAGTTAGACAAGGCTGTGGTCCATGTGATCAGATTGGTTAGTTTTTTGTGATTGTGGTTTTCAGTCTATCTGAAACTCTAATTTTATTTCCTCAACAACTGGTTACAGGCAGATGACAAAATAGAGGCATACTGCATTAACCATTTTCTAAGAATATTTCATTACATGGGGAAGCAAAATGTAGCAAAAGTCATGCTCAGAACTAACTTCAGAGGATAATCCCACTGATGGTGTCCAGGAGAATCTTTATTGAGATAGTGAGGAACTATGTCAGATGTTAACAAGGGTTTTTCTGGATTTGGGGATTAAAACATGTTTTAATATTTTTATACTTTTCACACATTTTTTATTTTTCATTTTTGCTGTGAACATATACTGATTAGGGAGAAAGTGATCTATTAAAACACCCACAAGAGAGATGATGATAAAGCCTATTGTGGGGTGGTGTTGCCCAAGTTGGGGAAGAAGGCATCATGAAGAGGAGAGGCTGGGGGAAGCCTGGAGCAGGTAAACACAGATGGGATGAGTTGAGGTTGGCCCTGCATGGGGAACCCTGGCAGGGAGATTCCCGGTCATGATGAAGGGAAACTTGACATGGGGAAAAGGTGCTTCATACTTGAGAAACCTTGCTTTGACATTTACTTTCTTTTAATTTTCAACAATTTCTTTTTTAAATTGAGAGAGGTAAACACAGAGTTTTGCTTTTGTCTGCTTTTGTCCTTATCGTTTGCTAATGGATTTTTGTAAGACTTTTGGCTCAACCACATTTATAGGTCAACCTTGGCCGCTCACTTGTTTCATCCACAGCCTGCACCTTCACTGTTGCTGAACCATCTGACCCCTGAAGGCACTGGAGTGTGTCATTGTGGAATGATCTCTCCAGGCTTAGGTTACGCCAGGTGGTTGTGATCAAAAAAGCTGAGTGCATAAAGGCCCAGGGCCAGGGAGGCCTGCCGTTTGCTCAGGTTTTGCAAGATGTGTTGGAAGATTTCAGTCCTTGCTGGCACAGACCACCTGAGCAGGTACTCATATTTTTGTCTTTCAGGAAAGCGGATGTGCCTTGGAGAACAGTTGGCCAGAACTGAGTTGTTTATTTTCTTTACTTCACTTCTACAAAAATTTACCTTCAGGCCTCCCGAGAATGAAAAGTTGAGCCTGAAGTTCAGAGTGAGCTTGACCCTTGCCCCAGTCAGCCACCAGCTCTGTGCTGTTCCTCGGGGCTGAAGATATTGGGGTGGGGGTGTGAAGGAAAGCAGGAAGAATGAGCTTTCCCACACCAGCCCAAGGCAGGGCACCTGCTCAGAAGTGAGGGGACAGCATCCAGTGCCTCTAGCTACATCACAGGAACTAGACTCAGAGGAAACTGGAACCAAACCCCAGCTTTGCCATCTCTAGTGAGGCCTTGAGCAAATCAGTTATGTTGTGAGTGATTTCATTTTCATTCAGAAGATTCAAGATGGACAATGATTCCATCTCTAAAGGAAAAGCTACTATAAAGATCAGAAGAAATAATGGACTTTAAGTGGCTTGGAAACCATAAAGCACATCATAAAAGTCATACCTGTGATCTGCCTCCTCCCTACTTCCTTCCTTAGCTAGGTTTTGCTTCTGGTCTGTTGAGATGGCCTGGGTCAAAGAGGTGCCACATGGTAGATAAGAGTTAGAAGTTGGGCCTGGGACAGCCATGGAGGTCAGCCAGAAAGGCCCTCACACTTGGTAGCCCTGGGCAAGCTTATCCTGCTTCTCCCTCAGACTGACCCCTGGGAAGTAGCAGGGAAGGTGGATTCCTGATTTGTCGGCAGGTTTCTACGGAGAAACAGTTTATCTGGTTTATCTAAGGAAACACTACCTTGGACACCGGAGCCAAGAAGAATGTCACCACAATAACCAAACATGGAAATCAGGGTAGGGGAAACAAATGTGGAAATATTTGCTGCCATTACTGTGCCTCCTTACCTTAAATCCTCTTATGCATTTACTCCAAGCCCCATGACTGGTGTTAACAACATGGTGGTTGTGATCTTTTTGTATATATTGATTGTCAGCTTTTGATTGACAAGTATTCCCAGCCTAAACACAACTGATGAGCTCTGGTAAAGTATAGTATAGAAGGAAACAGAAATGCCAGAATCCTGTTAGCCCTCCTGTGTGTGGTCACTGAGGGGAGAAAATAACATCAACGGAAAGCCAGGTGCCACTGAGAATCCCTGGAGTTTGGATGCCAGCCTCATGCAGACAAATGACACACCTAGTAAAATGGACTAATACTTATAGAAGGTTATTTTTCTCAAGTGTTACAATTAAGAAATTTAAATATCTCAGAACAAAAGGCACTTGATGAGGTGGGCCTTTCGTCCCTGCCGCCTGGGATTCAGAGAAAGGCTAAATCATGGCACCGTTAGAATCAGAAATAGGAAGAGAAAGCAAGAGAGAGGGAGTGAGAGAGTCTGGCTGGAGCTAGCCTGAGCCTGTCAGAGTCAGGAGTAAGTCTGGGAGAAATGGTTGCGTGTCCTGAAGGGCAGGGAGATGATTTGCTCTAGAGTAGAAAATGAGAACCCCAGCTGCCCACCAGAGTGCACTTTCTCTGTATCCTCTTGAAAAGTTGCATCTCTAGAAAACACCCTAAATGATATTTCTGAAATGAAACCAATCAAACCAGACCTTGAACTTGCTGAGCATCTGAGCCCTTGTCATCCACTCTGTTTTTCTGCTGTCAGATCATCCTCATAGGAGACTGAAAATTGGCCAAAATACTTTCCCTTATCTACTCAGTCTCAACTGTTAAATGAACTCTGTTGAGTCATCTCCAAGGTCCATTCATGCTCTGCTGTGCATGTTGCATGATTTACTAGAATCATGTTTACTAGAGTCAGTAGGGCAGACATTTACCTACTCCCTGTGGAATCAATGGAAAACTCCTGGACACTCATCCTGCCCTAATAGAGGCAGTGGGACCCAGACCCAAGTAACATGTGATCACAATTAACCAGAAAGCTACAGGACACAGGGCTGGGAGTAGCTGAATTTCTGAACTTGCAAAATGTCTCCTTTCTTCCTCAAAGCTCATATGTCAGAGACCCTTAAATATGAATTCTCTACTGTAAAAGCATTACATGAGGATTTTGTTTTCTGTCCTTTTGTAACTCTCTTATTCTCATCTATTTTGGAAGCTCCAGGTCATCTTTCCCTCTTCCTTTGTGTCTGTATCTGACACCTAGTGTGCCAGCATAGGACATGTTCTGTGACATCGTGGATGAGATGCAGATTTTACTGGAAAGCACCCAGGCTGTGAATATTCCCTTCACCCTTGTCCTCCCTTAGAGACACTGACATGCACAGGCTGCTGTGTTATTTAAAGTCAGGTTGGAGGCTGGCCTTTTACAAGGAGACGAGGAGCAGGGCACTCAGGTTACCCTGAGTTGCATAGAAACATACTCAGGTCAGGCATGACTGGAGGACATGCACCACAGAGGGGGCCCAGCAGAGGAGCCACTTCCCAGGCCCCTGTGTGTTTACAGACAGGAGGCAGGAGCTGGCAGATGACTAAGAAACAAGGCCAGTGTCCTAGGTGAGTTTCTATGTTTGCCCTGGGAACCCGAGAGCCTACGTCCATGACAAGCTCTTCTCCCTGTGATCTAACTCAAACTTGCTTATTGCTAAGCTACCAAGAAGGAAGGAGGTGAGCACTGAGAATGAGTGTCCAAGGACATCGGTCCATGTCAATCATCCCAAATTCCAATGTATTTTCTCTTCTTAGCAAGATAACACTACTATGTTGCAAATTCCCACCCCCTCCTTCTTATAAGAGATTCAAGTCAATGCCTCCAGGAAGCCAATTATTGTTCATATTTAACATATTTTGTTTAATATGTTAAATATTCATATATAATCAATTAGATTTCAATCATATAGTGTATAAACATATTTTATTGTAAATATAAATGTAATATATATATTAAATCAAGTAACAGTTTACTTTGCATATAATACCTTAAAGTATATCTATAGTCTTAGAAAAGTACAGCTTGCCAATAATGAACCAGGAAGAAATAGAAATTATGAACATGCCAGTCACAAGCACTGAAATTGAAACTGTGATCTAATAACAAACAAAAACCCAGGGCGAGATGGCTTCATAGGCAATTTCCATCAAACGTTTAGAGGAGAGCTAACATATATCCTCCTCAAATTCTTCCAAAAACACTGCAGAGTGAGAAACACTCCCAAACTCATTCTATTAATATAAGGCCACCATCACCCTGGTACCAAACCAAGACAAGGATACCACCAAAAAAGAAAATTACAGGTCAATATCACTGATAAACATAGCTGTAAAATATCCTCAATAAAATACTAGCAAACAAAATCCAACAGCACATTAAAAGGATCATATACCATAATCAAGAGGGGTTTATCCCAGAGATGCAAGGATTCTTCAATCAATGTGATACACCATATTAAAAATCTGAAACATAAAAACCATATAATTTCAACAGATGCAGAAAAAGCTTTTGACAAAATTCAACATCCATTTATGATAGCAACTCTCCAGATAAAAACTCTCCAGGGCATAAGAGCAACCTACCTCAACATAATAAAGGCCATACATGACAAACAAACCCACAGGAAACATTATTCTCAGAGGAAAAAAACTGAAAGCATTTCCTGTTAGATCAGAAATAAGACAATGGTGCCCACTCTCATCACTATTATTCAATATAGTTTTGGAAGTCCTAGCAATGGGAAGCAGGGGGGAAAATGATATAAGAGGAATCCAGATAGAAAAAGAAGTAAAACTCTAACTGGTGGCAGGTGACATGACACTATACACAGAAAATCCTAAAGATACCATCAGAAAATTACTAGAATTAATCAATGAATTTAGTAACATCACAGGATATAAAATTAAACACAGAAATCCCTTGCAGACCTATAGACCAACAATGAAAAATCAGAATGAAATTGAGGAAACAATCCCAATCACCATTGCAACAAAAAGAAGAAAATATCTAAGAATAAACCTAAGGAGACAAAAGACATGTTTGCAGAAAATTATAAGACACTGATGAAAGAAAGAAAAGATGACGTAAACAGATGGAGATATATAGCATGTTCTTGGATCAGAAGACTCAACATTGTGAAAACAACTATACTACCCAAAGCAATCTACAGATTTAATGCAGTCGTTTTTTACAGAACTAGAATAAAATTTTACCATTTGTGTAGAAACACAAAAGACTAGAAATACCCAAAGCAATCTTAAGAAAGAAAAATTGAGCTGGAGGAATCAGGCTCCCTGACTTCAGATTATATTACAAAGCTCAGTCATCATTATAGAATGGCACAAAAACAGAAACATAGATCAATGAAACAAGATAGAAAGCTCCAAGATAAACCCACTATGGGCACCTTAACTTTGACAATGGAGGCAAGAATATACAATGGAGAAAAGACAGACTCTTCACTAAGTGGTGCCAGGAAAACTGGACAGCTACATATAACAGAATGAAACTAGGACACTTCCTAACATCATACACAAAAATAAACTCAAACTGAATTAAAGATCTAAGTATAAGGCCAGAAGCTATAAATTTTTTTAGAGGAAAAGCTAGATAGAACACTCTTTGACATAAATAGCAGCAAGATCCTTTTTGACCCATCTCATAGACTGATGGAAATAGAAATGGAATCGAATCATACTTAAAAGCTTTTGCACAACAAAGGAAACTATAAGCAAGATGAAAAGACAACCCTCAGAATGGGAGAAAATAATTGTAAATGAAGCAACTGACAAAGGATTAATCTCCAAAATATACAATCAACTCATGCAACTCAATATCAGAGAAACAAGCAACCCAATCCAAAAAAAAAAAGGACAAAATACCTAAACAGACATTTATCCAAAGAAGACATACAGATGGCAAATAAACACATGAAATAAATGCTCAACATTGCTCATTATTAGAGAAATGTAAATCAAAAGTACAATGAGGTGTCACCTAACACTGGTCAGAATGGCCATCAAAAAATCTACAGAAAATAAATGCTGGAGAAGATGTGGAGAAAAGTGAACCCTCTTGCACTGTTGGTGGGAATGTAAATTAATACAACCACTAGGAGAACAATATACACATTCCTTAAAAAAACTAGGAATAAAATTACCATATGACTTAAAACTCAAAATTCAAAAAGCTAAGATCATGGCATCTGGTCCCATCACGTCATGACAAAAAGATGGGGAAAAATGGAAAGAGTGACATTTATTTTCTTGGGCTCCAAAATCACTGTGGACATTGACTACAGCCATGAAATTAAAGACGCTTGCTCTTCAAAAGAAAAACTATGACAAACCCTGACAGCGTATTAAAAAGTAGAGACGATATTTTACCAAGAAAGTCCGTATAGTCAAGCTATCAAAGCTATAGTTTTTCCAGTATTCATGTATGGATGTGAGATTTGCACCATAATGAATGTGAAATACTGAAGAATTGATGCTTTTGAGCTGTGGTGTTGAAGACTCTTAGAAGTCCCTTGGACTGCAAAGAGATCACATCAGTCAATCCTAAAGGAAATCAACCCAGAATATTCATTGGAAGGACTGATGCTGAAGCAGAAGGTCCAATACTTTGGCCAACAGAAGTGAAGAGTTGACTCTTTGGGAAAGACCCTGATGCTGGGAAAGATTGAGGATGGGAGGAGAAGAGGACAACAGAAGATGAGAAGTTCAGGTGGCATCACTGACTCTGTGAACATGAGTTTGAGCAAACTCTGGGTGATAGTGAAGGACAGGGGAGTATGGTGTGCTGCTGTCCATGGAGTCAGAAAGAGTCAGACATCATTTAGTGACTGAACAGCAACAATGACCCATCAATCCCACTCGTGAGCATATACCCTGAAAAAACATAATTCAAAAAGATGTATGTATCCTAGTGTTCACTGTAGCACTATTTACAATAGCCAGGATGAGGAAACAATCTAGATGTTCATCAACAAATGAATCGTAAAGAAGTTGGGGTACATATATACAATGGAATATTACTCAGCCATTAAGAGGAATAAATTTGATTCAGCTGAAATGAGGTGGATGAACCTGAAGCCTGTCATACAGACTGCAGTAAGTTAGACAGAGAAACACAAATATCCTATATTCATGCATGTATATGGAATCTATAAAAACAATACTGATAAACCTATTTGCAGAGCACAGATAAACACACAGATATAGAGAATGGACTTGTGGACACCGTTGAGGAAAGGAAGGGTGGGACAAATTGAGGGAGAAGTATTGAAATGAATACACTACCATGTATAAAATAAATAGCTAGTGGGAAGCTGCTGGATAACACCGGGAGCCCAGGCAGTGCTCTGTGACAACCCAGAAGGGGAGGCGGGGAACTCAAGAGGGAAGCGATATGTGTCTACTCCTGGCCGATTCATAGAAAAAGCAGGAGAGTTCCAGAAAAACATCTACTTCTGCTTTTGTGACTACGCCAAAGCCCCTTTGTGTGAATCACAACAATCTGTAGGAAATTCGTCAAGAGATGGGACTACCAGACCACCTTACCTACCTCCTGAGAAATCTGTATGCAGGTCAAGAAGCAACAGTTAGAATTGGACATGGAACAATGAACTGTTTCCAAATTGGGAAAGGAGTAGGTCAAGACTATATATTTCACCCTGCTTATTTAACTTCTATGCAGAGTACGTCATGTGAAATGCCAGACTGGACGAAGCACAAGCTGGAATCAAGATTGCCAGAAGAAATATCAGTAACCTCAGATATGCAGATGACACCAGCCTTATGGCAGAAAGTGAAGAGGAACTGAGGAGCCTCTTGATGAAGGTGAAAGAGTAGAGTGAAAAAGTTGACTTAAAACTCAACATTCAAAAAACTAAGATCATGGCATCCCGTTCCATTACTCCAAGGCAGATAGATGGGGAAACAGTGGAAACAGCAAAGGACTTTATTTTCTTGGGATTGAAAATCACTGTAGATGGTGACTGCAGCCATGAAAGGAAAAGACACTTGCTCCTTGGAAGAAAAGCTATGACCAACCTAGACAGCATATTAAAAGGCAGAGACATTACTTTGTCAACAAAGGTCTGTCTAGTCAAAGCTATGGTTTCTCCAGTAGACCATATATGGACATGTCTACTGTGGACATGTAGACATGTGAGAGCAGGACCATAAAGAAAGCCGAGTGCCGAAAAATTGATGCTTTTGAACTGTGGTGTTGGTGAAAACTCTTGAGAGTCCCTTGGACTGAAAGGAGATCAAGCCTGTCAATCTTAAAGGAAATCAATCCTGAATATTCATTGGAAGGACTGATGCTGACGCTGAAGCTCCAATACTTTGCAGAAAAGAGCTAAACTCCTTAACTTGAGATATCTGGTTTTCCTTTAATTAACAAAAATCTTTTGCCGTTCAGACTACCTGCCCTTTGTTGCAAGACTTCTGCATAATCTGGTTCCTGCCCACACCATACTGCTGCTGCTGCTAAGTCGCTTCAGTCGCGTCCAGCTCTGTGCGACCCCATATACAGCAGCCCACCAGGCTTCTCTGTCCCTGGGATTCTCCAGGCAAGAATACTGGAGTGGGTTGCCATTACCCATCCCCCAAATCATCCCCATCCTCCGAGAAGTTCTTTCAGGGTTAGTTGAGATGCTGTCTCTCAGGCCTGAAGTCCTGAAATTCTCATGGAATAAAACTGAACTCTCAATGTTAAGGCTGTGAATATTCTTTAGACAGAAATAAAAAACCTCCCAGCCTGGCCTTTTCTGACATCCAGGCAGGTTCACCAGGGAATCCCATGCTTGACATCTAGTGGGTAGCAGGCAGGCTGGGCTCCAGCCCAGAGAACAGACTCAGGTGGGGGAAAGTCGGAGAGAAGGGAGGAGGAGGCAGGACCTGAGGAAGGGCAAGGAGGGGTGAGGTGGACCCGGTTCCACAGGGAGCCCGGGGTGGGGCTTAGCGGAGCGCTGGGGGAAGGGAAGAGCAGTGTGGGAGGAGGGAAGGGCGGGGTGAGACGGTAGGATGGGGCGGGGCCCGGGAACCCGGCTGAGCGCACAGACGCACAGATCCTCAGGGGCTTGTGCCTCTCTAAGGACAGAAGCGAAACCAGACATCGCAGTGATGCTGGAGGCCCTGAGCTCCCTGGCGTCGACCCTCTGGGCCGCGCTCCGTCCTGGCACCGTCCTGCTGGGGACACTCGCCTTTCTCTTCTTTGTTGATTTCATCAAAAGGCGGCATCCAAAGAACTACCCGCCGGGCCCCCCACGCCTGCCCTTCGTAGGCAATTTGTTCCAGCTGGACCCTGAGAAGGCGCACCTGACCATTCAGCAGGTAGGAGCGGGCGAAGGTGTCAGGGCCACGTCTTGACCCTGACCTGCAGGCCAAGGGCCATTCCGGGTACCGAGGACAGGAGACTGAGGGGGCGCTGAGGTTAAATCGGAAACCCGGTACACCGGACGTTGAACTTCTCTTTCCTCACCATCAACTGGAATGATTCCAGCTGTGCTTTCTAGGGGTGAACTATTGTGAACTGTTTACTATTAAAGAATCCGACTCCATGCGCTTTGGGGGAGGGAAGGGCAGCTGGTTTGATGTGCAAAGCAAAACTTGCTTCTCAGTCCTTCTAGCTGATAGAAGTGTAAATATTGAACTACAGCACTCATCTGAAGTCTCATATGCTGCCAGGAGCTTGGTTATCTGCATAATTTCTCTCCTGTTAGGGATATTTGGATAGAGTATTGCTCAGAACCCCCTCTGCATGCTTAGTAAATGTTTTTGACTGACTAGGTGACCCTGTGTCTTCTCTTCAGTTTCTTTTGTTAGAGCCTTGAGGGTGACAGATATAAAACATTTGTAAATCATTTAGTTGTGTCTTGTTACATATTACTGGGACATTCAATTTATAGTATGATAATTTTGTCTTTTTAATAATTTTATCCTTGGTAGCGGGGGAGGGGGACACTATACTTCCCCTGTTGGAGGTTCCCTATTCTAAGTGTAAAATGAGGATGTGTGTGTGTGTGCCTAGTAGCTCAGTCCTGCCTCTCTCTTTGTGACCCCATGAGTGGTAGCCTGCAAGGGTCCTCTATCCATGGGATTTTTCCAAGCAAAAGTGGAGTGGGTTGCCATTTCCTTCTCCAGGGGATCTTTCAGACCCAGGGATCGAGCCGAGTCTCCTGTGTCTGCTGCACTACAGGTGGACTCTTTACCTGCTTGGCAATCACCACCTAAATCCTCACCATTTTTCACCCACATTGCCTCCATCCCCACAAGGACAGAGCCCCTCACTTTCAGGCTCCTCCATAAACAGTCCGCTCTCACTAAAGTATTCGATTAAAAATGTCATTAAGTAGCGTTAAGTGATGTGATCCCTATATAGAATTTTAAAGCTAAAATGCTAGGATCCTGAATCTGTGCCTTTCTTTAAGAAATGTGTTTTTTAATTTCTAAGTATTAGAAGATTTTATTTTCTTTCTGTTAATGATTTACAGTTGGCATTCATTATGGTCAGAAAACATATACTATATGATTTCAACTTTGAACAAATATGCAAAGGTTGGCTTTATGACCCATGATAGACACTTTAAAAAAAGAAATTCTTCTGCTGTTGCTGTGTGGAGCGTTCTGTACTATTTGTCAGTTAGGCTTGAAAAGATGAGTGTGTTGTTTAGTGCTTCCGTACCCTTGCTGACTTCTTATCTACTCATTCTATTGATTACTAGGAGGGGCATGTTAACTTTCCAACTATAATTAGAGGTTTATTTCTGTGTTTGGTCAGTTCTGGTAGTTTTACTTTATTTATTTGGCAGCTCTTTACTTGGCTTATGCACATTAAAGTTGTTATGTCATTTTGGGGAATTGGGTCTTTAATTATTACATAATGTCATTCTTTATCCCTGATGATTTTCTTTGCCTGAACTTTATTTTATATAATATAGCCACACCAGCTCTCTTTTGATTAGTATTTGTGTAGCACATGCTTCTCCGTTTTTTCACTTTTGACCTACTTATATGATTATGCTTGAAATGAGTTTTTATAATAACATATAAGTGGCTCATTGTTTCATTCTACCAGTCTCTTTTAATTGGTGAATCTAGATCATTTGTGTATAGTATAATTTTTGTTGTGTAAACACTTAAGTCTGCCATTTTACTATTTATTTTCTATTTTTCACTTTTTTTTTGTTCCTCTATTTCTCCTTTCTCCTATGGGTCACAAAAATATTTTTTAAGAATTCCTTTTTAATTTATCCATAGTTTTTTTTAGTACATCTCTTTATATTGTGCTTTAAGTGCTTGCTGTAAACCTTCTATGCTATGCAGTCATTCAGTTCAGTCACTCAGTCATGTCTAACTCTGCAACCCCATGAAATGCAGCAGGCCAGGCTTCCCTGGCCCTCACCAATCCCGGAGCTTGCTCAAACTCATGTCCATCGAGTCAAAAACTAAGTGATTTGCCTAAGTTATTCAAAATTGACAATGGCCAAACAAGGACTTGAAACTTACATCTGGTCTTTACATATGCTACTTTTCATGATATAGGTAGCAGGTAATTGATTGTTCAGGGTTTCATTTATCCAACAGGCATTTATGACATACTTATCAAATGACAGGATAATAGAAGAAAGTATGTGATGAATGTGTGGTATAAATTTTTGGTAACCAAGTGAGATGTCATTAGGTTATTCACTGTGAATAGGAAACCTTGGGGATAACCTCTCTAGAATCCTGAAATAAATTTGACTGAACTTGGACAGAATGGTAGGCGAGTGGTTGTGTGGAGTAAAGTGGACAGAAGATTTTTAAATTGGAGAAGTGACATGAGCTGAAAGAAAGTGAGAAGGCAGTGAAGAAACTGGCTGATCTGTTTGGCATGATGAGAACCTTCCTAATTTCCCATGCCCCATTTTCTAAATATTTTCTACCATAGCTGTCTGGCTTATTATAGAATCATTTATGTGAATAAGAAAAAAATCTTATTGGACCATGATAGGGAAATGGTATCACTCTCTGGCCATTTCCCCTCTATTTCTTTGTCAATATCTTACAAGAATTATTTGCTAAAATGCACTCTAAATATATCAATAATAATACATAATTTTATTATTAATTTTGGTGTTATGATACTAACACCAGAATCCCAATGATGAGATTTGTAACAGCCCTCGTTTTATACCTTTGGAAACTGAGACAGAGGGAAGTTATATAGCTTAACCAAATATAACATAGAAAGTAACCAGTGGAAGCTGGATACAAACCAATTTGTTTGCCTTCCAAATCCAAGTTCTTAAGCACTCACCTTTTGCCATTAAGACATTCTTGGTCTAGTTCTAGCACCTTTCCGACACTGTATCCCAACTCCCTACACAGGTGAGGTGTATTCTCTCCAGGCACCATTCCTGGTCCGGGGTCCTAGGTGTCTATGACACACCCAGACACTCTTCCTTTCACTCGCACTCTCTCTCTCTCCTCTCACTGCCCCATTGCTCTCATTCTCAGTTTATTGCTGTCACATCCAGTAAACTCTAAGTTCCCAGTGCTATTTCAGCTTTATGTCTTTGTCCTTAAATCTCACAAATACCTCCAGTCCCATATATCTCTGTCACCTTGGCTAAGTTACTTCTCCATGACTCATTTTCCTTACCAAAACATGAATAGTATCATTACTGCCATAGGGTGGTGTGAGGGAAATGAGACAAAAGGTGGAAGGTGGTTAACATGGCTCCCAGTGGATGTGGTTGTCCATGGCCACCAGTGCCTTCCTCCTGTACATCAGCCCTTTGCTCTCTCCTGTCTGCCCCCTTGAGCAACTGCACCTATGCTGCTTTTCTCACGGAGCCCATTCATTCCCCAGAGTCTAGAGTGGCTGTCTGCCAGTATCAGAAAACAAACTGCCTTTCCTATTGTTGTTCTCATTCTTCCTCTCAGAAACTTTTTCCCCTTTTTCAGGGGGTGTAGAGAGCACACTGCCCTGCTTGTGAGATTTTAGCTCCCCGTCCAAGATTAAACCTGGGTCCATGGCACCGAAAGTCCAAGTCCTGTCCACTGGACAGCCAGGGAATTACCCCTCCATGAGCTGTAAGGGAAGAATAATTTTCTCCCTCTTATAGCTGGGGAGCAAGGATCCAAAAAAATGAAACAACTTTCCCGATCTCACAGCTAGCCAACCATAGAGTTAACATGGCTCCAGCTAGTGAGCTCTTTTCTATGCCTGGTCCTAGCCCTGTAATGAATTTTTTGCCACCTAGAACCTGATGAAGAAAGGGACACTGTCTTGTGTTTAAACAGATATGATTTACTATGATGTCCATGCTTTCTACCCCGGATATTCTTAAACATATCTCTGCCTTCTCTGGTGAGTCACATGGGCTGAATTCTCTCCCTTCACTAGACTCTAAGATGCTTGAGGTTAGAGACCTTGCTTATTTTATTGTATTTTTATGCCTTATTCTCAGGATACATGTGCTTACTAAATCCAAGTAAGATGAACATATGGTTGAGTACTTATAATGAATGTGTGTCCTGTAGTGGATTGAACTGAAGTCTAGTTGAGACCAAGAGAAATGAAAACAGGCATAAATAGTTCCAACAGCCCAAGGTACAAACATACACACACACACACAAACTCCCCTCAATATAGGCTGCCCCAGCTCCACATACCCTCCATTCCAGGATACATAGAGATGTGCATATGTAACTAATGACTCTTCTACTATTTTTCAGCTTGTGAAGAAATATGGGAATGTTTTTAACTTGGATTTGGGGGTATTTCCTTCCGTTCTTTTAACTGGATTGCCCTTAATTAAAGAAGCCCTTGTCCACCAAGGCCAAAACTTTTCCAACCGCACTGTAATGCCTCTCCAAGAGCGTATGATAAACAAAAAAGGTAAGTTCTTACATTGGTAAGCTTGTGTTTGATATTCTTGTGGTCTGTGAAAATATGTCCAACAACCCCAGGGACCAAGCTCCTCACAAGGAGCCTGAGTGCCTGCTTTTTCCTGTTGAAGGTACTCACTCAGGGCACCTGGCAGAGTCAGCCCTAATGTCAGAGATTGGGGGGAAGTAGCATCAGCTGCATGAACTCAGTCTTCATTGTTAGTATATAGGAATGCGAGGGATTTCTGTGTGTTAATTTTATATCCTGCAACTTTACTATATTCATTGATTAGCTCTAGTAATTTTCTGGAAGAGTCTTTAGGGTTTTCCATGTAGAGGATCATGTCATCTGCAAACAGCGAGAGTTTCACTTCTTCTTTTCCTATCTGGATTCCTTTTACTTCTTTTTCTGCTCTGATTGCTATGGCCAAAACTTCCAACACTATGTTGAATAGTAGTGGTAAGAGTGGGCACCCTTTTCTTGTTCCTGATTTCAGGGGAAATGCTTTCAATTTTTCACCATTGAGGGTGATGCTTGCTGTGGGTTTGTCATATATAGCTTTTATTATGTTGAGGTATGTTCCTTCTATTCCTGCTTTCTGGAGAGTTTTAATCATAAATGAGTGTTGAATTTTGTCAAAGGCTTTCTCTGCATCTATTGAGATGATCATATGGTTTTTATCTTTCAATTTGTTAATGTGGTGTATTACATTGATTGATTTGTGGATATTAAAGAATCCTTGCATTCCTGGGATAAAGCCCACTTGGTCATGGTGTATGATTTTTTTAATATGTTGTTGGATTCTGTTTGCTAGAATTTTGTTAAGGATTTTTGCATCTATGTTCATCAGTGATAATGGCCTGTAGTTTTCTTTTTTTGTGGCATCCTTGTCTGGTTTTGGAATTAGGGTGATGGTGGCCTCATAGAATGAGTTTGGACGTTTACCTTCATCTGCAATTTTCTGGAAGAGTTTGAGTAAGATAGGTGTTAGCTCTTCTCTAAATTTTTGGTAGAATTCAGCTGTGAAGCCATCTGGTCCTGGGCTTTTGTTTGCTGGAAGATTTCTGATTACAGTTTCGATTTCCTTGCTTGTGATGGGTCTGTTAAGATCTTCTATTTCTTCCTGGTTCAGTTTTGGAAAGTTATACTTCTCTAGGAATTTGTCCATTTCATCCAAGTTGTCCATTTTATTGGCATAGAGCTGCTGGTAGTAGTCTCTTATGATCCTTTGTATTTCAGTGTTGTCTGTTGTGATCTGTCCATTTTCATTTCTAATTTTGTTAATTTGGTTCTTCTCTCTTTGTATGAACTCAGTCTTGATAAATAAGTATCCTCATCACTCAGTGATGTGATGTGTTGTTCAAGCAGAGAAAAGGCAATGCGTCCTCAGGCTCTCTTTCTGCTTTCCCACTCAGATCTCTTCCCCTAGAAAACGATGTGGATCAGCTTGTTCCTGTTGATTAAGTGATCCCTTCTTGCCTCCAGATCCTTATGCTCTATTATTAAGGCTGTGCCCCAAAGGTATCTCAAGCCTTCTATCTATGTTAAAAGAGTTTGGCATGAATACTTAGAATGGTCACTAAATAAACTTACATTTTCAAAATTCTAAATGAAAAACTTTAATCTATACTTCTAACAAGATACCATATTTTCAGGTATTTCTCAATTCTGCTTTGAAATAGTTCACCCATTATTTTACTTTCATTTACTCTATTATCTGCCGTGTGAACCTAGCGAGACTGGGCACCAGTGACAGAGTAGTGAGTAGAACAGAAAAAATTCTTGATTTTTCTGTAATCTACATGCTATTAAGAAAAACGGTATCAAGTAAGCTAGTAATTTAAGTCCTCAGTGTTATGAAGTTAAGACTAGGGTTCACTTAGTATGGGTATCAAATCTGGTCCTGAGACTCAGGAAAAGCTATTGTAAGTAAATGACAAGTAATAAAGTGAAGAAGCAATCCAGCAGAGGGAATAGAATATGAAAAGTTTCTGAGGTGGGAAGGACAGTGAACTGAGGAATTGAAAGGTATCCAGTATGAGAAGAACAGAGATTAAATGGAGATAATTAAATGAAGATTAAAATGCTAAATTTGGCCAGAAAGAGTTCATGTTTAAGGATGTTGCTTTTATCCTAGTAACAATGGAGACTTCTGAATAGTTTAAGTAAAAAAAGAAATCATTGTATTTACATGCTACGTCTTAAAGATTTCTGTAAGCTATAATGTAAAGAATGGAATAAAGGGAGTAAGAGACTATTGTAGCGTTTTAGGTGAGAGAAGGTTGCTGCCTGGACTAGGGAGGTGTCAAGAAATAGCAGTTCAGTAGGTTAGACCAGGAAACTAACTGTGAAAATACATGGATTTAAGTTATTCAGGAGGCATATCCAATAGGACATGATGACCTAGACAGAGGGAGAATGAGGTAGACACCCAAATGAGTACGTAAAGGAAAGAAGGAGGATATAGAGAAGGACAAGGTGTTGGCTGGCCTGGGTAGGGAGTTGAAAGGAGCAAATCATGAATAAAATCATGAATATACTGAGTATAAAGCCAAAAGAGTGAAGTAGACAATTGGTTATGTGTCTGGAGCTGAGGCACAGATATAGATGGTCACATCAGTAGTTGTCATTTGAAATATGTGGAGTTGATGAGATTTCACAGAAATTGAGGATAAGGGTAAGAAGAGAAGAGGCTTTGACCCAAGCTTGAAAAGGTCCATCATTTCAAAATTTGATAGAAGATAAGTTAACTGAAGGTATGATGATTTCTGTGAAGTCAGAGAAATAGCAGAAGAGTCTGGAGAGTGTGGTGTCCTGAGCACCACTGGGAAAGAGTGTGTCAAGAAAAAAGCATCTCATGCTGTTGACACATGAACATGAGGCTGAAAAGGATCCTGGACTGAACAGCGGGGAGGGCCACTTCACTAAGGTGGTGGAAGTGAAAGGGAGATATTGGAAGGAGTGGAAGAGTGTACTGGAATGAAGAATTGAGAGGGTGGTGGTCTCCCCTGTGTTATAAAATAAATGAAGTTCTCTGCACCCCTCATGATAGATTTTTTATCCTTTGCCTGTGATTTTCTTTCTGCACACCATTCACAATTCTTTGTTTTCTTGGGTGATTCATCTATCTTGTAAAGATATTTAAACTCTTTCTCCTTATGAGTTTTGATTTTGTCTAGTCCATTAGTGCATACTTAGTATGTAGCATAACAAATACTTAAATATAGTATGTGACAAGTAATCAAAGCATGGGCATTGGAGTCAGGCAGACTTGAAAATGAATGCCTGTTTAACTCTTCCAAGTGTGTAACCTTGTAGGATGTAATTTTATCTCCTGCGCCTCATTTTTCTCATCAAAAAACTGGGGGGCTGATTTTACAGTAATGATTTCATCAGAGAGTTTCTGTGAATACTAAATCCAAGAATTCATTAAAAATGCTAATGTGCACAGCATTGCAAGCAATCAGTAAATTCAAGCCATTATATCCTTGCTTAGGGACTATTTCTCTGATTAGTTTTCAAGTACCTTACAGCCCTTTTTCTTCCCTTAATCTGATACATCATGGGTCTTGTTGGCTTTCTTTCATAATCTTGTCTTTCTTTCCCCAGGCTTGATCATGTCCAGTGGCCAGTTATGGAAGGAACAAAGAAGATTTGCTCTGACAACTCTTAGGAACTTTGGTTTAGGAAAGAAGAGCTTAGAGGAACGCATTCAGGAGGAGGCCTCCTACCTCATCCAGACGATAAGAGAGGAGAATGGTGAGCATGTCATAGGACAGGTGCAGGGACCGTGGCTCATATATTCACTAACCAGATGTTCCTCAGTGCCTACCTGCCTTTCCTGAGCCCAGTATTGTGTAGGGCTCTGAGGGAATAACAGGGGATAGCTAACCATGACCTGCCCCCGTGTGGCTCATGAATTAAAAAAAAGATTGGTATTAAACACGTTATTGGTTTTAAATACTGGTCGTCAGTTTGAGTTCCCAGGCATGACAGAATACTTGTTAGACCCTGGGGTTGTCAGACCCTGGGGTCACAGTCTCAGAAGTGGTCTGTAGTCGATGTGTCATATGTCACACAGAGTAGAATCTCTGTAAAATAGAAACAATCCTATCTGAAGGCTCCATCTCTTCCTCCTCCAGGACAGCCTTTCGACCCTCACTTCACAATCAACAATGCCGTTTCCAATATTATTTGCTCCATCACCTTTGGGGAGCGGTTTGATTACCAGGATGATCAGTTCCAGGAGCTCCTGAGGCTGCTGGATGAGATCTTAAATCTGCAGACATCAGTGTGCTGCCAGGTGAGGCAGTTGTCACCTCCTATCTTTCATAAAGACTTTAGGCTGATGTCCATCACAGATTAAATTGGGTCTTCCTTTCCTTTTAACAAATGTAGCCTTTTGAAATTGACTTCAGCATAAACTTGCTTGAAATCCATCTGTTGACTTTAGTGTTTTTGATGCTTATTCTGTTCTTCATGTGGACACATCCACTCATTTCTCTTGCATATTCACCTGTTTGTAAGAATCCTTAAAGATGTCCACATGTTGCACTATTTCCATGCCCATCCACACTTGTTATTACCAGTTTTCTAAATTTGTAGGACATGGATTTAAGGCATTAAACACTCACCCCATCCTTGGTAGTCCCTGCCATCTCCTTTTGTCCTGCTAGGGTTTTAAGTCTGTCAAAAGCTCTGCTCATCTGCTTGGTCTCTTAGTCTCTTTTTTTTATTTGGAAGATACTTCCAGGGGAAAATCAGCCCCAAGTGTTGAGGTAAACTCTTGTATACATAAAGGAAGATTTACTTGTAATCATTTTCAACAAGCAACACTGCCTGGAGTTTGATGGACCCATCTCACCCAAACTCATAAAGCAGTTAGCATGATTCCTGGCACATTAAAGGAACATAATGAATATGAGCTACTAGGATTAGTGTTGTCAGTATTACTTTTGAATAGCATTCCTTATTGTCACTTCTAATCATGCTAAACCCCAGCCCCCATTCAGTAATTCCATTTTCTTCCATCCTATTAAGACAGAACCTAGGAAGTTTGGGACCTCAGTGAGCATGTGTCGACTATTTCCAGGGAAAAGAAATTCCGGGGAAGGTTGGATGAGGCAGTGAGACAGGGGGTAATATGCATTTTTTAGAGATCCAAAATAGATCGGGCAGTTTAACTGACAATTTCACGCACTTTATTTCAGTCAGTTTTTTACAACAATCCTTTAAAGATGAAATGGAGCATCTTGATGTGTGCAAGTAGATATGGGAACGCTTAAGCAAATCCACATAGTGATCCCCTGGCTGTGTGTTAAGTATGGAATAGATCTCATGTGACTGAGTGACGAAAATAACCCTGGTGCCTCAATGGCAGTGGGTTACACTAAGTCCTGCAGATTACATGATTATCTTCATTATTGTCATTAATATCATTATTATTCTTCCCAAAGCCTTGTAGCTAGAAAGCGATAGAACTAACAGTCAAAGGCATGTATGCTTCATTTTACACCTAGGCAATTTTCCATTATGTTGGGCTATCTGTTTTCTACCAGATATTTTTAGTGAAAATATATCCAAAATCCACTTAATTTTATTAAAAATGTCTTATTCACATGAAGAATACAATCATAATGCAGAGGTAGTCAAGCACGTGTCTATGTTTAACCTAACTAGCTACCTAGCTAGAAACAGGTGTTTTATGCACACACAAAGATATATACACACATAGTAGAGAAAAATGCCATGAAAAAAATAATAAAATAGGGGAATGGAAAGAGGTTCCAGAAGTACTGCATTATAGGATTATCAGGTAAGATATCTCCAAGCAAGTGCCACTTGAGCCAACCTGAAGGAAACAAAGGCTAAAGTTATACAATTTCCGGAGGAAGACCAATCTTCACTGAAGGAATAGCAAATGAAAAGGACTAAAAGAATGCTCAAAGTACCGCACTATTGCACTCATCTCACATGCTAGTAAAGTAATGCTCAAAATTCTCCAAGCCAGGCTTCAGCAATAAGTGAACCGCAAACTTCCAGATGTTCAAGCTGGTTTTAGAAAAGTCAGAGGAACCAGAAATCAAATTGCCAACATCCGCTGGATCATCGAAAAAGCAAGAGAGTTCCAGAAAAACATCTATTTCTGCTTTATTGACTACGCCAAAGCCTTTGACTGTGTGGATCACAATAAACTGTGGAAAATTCTGAAAGAGGTGGGAATACCAGACCACCTGACCTGCCTCTTGAGAAACCTGTATGCAGGTCAGGAAGCACAGTTAGAAGTGGACATGGAACAACAGGCTGGTTCCAAATAGGAAAAGGGTAAGTCAAGGCTGTATATTGTCACCCTGCTTATTTAACTTATATGCAGAGTACATCATGAGAAACGCTGGGCTGTAGGAAGCACAAGCTGGAATCAAGATTGCCAGGAGAAATATCAATAACCTCAGATATGCAGATGACACCACCCTTATGGCAGAAAGTGAAGAGGAACTAAAAAGCCTTTTGATGAAGGTGAAAGAGGAGAGTGAAAAAGTTGGCTTGAAGCTTAACATTCAGAAAACTAAAATCATGGTATCTGGCCCCATCACCTCATGGGAAATAGATGGGGAGACACTGGAAACAGTGTCAGAGTTTTTTTTTTTTTGCTCCAAAATCACTGCAGATGGTGACTGCAGCCATGGAATTAAAAGCTGCTTACTCCTTTGAAGGAAAGTTATGACCAACCTAGATAGCATGTTAAAAAGCAGAGACATTACTTTGCCAGCAATGGTCCATCTGGTCAAGGTTATGGTTTTTCAGTGGTCATGTATGGATGTGAGAGTTGGTCTGTGAAGAAAGCTGAGCTCTGAAAAATTGATGCTTTTGAACTATGGTGTTGGAGAAGACTCTTGAGAGGTCCTTGGACTGCAAGGAGATCCAACCAGTCCATCCTAAAGGAGATCAGTCCTGGGTGTTCATTGGAAGGACTTAGGCTGAAGCTGAAACTCCAGGGCTTTGGCTACCTCATTTGAAGAATTGACTCATTGGAAAAGACCCTGATGCTGGGAGGGATTGGGGGCAGGAGGAGAAGGGGACGACAGAGGATGAGATGGCTGGATGGCATCACCGACTCGATGGGCATGGGTTTGTGTAAACTCCGGGAGTTGGTGATGGACAGGGAGGCCTGGTGTGCTGCGCTTCATGGGGTCGCAAATAGTCAGAGACAACTCAACAACTGAACTGAACTGAAACATTATCATTCTTGATGTTGTCACAGAGACCAATGGAGCTGAACTAAGAGAGAGTAAGATGGCAGTGAGTGATAGCAGAAGAGGGGACAGGAGTGGAAGAGGTCAGCTCCTGTAGAGCTCCAGGCCAGGAGAATGATGTAGAATTTGTCTAAATGTCATGGAAAATCTTTGCAGGATTGAAAGATAAATAGTTGAATGATCTGATTAAATTGTTAAATGATCTCTCTGGCAGCTCAGTGGAAACTGGCCTAGGAAAGGGGTTGAGGAGAGAATCAGGGAAATTGTTGGGAGGCCTTAAAGCATCTAGGTAAGAAATGTTGGGGCTTTGTCCTAGAATGACAAACACATGGAGTACTGAGAAGTGGTCTGAAGATGGTTCTATTTTGGATGGAGTGTTGAAATGCTTTGTCAGAGGGGAAAGAAGAGGGGTGTGACAGAGAAGATGAATCAAGGGTGATTCCAAGGGTTGAGTGTTAGCAAAAAAAAAATACATATAAAAATACAATGGTTTCCTTGTCTTCAAAAGTAGAAATCTGGTACCCTCTTGTCTTCAAGACTTTTTATTTTCTCCATCAGCTCTACAATGTCTTTCCAAGGATAATGAATTTCCTTCCGGGTCCACACCGAACACTCTTTAGTCATTTGGAGAAAATGAAGATGTTCGTTGCCCGTATGATTGAAAACCACAAGAGAGACTGGAATCCTGCTGAAGCAAGGGACTTCATTGATGCTTATCTCCAGGAAATAGAAAAGGTGAGGGAACCTAGGTGTTTTCCTGAGTAGTGTTCTTAGAGAGTGAATGAGGCAATTCTGACATCTCATTGCTGCTGTAAGAAATCACCACAAACTTGGTGGCTTTAAACAACCAACATTTATCAAGTCAAGGTGGGGGCAGGGCTGGCTCTTTCCAGGCTTTAGGGCAGAATCCATTGATGGGAATTTCCAGAGCCTAGAAGCTACCTGTACCCCTGAACTTATGCCCCTTTCCTCCATCTTCAGAGCCATCAATATAGCTTCTTCTCTTCCACCATCCTCATGTATTCTCTCAATGTGCTCCTTGCCTCCTCTTACAGAGACTCTTCTGATTTTAATGGGTTCAGTAGGATAATCCATATCAAAATCATTAATTTCATCACATCAACAAAATTCTATCTGCAAGAAATATTTACCATTTCCAGAGATAAGAATATGAGCATCTTTGTGAGTCATTATTCAGCCTACCACAGGGTTGGAAAAATAGAGACACTATTTCAGAGTGTGCTGCTGCTACTAAGTCACTTCAGTCGTGTCTGACTCTGTGCGACCCCATAGACAGCAGTCCACCAGGCTCCTCCGTCCCTGGGATTCTCCAGGCAAGAACACTGGAGTGGGTTTCCATGTCCTTCTCCAATGCGTGAAAGTGAAGTCACTCAGTTGTGTCTGACTCTTCATGACCCTGTGGACTGTAACCCACCAGGCTGCTCTGTCCATGGGATTTTCCAGGCAAGAGTACTGGAGTGGGGTGCCATTTCCTTCCCCTATTTCAGAGTGTAGGGATGTCATTAACTCAGAATACAGATATATTCAAAATAAAGATATTGGTTTAAGAGTATTTGCCTTGAGGTCTTTCAGTTCAGTTCAGTCGCTCAGTTGTGTCCGACTCTTTGTGACCTCATGGGCTGCAGTATGCCAGACTTCCCTGTACAACACCAGTTCCCGTAGCTTAAACTCATATCCATCGAGTTGGTGATGCTATCCAACCATCTCATCCTCTTTTGTCCCCTTCTGCTCCCGCCTTTAATCTTTCCCAATATCAGGGTCTTTTCAGATGAGTCAGTTCTTCACATGATGATGGCCAAAGTATTGGAGCTTTAGCTTCAGCATCAGTCCTTCCATGAATATTCAGGACTGATTTCCTTTAGTATTGATTGGTTTGATCTTGCAGTCCAAGGAAGTTTGTCACTGTTTCCATTGCTTTGCCATCTATTTGCCATGAAGTGATGGGACCAGGTCCCATAATCTTCACTTTTTGAATGTTGACTTTTAAGCCAGGTTTTTCACTCTCCTCTTTCACCTTCATCAAGAGGCTCTTCAGTTCCTCTTTGCTTTCTGCCATAAGAGTGATATCATCTGCATATCTGAGGTTATTGATATTTCTCCCAGCAATCCTGATTCCAGCTTGTGCTTCATCCAGCCCAGCATTTTGCATGATGTAATCTGAATATAATTTAAATCAGCAGGGTGACAATATACAGCCTTGAGAAACTCTTTTCCCAATTTGGAAACAGTCTGTTGTTCCATGTTCCATTCTAACTGTTGTTTCTTGACCTGCATACAGATTTCTCAGGAGGCAGGTAAGGTGTCTGGTATTATCATATCTGTGAGAATTTTCGACAGTTTGTTGTGATCTGCACAGTCAAAGGCTTTGACGTAGTCAATAAAGCAGATGTAGATATTTTTCTGGAACCCTCTTGCTTTTTTTAAAAAATTAATTTGTTTTTTTATTGAAGGAGAATTGCTTTACAGAATCTTGTTGTTTTCTGTCAAACCTCAACATGAATCCACCATAGTTACACATATATCTCCTCCCTTTTGAACCTCCCTTCCATCTCCCTCCCCATCCCACCCCTCTTGTTTGATACAGAGCCCCTGTTTGAGTTTCCTGAGCCACATAGCAAATTCCCATTGGCTATCTATTTTAAATATGGTAATATAAGTTTCCATGTTACTCTTTCCATAGATCTCACCCTCTCTTCCCCTCTCCACATGTCCATAAGTCTATCTCTATGTCTGTTTCTCCACTGCTGCCCTGTAAATAAATTCTTCAGTACCATTTTTTCTAGATTCCGTATATATGTATTAGAATATGATATTTATCTTTCTCTTTCTGACTTACTTCACTCTGTATAATTGATTCTAGGTTCATCCACCTCATTGGAACTGACTCAAATGCATTCCTTTTTATGGTTGAGTAATATTCCATTGTGTATATATACATGACTTCTTTATCCATTTGTCTGTAGATAGATATCTAGTTTGTTCCATGTTCTAGCTATTATAAATAGTGCTGCAATAAACAATGAGATGCATGTGTCTCTTTTAATTTTTGTTTCCTCGGGGTATATACCTAGGAGTGGGGTTGCTGGCTCATATGATGGGTTTATTCCTAGCTTTTTAAGGAATCTGCATACCATCTTCCAAAGTAACTGTATCAATTTACATTCCCACCAACAGTGCAAGAGTGTTCCCTTTTCTCCATACCCTCTCCAGCATTTATTCTTTGTAGACTTTATGATGATGGCCATTCTGACTGATATGAAGTGATATCTCATTGTAGTTTTGATTTGCATTTCTCTAATAATGAGAAATGTTAAGCATCTTTTCATGTGCTTGTTAGCTATCTGTATGTCTTCTTTGGAGAAATGTCTGTTTAGGTCTTTTTCCTGCTTTTTGATTGGGCTGTTTGTTTTTCTGGCTTTGAGTTGTATGACCTGCTTGTATATTATGAAAATTAATCCTTTGTCATTTGTTTCATTTGCTATTATTTTCTCCCATTCTGAGGGTTGTCTTTTCACCTCGCTTACAGTTTCCTTTGCTGTGCAAAAGTTTAATCAGGTCCCACTTGTTTACTTTTGTTTTTATTTCTGTTGCTCTAGGAGGTGGGTTCCAGAGGATCTTGCTTTGAGTTACATCATTGAGTGTTCTGCATATGTTTTCCTCTAAGAGTTTTATAGTTTCTGGTCTTATGATCAGGTCTTTAATCCATTTTGAGTTTATCTTTTTGTATGATTTCAGGAAGTGTTCTAATTTCATTCTTTTACATGTAGCTGTCCAGTTTTTGTAGCACCACTTATTGAAGAGGCTGTCTTTGCCCCCATTGTATATTCATTCCTCCTTTGTTAAAAATAAGGTACCCAGGTGTGCATGGGTTTATTTCTGGGCTTTCTATCTTGTTCCATTGGTCTATATTTCTTTTTTTGTGCCAGTACCATCTTTTCTTGATTACTGTAGCTTTGTAGCATAATCTGAAGTCAGGAAGGGTGATTCCTCCAGCTCCATTCTTTCTTCTCAAGATTGCTTTGGCTATTTGGGGTCTTTGTGTTTCCATATGAATTTGTTCTGGTTCTGTGAAAAATGTCTCTGGCAATTTGATAGGGATCACATTGAATCTGTAGATTGCATTTGGTAGTATAGTCATTTTCATAATATTGCTTATTCCTACCCAGGAAGACGAACTATCTCTGCATCTATTTATGTTGTCTTTGATTTCCTTCGTTAGTGTCTTATATATTTCTGTGCACAGTTCTTATGTCAAGTTTATTCCTTGATATTTAATTCTTTTTGCTGCAGTGGTGAGTGGGATTGATTCCTTAATTTCTCTTTCTGATTTTTCATTGTTAGTATATAGAAATGCAAGTGATTTCTGTGTATTGATTTTGTGTCCTGCAACTTTGTTAAATTCACTGATTAGCTATGTAATTTTCTGATACTTCTTTTGGGTTTTCTATGTACAGTGTCATGTCATCTGCAAACAGTGAGAGCTTTTCTTCTTTTCTGATCTGGATTCCTTTTGTTTCCTTTTCTTCTCTGACTGCAGTAACTAGGACTTCTGGAATGATATTGAATAATAGTGGTAAAAGTGGACACCCTTGTCTTCTTCCTGATATTAGGGGGAATACTTTCAGTTTTTTGACATTGAGTATAATGTTTGCTATAGTCTTATAATTTATGGCCTTTACTATTTTGAGGTAGGTTCCTTCTATGCCAATTTTTGAACGGTTTTAATCTTAAATGATTTTTTTTTAATCATAAAAAGAAACACCTGGAGTAACAGGCAAATTTGGCCTTGGAGTATGGAATGAAGCAGGGCAAAGGCTAATAGAGTTTTGCCAAGAGAACGCACTGGTCATAGCAGACACCCTCTTCCAACAACACAAGAGAAGACTCTACACATGGACATCCCCAGATGGTCGACACTGAAATCAGATTGACTATATTCTTTGCAGCAAAAGATGGAGAAACTCTATACAGTCAGCAAAAACAAGACCAGGAGCTGACTGTGGCTCAGGTCATGAACTCCTTATTGCCAAATTCAGGCTTAAACTGAAGAAAGTAGGGAAAAACCACTAGGCCATTCAGATATAACCTAAATCAAATCCCTTATGACTATACAGTTGAAATGAGAAATAGATTTAAGGGACTAGATCTCATAGACACAGAGCCTGATGAACTACGGACGGAGGTTCGTGACATTGTACAGGAGACAGGGATCAAGACCATCCCCATGGAAAAGAAATGCAAAAAGGCAAAATCGTTGCCTAAGGAGGCCTTACAAACAGCTGTGAAAGGAAGAGAAGTGAAAAGCAAAGGAGAAAAGGAAAGATATTCCCATTTGAATGCAGAGTTCCAGAGAATAGCCAGGAGAGATAAGAAAGCCTTCCTCAGTGATCAATGCAAAGAAATAGAGGAAAACAACAGAAAGGGAAAGACTAGAGATCTCTTCAAGAAAATTAGAGATACCAAAGGAACATTTCACAGAAAGATGGGTTCGATAAAGGACAGGAATCGTATGGACCTAACAGAAGCAGAAGATATTAAGAAGAGGTGGCAAGAATACACAGAAGAACTGTAGAAAAAAGATCTTCATGACCCAGATAATCACGATGGTGTGATCCCTCACCTAGAGCCAGTCATCCTGGAATGTGAAGTCAAGTGGGCCTTAGAAAGCATCACTATGAACAAAGATAGTGGATGTGATGGAATTCCAGTTGAACTATTTCACATCCTGAACGATGATGCTGTGAAAGTGCTGCACTCAATATGCCAGCAAATCTGGAAAACTCGGCGGTGGCCACAAGACTGGAAAAGGTCAGTTTTCATTCCAATCCCTAACAAAGGCAATGCCAAAGAATGCTCAAACTACCACCCAATTGCCCTGCTCTCACATGGTAGTAAAGTAATGCTCAAAATTCTCCAAGCCAGGCTTCAGCAATAAGTGAACTGCAAACTTCCAGATGTTCAAGCTGGTTTTAGAAATGGCAGAGGAACCAGAGATCAAATTGCCAACATCCACTGGATCATCAAAAAAGCAAGAGAGTTCCAGAAAAACATCTATTTCTGCTTTATTGACTATGCCAAAGCCTTCGACTGTGTGGATCACAATAAACTGTGGAAAATTCTGAAAGAGATGGGCATACCAGACCACCTGACCTGCCTCTTGAGAAACCTGTAGGCAGGTCAGGAAGCACAGTTAGAAGTGGACATGGAACAACAGGCTGGTTCCAAATAGGAAAAGGAGTACATCAAGGCTGTATATTGTCACCCTGCTTATTTAACTTATATGCAGAGTACATCATGAGAAACACTGGGCTGCATGAAGCACAAGCTGGAATCAAGACTGCCGGGAGAAATATCAATAACCTCAGATATGCAGATGACACCACCCTTATGGCAGAAAGTGAAGAGGAACTAAAAAGCCTTTTGATGAAGGTGAAAGAGGAGAGTGAAAAAGTTGGCTTGAAGCTTAACATTCAGAAAACTAAGATCATGGCATTTGGTCCCATCACTTCATAGAAAATAGAAGGGGAGACAGTGGAGACAGTCAGAGTTTATTTTTGGGGGCTCCAAAATCACTGCAGATGGTGATCACAGTCATGAAATTAAAAGCCGCTTACTCCTTGGAAGGAAAGTTATTACCAAACTAGATAGTATATTAAAAAGCAGAGACATTACTTTGCCAACAAAGATCCATCTGGTCAAGGCTATGGTTCTTCCAGTGGTCATGTATGGATGTGAGAGTTGGTCTGTGAAGAAAGCTGAGCACTGAAAAATTGATGCTTTTGAACTGTGGTGTTGGAGAAGACTCTTGAGCGTCCCTTGGACTGCAAGGATATCCACCCAGTCCATGCTAAAGGAGATCAGTCCTGGGTGTTCATTGGAAGGACTGATGCTGAAGCTGAAACTCCAATACTTTGGCCACCTCATGTGAAGAGTTGACTCATTGGAAAAGACCCTGATGCTGGGTGGGATTGAGGGCAGGAGGAGAAGGGGACGAGAGAGGATGAGATGGCTAGATGGCATCACCGACTCAATGGGCATGAGTTTGAGTAAACTCTGGGTGTTGGTGATGGACAGGGAGGCCTGGCGTGCTGCGCTTCATGGGGTCGCAAGGAGTCGGACATGACTGAGCGACTGAACTGAACTTAACTGAATCATATATGGGTGCTGTATTTTATCAAAATCTTTTTCTGCATCTATTTAAATGATATGGTTTTTATCTTTCAATTTGTTAATATGGTATATTACATTGAATGATTTGAGTATATTGTAGAATCCTTACATCCCTGGAATAAACCCAACTTTATCATGATGTATGAGCTTTTTGATGTGTTGCTAAAATTTTGTTGAGGATTTTTGCATCTATGTTCATCAGTGATATTGGCCTGTAGCTTTCTTTTCTTGTGTTGTCTTTGCCTGGTTTTGGTATCAGGGTGATGATGGCCTCGTAGAATGAGTTTGGAAGTGTTCCTTCCTCTGCAATTTTTGGAAAGAGTTTTAGAAGGACAGGCAATAGGTCTTCTCTAAATGTTTGATAGAATTCTCCTGTGAAGCCATCTGGTCCTGGGCTTTTGTTTTTTTGGGAAATTTTTGATCACAGCTTCAATTTCAGTGCTTGTATTTGGGTTGTTCATAATTTCTATTTCTTGCTGGTTCCGTGTTGGAAGATGGAACTTTTCTAAGAATCTGTCCATTTCTTCCAGGTTATCCATTTTATTGCCATAGAGTTGTTCATAATAGTCTCTTATGATCCTTTGTATTACTGCACTGTCTGTTGTAACCTCTTCTTTTTCATTTCTAATTTTGTTGATTTGATTCTTCTCTTTTTCCTTGAAGAGTCTGGATAAAGCTTTGTCAATTTTGTTTATCTTCTCAAAATCAGCTTTTAGTTTTATTAATCTTTACTATTGTTTCTTTCATTTCTTTTTCATTTATTTCAGCTTGGATTTTTATGGTTTCTTTCCTTCTACTTATTTTTGGATTTTTTTTTGTTTTTCTTTTCCCAGTTGTTTTAGATGTAATGGTAGGTTGTCTATTTGATGTTTTTCTTGTTTCTTGAGGTAGGATTGTATTGCTATAAACTTCCTCTTAGAACTGCTTTCGCTGCATCCCATAGGTTTTGAGTTGTCCTGCTTTCATTGTCATTTCTTTCTAGAAACTTTTTGATTTCCCTTTTGATTTCTTCAGAATCCTGTTGGTTATTTAGAAATGTATTGTTTAATCTCCAAGTGTTTGTGTTTCTTACAATTTTTTCTTGTATTTGATATCTAGTCTCATAGAATTGTGGTTGGAGAAGATGCTTGATATGATTTCAATTTCTTAAATTCACTGAGGTTTGATTTGTGACCCAAGATGTAGTCTGTCCTGGCAAATGTTCCATGTGTACCTGAGAAGTTGTATTCTTCTGCATTTGGATGGAATGTCCTAAAGATAGGAATGACATCCATATCATCTAATGTATCATTTAAGACTTGTGTTTCCTTATTAATTTTCTGTTTTGATGACCTGTCCATTGGTGTCAGTGGGTGTTAAAGTCTCCTACTATTATTGTGCTACTGTCAATTTCTCCTTATGTCTGTTAGTGTCTGTCTTACGTAATGAGGTGCTCCTATGTTGGGTACATAGATATTTACAATTGTTATCTCTTCCTCTTGATTGTTCCCTTGATCATTATGTAGTGTCCTTCCTTATCTCTTGTAATCTTCTTCATTTTAAGGTCTGGTTTGTCTGATATGAGGATTGCTGCTCCAGCTTTCTTTTGCTTCCAATTTGCAAGGAATATATTTTTCCATCCTTTCACTTTCAGTCTATATGTGTCTTTAGATCTAAAGTGGTTTTCTTGTAGACAGCATATATATGGGTCTTGTTATTGTATCCATTCAGCCAGTCTGTGTCTTTTGGTTGGAATATTTAATCCATGTACATTTAAAGTAATTATTGATATATATGTTCCTATTGCCATTTTCTTAATTGTTTGGGGTTTGATTTTGTAGGTCTTTTTCTTCTCTTGTATTTCTTGACTATAAGTCCCTTTAACATTTGCTGTAAAGCTGGTTTGGTGGTACTGAATTCTCTTAACTTTTGCTTGTCTGAAAAGCTTTTTATCTCTCCATCAATTTTGAATGAGATCCTTGCTGAGTTCAGTAATCTTGGTTGTAGATTTTTCCCTTTCATTACTTTAAATATATCCTGCCGTTCCCTTCTGGCCTGCAGAGTTTCTGCTGAAAGATCAGCTACTAAGCAGATGGGGTTTCCCTTGTATGTTAGTTGTTGCTTTTCCCTCACTGCTTTTAATATTCTTTCTTTGTGTTTAGTCTTTGTTAGTTTGATTAGTATGTGTCTTGGTGTGGTTCTCCTTGGGTTTATCATAAATGGGACTCTTTGTGCCTCTTGGAATTGACTATTTCCTCTTCCATGTTGGGGAAATTTTCAACTATAATCTCTTCAAAAATTTTCTCATACCCTTTCTTTTTCTATTCTTCTTCTGGGACCCCTATAATTCGAATGTTGGGATGTTTGATATTGTCTCAGAGGTCTCAGAGACTATCGTCAGTTCTTTTCATTCTTTTTACTTCTGTTCTTCAGAAGTTATTTCCACAATTTTGTCTCCCAGCTCACTGATTCGTTCTTCTGCTCAGATATTCTGATATTGATTCCTTCTAGAGTATTTTCAATTTCAGTAATTGTCTTGTTTGTCTCTCTTTGCTTATTCCTTAATTCTTCTAGGTCTTTGTTAATTCTTGCATTTTCTCCATTTTGTTTTCAAGGTTTTTGATCATCCTTACTATCATTATTCTGAATTCTTTTTCAGGTAGTTTGCCTATTTCCTCTTCATTTATTTGGACTTCTGTGCTTCTAGTCTGTTCCTTCATTTGCATAGTGTTTCTCTGCCCTTTCATTATTTTTTTTTAACTTATTGTGTTTGAGGTCTACTTTTCTCAGGCTTCAAGGTTGAGTTATTTCTTCTTTTTGGTTTCTGTCCTCCTAAGGTTGGTCCAGTGGTTGTTGTAAGCTTTGTGTAGGATGGGATTTGTGCTGAGTTTTTTGTTTGTTTGTTTTTCCTCAGATGGGCAAGGCTGAGTGAGGCGGTAATCCTTTCTGCTGGTGATGGGGTTTGTATTGTTTTGTTTGTTGTTTAGATGAAGCATCCTGCACAGGGTGCTACTGGTGTTTGAGTGATGCCATATTTTGTATTCAAGTGGCTTCCTTTGTGTGAGTTCTCACTATCTGATATTCCCTGGGGTTAGTTCTCTGGTAGTCTAGGGTCCTGGAGTCAGTGCTTTCACTCCAAAGGCTCAGGGCTTGATCTCTGGTCATGAACAAAAATTCCACAAGTGGTTTGCTATGGTTAATATTAAGTGAGATTAACACAAATACCGCAAACCAAGAAACCAAAGATGAACCCCTGACAAATGGTGGTTATAAAATCAGGTAAATAATAATTAAAATAACAGAATATACACATATACCCATAAGTAAAGTCAAAACAGTCCAACAAAAATCAAGTAGAGTAGATTGACCAGGTGAACAAAGGAAATAAAAAATTATATTTACCAGTTAAGAACAAAACTAACTAAAGCAAAGTGTAAAACAAAACTAAATCAAGGTGCAAATAAAGCAATGAAAGCAAAGCTAACAAATATGTTGAGAGAAAAGTAAAGAAAGAAAGAATAGATATGCAAAGTTAAATAGACATGGATTCAGAAGATTTATATACATTAAAGATTAACTGCAAAAGGAAAGAAGAGTAGGAAAGGCAAACCAACGAATAAATGTAGAAAAATATATAGTAGGTTTAAAAAATTAAAATTATAAAAAAGAGAAAAGAAAAAAAAAAACAAGATTAAAAAAAGGAAGAAGAAAGAAAGAAAAAGGAAAACTCCACAGAACTGCAAAAGCCCAATACAGAGGCAGAGGTTTATAACAACAGTAAAAAGTGTCACTGAATACACACACACACACACACACACACACACACACCCATAAGCAAAATCAAAACAGTCCAACAAAAATAAAGTACAAAATTAATAGATTAACCTGGTGAACAAAGGAAACCAAAAATTGTATCTACCAGTTAAGAATAAAACTAACTAAAGCACAAACTGGAAAAGAAAACAAAAGCAAGGTGCCAATTGGGGAATAAAGCAATGAAAATGAAACTAACGAACATACTGAGAGGAAAGGAAAGGATGTAAAGAAAGAAAGAATAGATATGTGAAGTTAAATAGAGGTAGATAAAGAAGATTTATATACATTAAAGATTAACTGCAAGGGGAGAAGAACAGTAGGAAAAGAAAACAAAGGAATAAATGTAGAAAAATAATAATAGGTTTAAAAAGTCAAAAATTAAAATTAAAGAGAAAATTTTAAAAAGGGAAAACTCCACAGAACTGTGAAAGCCCAACATAGAGGCAGAGGTTCATAACAATAATAAAAAGTGTGACTGAGAAAAAATAAAGCTCAAAAGCTTAACTAGATTTCATAGTGCCAATAAAATCAACAACTACAACAGAAATGTGGGAGGGAGGGGAGAAAAAAAGTCCAAAAGAATATACAGAACAAAACACAAGAATAATAAATGTTTTCCTTGATTCACTGCTGTCAAGAGTCCTTTCCCTCGCTGGGAGTCACAGCCCACCTCACCTCCGCAGGATGCCCTCCAACACTGTGCTGATCTCTGACCTGCTGTGGGGGCAGCTCAGATTCTAATCTGGTCCTACTCCCGTGTGTTCTTGCCTGCAATGTCCACAGCTATCAGAGCTAGTGCATTTTCTTCTGTGTGAGCTCTCAGTGTCCTTTTATATATTCCATAGACACAGAGTCTGCCTAGTTGATCCTGTGGGTTTAATCTGCAGCTTGTACAGCTGGTGGGAAGATTTTGGGTCTTCTTCCTTAGCCACACTGCCCCTGGGTTTCAATTGTGGTTTTATTTCCACCTCTGCACGTAGGTCATCCACCATTCACTGGGGTTTGCTTCTGAGGCTACCCTGGAGGACTTGGATTTGCCCTTGTGAGGGCCAAGTGCAGAGGTGGTGCAGCTGCTTGGGTAGCAGGGGTTTTGGCAGCACCAGGTACTCAGAGGAGTTGGCGGCTAGGGCAGCAGGAAATATAGTGCTCTAGAAGGGTATGACAACCAGTAATGGCCAATGTGCTTCAGTATTCTTACTGTGAGAAGCTCCCTTACAGAGAAGCCTGCCAGGCCACAGTCTACAGGGTCGCAAAGAGTTGCACATGAATGAAGTGATCCTGTTTGCATAGAGGCAAGACTTTTTTTTTTTTTTTTTGGCTTGTGGCAGCTCTGCCCCAGTGAGAGCTGAGCGTGAAGGTGGTGCAGCTTGCGGGGACCCTGGCAGCACCAAGTGTGTGGGGACATGGACTGCCTCCATCGCAGGAGTTATGGCCCTCTCAGAGTCTGTTTCAAGCCTCTTGTAGCTGGTGCTCTGAAGGCCTCTTTGGCCAGCCTTGCTCTGTAGCTCTGTCCATTCAGGCTTTTAGAGGGCCCCCTCGCCTGCGGTCCTTTTCTGTTGTTGGGCGCGTCAGGCACACAGAGGGGCCCACCTGGCTGGGGTCCTACTCTGTAGATCCACGCATCAGGCACTTAAATGGGCACCCTGGGTGGGGTCCTACTCTGTAGATCCGCACATCAGGCACTTAAACGGGCACCCTGGGTCCCCACCGAGGATGCTGAACTACTCTGTAGTTCAGTGCCTCACGCGTTTGATGGGCCAGCCTCTCTATTGTTCAGCTGGGGATGCTGGTATGTGAGGAAAGAGAGAGGCTATGGTGATGGCTTTGCTTTCATGGCTGCCCGGGTTTTTTCCATAGGCATTTCCCACCATAATCTTCTTGTTCACATCCCCTCGATCTGTCTCTCTGTAACCAACAGCAGCCCTCACCCTGGGATTGCTCCACAATCCGTAAACTCCATCTCCCAACCGTTGCACCTGCCAGGGGACCTGTGTCCCTGTCCAGGGTATGTATGGCTACAGCAAGGACTGTCTGGTTCTCATTCCATTTAGGCTGCCACAGATCAGCTGTTTCACTCTCAGCCTTAAATGTTTCTCCTCTGACTCAGACAATTGCCCCAATGTGGGGATCAGACCCCTGCTTCAGTTCCCCCACCGGTTAAGAGCAGGTCCACTCCTACTGACACTCCTGTTTTTCCCCCTCATTCCCTCATCCTACTGAGTTCTGCATGGTTCTATATATTCTTTTCTGCTGGTCAGGTCCTCCTGTCCACTCTCAGCTCGTGTTCTGCATGCACATCTGTGTCTGAAGGTGTATTCCTGATGTATCTGTGGAGAAAGATGTACTCCATGTCCACCTACTCCTCCACCATCTTATTCTCCTCCTCAAGCTTCCGTGAGGTTTCTTTAAAGAGAACCATAAAGGTGTGTGTCGTGAGCTCTTCAAAGCGTTTTGCCTGTGGATTGGAGCACGCAGATGTCCTGTGCTGGCTCCCAGCTTGTGGTGGGACAGTGCTGCATCGAGTTCCTCGCAAGCACCCCATGTCTTGCTGATGTGCTCAGGAGAAGCAGTCAATGTGAATGGTCTCTCTTGCTTTTTTGATGATCCAACAGATGTTGGCAATTTGATCTCTGGTTCCTCTGTCTTTTCTAAATCCACCTTGAACATCTGGAAGTTCTTGGTTCACATCCTGTTGAAGCCTCGCTTGGAGAATTTTTAGCATTACTTTGCTAGTGTGTGAGATGAGTGCAATTGTGCAGTAGCTTGACATTCTTTGGCATTGCCTGTCTTGGGGACTGGAATGAGAACTGACCTTTTCCAGTCCTATGACCATGGCTGAGTTTTCCAAATTTGCTGACATACTGAGTGCAGCACTTTAACAGCATCATTTTTTAGGATTTGAAATGGCTCAACTGGAATTCCATCACCTCCGGTAGCTTTGTTATTAGTGATACTTCCTAAGGCCCACTTGACGTCACATTCCAGGATGTTTGGCTCTATGTGAGTGATCACACCATCATGGTTATCTGGGTCATGAAGATCTTTTTTGTATAGTTCTTCTGCATATTCTTGCCACCTCTTCTTAATATCTTCTGCTTCTGTTAGGTCCATACCATTTCTGTCCTTTATTGTGCCCATCTTTGCATGAAATGATCCCATGGTATCTTTAATTTTCTTGAAGAGATCTCTAGTCTTTCCCATTCTATTGTTTTCCTCTATTTCTTTGCACTGATCACGTAGGAAGGCTTTCTTATCTCTCCTTGCTGTTCTTTGGAACTCTGTGTTCAGATGGATATATCTTTCCTTTTCTCCTTTGCCTTTAGCCTCTTTTCTTTTCTCAGCTATTTGTAAGGCCTCCTCAGACAATCGTTTTGCCTTTTTGCATTTCCTTTTCTTGATCATCTCCTCCTTTACAATGTCATGAACCTCATCCATAGTTCTTCAGGCACTCTATCAGATCTAATCCCTTGAATCTATCTGTCACTTCCACAGTATAAGCGTAAGGATTTGGGTCATACCTGAATGGTCCAGTGGTTTTCCCTACTTTCTTCAATTGAGTTCTTAGGAAAGCCCAAATACTGCCTTTTCAGTCTAGTCTCTATGCTCTGCCCATATCTGAAAGACCTGTACACAGTATGAAAAAGAAGCATTGTTTCATTAATACCTGTACCAAAGTCCAATCCACTAGCCCTTTCCCAGTTCCCAGTGCAGAGCATAAGCGAACATGAGTCAGATGCCAAAGGTTAGCCTCAAGTGGAGGACTTTTGCCTTCCTCCATCCTCCCTATTTCATGCACTTTCAAATGTTATTTGTAAGATGCATGGAAAAGGCCAAATAGGTTATATGTCCTTTAACATAGTAAGCCCTCTGGTTAATACTCATCACTGCATCAGTGTCATCATTTTTAACTCATTTTCAACTCTTGCAGTTGAAATAACTGTGCATTTTTCTCTGCCTCCTATTTCACTTTATTATTATACCATTAATAGAGGCATTGATTTCTCCTGAGAGGAAGCGATTTCACTTGTTATAAGGTGTGCAGGTGTGCGACCACACACAGAGGAACACGGACACTTTCAAACTTCTGTAGGGAGCTGGTGAAGATGCTAAAGTGCCATGAGGAATGTCTGTTGGAATCAGGGAATTTTAACCTAAAAAGAAAGATGTTAATGGGAAATTATGAAAACTGTTGTACTTCAGAGAAATTCATTGTATTCTTTATGAGAACAGTACAAACATTTGTTGAGGATTTCTTATATGACCTTTCCATCTCACATAGTTCATCATGCCAATTGAGGGATGAGTATTGAACATAGTTTGAAAGGTTTAGTAACTTGGTCAAGTCATACACATAGTGAATGGTGTGGCTAATATTGGAACCCAAATATTATTATATTTCCAATATAATAATATACTATTATAATAATAAATAATAGACTCTCCCAAAATGTGGAAGTAAAGAGGATGTCTCAAATTTCACCCATCTAAGGTGACAAGAGATTCCAACACTTGGAGTATGCTAATGATACTGCAATAATAAGCCTCTGCCTGCTGAGATGGTCAAAGGAAAAGTCATTTCTCTTGGGGGAATCTCTCCTCCCATGTTCTCACTAGGATGAAGCCTCCTATGTTGTGGCAACTAAGAACCATCTGGGTAAACCAATAATCACTGTATTTTCTAGCATAAGGGCGATGCTGCTTCAAGTTTCCGTGAAGAAAACCTCCTCTACAACACCCTGGACCTCTTCTTTGCTGGAACAGAGACAACTTCAACCACCCTGCGCTGGGGGCTGCTCTACATGGCGCTGAACCCTGAAATCCAAGGTGAGCTCATTAGTGGATGGGCCTAGGCCAGGTCAGTATGCTTCCATAAATTAGTTCATCTATGTCTCAATATTCCTCAAGGGAATGTTGATTCACCTTCACTAATAAGAGGAACCTGAGGCTCACACAGCTTTAGGAACTCGCAGGAGGAATGTTGTTCAGCAAGAGTTTTCCACCTAATTTGTCTCACACCAGGGCCCACTTTCCACTCTCATGCCTCAGCTGAGAAGCTAGTCTGGAGAGCCTAAGATAGCCATTTTGATGCTGGTTATTTCATTCCTTAACTCAACCAGACTCAAGGAGAGTTATGGGAAAACAGAATAATAGAACCACCTCTGCTTTTTTCAGAAAAAGTCCAAGCTGAGATTGACAGGGTGCTCGGCCAATCACAACAGCCAAGCACAGCCGCGCGAGAGTCCATGCCCTACACCAACGCTGTCATCCACGAGGTGCTGCGAATGGGGAACATCATCCCTCTGAACGTGCCCCGGGAGGTGGCAGTGGACACCACCCTGGCCGGATACCACCTGCCCAAGGTAATAAGGCCCCACTCGTAGCCTCAGGTCCCCAAGCTCATATTTTAAATGGTGGGATTCTCACCTGGACAAGTGACGTGTTTTCTTGTCTTAGCGAAACACTTCGATGGGGAGAGACAGAGATAATTACTAACCTAATACTGGATATTTTTCTTCATGTGGGGTCTTCAGAACATTATCAAATCAATGGTAATTGGTGTTCTGAAGGAGAACGGAAATTCCTCCGTCAAGCACGTTCAGGCAAAGGCTGAATTTTCTCTGCTGTGAAATTTCTTATTCTTTTTACTGCGTGATGTGCAGGCAGCAATTCTCCGTCAGCCTTTGCCATGAAGTCCTTTTCTTTGTCATGGGAGGGCTTCTGATAGGATAGTGACTTGCCAGATTTATTTTTGGAAAATTCTGCTTCACAATCCTGGGGCTATAGAATGTTAAAAGATGAGGGAGAGTTGAGACCTCCTGGGCCATCACGTTAAACAGATGTTTCTAACGTAATATCCCCACAGGTATTGACTTGACTTACAGTCCCTTGATGGGACTACCTCACAAGAGGATCAATCCAAGTCTGTGCACATTAAATATCACAAAAGGAGAGAACTAATGAATGCTTTTTAAGGAGCAGTTATGTACTATGAACTATAGATTCTTTCAAAATGTCTTAATTCTCAATCGTTCTCTTATCTTCATTTTATGAATTTATACCAAGGCTCAGAGCTGTTTGGTCTTGTTAAAGATCCCTTGGCTACAAAGTCAGAAGAGCTGGGTTAAAGAAATGGAAGTGTTCTGATGCCCAGGTTCATCTTTTTTGTACTACACCATGTTCTCGCACAGGAGTTGCTTCATTTCACTTGTTTTCCAGAGTCTTCCTGCAGTTGTTCTCAGCAGAGCCCTGTTAAATTCCCTCTCCTCACAAAGGCAGTTCTGTTCTCTCTGCCCATCACTCTTAGGATCTCAGCAAACAGCTGTCCTCTGCCGGATAGTGTCTCACCTGACACTGCAGATATACAGGACCTTGCTTTCTCGCCACCTTGGTCTATTTCTGTGGATCCATTCCAATCTGAGTCCCTCTGTGTATTGAACCTGGTGTTGATCTCAAGGCATAACTGGAAGAATCTCTCTTTGATGTAGTATTGGTCATGGTCCCTGCAGCCCTAGGAGAAAAAGCGATTCCTGCAGCGATTGCATTTACTATTTTCTTGCTGATTGACCATTTTATAGGTGAAGTCTGAGGTCTAAATGATATTGCAGGTGATGTTCACATATTCATAGCAATTCAGGTAACTCCAGAGAACCATCCGAGCTCAACAGACTGGTTCTACAGGACTTTTTTTTTCCTGATGTAGTATTCTGTGAGAATTAGAACAAATCCCTGGGTGGGGAACTTGCAACTGGAAAATGATTACAATACAGAAATTCTGCCCACAAGAGTGAAAGCCCTGAGCCCCAAGGCAGTCTTCCCAGCCAGGGAGTCCTGCAACAGGAGGAGGAGCCCCCAGGAATCTGACTTTGATTGCCAGCAGCTTTTGATTGCAGGATTTCCACAGAGCTAGAGGAAACATCAACTCCACATATGCACACTAGCACCCAGGGAAAAATAGCAGTGACCTCATAAGAGACCTACCTGCAGAGGTAGGAGGCAACTGGGGCTCATGATAGTGACAAAGACCCTGGCACCAGAAGGTCTAATGAGGATTCCAGAGGCCACCATGCAGAAAGGTATGGGAACAAGTGATATGACCGAGAAACTGAAAGAGACTTGATATAATGGGAGTGCAGGCAGAAGGACCATGACTCATAGAGGGCAGGTGATGTGTCCTTAATATAAGAGTGCTGGGAAATATTGGAGTGTATCCATCAAGTGCCAGATGCAGTGGGTGGATAGCAGTGACATAACCAAATCATGTCCAAAGCTAACTCTGCTTTCTGTGTGTGAAGCACTTTGAAGAGGGGAGAGGATATAGAGTTGTAGCTAGGCCTGCTGTTGGAGTGTGGACAACCAAGGTAGTACCTTAGACCAGGAAGTGGAGGACATAACATGGAGATGATAGAATCAAGAGGAATTTCAAGGAAAATTGGCCAGCCTGGTTGAAGGATGGGATGAAAGCAGAATGAGGGAAAGGGAGACACTAAGGAGGACTCCTGGGTTTCTTGCTGTGTACCGGGAAGGACAGTGGTTCCTTCCACTGGGTGACCTGATTCTATCATTAAATCTTCTGTGGAATGTGCTCGATAATGAAGGTGAGAGAGTTGGAGAATCTTAGATGAATGAGACATGTTTCATGTTGGAGAAGCTGCCATGTCACTGAGCAACTGGGTTGATTTTGGTCCAGAACTGCCTGCCCACTGTCACATTCTTCTCTTACTGATGCATACACCTTCCCTCCCATGTTCTGCACTGACAAGTGCCTGAAGAGACCCATTCTGCACTCGAGTAGTCACACTTCCCTGATACAGTTCCCAGCAGACAGTTTCAGTCCACCAGTGTAAGCTGTCCCGTGGCAGAGAGCATGGCTGGCCCCAGAAGGTGGTGAGCTGGGGAGGCTGAGGGAGTTCAGAATGCTGTCAGCCCTGGGCCCCAGGCTGTGGGAGCTGGGGGACTGCCGCCCCTCTGCACACATGTGTTGAGTGATGTCTTGCATGAGTCACTTCTGTCTTCTCCAGGGCACCATGGTCATGACTAACCTGACTGCACTGCACAAAGACCCTGCAGAGTGGGCCACCCCTGACACCTTTAATCCAGAGCATTTTCTGGAGAATGGACAGTTTAAGAAAAGGGAATCCTTTATGCCTTTTTCAATAGGTGAGTAACAAGAAATAGGAGCATGGGGATTGAGTTCCTCTCTGCCCTCCCCTACTCTTGTGCTTGTGATGCTTTGCTTTAGTTGGAATGTCTCCAGATAGCCCTGCCCAGCATGACTCACTCTTGCATTGTTTGCACCCCAAGGTTCCCTAGGCTGTGCATCACCGAGACTCATGCCCTTACTTCCTAAGCCCTGGCTAGACTCTGATGGAGATTTCAGCTTCAAATTGTTCTCTCCCCAGAAACTTGGGGGATAGGAGTTTAGCCTCTGCCTGTTACACACAAAGAAGATTGGACACTCACCACCTTTATTGGGCTTTAAATGTTCTGAGATCTTTTTAGGGCCTCCCACTCACAAAAACGTGAAGCTCATCGCTGAGAAAGGGATGGGGGAGGCTGCTTCCTTAGCACTGTGGGCATCACAAGTGATTCTAAGTACCATGGGCTTAAGTAGATGAGATTCTACTCTGTTAAGTTCTTCCTGAAGAGGTCCTTTTGCCTTTTTAAATGAGATGGTTAGATAAGCATCACCGACTCAAGGGACGTGAGTTTGAGCAAACTCCCAGAGATAGTGAAAGACAGGGAAGCCTGGTGTACTGCAGTATGTGGGGTCGCAAAGAGTCAGACACAACTTAGTGACTGAACAACAATGACCCTTTACAAATCTAGGTGATATATTGATGTGGTGCATAACTTGAAATATGAATGAGAATGCAGAGAAAACTCTTTCTTTCTTGTTTCTCAGCCAGCCAGTTGGGTGTAGTTGGGTGTTTTACTCATAATATTGTGAAATGAGTAAGAAAACTTCTTTTTGTATACCAGATAAAGAGTTAGTTATGTTGCTGAGATCATTTCAAATTGTTTCCTCTTGTTTCCTCAGTCCTTATATCTATAAATGTTTCCTGAGCACCTGTTATGTCTCAATTATGCAACCCTGTGAATATGACAATGATTAGGTAGAAAAAAAACCAGTGCAACTCTCATGGACCCTGTGTTCTAGTTTAATGTTACAAGGTTCAAATTCCAATCACCACACTGGGGATAAGGCTCAAAAGTGGAGCTTAGCAGGGCCAACTATGGGATCTACAGTCTTAAAGCTCACAGGACACAACTAGAACTCAGGGTTGACCAGGTTTATCAAATACAAAAGCCTGTGCTGTTCCTAGCAGTGTCTCCCCAAAAAAGTAACTAAATGCTACAGTAAGTTGACACTTGAAATTCATGATAGTTTTCTTATCATTGCTCCTGCTGCTGCTAAGTCACTTCCGTCTTGTCCAACTCTCTGTGTCCCCATAGACGGCAGCCCACCAGGGTCCTCTGTCCCTGGGATTCTCCAGGCAAGAATACTGGAGTGGGTTGCCATTTCCTTCTCCAATGCATGCATGCATGCTAAGTCACTTCAGTCATGTCCGACTCTGTGTGACCCCATGGACTGCAGCCCACCAGGCTCCTCTGTCCACGGGATTCTCCAGGCAAGAATACTGGAGTGGGTTGCCATTTCCTTCTCCTTTTCTTATCATTGTTAAATTAAATATAGACTTACTTTCTGTGACAGTATAGTTTTGCTGATCATGCCACAAAGGCACAGAAAGGGAGGGACTGGAATTTGAACCCATGTAGGAGTGATTCACAGCCCAGGCTTTCCTGCTTTAGAACACTGTCCTGCATGTATCTGAACTCAGTCTGATTAGATCTTCTGTGTCTTTCTTCCTCTGGTTCTATGCTACCTTTGCTCACACTGGACAAGTAACTTTCTAATATGAAAGCAGACGTGAGATGTAGGAAAACCTCTAGTCTTCCTGTGTGCAAGAGCTTTATATTTCCTATCACAGTACAAGTTTCAGCTGTTTTATTTTAACTATTATAATTATTCTTGCTTCACTGTTTTGTTGTTGTTGTTGTTGAGAGTTGTAACATGTCCTTTTAATTACATATTTCATTTGCAAGCAAATTATTGTATTTTATACTTACAGCAACCCAGCTATTAAGTTGGGAAAGCAATTAGTAGCTCCTTTCTCAGTGAAAGGAAGTAGGAAGTAAGAGAAAGTTTTTTCTCATCCAAGGTCATGTGCCCAAGGAATCTGCTTCAAAGGGCCCAAAACTCAAGTTTCTGGTTTCTCTTTTTAAATTTTTGTTGAAGTATAGTTGATTTACAATATTGTATTAGTTTTAGGTGTACTGCAAACTGATTCAATTATACATACATATATATATCTTTGCTTTCTAGGTTTTTTCCCCTTATAGTGAAAGAGAGTGAAGTCGCTCAGTCATATCTGACTCTTTGTGACCCCATGGACTGTAGCCTACCAGGCTCTTCCATCCATAGAATTTTCCAGGCAAGAGTACTGGGGTGAGTTGCCATTTCCTTCTCCAGGGGATCTTCCTGACACAGGGATCAAACCCAGGTCTCCCGAATTGCAGGCAGACGCTTTACCAATGGAGTCACCATTACAAAATATTGAGCATAGTTCCCTGTGCTCTATAGTAGGTCCTTGTTGGTTATATAGTAAGTTCTAATCTATTGCTCTTGCGAACATAATTAGATCTTTATTCATTTTCCTACTTAACGGCCCTTCCATCTAAAGACTCACCAAAGTTAGAGCATATGTATCTATTGCTATATTGCAACATTACAAAGATAGAAAACTCCATGACTTAAAATAAATAAGTGTATATTATTGCTCACAAGTCTACAGTTGAGCTGAGGGCTTCATGTTTCTTAGCTGGGCTCTCTTGCCCATTTGGGAGGTCAGTTGGCTGAAGGCTGATCTAGGATGACCTCAGCTGGGACAATGGGACTCTTTCCCAAGTTTCCTCCTCCAGCAGTCTAGTATAGCTGGTGTACATGTGGAGGATAAGACCGCAGGAGGGAAAAAAGCACACAGTGCCTCCCAAGGGCCAGGCTGGGAACTGGCGACCATCACTCCCACTGCATTCCTGTGTCCATGCAGGTCATACTGTGAGCCCCAGTTCCAGGGGAAGGGAAAATATCACAGTTTTTATGGAAGAGCTATGAAGTCACATTGCCAGTGTTGCAGGTTCAGGGAAAGGGGGGAGATTGGAGCCAGTGTTGCAATCAAGTGATCTACCTGTCTTTCTGCCGGAGAAGACTGATTCAGACAAAGTAAACAATTTGGGGATTCCCTCAGCTGTGACTAAATGAAGGCTAGCTAAACAGAACAGGAAATAGAAACTAGAAAAATCCACTGACTTAAAATGTCAACACTGCTGTCAAGTTTACTCCCACCATACTCCTGTCTTTGGGGCACCATTTCTTTGCCTCATTCTTGATCCAGCCCTTTGTAAAGAAAGCTTCTTTAAAGAAATGGGGTGTGGAGAGCTGCCTCCCTTCTCTTGGAAAGGTGATCAGATGTGAAATAGGATACATGCACAGTCCCAGGTGGCTCGTATGGAAAAGAATCCACCTGCAATGTGGGAGGCCTGGATTTGATCCCTGGGTCGGGAAGATCTCCTGGAGAAGGGCATGGCGACAAGTATTCTTGCCTGGAGAATCCCCTGGACAGAGGAGTCTGGTGGGCTACAGTCCATGGGATCACAAAGAGTTGGACACAGCTGAGCCACTAACAGGGCAGATGACAAAGGTATTATTGCAAACTTATTTTCGTATCTTCATTTAAGTTCTTCTCTTTTGATTCAACAAAGCAGCAGGCATATTCATGAAAGGCACGAGGCTGAGTCTTCAATTTTCAAAAACATCTCATGGAGATAAGATAGAGAGATCTTTTCTCAAAAAGTCTAAGTCAATTCTTTCATTTCTACTGGGGTAACTGACCTGATTAGTGATTTCCAGTTAGTGCAAGCACCAAAGAGAAGGTCCACGTTTCCAGGATGAAGCCTTGAAATAAGGTAGCCCTCCTTTTCATGATTTATAAATCAAATTCATATCTCTTGTTTTAATGGTATCATTGACCAGCCATACAGTATAGTTAGGAGAGAAATTATTTCACAAGCTTGGCAAGAAAGAACTGTTTAAATCAGGAAGAATAATCTATTTACTCAGAGCCCAGAGCTGGTTACTGATGTAATAAATACTGTAACCCTGGATCCTGACTCTATGGGTCCAACTTTATCCCAATACCTGGATTTTTCTAGGAGAATCCTGAGTATTTCCAAAATAGCTTGTTTGGTGCTGTTTGAACAAATTTCCTCATTTGCTGCAATTTTAGCCAATTTCCCCATTTTTTTATTAGCGATGGGTAAGAGATCAGAATGAGGGGAACAGAGATTATTCGACATGTAGTGGTGAGAAACACAGGCACAATTATATAAAAATTACATAATTCTGAAGCATATTTTGATTTATTAAATACATTTGCAGATATTCTCTAATCTTATTTCCTCAACAACTTATTTAATCACAAAGTCATGTCCAACTCTTGCGACCCCATGGACTGTAACATGACAGGCTCCTCTGTCCATGGCAGATCCCAGGCAAGAATACTCCAGTGGGTTGCCATTTTCTTCTCCAGGCGACCTTCCCCACCCAGAGATCAAATTTGCATCACTTATGTCTCCTGTCTCTCCTACATTGCAGGCTGATTCTTTACAGCTGAGCCCAAAGAAGCACAACTGTAATTGCACTGGGAAATACAAAGTAGCAAAAGTTACACCCAGAATTAACTACAGAGGGTCATGTCAGTGACAGTGTGCAAGAGAATCTTTACAGAGATAGTGAGGATCTGTGTCAAATGTTAACAAGGGTTTCTTTTTGGATTTGGGGATTACAAACATCTTTTAATGTCTTTATACTTTTTACACATTTTTTTTTTCATTTTTGCAGTAAACATGTACTACTTAGGGAGAAAGTAAGTTATTAAAACACCCCCAAGAGAGATGATGGTAGAGACCAGTGTGGGGTGTTATTGCCCAAGTGGGGGCAGAGGGTGCCATGAAGGGGTGGGGGTAGGCTGGGGGAAGCCTGAAGCAGCTGACGCATAGCTGGGATGAGATGGGGTCGGCTCTGCACAGGGAGCCCTGGCAGGGAGGTTGCCAGTCATGAAGGAGGGAAAGGACACAGGGAAAAGGTGCCTCATACTTGAGAAACCTGCTTTGACACATACTTTCTTTTTCTTTTCAATAATTTTTTTGAAAATTGAAAGAGGTAAACACAGAGTTTTGCTTTTGTCTGCTTTTGCCCTTTGCTAATGGATTTTTCTAAGACTTCTGGCGCGACCACATTTATAGGTCAACCTTGGCCCTCACTTGTTTCATCTGTACCCTGCACCTTCACCCTTGCTCACCTGTCTGACCCCTGAAGGCACTGAATGTGTGATTGTGGAATGAGCTTGGAGGGCTTCTGTTACCCCAGGTGTTGTGATCAACTAAGCTAAATACATAGAGGCCCAGGGCCAGGCAGGCCTGCCCTTGGCTCAGGTTTTGCAAAATGTGGTGGAAGATTTCCGTCCTTGCTGGCGCAGACCACCTAAGCAGGTAACTCATATTTTTGTCTTTCAGGAAAGCGGATGTGCCTTGGAGAACAGTTGGCCAGGACTGAGTTGTTTATTTTTTTTACCTCACTTCTGCAAAAATTTACCTTTAGGCCACCAGAGAATGAGAAGTTGAGCCTGAAGTTCAGGGTTAGCTTGACCCTTGCCCCAGCCAGCCACAGGCTCTGTGCTGTTCCTCGAGGCTGAAGGTGTTGGGGCGGGGAGAGTGAAGGAAAGCAGGAAGAACAGGCCTTCCCCCTTCAAGGCACGGGGCCTGCTCAGAAGTGAGGGAACAGCATCCAGTGCCTCTAGGACAGATCATAGGAACCACACACAGAGGAAACTGCATTCAAGCTTTACCGTCTCCAGTGGGACCTTGTAGAAGCAAGTTCCATTGTGAGTGATTCCATTTTCATCCAGAAGATTTAAAGTGGACAATGATTCCTTCTCCAAAGGAAAAATTGCTGTAAATATCAGAGGAAAGAATGGATTTTAAGTGGTTTGGAAATCATAAAGCACATCATAGAAGTCACAGCTCTGATCTGCCTCCTTCTGTGTCCTTCCTTAGACGAGGACTTGCGTCTGGCCTGTTAAGATGGCCTGGGTCAAAGTGGTGCCAAATGGTGGTAAGAGTTAGAAGTTGGGCCTGGGGCAGCCACTGACCTAGGCCAGAAAGGCCCTCACACTTGGTAGCACTGAGCAAGCTTATCCTGCTTCTCCCTCAGACTGGCCCCTGGGAAGTCAGCAGGGCAGGTAAATTCCTGATTGACATACAGGGTCCTATGGAGAAGCAATTTCTCTGGTTTACCTAAGGAAACACTGCCTTGGCCTTGGACACCAGAGCTAAGAGGAATGTGACCAAAATAAACTAAACCTGGAAGGCAGGTTTGGGGAACAAATGTGGAAATGTTTTCTGTCTTTTATGTGCCTCTTTACCTTAAATCCCCTCTTGGGTATTTATTCCCAAGCCCCATGTTGGGTTAATGATGTGGTGGGTGTGATCTTTTCTTGAAAACTGATTGTCAGCTTTTGATTAAGTGGTCCCAGCCTTAACACAATTGATGAGCATTTTGCAGTGTGTGTTATAGGAAGAACCTTTTTTTAAATGTGTATATCTGTGATAAATTTTTGCTTTGCCATTACCATCCATGGACAGAGGAGCCTGGCAGGCTATAGTCTGTGGGGTCGCAGAGAGTCTGGACACAAAGAGCGATTAATACACACACACACTACCATAAAGTTTTTGTATAGCAGCCGATATAGCTGTAGATCAGCAACTTAGAGCAATCATATATATATTGCTTCCTGATCTCTTAATTCCGAATGCATTTTAAATACCATGCATTTCTACTCTCTTCCCCTCCTCACTGTTTTTGTATCATATTTTACATCTAATTGCTTGTGTATCTCTACACTGCTTTTTGTGGATGCAAGTGATTTTACTACCTTGTGAAAGTCACTCAGTTGTGTCCGATTCTTTGCAACCCCATGGACTGTGCAATCCAGGGAATTCTCCAGGCCAGAATACCGGAGTGGGTAGCCTTTCCTTTCTCCAGGGCATCTTCCCAACCCAGTGATCGAACTCAGGTCTCCCGCTTTGCAGGCGGATTCTTTACCAGCTGAGCTACCAGGGAAGCCCAATCATGAACTTTTTTCTTTACCTACTCACCAGTTTAAGATTGGATAGTTTCCGACCTTTACTGTCTGCCTTTACCATACTTTATTGTTTCTATTTGTTCTCTTTTTATTCTGCCTACAGAAGTTCCTTTAGGATTTGCTGTAAAGTTAGTTTGGTGCTGAATTCTTTTAAATTTTGCTTTTGATTTCTCCATTAAATCTGAACATGAGCCTTTCTGAGTATTCTTGGTTGCAGGTTTTCCCCTCTCATCACCTTAAATGTAACATGCCACTCCCTTCTGACCTGCAGTTTCTGCTGAAAAATCAACTGATGATTTTATGGGAATTTCCTTGTATTTTATTTGTTGCTTTTCCCCTTGTTGCTCTTAACATTCCCTTTTCATTTTTTTAAAATTTTGATTACAATGTGTATGTATGTTCCTTCTTGAGTTAATCCTGTATCGGACTCTCTGGAATTTCTGAACTTGTTGACTGTTTGCTTTCCTAGGCTAGGGAATATTTTCAGTTATTATCTTTTCAAATATTTTCTGAGGTTCTTTCTCTCTTCTGTTACCCTTATGGGACCCCTATAATGTGAATATTACAGTTGATGTTGTCCCAGAGGTCTCTTAAAGTGCTCCTTTTCTTTATTCTGTTCCATAGCAGTGATTTCCACTACTCTGTCTTACAGCTCATTGATCCATTGTTTTCCATCGTCTGGCCAACTATTCATTCCTTGTAGTGTTATTTTTCACTTCAGTTATTATATTCTCCAACTCTGCTTTTTTGTTCTTTATATTTTCTAAGTATTTTTTAAACCTCTAAATTCTCACTCTGAATGTGAGAATGTGCATACATTCTCTTCCTGAGTTCTTTGATCACCTTTACGCTCGTTACTCTGAACTTTTTCTCAGGTAGGCTGCCTGTCTCTACATCACTTGGTTCTTCTGTGATTTTATCTTGTTCCTTTGTCCCATATGTATTCCCCTGCCACCACTTTAGTTTTTATTTTTATGCGGTAGCTTTGTTATGCTTTTCAATCTTGGAGATGTGACCCTCTGTAAGAGATGTCCTATGCATCTGAGCAGAGCCCTCCCCTCTCATCACCCAAGGGTCAGGGACAAATTGGTCCCAGGATAGGGTATGGTGTACATGGTGGTTAACATGGGGCTTATAGAAAATATAGTTGTAACAGTCTATTTAAGATGATAACAGCTTCACTTACAAACTAAGCTTTTTTCTCTCCTGCCCCATTATATGGTAATGGCGCAACTTACATCTGTTTATATTGTGTATCCATTAATTAATCTTTTATACTGGAATGAAAAATGATTTCCCACCACTGTAATAGTAATATGGAATTCTGTTTTTGTCTATATATTTACATTTATCAATGAGTTTCATAATTTCTTATGCTCTTATGTTGTTTAATATCCTTCAGCTTTTATCTGAGAAAGTCTTTTGTTTCCTCTTTACTTTTGAAGGACAGCTTTGTCAGATATAGTATTCTTGGCTAGCAGGTTCCCGCCCCCCCCCCCACCCCCACACAGCATTTTAAATATATCATCACACTCCCTTCTAGAGGACAAGATTTCTGATGAAAAATCTGCTTCTAGTTTCATGGGGCTTCCCTTGTACGTAACAAGTCACTTTCTCTTTTGTTTCATAATTCTGTGCTTAACCTTTTAATAATTTGATTATAATGTGTCTTGGTGTGGGGCTTCTTTTATTTGGTATCCTTTAGGATTCATGGACCTGAATAGCGGTTTCTTCTCCCAGGTGTGTGAAGTTTTCAGCTATTCTTTCTTTGAATAAACTTTCCTCCCCTTTCTCTCCCCTCCTGTGCAGCTCCACTGTGTTTAGTTGCTCAGTCATGTCTGACTCTTTGAGACCCATAGACTGTAGCCCGCCAGGCACCTCTGTCCATGGGGATTCTCCAGGCAAGAACACTGGTGTGGGTTTCCATACCCTCCTCCAGGGAATCTTCCCGACCCAGGAATCAAACTAGGGTCTTCCACGTTGCAGGCAGATTCTTTACCAACTGAGGTACCAGGGAAGCCAGAGATATCTAGAGTAGAACTGTCCAATAGGATTTTCTTTGATGATGGAAATGTTCTTAATCTGCACTGTCCCTCAGGCACATGGCATTCGAGATAAGGAGTGGAGGGGGAAGAACTAGGGAAAGCATGCCCTTTCTTTTACTAGGCACCCATCACTATTATTCACATCTCTTTGGCCAGAACATAGTTAAACGGCCCACCCAGTTTTACAAGGTAATCTGCTGTGCTGTGCCAAGTCCCGTCTGGCTCTTTGTGACCCCACAGACTGCAGCCCTCCACAGGCTCCTCTGTCCATAGAATTTCCCAGGCAAGAAGACTGGAGTGGGTTGCCCTTTCCTCCTCCAGAAGATCTTCCCGATCCAGGATCAAACCTGCACTCCTGAATTAACAGGCAGATTCTTTACCACTGCCCCTGGAAAGCCCCACAAAGGAATTTGGCAAGTAGTTAATCCATACCTCCCCCTTGGTAAGTGTAACAAGCTAAAGTATGGGGTTCTGTGACTAAAGAAAGAAGAGAGGAATGAATATTAAAGGACAGTCAGATTTTGCACACAAAAAAATTCTAGTGTCCATGATAATGCAAATTGGGGACAAATATGATACACCAAAACTCCCTTTTACACATCTTCTCATTCACTAAAACATTCAAATGAAAAACAGAATTAATGCAATTATTTTTTCTTTACCAGTCTAAATATTTAAGTTTTTTATTTAAAGCAGCAAATAAATGTGCACATCAGACACAGAATCAGAAAGTTTATTTACTTAAAACATCTGACAACTATCATATTGGACAATCATTTATTTAAAATAATATCTTAAATACTTACAAAAATAAATCCAGTATCACTTCTATTTTTTAAGTGTCAAAGTCTTTGCCATAGAAAATAGAAGAACCTTTTACAAACTAAAAATTACATTTAAGATACATCAAGTTTAATAACTGCACACTATTTTCTTTATGGTTGTGCTTTACAAATTTACCTCTTTGCAATGTACAGGTTCACGATATGAATGTATGCATAAGACCACATACACACATTTTTACATAGGAGTGTTATTCATTAAATACACATACAGAGAATGAGTTTCCTCATCTGTGAAATGGTAATAATACCTGGCAAGTATTCTAAGGGTTGGTTGTGAGGATGTAAACTGCCTGACACATGGTGAATGGCAAAAATTGTAGTTTTTTTTCCCCCGGCCACCCTAACTTACCTAAGAAAGTTAAAATAAATATTTCACAGGTTAAACACCCCACACTGCCTGGCAGGCTACAGTCCATGGGGTCGCAAAGAGTTGGACATGACTGAGAGACTAACACTTTCACTTTTCCTTTCCACATAATCTAGTTATGATAATTGTCTATTTTGTAAATTCTTCAAATGACACTAGCAATTGAAAAATGTAGGAGTTCGGGATCGTGAGCAGGCAGGTTGATTCTTTTACCATGTTTTTCTTTTCACATTTTGGTGACAGTGCTGAACATCCAGTTGCATCAGGGTTTTTATTTTTTATAAACAAAATCAGAAAATGGTATGAATAACCTTTTACAATAAAATCCTTCCCCTCTCACATTTGAAATGAAGTTATCAGTTTTACTTACATATGAGCTTCCAACTTCTGCTTTAGTTTGCTGGACTATAAAAATTAGAAAAAGTTGCTGTAAGATAACTATTGTGACACAGGGAAGTCTTCCAGACATCAAAATCTCTTTACCTCCTTTTGAAGATGGATTATATAAAATAACAAATGTTTTAAAAACTTCTATTTCTAATAACATACTTTCAAAACATAAAATTGTAGGTGCATTTTTACTTCAAAGAAGAAAAGAAAGAGAACAGAAAATTAAATTAGGAATAGTGCAAGAGTAGAAAGAAAAATGCTTCATATTTTAAATATAATGAAAGTGAAATTTGAACTTGAAGAAAAATAACAAATGCAAGCTGAATGTGATATATTGAGGAGTATCAAACATTTAAACATCTAAAGAATTATCAATTTAAAATATAAAATTTAAGATTTTAGACCTTCACTGAAGAACAGACTTAAAAAACTATATTATTATCTATATAACAAACCTTACCGTTAAATGCAAGCACTGCTAATATTAACATCAAAATGAAGCAACTGGATTTCGTTTAAAAAAATTTTTTTAAAACACAAAATTTCCTCTTTAAAAGAACAGGAATTTAAGTGGCAATAGTAGTTCGGTATCATCTACCAAATAGACAGAAAAGTTTACAATATATAATCTGAAATGTATTTTTGATACCAATAATTTTTGTGGTTGTTTTTGGCTGAACCACACAGCATGCAGGGTCTTAATTTCCTGACCAGGAACCGAACCTGTGCCCTTTGCAGTGGAAACATGGAGTCTTAACCATTGGACCACCAGGAAAGCTCTCCAATAATTTTTTTATAGTGATAAATTTTAAATCTTTAAAACACTATGGTCCAAATGTACTATCCCAAAATGATCCCATTTTTAAAATATTCTCTATTGTGGCTTTAAAATATTTATATTAGAGAGGTATGATACCGTATATATGCACATATGAGATGCTGCCATGCATGAGACGATTTCTATTTTCCAAGCCCCCAGGGAAGAAAGAGAAAATCATATAAAGCATATAAAAGACAGAAAGGAAACTCAACCCTTTCAACCTGCCTTTTCATCTTATTTACTCTCACTCCATAGTTTTCTCCCCCATCAATACAGGTATGTCACCTAACATTCTATCCAGTCAAAATCTATCTAACACACCCTATCTTTTTGTTGTTGTTTTAGTTAAACACATTCTCCCTCAATTATTACTTCTTCTTCTCTCTGCACAGACATCAAACTAGGGAAACACTGCTATATCTACTCAGTTACACTGTTTGATCTCTTTTAGGTTCTCTGATCTCTATACCCTCATAATTATTGACCATAAAACCATTAGAAATGGCAAGGCCACGAGTCTGTATGAAAGGAGGGAAGAATTAAGGGCAAATGTACTTCAAGACTGCTTAAATTTCTATCCTTTGGAGGTGGTGTGACCTACTATTTCCTGAGTGGTCTTTTGGCAGAAATCACTTTCTCACTCTCTCTTTTCCTCAATTCTGACTTTTAATTACTCTTATTAGGGTTTTACTCAAGCCAGTCCTATAGGGATTCCAGCACTACTGTGAAGGTTCAATTGTAGCATGCTATCAATCAGGAATTACATAAATCTAAGGGGTGGCTGTTGAAGAACAGCAGAGACAAATCACTTTCCAATCCATATTACTGATTTATAGGCTCCAAACTGGCAAAGTCACTGCATCTGTTATGCATATATATACGGTATTTAAGGGTACCCCCAATGATAAGGGTATTATTTTCAAATATAAGATTAATTTGGGCATCAGGACCAATTAGAGAGAGTCCACTCAGAACAGAAGTATCATAATTTTTAAGTTACTTAACTTTCGCCTTCAGACTCGGAGCCTTGCTCTTGTAAAGACTTCTGGAGGTCCTCAGTCTGCTGCTGCAACTCTCGGATTCGCTCTTTGCTCAGCCTATTATAAGATGGGTTACACGTGTTTATTTGTACTGAAAGCCAAAGTAGTGAAGGATTCCTGCATGTGTGCTAAGTTGCTTCAGTCAAGTACAACTCTTTGTTGTAGACCCTACGGACTACAGTCTGCCAGGCTCCTCTGTCCACTGGGATTCTCTAGGCAAGAATACTGGAGACGGTTGCCATGCTCCCGCCCAGGTGATCTTCCCCACCCAGGGATCAAACCCACATCTCCTGCATTGCAGGAGGATTCTTTACCTGCTGAGCCTCCAGGGAAGCCAGGTGCATTTATGCAATTTAACTCACAGAGTATGCATTTAATAGCAACAACCAAAGCTGGACAACTACCTGTGGCTAGATATAATATATGTTATAGTAAACTACTTTCAAGGACATATTCCTTTAAAAAAGATATTTTTATCCTAAAAGCATATATGTCCACATTTAAAAGTTTAAGGTACTTAATGAGTCATGCAAAAGCATGACATTTCTGCAGTGAACTCACTGGAATAAAAATGATAAAACTAGCTCAGTTTTCCTTCAGTTGTATTTTTAATGAATGGAGACTAGGTTTCCGTTTCTTGTTTCAGATTTCCAGGGTATTGCAAGAAAAGGAAGGCCACCATTCTCCAACCATTCCTTCATGACTTGAGAGACGGGCACTAGCAAGTAGTGCAGCCTTTTAACTTGGCAAATCTCATTCTTTAAAACCCTGCTTAGTCATTACCTCTACTGAAGCTACCAGCAAGACAGTATCTGTCTTTCTCCTCATATACATGACAAAACACCCCCTGCTCACTATACTACTACATTTTTCCATTGTTATATATATTACATAATGTAATAATTACCTATTCACATGTCTATCTTCCTATATTAAAAGCTAAAACTTAGCATCTCCAGTGCTGATACTGAATTATATAAATTAGCAATATTTAATGGTCTCTTCGGGTTTCCCTCGTGGCTCAGCTGGTAAAGAATCCGCCTGCAATGGAGGAGACCTGGGTTCGATCCCTGAGTTGGGAAGATCCCCTGGAGTAGGGAAAGGCTACCCACTCCAGTATTCTGGCCTGGAGAATTCCATGGACTGTATAGCCCACGGGGTCACAAAGAGTCGGACACGACTGAGTGAATTTCACTTTCAATAGTCTCTTCAGGAAGCTAAAATGCTATTTTTCTTTTAACTACAGTTGATGTAATAGTACACGTACAAGTTGACAGACAAGGTTCAAGTGTCAAAAATTCCTAGTGATCTCTCAGATCCAATAAAGGTATGTCAAACAAATCCAAATACTTTTATTGCCAGTATGCTATTTGTAAGACGCAGGATAGCAATAGTGGTAACAGCACAGACTCTGAAGTCTGATTGACAGAAGGTTCAAATGCAGGATCCAGAACTCACTGGCTGTGTGATATGAGCAAGTTTCTTAATGTCCTTGCACCCTCCGTTTCCTTGTTCATAAAATGAGATGATCATAGTTACTACTTCATAGAGTTATTATAAGAATTTATGAATATCAAAAAGAGCTTAGAAGCTCACTGGTAAGCACCACATGTTGTTGTTGTAGTATAGTCACTACATTGTGTCTGACTCTTTGTGACCCCATGAAATGTGGCCCTGCCAGGCTCCTCTGTTCATGAGATTTCCAAGGGATCTTCCCGATCCAAGGTTCAAATCCACATCTCCCACATTGGCAGGTGGGTTCTTTACCAATGAGCCACCAGGAAAGCCCAAGCACCACATAAACATTATTTTTTAAAAATATTTATAACTTTTAAGCACCTCACTGGTATCAAATAAATACACCATTTCTTTTAAACACATTATCTGTAATCTTCATTACAACCTGCAAATAGGTGCCATCTGCAACTTATATCTGAGGATACTAAGTGTGAATTTAAGTAAACACCCAGTTAAGTAAAGGTGGCATTCAAGTTTGATTCCATAGTCTATGAACCATCTGTGCACGGGACTGCAGTTGAAACCCAGATTGCCATTTATTCATTTGTTAAGTTTTCTGTCATTTGTGAAGACATATGAGTGAAATTCAAGAGTAAGCAAACTGCTTAACAAAGTCTGCTAGGAATAATGGGTAGTGAGAGATGAAAAACCAAAAACTGAAACTCCCACAAATCCTAATTATTTGAACTACAATGACATCTTCCACTTCTGTGAATCAAGACTCTGAGGTTAGGCAGTGAAATGGCGATGGTCACCGTTATGAAGGAGGGCATCAGTCACCTCTGCTCCGTCTCCAGTTCATTCATCTTGCAGTGCTTCTGTTCCAGCTGCTCCTGAAGCTCCTCAATACGCTCATTCTCAGTACCTTCCTGCTGTAATCGAAGCATCTTATTTTCATGTTGCAGTCGAATGAACACCTCCCTGAGGTTAAAAATCAAAATTTCTTTTTAAATTTTTTAAATATGAGTTTAAAAAATTCTTTAGCTTTTACAAAAGGAAATTTCTATCTACTCAACAGCTGTCACTTTGAAATGTTACTAAAGCCTTCTAGAAGTTTTTCTTTTAAAAAAAATGTACACTGTAAGACTATGTCTCAAAAAACAAATAGTAAATTTTTAAAGGTACAAGATTACAGATCAATAAATGTTTATTATGCAACTCTCTAAGAGATAATATGAATCATTTTTCTTTGATAATTTAGAAACTATTCACATTAAAGTAATACACAGCACATCCTTAGAAAACATATGAAGAAAAAGCAATAGATTTAAGAAATTACAGTCTGCCTAAAATTTTTAAATATACTTTTATGCTAATGACTGTCTTTAGAATTTGGTTTCTAGAAAAAATTTTATTAAAGTATATACACATATATTTTTTAATGCAAATGATAGGAATGGTGTTAAATGAAAAATAATGCTGCTGCCCTCCTAAATCCCATTACCCAAAAGCAACTAATTTCAATTAATCTCAATTTCTGTTCTTCTGAATGCCAGCATGATAACTTTAAAAATATAGGCTCATAGGACTACTTTTAAATGATTAATATCACTGGATATTACTAACTAAAAAGTACAAGTAATTTCCAACCCAGCTTGTAAGGAGCTCTATCTTAACAGCAAAAAACTGAACAAAGTGAAAATCAACAACTTATAAAAACTATGAAAAATGCAAGAATTCAGACACAAAAGGCCACATATTTTATGGTTCCATAAATGGGAAATGTCTGTAATAAGCAAATCCACAGAGATAAAGAGTAGATTTCTGGTTACCTGGAGCTGGCATTGGAGGGGAGGCAGGAATGGGTATTTTTGGGGGAGGATGAAAATGTTCCAGAATTAGATAGCAATGATGGTTGCACAATTTCTGTGACTACACTAAAAAGTACCAGACTGCCCATTTGTAAATGCATGAATTATATCTCAGTAATAAAGAGTAGGATTTGAAGTAATTAATAACTAAAACTGTTGCCACATAAAGGAAAAGAAGACCATAAAAATACCAGAAAAGTCAAATAACCAGAAGTAAACACAGCAGTAAAATACCAAAATAAAAGTTGGGTCAAGAGGAACCTCTAAAACGTGTATTTCAACTCTGGTTTACTTGTCCTGCAATTGACAGATCATCTCCTACTTTCTTTCACTGCTGGGAATTTGAAAACTATGTATTAAAAAGGTTTTCCAGAGTTTAAGAAAGGAAATTCCTGTCCATTAAATAACAGTCATTTTAAAATGATACCAAAGAATTTAAGGATAGAAAAATAAGTTCTACACAATAAAGGCCATATTACAAAAAGCCAGAATATGTTATTCAGCTAGTAAGTGAAATTTTATTTCTGGTAAATTTTTAAACTGCTATAGTAGCAATAACAGCATGATTTGGAAAGTATAAGCAGATGAGAAGAGGTATTTTCAAGCTCTATGATTCATAAAATGAAAAATAAATACTTAGAAAATTATGAAAAGAATTCACATTTCTAATATTAAGTATGGGTTGTCAATTGATAAAAACAAATTTACCTATATTCCACTGGCATAATCTCGGCAGCAAGATTCTCATAACTTTTTGTAGAAGATGCATCTAAACAATATCAGCAACAAAAAAAGATTAACACCTCATTATATCTACCATTAAAAAACCTTTTCTAAATGCAACAAAATCCACCTGCTTGGTTTAGGTGATCCTGTTGCACTTGTGAACATCGGAGCTCTTCATTTGTTTCTTTCAGAGTGTCACGCTGTTCTATTAGTCTCTAAAAAAGAATTATTTATATAAGCAAAATATTTAATTCTGTCCAAAGGCAATGTACTTTATACTTAAGATCATTTATCTTAATATGTTAATTTGATAATTGTTCCCTACTTAGTTAAAAATGACAATGTTTTAGTTTTAATGCTAAGGGGTAACTTTCTCTTGTGTAAATCACATAAATAACAAGATTTTATAGAACACAAAGCTTGTGATTTTCCCAGTAGATAGCTTACCTTTGAGCCAAATGAATTAATTATACAACAGAGTACAAAAATGTAACTGGAGAGTAATAAAAGCACGTGGACTTTGGAGGCAAACACAGCATGGCGTGAATTCAGTTTTACTATTTCCAGTTGTATTATTTAAGGCAAGCTACTGACTCTTTGCCTTTAGATCTTTATCATCAAAACAGGGACACTGATTCATAAGCCCCTGAAAGGTGTTCTAAGTAGTGAATGAGAAGTTTGTCTAATATCTAGAACACTGTCTGGTGTGTAAGAGATGCGAGAAACTTGTTATTTCCTTCAATTACTGAAAACAGCATACTGGAAGTATGAATCTGTGGAAAAACACTATCTCCCAGGGATAGTAGGCTAGGACTTCATGTCATTAGCTATTTCACTTTACTGGACTGGATGCCAGACTGGATGAAGCCAAGCTGGAATCAATATTGCCATGAGAAATATTAATAACCTCAGATATGCAGATGACACTCCCCTTGTGGCAGAAAATGAAGAGGAACTAAAGAGCCTCTTCATGAAGGTGAAAGAGGAGAGTGAAAAAGCTGGCTTAAAACTCTACATTCAAAGGGCGAAGATTCTGGCATCCAGTCCCATCACTTCATGCAAATAGATGGGGGAATAATGGAAACAGGGACAGACTTTATCTTCTCAGGCTCCAAAATCACTGCAGATGGTGACTGCAGCCATAAAACTAAAAGATGCTTGCTCCTTGGAAGAAAAGCTATGACAAACCTAAACAGCATATTAAAAAGCAGAGACATTATTTTACTGACAAAGGTCCATATAGTCAAAGCTATGGTTTTTCCAGAGGTCATGTATGGTTTTGACAGTTGGACGATAAAGAAAGTTGAATGCTGAAGAATTGATGCCTTTGAACTGCGGTGTTGGAGAAAACTCTTGGAGTTTTTCTTGGAGAGTCCCTTGGACTGGAAGGAGATCAAACCAGTCAATCCTAAAGGAAATCTGGCCAGAATATTCATTGGAAGGACTGATGCTGAAGCTGAAGCTCCAACACTATGGCCACCTGATGTGAAGAACTGACTCACTGGAAAAGACCCGGATCCTGGGAAATAATGAAGGCAGGAGGAGAAGGGGACAACAGAGGATGAGATGGTTGGATGGCATCACTGAATCAATGGACGTAAGTTTGAACAAGATTCAGGAGTTGGTGATGGACAGGGAAGCCTGGTGTGCTACAGTGCATGGGGTCGCTAAAAGGTGTACACGACCAAGCCACTGAACTGAACTCATTTTATTTTACAGCTGACAGTCAATGACAAATTTCTACACTCTGAAAATAAGGCTCAGGTTTAAATGACTTTTCCAGAACCTGAGAAGTAACATAAAATTGTATTTTAAATGTTACTATACTTCAAATCAATCAATAAAACCCTATTAGGTCCATTATGTGGCTCAAATCAACTTAACAGCAAATTGGTAACTGATTCCAAGGGTCCTTAGGCCAGCATGTACAGATGCTCTAGGGATCTCTGAACACTAAATTATAACTACAGTCAGGCATCAGGACCCCTATAAATCTGTTCCTTCATAAATGCAATGTGAACACTAGCAATTTGTCAAAATCAACTTTTCAAAAAGTATGAAGATTAATCAAAGGTCTGCCATGATCTGAGGAGCACTTATTAAAGAAAATGTGCTAAACCTCAGAACAGTGAGCTTTTTGTTCTTTTAACTATCCTGATTACTATCGCCCTCTCCCCAACCCTGGAGTAGCCTTGAGTAGCTTTGAAAAGCAGAGGTTACCACCACCTGGATGGGCTGACTAGCTATGAAACTCTTCTTAAAAAGCCCCATGCTTCGAAAACTATCACTATTTGATGTGTCCAGCAGCACCTTGGAGAAATCCCAATCATGCTTTTCATTATTTGAGCTAATTTGGTGCTTGCTGTGCAGGAAAATATTCCTTAGGCATCTGTAAAAAAACAATCATCAGCAATTGCTTTCATTATAGCAGCTGAAGGCATGATGCCGGTTAAGGCAAACAAGATTCTTGCCAAAAATCTACCAGGAAGAGCTGAGAAACATGATATCCATAGAGGAGGTTAAAAGTCCTGATATATGGAGATCCAGGAGGTCAGCTATGCACAGAGCTGTGGGCATGCCCAGAAATAACCCGAGAGGACGCCAATGTCTCAGCTCTGGAAAAACTTGAAGCATAAAGGCAAAGGCAGAGTTGTAAAGTTTCTAAGAATTGAAGATGTTTTCCAAAATAAATACACATTGAGTCCTTTGGCAAAGATTGGGAGATCTATGGAAACAGCTGACAAATCATTAACTGATTGCAATGGTTATTGAGCAGAGAATTTAGTGACTGCACATTTAAAGAAAAAAAAAAAAAACTTTATAGAACTAGTCCAAAAGAGTCACTAAAAAACCAGCAAAAACAAAAACCCTGAGGTTGGGGGAAAATCTGATTTCCAGAGTTGAAACACATTATTATTTTAAAGGTCATACACTGGACACAAAAATAAACTCAAACTGAATTAAAGACCTAAATGTAAGGCCAGAAACTATAAATTTTTTAGAGGAAAAGCTAGATAGAACACTCTTTGACATAAATAGCAGCAAGATCCTTTTTGACCCATCTCATTCAGTTCAGTCCAGTTCAGTCACTCACTCATGTTCGACTCTTTGTGACCCCATGAATTGCAGCATGCCAGGCCTCCCTGTCCATCACCAACTCCCGGACACCACAAACACATGTCCATCAAGTCAGTGATGCCATCCAGCCATCTCATCCTCTATTGTCCTCTTCTCCTCCTGCCACCAATCCCTCCCAACATCAGGGACTTTTCCAATGAGTCAACTCTTCGCATCAGGTGGCCAAAGTATTGGAGTTTCAGCTTCAGCCTCAGTCCTTCCAATGAACACCCAGGACTGATCTCCTTTAGCATGGACTGGTTGGATCTCCTTGCAGTCCAAGGGACTCTCAAGAGCCATCTCTAACACCACGGTTCAAAATCATCAATTCCTTGGTGCTCTTTCTTCACAGTCCAACTCTCACATCCATACCTGACCACTGGAAAAACCATAGCCTTGACTAGACGGACCTTTGTTGGCAGTGTAATGTCTCTGCTTTTTAATATGCTATCTAGTTTGGTCATAACTTTCCTTCCAAGGAGTGAGCGTCTTTTAATTTCATGGCTGTAATCATCCATCTCATAGACTGATGGAAATAGAAATGGAATCGAATCATACTTAAAAGCTTTTGCACAACAAAGGAAATTATAAGCAAGATGAAAAGACAACCCTCAGAATGGGAGAAAATAATTGTAAATGAAGCAACTGACAAAGATTACTCTCCAAAATATACAATGAACTCATGCAACTCAATATCAGAAAAACAAGCAACCCAATAAAAAAATATATATATGTGGGCAAAATACTTAAACAGACATTTATCCAAGAAGACATTGGATGGCAAATAAACACATGAAATAAATGCTCTACATTGCTCATTATTAGAAAAACGCAAATCAAAAGTACAATGAGGTGTCACCTAACACTGGTCAGAATGGCCATCATCAAAAAATCTACAAAAAATAAATGCTGGAGAGGATGTGGAGAAAAGTGAACCTTCTTGCACTGTTGGTGGGAATGTAAATTAATATAACCACTAGGAGAACAATATGGACATTTGTTACAAAACTAGGAATAAAACTACTATATGACTTAAAATTCAACATTCAAAAAACTAAGATCATGGCATCTGGTCCCATCACATCATGACAAAAAGATGGGGAAAAATGGAAAGACTGACATTTATTTTCTTGGGCTCCAAAATCACTGTGGACATTGACTACAGCCATGAAATTACAGATGCTTGCTCTTCCAAAGAAAAACTATGACAAAACCTGACAGCATATTAACCAGCAGAGATGATATTTTACCAAGAAAATCCGTATAGTCAAGCTATCAAAGCTATGGTTTTTCCAGTATTCATGTATGGATGTGAGATTTGCACCATAATGAATGCTGAATACTGAAGAATTGATGCTTTTGAACTGTGGTGTTGAAGACTCTTAAGAGTCCCTTGGACTGCAAAGAGATCACATCAGTCAATCCTAAAGGAAATCAACCCAGAATATTCACTGGAAGGACTGATGCTGAAGCAGAAGGTCCAATACTTTGGTCAACAGAAGGGATTGAGGACGGGAGGAGAAGAGGACAACAGAAGATGAGAAGTTCAGGTGGCATCACTGACTCTGTGAACATGAGTTTGAGCAAACTCTGGGTGATAGTGAAGGACAGGGGAGTATGGTGTGCTGCTGTCCATGGAGTCAGAAAGAGTCAGACATCATTTAGTGACTGAACAGCAACAATGACCCATCAATCCCACTCGTGAGCATATACCCTGAAAAAACATAATTCAAAAAGACATATGTATCCTAGTGTTCACTGTAGCACTATTTACAATAGCCAGGATGAGGAAACAATCTAGATGTTCATCAACAAATGATGGTAAAGAAGTTGGGGTACATATATACAATGGAATATTACTCAGCCATTAAGAGGAATAAATTTGATTCAGCTGAAATGAGGTGGATGAACCTGAAGCCTGTCATACAGACTGCAGTAAGTCAGACAGGGAAACACAAATATCCTATCTTCATGCATATATATGGAATCTATAAAAAACAACACTGATAAACCTATTTGCAGAGTACAGATAAACACGCAGATGTAGAGAATGGACTTGTGGACACAGTTGAGGGAGGGAAGGGTGGGACAAGTTGAGAAAGTGGTATTGAAATGAATACACTACCATGTATAAAATAAATAGCTAGTGGGAAGCTGCTGGATAACACTGGGAGCCCAGGCAGTGCTCTGTGACAACCCAGAAGGGGAGGCGGGGAACTCAAGAGGGAAGCGATATGTGTATACTCCTGGCCGATTCATAGAATAAAGCAAGAGAGTTCCAGAAAACATCTACTTCTGCTTTACTGACTACACCAAAGCCCCTTTGCGTGAATTACAACAATCTGTGGAAAATTCTTCAAGAGATGGGACTACCAGACCACCTTACCTGCCTCCTGAGAAATCCGTATGCAGGTCAAGAAGCAACAGTTAGAACTGGACATGGAACAATGAACTGTTTCCAAATTGGGAAAGGAGTATGTCAAGACTATATATTTTTACCCTGCTTATTTAACTTCTATGCAGAGTACATCATGTGATATGCCAGGATGGATCGAAGCGCGAGCTGGAATCAAGATTGTTGGAAGAAATATCAATAACCTCAGATATGCAGATGACACCAGCCTTATGGCAGAAAGTGAAGAGGAACTGAGGAGCCTCTTGATGAAGGTGAAAGAGTAGAGTGAAAAAGTTGACTTAAAACTCAACATTCAAAAAACTAAGATCATGGCATCCTGTTCCATTACTCCAAGGCAGATAGATGGGGGAACAATGGAAACAGCAAGAGACTTTATTTTCTTGGGATTGAAAATCACTGTAGATGGTGACTGCAGCCATGAAAGGAAAAGACACTTGCTCCCTGGAAGAAAAGCTATGACCAACCTAGACAGCATATTGAAAAGCAGACATTACTTGGCCAACAAAGGTCTGTCTAGTCAAAGCTATGGTTTCTCCAGTAGACCATATAAGGACATGTCTATTGTGGACATGTAGACATGTGAGAGCAGGACCATAAAGAAAGCTGAGTGCCGAAAAATTGATGCTTTTGAACTGTGGTATTGGTGAAAACTCTTGAGAGTCCCTTGGACTGAAAGGAGATCAAGCCTGTCAATCCTAAAGAAATCAATCCTGAGTATGCATTGGAAGGACTGATGCTGACACTGAAGCTCCAATACTTTGGCCACCTGATGCAAAGAACTGGCTCATTTGAAAAGATTCTGATGCTGGGAAAGATTGAAGGCAGGAAGAGAATGGAACGACAGAGGATGAGATGGTTGGATGGATGACATCACTGACTTGATGCACATGATTTTGAGGGAGTTCCAGGAGTTGGTGATGGATACAGAAGCCTAATGTGCTGCAGTCCATGGGGTCACAAAGAGTCGGACATGACTGAGCAACAACTGAACCAAGCTGATGGCTGATTCATGTTGTTGTCTGACATAAACCAACACAACATTGTAAAGCAATTATGCTCTAATTAAAAATAAATTTTTAAAAAAAGTGTTATTGTAAGCTTTATGATTTCTCAGATAAAGCCTCTAGTTATTTCTCCTTTTTTTCTAGGCCATTTGATTTCTTCCTCACTGGGTTTCACAGAGCAATTAGTGTCCTTCCTATAGACTACAGGAAGAGGAAGTTCCTAACAACAGTTACCTGAACAGTTACTCTCTGAAAGAAATACGGCATGCACTTCCTCTAATTTTCAAAAGTGCACTTGCAGATAAGTAGCATTTTTTAAATCTTAATGAAGTCTAAATTAGTTATTTTGTTTCATAGCTCATGCTTTTGGAGTTTATCAAAAATCATTGACAAGAGCTAAGGTCATCTTGGCATTTTCCTATGTTATCTTCTTGGAGTTTTAGCTTTGAATTTTATATGTAGGTCTGTGATCCATTTTGAGTCAACTTTTGTGAGAAGTGTAAGATCTGTGTCCAGATTCCTATTTGCATAGAGATGTCCAGTGTTCCAGCACCACTTGTATGAATATTACCCTTTTTCCATCGAACTGCATTTGCTCCTTTGTCAAAGGACTATATTTTTCTATTACTGGGATCTTTATTCTTTTCTAATGACCTATATGGAGAAGGAAATGGCAACGCACTGGAGAATCCCATGGACAGAGGAGCCTGGTGGGCTGTAGTTCATGGGGTCGCAAAGAGTCAGACATGACCGAGTGACTAAACAACAACAACACAACAACAATGGCCTATATGTCTTCTTCCACCAATACCACATGCCCTGATACATGCAGCTTAATAGTAAATCTTGAAGTCAGTGCTATCAGTCCCCCAACATTGTTCTGTTCCTTCAATTTTGTGTTTACTATTCTAGGTTTTTGCCTTTCTATATAAACTTTAGAATCAGATTGTCAATTTTGTTTTACAGATTTACAGAGAAAAATACGAGTGAAAAGTAGAGAGTTCCCATATACCCATTCTTTATTCCTCACACATTTTTCTCCTGTTATTACTATTTTGCATTGGAAAGTAAGTTTTTAATTTCAAACTACAATTGTTCATTGCTGGTACTTAAGAAAGAAATTAACTTTTCTGTGTTAAGCCTTATTTTCATGAATGCTTTTGTAATATAATCCAAGTCTCTATCCTACAACCTTGCTATCACTGCTTACTAGTTCCAGGAGACATTTTGTTAATTCTTTGGGATTGTCTACATAGACATTTTGTTCTTTCCTTTGTAATCTAAATACAGCTTTTGTTTCCTTGTCTTTTTCATAGTGTATTAGCTAGAACTACAGGTACAGTGTTGAATAAGATGGTCAAAGAGGCCACGTGTACCTTTTTACTGATCTTATAGAGAAAGCACTTGGTTTCTCAACTTTGACTATGGTGTTAGCCATGAGTTTTTTGTAGATAATATTTTTCAACTTGAGGAAGTTTCCCTCTATTCTTCATTAGCCAAAAATTTTTATTGTGAATGGATGTTAGAATTTGTGAACTTTTTCTGCATTTATTGATTTGTTGTTCAATCACTAAGTCATGTCTGACTCTTTGTGAACCCATTAATTGTAGCTTGCTAGGCTTCCCTGTCCTTCACTCCCTCCTGGAGTTTGCTCAAACTCATGTCCATTGAATCAGGGATGCCATCCAACCATCTTACCTTCTGCAGTCCCCTTCTCCTTTTGCCTTCAATCTTTCCCATCATCAGGACTTTTCAGTGAGTCAGCTCTTTGCATCAGGTAGCCAAAGTATTGGAGCTTCTGCTTCAGCATCAGTCCTTCCAATGAATATTCAGGATTGCTTTCCTTTAGGATTGACAGTTTGATCTCCTTGCTCTTCAAGGGACTCTCAAGTGTCTTCTCCAGCACCACAGTTCAAAAGCATCAATTCTTTGGCACTCTGCCTTCTTTATGGTTCAACTCTCACATCCATACATGACTACAGGAAAATCCATAGCTCTGACTATTCAGACTTTGGCAGCAAAGTGATGTCTCTGCTTTTTCATACACTGTCTAGGTTTGTCAAAGCTGTTCTTCCAACGTGTATCTTTTAATTTCTTAGCTTCAGTCACCATCCCTCAGTGATATGGAGCCCAAGAAAATAAAATCTGTCACTGTTCCAATTTTTCTCCATCTATTTGCCATGAAGTACTGGGACCAGATGCCATGGTCATAATTTTTATTTTGACTTACCAAATGGAAAATTTATTTTAGTAGCTCTCCTGAGATATAACCAACAAATTAAAATACATACATTTAGGGTGTACAGTTTGATAAGTTTTGACATACATACCCATGAGACAATAACAGAAATCAAAGTAGTGAACATTTTCAGCAACTTAAAATATTTCCTTACACCTATACTTTTTATAGTTTCTATAAATGAATTGCATAGTAAGTACTCTGTATTGTGTGGATTATTTCACTGAGCATAATTTGAGATTCATCCATTTTGTGGTATGCAGCCACAGTACTGCTGCTGCTGCTGTCAAGTCACTTCAGTCGTGTCCGACTCTGTGCGACCCCAGAGACGGCAGCCCACCAGGCTCCCCCGTCCCTGGGATTCTCCAGGCAAGAACACTGGAGTGGGTCGCCATTGCCTTCTCCACATGATCATAATTTTGAATGTTGAGTTTTAAGCCAGCTTTTTCACTCTCCTCTTTCACCCTCATCAAGAGACTCTTTAGTTCCTCTTAGTTGTCTGCCATTATAGTAGTGTCATCTAAAGATAGAATCCATTGATAGAATCACATATTTTTCTTTAGCCTGTTGATGTGATGGAGATACATTAATTCAATTTCAAATATGGAGTCCACTTTGCATGTTAAATATGGAGTCCACTTTGCATGTCTAGCAGAAAGTCCCTCTTGATCATGGTGTATACTGCTTTGTATATATCTCTGGATTTGATTTACCAATACCAGTTTGAAGATTTTTGCAATTATGTTCATGAGAAATACTGATTTTCCTTTTCCTGATGTCTTTGATAGATTTTTTTTTAATTAGTGTTATGCTAGTCTCAAGGACTGAATTATAAAGTATTCTCTAAGCTTTGATTTTGTGGAATAGATTATAGCAAGTTACTGTAATTTGCTTCTTAAAGTTTAGTACAATATATCTTTGAAAGTTTCTGGATCTGTGTTTTCACTTTTGTACATTTATTAATGATTTATTTTTTCTCTTTAATAGATACAATGCTACTGAGATCTCTTTTTCTCCTTGTGTGAGTTTTTGCAGACTGGATCATTCAGTGAGTTGGCCCACTTCATCTATGTTTTCAAATTTGTGGGCACAGAGTTATTCATAACATTTCTTTCTTATACTGTCCATGAGATGAATAGTGATGGCACTTTCATTTATGATAGTAACTAACACCCTCCCTCTTTTCTTAGTTAACTTGGCTAGATGTTTGCCAATTTTCAAAAACAATTTTTCTTAACTTTTGCTTTTGTTCATTTTTCTATTGTTTTCCTATTTTCAGTTTGATTTATTGCTGCACTGATTTTTATTATTTATCTTCTTGTCCTTTCTTTGGATTTAATTTTCTGTTCCTTTTCTAGAATCTAGAAGGTTAGATTGTTTATTTCAGTCTTCTCTTCTTTCTAATATATGCATTCAATGGTATAAATTTTCCTCAAATCACTGTTTTCACTGTATCCACACAAATTGATAAGCTTTGTTTTCACTTGTTCAAAGATATTTTTTATTTTTTGGAGATTTCTTCTTTGAGCCATGTTTATTTCTGTGTGTTATTCAAGAGTCAGGTAGTTTGAAGTTTTCTACCTCCTATTCCTTTATTGATTTCTAGTGAACTCTGCTTTGTTATGAAAGCAAAATCTGTGTGATTTCTATAATGATATTTGATAAAGTATGTTGGGTATTAGAATGTGGCCTCTTTCTTGAATGTTGTACATGAGCTTGAGAAGAAGATGCATGCTGCTCTTGCTGGGTGGTAAGTTCTATGCATATAAGTTGGATCCAGGTAATTGATAATGCTGCATGGTTCAGCTTTGCTTTTATTTGTTTTCTGCCTCTTGTTCTGTCCATTGATAGTAGAGGGATATTCAAGTCTCTAATTATAATGGTAAAGCCGTCTATTTTTCCCTGCAGTTCCATCAGTTTGCCTGCACGTATTTTAAGCTCCACTGTTAGGTCTATACACATTATAGAATTGCTATGTCTTCTTGGAGAATTGACCCTTTATCATTATGTAATGCCCTTTTACAGTTAATTAACATTTCCCTTGCTCTGATATCAGTAATTAACACAGTTACTCCAGTTTTCTTTTGATTGGTGTTAGCATGGTAGATCTTCCTCCAACCCTTTAATTTCAATCTATCTGTGTCTCCATATTTAAAGTCAGTCTGTCCTAGACAATGTATAGTTGGATTTCTCTGTGTGTGTGTAATCAAAAACAAATAACAGGAGACCTACCTGGTTTATAAAATTTTAAGTGTACAGTAAAGCACCAGCTATGGGATCCCATGGTGTAATGATTAGTGCCCTGGACTCTGAATCCAGCAATCTGGCTTCCCTGGTGGCCCAGATGGTAAACAGTCTGCCTGCAATGCAGGAGACCCAAGTTCAATCCCTGGGTCAGGAAGACGCCCTCGAGGAGGAAATGGCAACCCACTCCAGTAACTTGCCTGGAGAATTCCATGGACAGAGGAAGCTGATGGGCTACAGTCCATAGAGTCACAAAGAGCTGGACATGACTGAGGGATTAACACACACTTTCAAGTGTATAGTACCGTAAGTGTTAACGCTAAGCACTGGGTTTCACACATGAACTCTAGAAACTTTCCATCTCACATGGCTGGAACTCTCTTCCCATGGGACAGAAAATTTTCATTTTCTCCTTCCTCCAGTCCCTGGAAACCACTACTGTGGGCAAATTGGGAGACTTGTGCACCATTGGTAAGAATGTAAAATGGTACAGCCACTACAGAAAACAGTATAGAGATTCCTTAAAATTAAAAATAGATTTCCCCTATGATCCACTAGTGCGGTTACTGGACATTTATCCACAAGAAGGGAAATCAGAATCTTGAAGAGATATTTTCATTTCACAAAACCAGTATTCATAATAACCAAGAGGTGGATATAAGCTAAATACCCATTAATGAATGAATGGATAATGAAAATGTGGACTCTACATACAATGAAATATTCTTCTGCCAATAAGAAGAAAGAAATCTTTTCAAATTCTAGAAATAGATGAACCTTGAGAACTTTATGCCAAGTGAAATAAGCCAGCCACAGAAAGACAAATATTACATGATTTCACTTCTCTCAGTTATCTTATAGACAGCTCATAGACAAAAGTGTGAGGTGTCCAAGGTTGTGTTGACTATTCAGAGTCTTTGAGCTTTCATATAGATATTGTATTTTCTATTTCTGTAAAAAATCCCTTTAGGATTTTAATAGGAATTGTATTGACTAACATGAGCAATTTAATAATATTAAGTCTTTCAGTTTTGAACATGCGATATCTTTCCATATCTGCATCTTCTTCAATTTTGCTGAGCAATATCTTACATTTTCAATGTATAAGTCCTTTGCCTTCTTGCTTAAGTTATTCCTAAGTATCTTGTTCTTTTTGATGCTGAGCTAATACTATCTCTGTGTATAGATGACATCGTTTTAATATGTGTGTGTGTGTGTGTGTGTGTGTGTGTGTGTATTCATGCTCATGCATGTCTGACTCTTTGTGACGCCATAGACTGTAGCCGACTGTGCTCCTCTGTCCAAGGAATTTTTCAGGCATCTGCCATTTCCTTTTCCAGGGGATCTTCCAGACCCAGTGATGGACCTGGGTCTATTTGTGTCTCCTACATTGGCAGTCAATTCTTGCCCACTGCACCAAATGGGAAACCCATAGTAATATCTAGAAAACCCTAAAGATTACATGTACACAAAAACTGTTAGAAATAATAAATGAATTCAGCAAAGTCTCAGGATTCAACACCTACAAAAATAGTGTTTCTGTATTTTAATAATGAAGCATCTGCAAGGAGTCTTGGTCTTTTTTTTTTTAATGGACTCTGATAAACATTTTTTAAATTAATGTGTTCAGAATATGAATTTTTTTCAGAATATTAATATTTAATGTGGTTATTGATACAGATTATCTACCATAGTCATTACTGTTTTCTATTCATTGCGATTAATTTTTGTTTCTTTTTTGTCTTTCACTCTTTTTCCTCTCTTCTTCGGTTTTAACTATGTATCTTGTATAACTCCATTCTCTCCTCTGTCTTAGCATGTTGATTATATTTCTTTTTTAAAACTTCAGTTGTTGACTTACAGTTCACAGTATACATTTCCAACTAATTCAAATCTAGCTTCAAATAGTACTACACTGCTTAATTCGAAGTTCAAGGACCTTAATGGAATGTTCCTAATCCCTTCCTTCTGTTCAGCCAACATTGCATCTTTCATATCACTTATCTATATGATAAAATCACCAAATACACTGTTGCTATTTCTCCTGTTAGCACACACTCTGTTATCAGCTCTAATAAGAAAAAGCAGATTTAAATATAACTTTATTTTTTCTCTAGTGTTCTTTATTTAGATCTGCATTTCTGACCTATATATCTTTCCTTCTTTCTAAAGACCTAAACATTATTGTAAGGCAGGTCTACTAGCAACAAATTCCGTCAAACTTCATTTGCAAAGTTGTTTCAGTTCAGTTTTGTTCAGTTCAGTTGCTCAGTCGTGTCCAAATCTTTGTGACCCCATGAATTGCAGCACACCAGGCCTCCCTGTCCATCATCAACTCCAGGAGTTTACCCAAACTCACGTCCATCGAGTCGGTGATGCCATCCAGCCATCTCATCCTCTGTAGTCCCCTTCTCCTCCTGCCCCCAATCCTTCCCAGCATCAGGGTCTTTTCCAATGTGTCAACTCTTCACATGAGGTGACCAAAGTATTGGAGTTTCAGCTTCAACATGTACTTTTCCTTAACTGCTAGATGGAACAAAGAATCTGCATCTGCACATTTTTTCACTGAAGCAGTTTGTGTGGAGAGTTCAGTGCCTTGTTGTACAGTAGCTCACAAGAAACATCAGATGATGCTGTTTTTCTGATGGTTCACCAGGCTAGGTTCCAATCCTTTCATGAAAAGATGATAGAAAAATAGGAAGCTCAAGTGCCTGCAGATCTCTCTGAGATACAACAAAACCATAAACCTTAGAGCCCCCTTGGTCTCGGAATGACAGACTCTCTAAATAGAGCAAAAGAAAGAACAAACCAACTGAAGAGAAACAGGATATTTCCTGTCATATCACTAAACAAGGGATGTCAGGCAAAGTCATCAGCGATTGCAGCCACTGCAGGTGGTGAGCTGATGAGCCTTGAGGGAACCCAGGAAAGAAAGAATATCTGCCATCTAGCAGCCTCAGACTGCAGCCACTCCCTATGTGGAGCCCTAAGGAAACTCAGGATGTGAGGACACTGGATACTAGCCCCAGATAGGTGAGGTTCCTATCAAAGGAATGATTTCAGTGAGCCCAGACTCTTGCATCTTCCCATACATAGAAAAGCGCTAAATTCCTTAACTTGAGATATCTGGTTTTCCTTTAATTAACAAAAATCTTTTGCCGTTCAGACTACCTGCCCTTTGTTGCAAGACTTCTGCATAATCTGGTTCCTGATGACACCACACAGCTGCTGCTGCTAAGTCGCTTCAGTCGTGTCCAGCTCTGTGCGACCCCATAGACAGCAGGCTCCTCTGTCCCTGGGATTCTCCAGGCAAGAATACTGGAGTGGTTTGCCATTAACCACATCCCAAATCATACCCCCTCCTCTGAGAAGTTCTTTCAGGGTTAGTTGAGATGCTGTCTCCCAGGCTTGAAGTCCTAAAATTCTCATGGAATAAAACTTAACTCTCAATGTTAAGGCTATGAATATTCTTTAGACAGAAATAAAAAACCTCCCAGCCTGGCCTTTTCTGACATCCAGGCAGGTTCACCAGGGAATCCCATGCTTGACATCTAGTGGGTAGCAGGCAGGCTGGGCTCCAGCCCAGAGAAGAACAGACTCAGGTGGGGGAAAGTCGGAGAGAAGGGAGGAGGAGGCAGGACCTGAGGAAGGGCAAGGAGGGGTGAGGTGGACCCGGTTCCACAGGGAGCCCGGGGTGGGGCTTAGCGGAGCGCTGGGGGAAGGGAAGAGCAGTGTGGGAGGAGGGAAGGGCGGGGTGAGACGGTAGGATGGGGCGGGGCCCGGGAACCCGGCTGAGCGCACAGACGCACAGATCCTCAGGGGCTTGTGCCTCTCTAAGGACAGAAGCGAAACCAGACATCGCAGTGATGCTGGAGGCCCTGAGCTCCCTGGCGTCGACCCTCTGGGCCGCGCTCCGTCCTGGCACCGTCCTGCTGGGGACACTCGCCTTTCTCTTCTTTGTTGATTTCATCAAAAGGCGGCATCCAAAGAACTACCCGCCGGGCCCCCCACGCCTGCCCTTCGTAGGCAATTTGTTCCAGCTGGACCCTGAGAAGGCGCACCTGACCATTCAGCAGGTAGGAGCGGGCGAAGGTGTCAGGGCCACGTCTTGACCCTGACCTGCAGGCCAAGGGCCATTCCGGGTACCGAGGACAGGAGACTGAGGGGGCGCTGAGGTTAAATCGGAAACCCGGTACACCGGACGTTGAACTTCTCTTTCCTCACCATGAACTGGAATGATTCCAGCTGTGCTTTCTAGGGGTGAACTATTGTTAACTGTTTATATTAAAGAATCCGACTCCATGCGCTTTCAGGGAGGGAGGAGCTGCAGGTTTAATATACAAAGCAAAACTTGCTTCTCAGTCCATCTAACTGATGGAAAGAAGTGTAAATATTGAACTGCAGCACTCATCTGAAGTCTCATATGCTGCCAGGAGCTTGGTTATCTGCATAATTTCTCTCCTGTTAGGGATATTTGGATAGAGTATTGCTCAGAACCCCCTCTGCATGCTCAGTAAATGTTTTTGACTGACTAGGTGACCCTGTGTCTTCTCTTCAGTTTCTTTTGTTAGAGCCTTGAGGGTGACAGATATAATATATTTGTAAGTCATTTAGTTGTGTCTTGTTACATATTACTGGGACATTCAATTTATAGTATGATAATTTTGTCTTTTTAATAATTTTATCCTTGGTAGCCGGGGAGGGGGACACTATACTTCCCCTGTTGGAGGTTCCCTATTCTAAGTGTAAAATGAGGATGTGTGTGTGTGTGCCTAGTAGCTCAGTCCTGCCTCTCTCTTTGTGACCCCATGAGTGGTAGCCTGCAAGGGTCCTCTATCCATGGGATTTTTCCAAGCAAAAGTGGAGTGGGTTGCCATTTCCTTCTCCAGGGGATCTTTCAGACCCAGGGATCGAGCCGAGTCTCCTGTGTCTGCTGCACTACAGGTGGACTCTTTACCTGCTGGGCAATCACCACCTAAATCCTCACCATTTTTCACCCACATTGCCTCCATCCCCACAAGGACAGAGCCCCTCACTTTCAGGCTCCTCCATAAACAGTCCGCTCTCACTAAAGTATTCGATTAAAAATGTCATTAAGTAGCATTAAGTGATGTGATTCGTATATAGAATTTTAAAGCTAAAATGCTAGGATCCTGAATCTGTGCCTTTCTTTAAGAAATGTGTTTTTTAATTTCTAAGTATTAGAAGATTTTATTTTCTTTCTGTTAATGATTTACAGTTGGTGTTCATTATGGTCAGAAGACATATACTATATGATTTCAACTTTGAACAAATATGCAAAGGTTGGCTTTATGACGCATGATAGGCACTTTAAAAAAAAATTCTGCTGTTGCTGTGTGGAGCGTTCTGTACTATATGTCAGTTAGGTTTGAAAAGATGAGTGTGTTGTTTATTACTTCCATACCCTTGCTGACTTCTTATCTACTCATTCTATCGATTACTAGGACGGGCATGTTAAGTTGCCAACTATAATTAGGGATTTATTTCTGTGTTTGGTCAGTTCTGGTAGTTTTACTTTATTTATTTGGCTCATGCACATTAAAATTGTTATGTCATCTTGGTGAATTGGCTCTTTAAGTATCACATAATGCCATTCTTTATCCCTGATGATTTTCTTTGCCTGAACTTTATTTGATATAATATAGCCACGCCAGCTGTCTTTTGATTAGTGTTTGTGTAGCACACGCTTCTCCATTTTTTTCACTTTTGACCTACTTATATGATTATACTTGAAATGAGTTTTTATAATAACATATAAGTGGCTCAGTGTTTCATTCTACCATTATCTCTTTTAATTGGTGAATCTAGATCATTTGTGTATAGTGTAATTTTTGTTGTGTAAACACTTAAGTCTGCCATTTTACTATTTATTTTCTATTTTTCACTTTGTTTTTTGTTCCCCTATTTCTCCTTTCTCCTATAGGTCACACAAATATTTTTTAAGAATTCCTTTTTAATTTATCCATAGTTTTTTTTAGTACATCTCTTTATATTGTGCTTTAAGTGCTTGCTGTAAACCTTCTATGCTATGCAGTCATTCAGTTCAGTCACTCAGTCATGTCTAACTCTGCAACCCCATGAAATGCAGCAGGCCAGGCTTCCCTGCCCCTCACCAATCCTGGGGCTTGCTCAAACTCATGTCCATCGAGTCAAAAACTAAGTGATTTGCCTAAGTTATTCAAAATCGATAATGGCCAAACAAGGACTTGAAACTTACGTCTGGTCCTTACTTATGCTACTTTTCATGATATAGGTAGCAGGTAATTGATTGTTCAGGGTTTTATTTATCCAACAGGCATTTATGACATACTTATCGAATGACAGCATAATACAAGAGAGTGTGTGATGAAATGTGTGGTATAAATTTTTGGTAACCAAGTGAGATGTCATTAGGTGGTTCACTATGAATAGGAAACCTTGGGGATAACCTCTGTAGAATCCTGAAATAAATTTGACTGAACTTGAACAGAATGGTAGGTGAGTGGTTGTGTGGAGTAAAGTGGACAGAAGATTTTTAAGTTGGAGAAGTGACGAGCTGAAAGAAAGTGAGAAGGCAGTGAAGAAACTGGCTGATCTGTTTGGCATGATGAGAACCTTCCTAATTTCCTATGCCCCATTTTCTAAATATTTTCTACCATAGCTGTCTGGCTTATTATAGAATCATTTATGTGAATAAGAAAAAAATCTTGTTGGACCATGATAGGGAAATGGTATCACTCTCTGGCCATTTCCCCTCTATTTCTTTGTCAATATCTTACAAGAATTACTTGCTAAAATGCACTCTAAATATCAATAATAATACATAATTTTATTGTTAATTTTACTGTTATGATTACTAACACCAGAATCCCAGTGATGAGATTTGTAACAGCCCTCGTTTTATACCTTTGGAAACTGAGACAGAGGGAAGTTATGTAGCTTAACCAAATATAACATAGAAAGTAACCAGTGGAAGCTGGATACAAACCAATTTGTTTGCCTTCCAAATCCAAGTTCTTAAGCCCTCACCTTTTGCCACTAAGACATTCTTGGTCTAGTTCTAGCACCTTTCCGACACTGTATCCCAACTCCCTACACAGGTGAGGTGTATTCTCTCCAGGCACCGTTCCTGGCCCGGGGTCCTAGGTGTCTGTGACACACCCACACTCTTCCCCTCATGAGTGCTCGCTCTCTCCTCTCGCTGCCCCATTGCTCTCATTCGCAGTTTATCGCTGTCACATCCAGTAAACTCTAAGTTCCCAGTGCTATTTCAGCTTTATGTCTCTGTCCTTAAATCTCACAAATACCTCCAGTCCCATATATCTCTGTCACCTTGGCTAAGTTACTTCTCCATGACTCACTTTCCTTACCAAAACCTGAATAATATCATTACTGCCATAGGGTGGTGTGAGGGAAATGAGACAAAAGGTGGAAGGTGGTTAACGTGGCTCCCAGTGGATGTGGTTGTCCGTGGCCACCAGCACCTTCCTCCTGTACATCAGCCCTTTGCTCTCTCCTGTCTGCCCCCTTGAGCAACTGCACCTATGCTGCTTTTCTCTCGGAGCCCATTCATTCCCCAGAGTCTAGAGTGGCTGTCTGCCAGTATCAGAAAACAACTGCCTTTCCTATTGTTGTTCTCTTTCTTCCTCACAGAAACTCTTTTTCCCCTTTTTCAGGGGGTGTAGAGAGCACACTGCCCTGCTTGTGAGATTTTAGCTCCCCGTCCAAGATTAAACCTGGGTCCATGGCACTGAAAGTCCAAGTCCTGTCCACTGGACAGCCAGGGAATTACCCCTCCATGAACTGTAAGCAAAAAATAATTTTCTCCCTCTTATAGCTGGGGAACAAGGATCCAAAAAAATGAAACAACTTACCCAATCTCACAGCTAGCCAACCATAGAGTTAACATGGCTCCAGCTAGTGAGCTCTTTTCTGTGACTGGTCCTAGCCCTATAATGAATTTTTTGCCACCTAGAACCTGATGAAGGGGACACTGTCTTATGGTTAAACAGATATAATTTACTATAAAGTCCATGTTTTCTACCCCAGACATTCACTAAACACATCTCTGCCTTCTCTGGTGAGTCACATGGGCTGAATTCTCTCCCTTCAGTAGACTCTTTAAGATGCTTGAGGTTAGAAACTTTGCTTATTTTATTGTATCTTTATGCCTTACTCTCAGGACACATATGCTCACTCAATCCAAGTATGATGAACATATGGATGAGTATTTATAATGAATGTCTGTGTCCTGTAGTGGATTGAAATGAAGTCTAGTTGACAGCAAGAGAAATGAAAACAGGCAGAAATATTTCCAACAGCCCAAGGTACACACACACAAACACACACACACACACACAGATTCCCCTCAATATAATCTCCCTCAGCTCTACATACCCTCCATTCCAGGACACACAGACATGTGCATGTATAACTGTGACTCTTCTACCATTTTTCAGTTTGTGAAGAAATATGGCAATGTTTTTAGCTTGGATTTTGGTACATTTCCTTCTGTTCTTGTAACTGGATTACCCTTAATTAAAGAAGCACTTGTCCACCAAGGCCAAAAATTTTCCAGCCGCCCCGTAATGCCTCTCCAAGAGCATGTCATAAATAATAAAGGTAAGCTCTTACATTGGTAAGCATATGTTTGATATTCTTGTGGTCTGTGAAAGTATCTCCAACAACCCCAGGGACCAAGCTCCTCATAAGGAACCTAAGTGCCATCACCTGCATGAACTCACTCTGGATGCTTTGATAAATAAGTATCCTCATCACTCAGTGATGTGATGTGTTGTTTAAGCAGAGAAAAGGCAATGCGTCCTCAGGCTCTCCTTCTGCTTTCCCACTCAGATCTCTTCATCTAGAAAACGGATGTGAATCAGCTTGTTCCTGTTGATTAAGTGATCCCCTTCTTGCCTCCAGTTCCTTATGCTCTATTATTAAGGCTGTGCCCCAAAGGTATCTCAAGCCTTCTATCTATGTTAAAAGAGTTTGGCATGAATACTTAGAATGGTCACTAAATAAACTTACATTTTCAAAAATCTAAATGAATAACTTAAATCTATACTTCTAACAAGACACCATTTTTTCAGGTATTTCTCAATTCTGCTTTGAAATTGTTTATCCATTATTTTACATTCATTTACCATGCCATGTGAACCTAGCAAGACTAGGCACTAGTGAGTAGAACAGAAAAAATTTTTGATTTTTCTGTAATCTACATGCTATTAAGAAAAACAGTATCAAAAAAAAAAGAAAAACAGTATCAAGTAAGCTAATAATTTAATGCCTCAGTGTTATGAAGTTAAGAGCAGTTTCACTTGATACGGGTATTGAGTCTGGTCCTAAGACTCAGGAAAAGCTATTGTAAGTAAATGACAAGTAATAAAATGAAGAAGCAATCCACCAGAGGGAATAGAATATGAAAAGTTTCTTAGGTAGAAAGGAGGACAGTGAACTGAGGAATTGAAAGGTGTCCAGTGTGAGAAGAACAGAGATTAAATGGAGATAATTAAATAAAGATGAAGATGCTAAGTTTGGCCAGAAAGAGTTCATGTTTAAGGATGTTGCTTTTATCCTAGTAACAATGGAGACTTCTGAATAGTTTAAGTAAAAAAAGAAATCATTGTATTTACATGCTACGTCTTAAAGATTTCTGTAAGCTATAATGTAAAGAATGGAATAAAGGGAGTAAGAGACTATTGTAGCGTTTTAGGTGAGAGAAGGTTGCTGCCTGGACTAGGGAGGTGTCAAGAAATAGCAGTTCAGTAGGTTAGACCAGGAAACTAACTGTGAAAATACATGGATTTAAGTTATTCAGGAGGCATATCCAATAGGACATGATGACCTAGACAGAGGGAGAATGAGGTAGACACCCAAATGAGTACGTAAAGGAAAGAAGGAGGATATAGAGAAGGACAAGGTGTTGGCTGGCCTGGGTAGGGAGTTGAAAGGAGCAAATCATGAATAAAATCATGAATATACTGAGTATAAAGCCAAAAGAGTGAAGTAGACAATTGGTTATGTGTCTGGAGCTGAGGCACAGATATAGATGGTCACATCAGTAGTTGTCATTTGAAATATGTGGAGTTGATGAGATTTCACAGAAATTGAGGATAAGGGTAAGAAGAGAAGAGGCTTTGACCCAAGCTTGAAAAGGTCCATCATTTCAAAATTTGATAGAAGATAAGTTAACTGAAGGTATGATGATTTCTGTGAAGTCAGAGAAATAGCAGAAGAGTCTGGAGAGTGTGGTGTCCTGAGCACCACTGGGAAAGAGTGTGTCAAGAAAAAAGCATCTCATGCTGTTGACACATGAACATGAGGCTGAAAAGGATCCTGGACTGAACAGCGGGGAGGGCCACTTCACTAAGGTGGTGGAAGTGAAAGGGAGATATTGGAAGGAGCGGAAGAGTGTACTGGAATGAAGAATTGAGAGGGTGGTGGTCTCCCCTGTGTTATAAAATAAATTAAGTTCTCTGCACCCTTCATGATGGATATTTTTATCCTTTGCCTGTGATTTTCTTTCTGCACACCATTCACAATTCTTTGTTTTCTTGGGTGATTCATCTATCTTGTAAAGATATTTAAACACTTTCTCCTTATGAGTTTTGATTTTGTCTAGTCCATTAGTGCATGCTTAGTATGTAGCATAACAAATACTTAAATATAGTATGTGACAAGTAATCAAAGCATGGGCATTGGAGTCAGGCTGACTTGAAAATGAATGCCTGTTCTGCAGCTCCAACTCTGTAACTTTGCAGAGTGTACTTTTATCTCCTGTGCCTCATTTTTCTCATCAAAAAACTGGGGGGCTTGTTTAACAGTAATAATTTCATCAGAGTTTCTGTGAGTTCTAAATCCCAGAATGCATTAAAAATGCTAATGTGCACAGCATTGCAAGCAATCAGTAAATTCAAGCCTTGCTTAGGCACTGTTTCTCTGAATAGTTTTCAAGTACCTTACAGCCCTTTTTCTTCCCTTAATCTGATGCATCATGGGTCTTGTTGGCTTTCTTTCATAATCTTGGCTTTCTTTTCCCAGGCTTGATCATGTCCAGTGGCCAGTTATGGAAGGAGCAAAGAAGATTTGCCCTGACAACTCTTAGGAACTTTGGTTTAGGAAAGAAGAGCTTAGAGGAACGCATTCAGGAGGAGGCCTCCTACCTCATCCAGATGATAAGAGAGGAGGATGGTGAGCATGTCATAGGACAGGTGCAGGGACCGTGGCTCATATATTCACTAACCAGATGTTCCTCAGTGCCTACCTGCCTGTCCCTAGCCCAGTATTGTGTAGGGCTCTGAGGGAATAATAGGGAACATCTAACCATGACCTGCCCCTGTGTGGCTCATGAATTAAGAAAAAGATCAGTGTTAAACACATTATTGGTTTTAAATACTGGTCATCAGTTTGACTTCCCAGGCATTGACAGAATACTTGTTAGACCCTGGGGTTGTCAGACCCTGGGGTCACAGTCTCAGAAGTGGTCTGTAGTCGATGTGTCATATGTCACACAGAGTAGAATCTCTGTAAAATAGAAACAATCCTACACGAAGACTCTATCTCTTCTTCTTCCTCCAGGACAGCCTTTTGACCCTCACTTCACAATCAACAATGCCGTTTCCAATATTATTTGCTCCATCACCTTCGGGGAGCGGTTTGATTACCATGATGATCAGTTCCAGGAGCTCCTGAGGCTGCTGGATGAGATCTTAAATCTGCAGACATCAGTGTGCTGCCAGGTGAGGCAGTTGTCACCTCCTATCTTTCATAAAGACTTTAGGCTGATGTCCGTCACAGATTAGATTGGGTCTTCCTTTCCTTTTAACTAATTTTAACTAAGCCTTTTGAAATTGACTTCAGCATAAACTTGTTTGAAATCCATCTGTTGACTTTAGTATTTTTGATGCTTATTCTGTTCTTCATGTGGACACATCCACTCATTTCTCTTGCATATTCACCTGTTTGTAAGAATCCTTAAAGATGTCCACATGTTGCACTATTTCCATGCCCATCCACACTTGTTATTACCAGTTTCCTAAATTTGTAGGACATGGATTTAAGGCATTAAACATTCACCCCATCCTTGGTAGTCCCTGCCATCTCCTTTTGTCCTGCTAGAGTTTTAAGTCTGTCAAAACTCTATTCATCTGCTTGGTCTCTTAGTCTCTTTTTTTTATTTGGAAGATACTGGCAGGGGAAAATCAGCCCCAAGTGTTGAGGTAAACTCTTGTATACATAAAGGAAGATTTACTTGTAATCATTTTCAACAAGCAACACTGCCTGGAGTCTGATGGACCCATCTCACCCAAACTCATAAAGCAGTTAGCATGATTCCTGGCACATTAAAGGAACATAATGAATATGAGCTACTAGGATTAGTGTTGTCAGTATTACTTTTGAATAGCATTCCTTATTGTTAGTTCTAATCATGCTAAACCCCAGCCCCCATTCAGTACTTCCATTTTTATTCCATCCTATTAAGATAGAACCTAGGAAGTTTGGGACCTCAGTGAGCATGTGTCGACTATTCCCAGGGAAAAGAAATTCTGGGGAAGGTTGGATGAGGCAGTGAGACAGGGGGTAATATGCAGTTTTTAGAGATCCAAAATAGATCGGGCAGTTTAACTGACAATTTCACGCACTTTATTTCAGTCAGTTTTTTACAACAATCCTTTAAAGATGAAATGGAGCATCTTGATGTGTGCAAGTAGATATGGGAATGCTTAAGCAAATCCACATAGTGATCCCCTGGCTGTGTGTTAAGTGTGGAATAGATCTCATGTGACTGAGTGACGAAAATAACCCTGGTGCCTCAATGGCAGTGGGTTACACTAAGTCCTGCAGATTACATGATTATCTTCATTATTGACATTAATATCATTATTATTATTCCCAAAGCCTTGTAGCTAGAAAGCGATAGAACTAACAGTCAAAGGCATGTATGCTTCATTTTACACCTAGGCAATTTTCCATTATGTTGGGCTATCTGTTTTCTACCAGATATTTTTAGTGAAAATATATCCAAAATCCACTTAATTTTATTAAAAATGTCTTATTCACGTGAAGAATACAATAATAATGCATGGATAATCAAACATGCATCTATTTTTAACGTAACTAGCTACCTAGCTAGAAAGAGGTGTTTTATGCACACACAAAGATATATACACACATAGTAGAAGAAAATGCCATGAAAAAGATAATAAAACAAAATAGGGGAATGGGAAGAGGTTCTAGAAGTACTTCATTATAGTATTATCAGGTAAGTTATCTCCAAGCAAGTGCCACTTGAGCCAACCTGGACGAAACAAAGTCTAGAGATATACAATTTCCAGATGAAGACCAGTCTTCATTGAAGGAATAGCAAATGCAAAGGACTATATGTTATCATTCTTGGTGTTTTCACAGAGACCAATGGAGCTGAACTAAGAGAGAGTAAGATGGCAGTGAGTGATAGCAGAAGAGGGGACAGGAGTGGAAGAGGCCAGCTCCTGTAGAGCTCCAGGCCAGGAGAATGATGTAGAATTTGTCTAAATGTCATGGAAAATCTTTGCAGGATTGAAAGATAAATAGTGGAATGATCTGATTAAACTGTTAAATGATCTCTTTGGCAGCTCAGTGGAAAAATAGACTGGGAAAGGGGTTGAGTAGAGAATCAGGGAAATTGCTGGGAGGCCTTAAAGCATCTAGGTAAGAAATGCTGGGGCTTTGTCCTAGAATGACAAACACAAGGACTACTGAGATGGTAGTCTCAGTAGTTCTGTTTTGGATGGTTCTGTTTTGGATGGAGTGCTAAAATGCTTTGCCAGAGGGGAAAGAAGAGGGGTGTGACAGAGAAGATGAGTCAAGGGTGATCCCAAGGGTTGAGTGTTAGCAAAAAAACAAAAAACATATAAGAATACAATGGTTTCCTTGTCTTCAAAAGTAGAAATCTGGCACCCCCTTGTCTCCAAGACAGTTTTGTTTTCTCCATCAGCTCTACAATGTCTTTCCAAGGATAATGAATTTCCTTCCGGGTCCACACCAAGCACTCTTTAGTCATATGGAGAAAATGAAGATGTTTGTTGCCCGTATGATTGAAAACCACAAAAGAGACTGGAATCCTGCTGAAGCAAGAGACTTCATTGATGCTTATCTCCAGGAAATAGAAAAGGTGAGGGAACCTAGGTGTTTTCTTGAGTAGTGTTCTTAGAGAGCAAATGAGGCAATTCTGACATCTTATTGCTGCTGTAAGAAATCACCACAAACTTGGTGGCTTTAAACAACCAACATTTATCAAGTCAAAGTGGGGGCAGGGCTGGCTCTTTCCAGGCTTTAGGGCAGAATCCATTGATGGGATTTTCCAGAGCCTAGAAGCGACCTGTACCCCTGAATTTACGCCCCTTTCCTCCATCTTCAGAGCCATCAGTATAGTTTCTTTTCTTCCACCATCCTCATGTATTCTCTCAATGTGCTCCTTGCCTCCTCTTACAGAGACTCTTCTGATTATTATTGGTTCAGTAGGATAAGTGAAAGAAAGTGAAGTCTCTCAGTCATGTCCAACTGTTTGTGACCCTATGGACTGTAGCCTACCAGGCTTCTCCGTCCATGGGATTTTCTAGGCAAGAATACTGGAGTGGGTTGCCATTTCCTTCTCCAGAGGATCTTCCCAACCCAGGGATCGAACCCTGGTCTCCCGCATTGCAGGCAGCGAGTTTACCCTCTGAGCCACCAGGGAAGCCACACAGTAGGATAATCCATATCAAAATCATTAATTTTGTCATATCAACAAAATTCTATCTGTCAAAAAATATTTACCAGTTCCAGAGATCAGAATATGAGCATCTTTGTGAGTCATTATTCAGCCTACCACAGGGTTGGAAAAATAGAGACACTATTTCAGAGTGTGCTGCTGCTGCTACTAAGTCACTTCAGTCATGTCTGACCCTGTGCGACCCCATAGACAGCAGCCCACCAGGCTCCTCCATCCCTGGGATTCTCCAGACAAGAACACTGGGGTGGGTTGCCATTTCCTTCTCCAATGCATGAAAATGAAAAGTGAAAGTGAAGTTGCTGAGTTGTGTCCGACTCTTCACGACCCTGTGAACTGTAACCCACCAGGCTCCTCTGTCCGTGGGATTTTCCAGGCAAGAGTACTGCAGTGGGGTGCCATTTCCTTCCCCTATTTCAGAGTGTAGGGATGTCATTAACTAGGAATACAGATATATTCAAAATAAAGATACTGGTTTAAGAGTATTTGGCTTGAAGTCTTTCAGTTCAGTTCTGTCATTCAGTTGTGTTCAACTCTTTCTGACCTCATGGACAGCAGTATGCCAGACTTCCCTGTACAACACCGGTTCCTGTGGCTTTTCAAACTCATATCCATTGAGTCGGTGATGCTATCCAACCATCTCATCCTCTTTTGTCCCCTCTGCTCCTGCCTTTAATCTTTCCCAGCATCAGGGTCTTTTCAGATGAGTCAGTTCTTCACATCAGATAGACAAATTGTTGGAGCTTTAGCTTCAGCATCAGTCCTTCCAATGAATATCAGAACTGATTTCCTTTAGTATTGACTGGTTTGATCTTGCAGTCCAAAGGACTCTCAAGAGTCTTTTCCAACAGCACAGTGCAACAGCATCAGTTCTTTGGCACTCAGCTTTCTTTGTGGTCCAACTCTCACATCCATACATGACTACTGGAAAAACCATAGCTTTGACTAAATGGATCTTTGTTGGCAAAGTAATGTCTCTGCTTTTTAATATGCTGTCTAGGTTGGTCATAGCTTTTCATCCAAGGAGCAAGCATCTTACTTTTTTGCAGATGGCTGCAGTCATCATCTGCAGTAATTTGGAACTCAAACAAATGAAGTTTGTCACTGTTTCCATTGTTTCACCATCTATTTGCCATGAAGTGATGAGACCAGGTCCCATAATCTTCATTTTTTGAATGTTGACTTTTAAGCCAGGTTTTTCACTCCTCTTTCACCTTCATCAAAAGGCTTTTCAGTTCCTCTTTGCTTTCTGCCATAAGAGTGATATCATCTGCATATCTGAGGTTATTGATATTTCTCCCAGCAATCTTGTTTCCAGCTTGTGCTTCATCCAGTCGGGCATTTTGCATGATGTAATCTGAATATAATTTAAATCAGCAGGGTGACAATATACAGCCTTGACGCACTCCTTTCCCAATTTGGAAATAGTCTGTTGTTCCGTGTCCTGTTGTAACTGTTGTTTCTTGACCTGTATACAGATTTCTCAGGAGGCAGGTAAGGTGTCTGGTATTATCATCTCTGTGAGAATTTTTGACAGTTTGTTGTGATCTGCACAGTCAAAGGCTTTGGCATAGTCAATGAAGCAGAAATAGATTTCTTTCTGGAACTTTCTGCTTTTTTTTTCATTAATTTGTGTGGGTTTTTTTTTTCTTTTGTATGTTTTTGCTTTCCTTTTTTTTTTTTCATTTATTTTTTATTAGTTGGAGGCTAATTACAATATTGTAGTGGTTTCTGCCATACGTTGACATAAATCAGCCATAGATTTACATGTGTTCCCCATCCTGATCCCCCACCCACCTCCCTCCCCATTCCATCCCTCTGGATCTTCCCAGTGCACCAGCCCTGAGCACTTGTCTCATGCATCCAACCTGGGCTGGTGATCTGCTTCACACTTGATAATATACATGTTTCAATACCATTCTCTCAGATCATCCCACTCTCGCCTTCTCCCAGATAGTCCAAAAGTCTGTTCTATACATTTGTGCCTCTTTTTCTGTCCTGCATATAGGGTTATCATTACCATCTTTTAAAATTCCATATATATGCATTAGTATACTGTATTGGTCTTTATCTTTCTGGCTTACTTCACTCTGTATAATGGGCTCCGGTTTCATCCATCTCATTAGAGCTGATTCAAATGAATTCTTTTTAATGGCTGAGTAATATTCCATTGTGTATATGTACCATAGCTTTCTTATCCATTTGTCTGCTGTTGGGCATCTAGATTGCTTCCATGTCCTGGCTATTATAAACAGTGCTGCGATGAACATTGGGATACACGTGTCTCTTTCAGATCTGGTTTCCTCGGTGTGTATGCCCAGAAGTAGGATTGCTGGGTCATATGGCAGTTCTATTTCCAGTTTTTTAAGGAATCTCCACACTGTTCTCCATAGTGGCTGTACTAGTTTGCTTTCCCACCAACAGTGTTAGAGGATTCCCTTTTCTCCACACCCTCTCCAGCATTTATTGCTTGTAGACTTTTGGATAGCAGCCATTCTGACTGGCATGTAGTGGTACCTCATTGTGGTTTTGATTTGCATTTCTCTGATAATGAATGATGTTCAGCATCTTTTCATGTGTTTGTTTAGCCATCTGTATGTCTTTTTTGTAGAAATGTCTGTTTAGTTCTCTGGCCCATTTTTTGATTGGGTCATTTATTTTTCTGGAATTGAGCTGCTGGAGTTGTTTGTATATTTTTGAGATTAATCCATTGTCTGTTTCTTTGTTTGCTATTATTTTCTCCCGTTCTTAAGGCTGTCTTTTCACCTTCCTTATAGTTTCCTTTGTAGTGCAAAAGCTTTTAAGTTTCATTAGGTCCCATTTGCTTATTTTTGCTTTTCTTTCCAATATTCTGGGAGGTGGGTCATAGAGGATCTTGCTGTGATTTATGTTGGAGGGTGTTTTGCCTATGTTCTCCTCTAGGAATTTTATAGTTTCTGGTCTTACGTTTATATATTTAATCCATTTTGAGTTTATTTTTGTGTATGGTGTTAGAAAGTGCTCTAGTTTCATTCTTTTACAAGTGTATTTGACCAGTTTTCCCAGCACCACTTGTTAAAGAGGTTGTCTTTTTTCATTGCATATTCTTGCCTCCTTTGTCGAAGATAAGGTGTCCATAGGTATGTGGATTTATCTCTGGGCTTTCTGTTTTGTTCCATTGATCTATATTTCTGTCTTTGTGCCAGTACCATACTGTCTTGATGACTGTGGCTTTGTAGAACAGCCTGAGGTCAGGCAGGTTGATTCCTCCAGTTCCATTCTTTCTCAAGATTGCTTTGGCTATTTGAGGTTTTTTGTATTTCGATACAAACTGTGAAATTATTTGTTCTAGTTCTGTGAAAAATACCATTGGTAGCTTGAAAGGGATTACATTGAATCTATAGATTGCTTTGGGTTGTATACTCATTTTCACAATATTGATTCTTCCAATCCATGAACACGGTATATTTCTCTATCTATTTGTGTCCTCTTTGATTTCTTTCATCAGTGTTTTACAGTTTTCTATGTATAGGTCTTTTGTTTCTTTAGGTAGATATACTCCTAAGTATTTTATTCTTTTTGTTGCAGTGGTGAATGGTATTGTTTCCTTCATTTCTCTTTCTGTTTTCTCATTCTTAGTGTATAGGAATGCTAGGGATTTCTGTGTGTTAATTTTATATCCTGCAACTTTACTATATTCATTGATTAGCTCTAGTAATTTTCTGGTAGAGTCTTTAGGGTTTTCTATGTAGAGGATCATGTCATCTGCAAACAGTGAGAATTTTACTTCTTCTTGTCCAATCTGGATTCCTTTTATTTCCTTTTCTGCTCTTATTGCTATGGCCAACACTTCCAAAACTATGTTGAATAGTAGTGGTGAGAGTGGGCACCCTTGTCTTGTTCCTGACTTGAGGGGAAATGCTTTCAATTTTTCACCATTGAGGATAATGTTTGCTGTGGGTTTGTCATATATAGCTTTTATTATGTTGAGGTATGTTCCTTCTATTCCTGCTTTCTGGAGTGTTTTTATCATAAATGGATGTTGAATTTTGTCAAAGGCTTTTTCTGCATCTATTGAGATAATCATATGGTTTTTATCTTTCAATTTGTTAATGTTGTGTATTACATTGATTGACTTGTGAATATTAAAGAATCCTTGCATTCCTGGGATAAAGCCCACTTGGTCATGGTGTATGATCTTTTTAATATGTTGTTGGATTCTGTTTGCTAGAATTTTGTTAAGGATTTTTGCGTCTATGTTCATCAGTGATAATGACCTGTAGTTTTCTTTTTTTCTGGCATCATTGTCTGGTTTTGGTATTAGGGTGATGGTGGCCTCATGAAATGAGTTTGGAAGTTTACCTTCTTCTGCAATTTTCTGGAAGAGTTTGCATAAGATGGGTGTTAGCGCTTCTCTAAATTTTTGGTAGTATTCAGCTGTGAAGCCATCCAGTCCTGGGCTTTTGTTTGTTGGAAGATTTCTGATTACAGTTTTGATTTCCGTGCTTGTGATGGGTCTGTTAAGATCTTCTATTTCTCCCTGGTTCAGTTTTGGAAAGTTATACTTTTCTAGGAATTTGTCCATTTCTTCCAAGTTGTCCATTTTATTTTCATAGAGCTGCTGGTAGTAATGTCTTATGATCCTTTGTATTTCAGTGTTGTCTGTTGTGATCTCTCCATTTTCATATCTCATTTTGTTGATTTGGTTCTTCTCCCTTTGTTTCTTGATGAGTCTGCCTAATGGTTTGTCAGTTTTATTTACCTTTTCAAAAAACCAGCTTTTAGCTTTGTTGATTTTTGCTATGGTCTCTTTTATTTCTTTTGCATTTATTTCTGCCCTAATTTTTAAGATTTCTTTCCTTCTGCTAACCCTGGGGTTCTTCATTTCTTCCTTCTCTAGTTGCTTTAGGTGTAGAGTTAGGTTGTTTATTTGGCTTTTTTCTTGTTTCTTGAGGTAAGCCTGTAATGCTATGAACCTTCCCCTTAGCACTGCTTTTACAGTGTCCCATAGGTTTGAGGTTGCTGTGTTTCCATTTTCATTTGTTTCTATGTATATTTTGATTGCATTTTTATTTCTTCTATGATTTGTTGGTTATTCAAAAGCGTGTTATTTAGCCTCCATATGTTTGAATTTTTAATAGTTTTCTTCCTGTAATTGAGATCTAATCTTACTGCATTGTGGTCAGAAAAGATAACTGGAATGATTTCAATTTTTTTGAATTTACCAAGGCTAGATTTATGGCCCAGGATGTGATCTATTCTGGAGAAGGTTCCGTGTGCACTTGAGAAAAAGGTGAAATTTTTGTTTTGGGGTGAAATGTCCTATCGATATCAATTAGGTCTAGCTGGTCCATTGTGTCATTTAAAGTTTGTGTTTCCTTGTTAATTTTCTGTTTAGTTGATCTATCCATAGGTGTGAGTGGGGCATTAAAGTCACCCACTATCATTGTGTTATTGTTAATTTTCCCCTTTCATGCTTGTTAGCAGTTGCCTTACATATTACAGTGCTCCTATGTTGGGTGCATATATATTTATAATTGTTATATCTTCTTCTTGGATTGAACCTTTGATCATTATGTAGTGTCCCTCTTTGTCTCTTTTCACACACTTTATTTTAAAGTCTATTTTATCTGATATGAGTATTGTGACTCCTGCTTTCTTTTGGTCTCCGTTTGTGTGAAATATTTTTTTCCAGCACTTCACTTTCAGTCTGTATGTGTCCCTTGTTTTGAGGTGGGTCTCTTGTAGAAAGCCTATATAGGGGTCTTCCTTTTGTATCCATTCAGCCAGTCTTTGTCTTTTGATTGGGGCATTCAACCCATTTACCTTTAAGGTAATTATTGATAGGTATGGTCCCATTGCCATTTACTTTGCTGTTTTGGATTTGCGTTTATACAACCCTTCTGTATTTCCTGTGTAGAGAAGATCCTTTAGCATTTGTTGAAGAGCTGGTTTGGTGGTGCTGAATTCTCTCAGGTTTTGCTTGTCTGTAAAGCTTTTGAATTCTCCATATCTGAATGAGATCCTTGCTGGGTACAGTAATCTGGGCTGTAGGTTATTCTCTTTCATTACTTTAAGTATGTCCTGCCATTCCCTTTCTGGCCTGAAGAGTTTCTGTTGAGAGATGAGCTGTTATCCTTATGGGAATCCCCTTGTATGTTATTTGTTGTTTCTCCCTTGCTGCTTTTAATATTTGTTCTTTGTGTTTGATCTTTGTTAATTTGATTAATATGTGTCTTGGGGTGTTTTGCCTTGGGTTTGTCCTGTTTGGGACTCTCTGGGTTTCTTGGACATGTGTGATTATTTCCTTCCCCATTTTAGGGAAGTTTTCAGCTATTATCTCCTCGAGTATTTTCTCATGGCCTTTCTTTTGTCTTCTTCTTCTGGGACTCCTATGATTTGAATGTTGGGGCATTTCACATTGTCCCAGAGGTCCGTGAGGTTGTCCTCATTTCTTTTGATTCTTTTTTCTTTTTTCCTCTCTGCTTCATTTTCCTCTCTGCTGCAGTGGTGAGTGGGATTGATTCCTTAATTTCTCTTTCTGATTTTTCATTGTTAGTATATAGAAATGGAAGTGATTTCTGTGTATTGATTTTGTGTCCTGCAACTTTGCTAAATTCACTGATTGGCTCTAGTAATTTTCTGATAGTATCTTTCAGCTTTTCTATGTACAGTGTCATGTCATCTGCAAACAGTGAGAGCTTTCCTTCTTCTTTTCTGATCTGAATTCCTTTTGTTTCCTTTCCTTCTCTGATTGCAGTAACTAGGACTTCTGGAATGATATTGAATAACAGTGGTGAAAGTGGACACCCTTGTCTTGTCCCTAATCTTAGGGGGAATACTTTCAGTTTTTCAACATTGAGAATAATGTTTGCTATAGCCTTAAAATTTATGGCCTTTACTATTTTGAGGTAGGTTCTTTCTATGTCCATTTTTTAATGGTTTTAATCATAAAGGATTTTTTTTAATCATAAAAAGAAACACCTGGATTAACAGGCAAATTTGGCCTTGGAGTATGGAATGAAGCAGGGCAAAGGCTAATAGAGTTCTGCCAAGAGAACACATTGGTCATAGCAAACACCCTCTTCCAACAACAAAAGAGAGGACTCTACACATGGACATCACCAGATGGTCAACACTGAAATCAGATTGATTATATTCTCTGCAGCCAAATATGGAGAAGCTCTATACAGTCAGCAAGAACAAGACTGGGAGCTGACTATGGCTCAGATCATGAACTCCTTATTGCCAAATTCAGACTTAAAATGAAGAAAGTAGGGAAAACCACTAGACCATTAGGTATGACCTAAATCAAATCTCTTATGACTATACAGTAGAAGTGAGAAATAGTTTTAAGGGACTAGATCTGATAGACAGAGAGCCTGAGGAACTATGGACAGAGGTTCATGACACTGTACAAGAGACAGGGATTAAGCCCATCCCCATGGAAAAGAAATGCAAAAAGGCAAAATGGTTGTCTGAGAAGGCCTTACAAATAGCTGTGAAAAGAGCAGAAGCAATAAGCAAAGGAGAAAAGGAAAGCTATTCCCATTTGAATCCAGGGTTCCAAAGAATAGCAAGGAGAGATAAGAAAGCCTTCCTCAGTGATCAATGCAAAGAAATAGAGGAAAACAACAGAATGAGAAAGACTAGAGATCTGTTCAAGAAAATTAGAGATGCCAAGGGAAAATTTCATGCAAAGATGGGTTCGATAAAGGACAGAAATAGTATGGACCTAACAGAAGCAGAAGATACTAAGAAGAGGTGGCAAGAATACACAGAAGAACTGTACAAAAAAGGTCTTTACAACCCAGATAATCACGATGGTGTGATCACTCACCTAGAGCCAGACATCCTGGAATGTGAAGTCAGGTGGGCCTTAGAAAGCATCACTATGAACAAAGCTAGTGGAGGTGATGGAATTCCAGTTGAGCTATTTCACATCCTGAAAGACAATGCTGTGAAAGGGCTGCACTCAATATGCCAGCAGATTTGGAAAACTCAGCAGTGGCCCAGGACTGGAAAAGATCAGTTTTCATTCCAATCCCTAATAAAGGCAATCCCAAAGACTACTCAAACTACCGCACAATTGCCATGATCTCACACACTAGTAAAGTAATGCTCAAAATTCTCCAAGCCAGGCTTCAGCAATACATGAACCAAGAACTTCCAGAAGTTCAAGCTGGATTTAGAAAAGGCAGAGGAACCAAAGATCAAATTGCCAACATCTGCTGGATCATCGAAAAAGCAAGAGAGTTCCAGAAAAACATCTATTTCTGCTTTATTGACTATGCCAAAGCCTTCGACTGTGTGGATCACAATAAACTGTGGAAAATTCTGAAAGAGATGGGCATACCAGACCACCTGACCTGCCTCTTGAGAAACCTGTATGCAGGTCAGGAAACAACAGAACTGGACATGGAACAACAGGCTGGTTCCAAATAGGAAAAGGAGTACATCAAGGCTGTATATTGTCACCCTGCTTATTTAACTTATATGCAGAGTACATCATGAGAAACGCTGGGCTGTTGGAAGCACAAGCTGGAATCAAGATTGCCAGGAGAAATATCAATAACCTCAGATATGCAGATGACACCACCCTTATGGCATAAAGTGAGGATGAACTAAAAAGCCTCTTGATGAAGGTGAAAGAGGAGAGTGAAAAAGCTGGCTTAAAGCGCAACATTCAGAAAACTAAGATCATGGCATCTGGCACCATCACTTCATGGAAAATAGATGGGGAGACAGTGGAAACAGTCAGAGTTTATCTTTTGGGGCTCCAAAATCACTGCAGATGGTGATTGCAGCCATGAAATTAAAAGACGCTCACTCCTTGGAAGGAAAGTTATGACCAACCTAGACAGCATATTAAAAATCAGAGACATTACTTTGCCAACAAAGGTCCGTCTGGTTGAGGCTATGGTTTTTCCAGTGGTCATGTGTGGATGTGAGAGTTGGACTGTGAGGAAAGCTGAGTGCCGAAGAAATCTGATGCTTTTGAACTGTGGGGTTGGAGAAGACTCTTGAGAGTCCCTTGGATTGCAAGGAAATCCAACCAGTCCATCCTAAAGGAGATCAGTCCTGGGTGTTCATTGGAAGGACTGATGCTGAAGCTGAAACTCCAATACTTTGGCCACCTCATGCGAAGAGTTGACTCATTGGAAAAGACCCTGATGCTGGGAGGGATTGGGGGCAGGAGGAGAAGGGGACGACAGAGGATGAGATGGCTGGATGGCATCACCGACTCAATGGGCATGAGTTTGAGTAAACTCCGGGAGTTGATGATGGACAGGGAGGCCTGGCATGCTGCACTTCATGGGATCGCAAGGAGTCGGACACGACTGAGCAACTGTACTGAACTTAACTGAATCATAAATGGGTGCTGTATTTTATCAAAATCTTCTTCTGCATCTATTGAAATGATATGGTTTTTATCTTTCAATTTGTTAATATGGTACATTACATTGAATGATTTGAATATATTGAAGAATCCTTACATTGCTGTAATAAACCCAACTTTATCATTATGTATGAGCTTTTTGATGTATTGCTAAATTCTGTTGCTAAATTTTGTTGAGGATTTTTGCATCTATGTTCATCATTGATACTGGCCTGTAGTTTTCTTTTCTTGTGTTGTCTTTGCCTGGTTTTGGTATCAGGGTGATGATGGCCTCGTAGAATGAGTTTGGAAGTGTTCCTTCCTCTGCAATTTTTGGAAAGAGTTTGAGAAGGACAGGCAATAGGTTTTCTCTAAATGTTTGATAGACTTCTCCTGTGAAGCCATCTGGTCCTGGGCTTTTGTTTTTTTGGGAAATTTTTGATCACAGCTTCAATTTCAGTGGTTGTATTTGGGTTGTTCATAATTTCTATTTCTTGCTGGTTCAGTATTTGAAGATGGAACTTTTCTAAGAATCTGTCCATTTCTTCCAGGTTATCCATTTTATTGCCATAGAGTTGTTCATAATAGTCTCTTATGATCCTTTGTATTACTGCACTGTCTGTTGTAACCTCTTCTTTTTCATTTCTAATTTTGTTGATTTGATTCTTCTCTTTTTCCTTGAAGAGTCTGGATAAAGCTTTGTCAATTTTGTTTATCTTCTCAAAACCAGTTTTCAGTTTTATTAATCTTTACTATTGTTTCTTTCATTTCTTTTTCATTTATTTCTGCTTGGATCTTTATGGTTTCTTTCCTTCTACTAATTTTCAGATTTTTGTTTTGTTTTGTTTTTCTTTTCCTAGTTGTTTTAGGTGTGAATTAGGTTGTCTATTTGATGTTTTTCTTGTTTCTTGAGGTAGGATTGTATTGCTATAAACTTCCTCTTAGAACTGCTTTCGCTGCATCCCATAGGTTTTGAGTTGTTGTGTTTTCATTGTCATTTGTTTCTAGAAATTTTTTGATTTCCCTTTTAATTTCTTGAGAATCCTGTTGGTTATTTAGAAATGTATTGTTTAATCTCCAAGTGTTTGTGTTTCTTACATTTTTTTCTTGTATTTGATATCTAGTCTCATAGAATTGTGGTCAGAGAAGATGCTTGATATGATTTCAATTTCTTAAATTCACTGAGGTTTGATTTGTGACCCAAGATGTGGTCTGTCCTGGTGAATGTTCCATGTGTACCTGAGAAGGTGTATTCTTCTGCATTTGGATGGAATGTCCTGAAGATATGAATGACATTCATATCATCTAATGTATCATTTAAGACTTGTGTTTCCTTATTAATTTTCTGTTTTGATGACCTGTCCATTGGTGTGAGTGGGGTGTTAAAGTCTCCTACTATTATTGTGCTACTGTCAATTTCTCCTTATGTCTGTTAGTGTCTGTCTTACGTAATGAGGTGCTCCTATGTTGGGTACATAGATATTTACAATTGTTATCTCTTCCTCTTGATTGTTCCCTTGATCATTATGTAGTGTCCTTCCTTATCTCTTGTAATCTTCTTCAGTTTAAGGTCTGGTTTGCCTGATATGAGGATTGCTGCTTTGGCTTTCTTTTGCTTCCCATTTGCAAGGAGTATATTTTTCCATCCTTTCACTTTCAGTCCATATGTCTTTAGATCTGAAGTGGATTTTTTGTAGACAGCATATATATGGGTCTTGTTTTTGTATCCATTCAGCCAGTCTGTGTCTTTTGGTTGGAGTATTTAATCCATGTACATTTAAAGTAATTATTGATATATATGTTCCTATTGCCATTTTCTTAATTGTTTGGGGTTTGATTTTGTAGGTCTTTTTCTTCTCTTGTATTTCTTGACTGTATAAGTCCCTTTAACATTTGCTGTAAAGCTGGTTTGGTGGTACTGAATTCTCTTAACTTTTGCTTGTCTGAAAAGCTTTTTTATCTCTCCATCAATTTTGAATGAGATCCTTGCTGAGTACAGTAATCTTGGTTGTAGATTTTTCCCTTTCATTACTTTAAATATATCCTGCCGTTCCCTTCTGGCCTGCAGAGTTTCTGCTGAAAGATCAGCTACTAAGTAGATGGGGTTTCCCTTGTATGTTACTTGTTGCTTTTCCCTTACTGCTTTTAATATTCTTTCTTTGTGTTTAGTCTTTGTTAGTTTGATTAGTATGTGTCTTGGTGTGGGTCTCCTTGGGTTTATCGTAAATGGGACTCTTTGTGCCTCTTGGAATTGACTATTTCCTCTTCCATGTTGGGGAAATTTTCAACTATAATCTCTTCAAAAATTTTCTCATACCCTTTCTTTTTCTGTTCTTCTGGGACCCCTATAATTCGAATGTTGGGATGTTTGATAGTGTCTCAGAGGTCTCAGAGACTATCGTCAGTTCTTTTAATTCTTTTTACTTTATTCTGTTCTTCAGAAGTTATTTCCACAATTTTGTCTCCCAGCTCACTGATTCATTCTTCTGCTTCAGATATTCTGATATTGATTCCTTCTAGAGTATTTTCAATTTCAGTAATTGTGTTGTTTGTCTCTCTTTGCTTATTCTTTCATCTTCTAGGTCTTTGTTAATTGAGTCTTGCATTTTCTCCATTTTGTTTTCAACATTTTTGATCATCTTTACTATCATTATTCTGAATTCTTTTTCAGGTAGTTTGCCTATTTCCTCTTCATTTATTTGGACTTCTGTGCTTCTAGTCTGTTCCTTCATTTGCATAGTGTTTCTCTGCCCTTTCATTATTTTTTTTTAACTTATTGTGTTTGAGGTCTACTTTTCTCAGGCTTCAAGATTGAATTATTTCTTCTTTTTGGTTTCTGCCCTCCTAAGGTTGGTCCAGTGGTTGTTGTAAGCTTTGTGTAGGATGGGATTTGTGCTGAGTTTTTTGTTTGTTTGTTTTTCCTCAGATGGGCAAGGCTGAGTGAGGCAGTAATCCTTTCTGCTGGTGATGGGGTTTGTATTGTTTTGTTTGTTGTTTAGATGAAGCATCCTGCACAGGGTGCTACTGGTGGTTGAGTGATGCCATATTTTGTATTCAAGTGGCTTCCTTTGTGTGAGTTCTCACTATCTGATATTCCCTGGGGTTAGTTCTCTGGTAGTCTAGGGTCCTGGAGTCAGTGCTTTCACTCCAAAGGCTCAGGGCTTGATCTCTGGTCATGAACAAAAATTCCACAAGTGGTTTGCTATGGTTAATATTAAGTGAGATTAACACAAATACCACAAACCAAGAAACCAAAGATGAACCCCTGACAAATGGTGGTTACAAAATCAGGTAAATGATAATTAAAATAACAGAATATACACATATACCCATAAGTAAAGTCAAAAGAGTCCAACAAAAATCAAGTAGAGTAGATTGACCAGGTGAACAAAGGAAATAAAAAATTATATTTACCAGTTAAGAACAAAACTAACTAAAGCACAAACTGGAAAACAAAACTAAGTCAAGGTGCAAATAAAGCAATGAAAGCAAAACTAACAAATATGTTGAGAGAAAAGTAAAGAAAGAAAGAATAGATATGCAAAGTTAAATAGACATGGATGCAGAAGATTTATATACATTAAAGATTAACTGCAAAAGGAAAGAATAGTAGGAAAGGCAAACCAAGGAATAAATATAGAAAAATACATTGTAGGTTTAAAAAATTAAAAATTAAAATTATAAAAAAGAGAAAAGAAAAAAAAGAAGATTTAAAAAAGGAAGAAGAAAGAAAGAAAAAGGAAAACTCCACAGAACTGCAAAAGCCCAATATAGAAGCAGAGATTTATAACAACAATAAAAAGTGTCACTGAATACACACACACACACACACACACACATCTATAAGCAAAATCAAAACAGTCCAACAAAAGTAAAGTACAAAAATAATAGATTAACATGGCAAAAAAAGGAAACCAAAAATTAAATCTACCAGTTAAGAATAAAACTAACTAAAGCACAAACTGGAAAACAAAACAAAAGCAAGGTGCCAACTGGGGAATAAAGTATGAAAATAAAACTAACAAATATGTTGAGAGGAAAGGTAAGGAAGTAAATAAAGAAAGAATCGATATGCAAATTAAATAGAGGTAGATAAAGAAGATTTATATACACTAAAGATTAACTGCAAGGGGAAAAGAACAGTAGGAAAAACAAACAAAGGAATAAATGTAGAAAGATAATAATAGGTTTAAAAGGTCAAAAATTAAAATTAAAAAAGAGAAAATTTTAAAAAAGGAAAACTCCACAGAACTGTGAAAGCTCAACATAGAGACAAAGGTTTATAACATCAATAAAAAGTGTAACTGAGAAAAAAAAAAAAAGCTCAAAAGCTTAATTAGATTTCATAGTGCCAATAAAATAAACAACTACAACAGAAAGGGGAATAAAAGAAAAAAAAATCCAAAAGAAGCTATAGAACAAATCAAAACACAAGAATAATAAATGTTTTTCCTGAATCACTGCTGTCTGAGTCTCTCCCCTCATTGGGAGTCACAGTCCACCTCACCTCTGGAGGATGCCCTCCAACACTGTGCTGATCTTTGAACCTGCTGTGGGGGCAGCTCAGATTCTAATCTAAGCTCCTCGCAAGCACCCCATGTCTTGCTGATGTGCTCAGGAGAAGCAGTCAATGTGAATGGGCTCTCTTGCTTTTTTGATGATCCAACAGTTGTTGGCAATTTGATCTCTGGTTCCTCTGTCTTTTCTAAATCCATCTTGAACATCTGGAAGTTCTTGGTTCACATACTATTGAAGCCTCACTTGGAGAATTTTGAGCATTACTTTGCTAGTGTGTGAGATGAGTGCAATTGTGCAGTAGTTTGACATTCTTTGGCATTGCCTTTCTGAGGCATTGGAATGAGAACTGACCTTTTCCAGTCCTATGACCATGGCTGAGTTTTCCAAATTTGCTGACATACTGAGTGCAGCACTTTAACAGCATCATTTTTTAGGAGTTGAAATGGCTCAACTGGAATTCCATCACCTCCAGTAGCTTTGTTATTAGTAATACTTCCTAAGGCCCACTTGACATCACATTCCAGGATGTCTGGCTCTATGTGAGTGATCACACCATCATGGTTATCTGGGTCATGAAGATCTTTTTTGTATAGTTCTTCTGTGTATTCTTGTCACCTCTTCTTAATATCTTCTGCTTCTGTTAGGTCCATACCATTTCTGTCCTTTATTGTGCCCATCTTTGCATGAAATGTTCCCATGGTATCTTTAATTTTCTTGAAGAGATCTCTAGTCTTTCCCATTCTATTGTTTTCCTCTATTTCTTTGCACTGATCACGTAGGAAGGCTTTCTTATCTCTCCTTGCTGTTCTTTGGAACTCTGTGTTCAGATGGATATATCTTTCCTTTTCTCCTTTACATTTAGCCTCTTTTCTTTTCTCAGCTATTTGTAAGCCCTCCTCAGACAACCATTTTACCTTTTTGCATTTCCTTTTCTTGATCACCTCCTCCTATACAATGTCATGAACCTCATCCATAGTTCTTCAGGCACTCTATCAGATCTAATCCCTTGAATCTATTTGCTACTTGCACTGTATAATCGTAAGGTATTTGATTTGGGTCATACCTGAATGGTCTAGTGGTTTTCCTTACTTTCTTCAACTGAGGTCTTAGGAAAGCCCAAATACTGCCTTTTCAGTCTAATCTCTATGCTTTGCCCATATATCAAAGACCTTTACACAGTATGAAAAAGAAGCATTGTTTCATTAATACCCATACCAAAGTCCAGTCCATTACCCTTTTCCCAGTTCCCCAGTGCAGAGCACAAGCGAACATGAGTCAGATGCCAAAGGTTAGCCTCAAGTGGAGGACTTTTGCCTTCCTCCATCCTCCCTATTTCATGCACTTTCAAATGTTACTTGTAAGAGGCATGGAAAAGGCCAAATAGGTTATATGTCCTTTAACATAGTAAGCCCTCTGGTTAATACTCATCACTGCATCAGTGTCATCATTTTTGACTCATTTTCAACTCTTGCAGTTGAAATAACTGGGCATTTTTCTCTGCCTCCTATTTCACTTTATTATTATACCATTAATAGAGGCATTGATTTCTCCTGAGAGGAGGAGATTTCACTTGTTATAAGGTGTGCAGGTGTGCAACCACACACAGAGGAACACGGACACTTTGAAGCTTCTGTAGGGAGCTGGTGAAGATGCTAAAGTGCCATGAGGAATGTCTGTTGGAATCAGGGAATTTTAACCTAAAAAGAAAGATGTTAATGGGAAATTATGAAAACTGTTGTATTTCAGAGAAATTCATTGTATTCTTTATGAGAACAGTACAAACATTTGTTGAGGATTTCTTATATGACCTTTCCATCTCACATAGTTCATCATGCCAATTGAGGGATGAGTATTGAACATAGTTTGAAAGGTTTAGTAACTTGGTCAAGTCATACACATAGTGAATGGTGTGGCTAATATTGGAACCCAAAATTATTATATTTCCAATATAATAATATACTATTATAATAAATAATAGATTCTCCCAAAATGTGGAAGCAAAGAGGATGTCTCAAATTTCACCCATCCAAGGTGACAAGAGATTCCAACACTTGAGGAAGGAGTATGCTAATGATACTGCAATAATAAGCCTCTGGTTGCTGAGATGGTCAAAGGAAAAGTCATTTCTCTTGGGGGAATCTCTCCTCCCATGTTCTCTCTAGGGTGAAGCCTCCTATGTTGTGGCAACTAAGAACCATGTGGATAAACCAATAATCACTGTATTTTCTAGCATAAGGGCGATGCTGCTTCAAGTTTCTGTGAAGAAAACCTTATCTACAACACCCTGGACCTCTTCTTTGCTGGAACAGAGACAACTTCAACCACCCTGCGCTGGGGGCTGCTCTACATGGCGCTGAACCCCGAAATCCAAGGTGAGCTCATTAGTGGATGGGCCTAGGCCAGGTCAGTATGCTTCCATAAATTAGTTCATCTATGTCTCAATATTCCTAAAGGGAATGTTGATTCACCTTCACTAATAAGAGGAACCTGAGGTTCACACAGCTTTAGGAACTCGCAGCAGGAATGTTGTTGAGCAAGAGTTTTCCGCCTAATTTGTCTCACACCAGGGCCCACTTCCCACTCTCAACCTCCATGAGAAGCTAGTCTGGAGAGCCTAAGATAGCCATTTTGATGCTGGTTATTTCATTCCTTAACTCAACCAGACTCAAGGAGAGTTATGGGAAAACAGAATAATAGAACCACCTCTGCTTTTTTCAGAAAAAGTCCAAGCTGAGATTGACAGGGTGCTCGGCCAATCACAACAGCCAAGCACAGCCGCGCGAGAGTCCATGCCCTACACCAACGCTGTCATCCACGAGGTGCTGCGAATGGGGAACATCATCCCTCTGAACGTGCCCCGGGAGGTGGCAGTGGACACCACCCTGGCCGGATACCACCTGCCCAAGGTAATAAGGCCCCACTCGTAGCCTCAGGTCCCCAAGCTCATATTTTAAATGGTGGGATTCTCACCTGGACAAGTGACGTGTTTTCTTGTCTTAGCGAAACACTTCGATGGGGAGAGACAGAGATAATTACTAACCTAATACTGGATATTTTTCTTCATGTGGGGTCTTCAGAACATTATCAAATCAATGGTAATTGGTGTTCTGAAGGAGAACGGAAATTCCTCCGTCAAGCACGTTCAGGCAAAGGCTGAATTTTCTCTGCTGTGAAATTTCTTATTTTTTTACTGCGTGATGTGCAGGCAGCAATTCTCCGTCAGCCTTTGCCATGAAGTCCTTTTCTTTGAAGTCCTTTTCTTTGTCATGGGAGGGCTTCTGATAGGATAGTGACTTGCCAGATTTATTTTTGGAAAATTCTGCTTCACAATCCTGGGGCTATAGAATGTTAAAAGATGAGGGAGAGTTGAGACCTCCTGGGCCATCACATTAAACAGGCGTTTCTAACGTAATATCCCCACAGGTATTGCCTTGACTTACAGTCCCTTGATGGGACTACCTCACAAGAGGATCAATCCAAGTCTGTGCACATTAAATATCACAAAAGGAGAGAAGTAATGAATGCTTTTTAAGGAGCGGTTATGTACTATGAACTATATAGATTCTTTCAAAATGTCTTAATTCTCAATCATTCTCATTTTACGAATTTACTTCGAGGCTCAGAGCTGTTTGATCTTGTATAAAATCCCTTGGCTACAAAGATCCCAACAAGAGTTGGGTTAAAGAACTAGAAGTGTTCTGATGCCCAGGTTCATCTTTTTTGTACTACACCATGTTCTCGCACAGGAGTTGCTTCATTTCACTTGTTTCCAAGAGTCTTCCTGCAACTGTTCTCAGCAGGGCCCTGTTAAATTCCCTCTCCTCAAAAGGCAGTCCTGCTCTCTCTCTGCCCATCACTCTTAGGATCTCAGCAAACAGCTGTCCTCTGCCGGATACTGTCTCACCTGAACACTGCAGATATACAGGACCTTGCTTTCTCGCCACCTTGGTCTATTTCTGTGGATCCATTCCAATCTGAGTCCTTCTGTGTATTGAACCTGGTGTTGATCTCAAGGCAAAACTGGAAGAAAAGAGCCCCTTTGGGCTCGCCTTGGTCATGATCCCTGCAGCCCTAGGAGAAAAAGCGATTCCTGCAGCAATTGCATTTACTATTTTCTTGCTGATTGACCATTTTATGGGTGAAGTCTGAGGTCTAAATGATATTACAGGTGATCTTCACATATTCATAGCAATTCAGTTAGCTACAGAGAACCATGGGAGCTCAACAGACTGGTTCTGCAAGATTTTTTTTTCTGATGTAGTATTCTGTGAGGACTAGAACAAATCCCTGGGTAGGGAACTTGCAACTGGAAAACAATTACAATATAGAAATTCTGCCCACAAGAGTGAAAGTCCTGAGCCCCAAGGCAGTCTTCCCAGCCAGGGAGTCTGGCAACAGGAGGAGGAGCGCCCAGGAATCTGGCTTTGAATGCCAGCAGCTTTTGATTGCACGAATTCCACAGCGCTAGAGGAAACATCAACTCCACTCTTGGGTCATATGCACACTAGCACCCAGGGACAAATAGCAGTGACCTCATAAGAGACTGGACCAGACCTACGTACTAATATTGGAAGGTCTTCTGCAGAGGCAAGGGGCAACTGGGGCTCATGGCAGGGACAAATACCCTGGCACCAGCAGGTCTAATGAGGATCCCAGAGGCCACCATGCAGAAAGGTATGGGAACAAGTGGTATGACCGAAAAACTGAAAGAGGCTTGATATAGTGGGAGTGCAGGCAGAAGGACCATGACTCAGATAGACGGCAGGTGATGTGCCCTTAATATAAGAGTGCTGGGAAATATTGGAGTATATCCATCAAATGCCAGATGCAATGGGTGGATAGCAGTGACATAACCAAATCATGTCCAAAGCTAACTCTGCTTTCTGTGTGTGAAGCACTTTGAAGGTGGGAGAGGATATAGAGTTGTAGTTAGGCCTACTGTAGGAGTGTGGACAACCAAGGTAGTGCCTTGGACCAGGAAGTGGAGGACATAACATGGAGGTGATAGAATCAAGAGGAATTTCAAGGAAACTTGGCCAGCCTGGTTGAAGGATGGGAGACACTAAGGGAGGATTCCTGGGTTTCTTGCTGTGTACTGGGAAGGACAGTGGTTCCTTCCACTGGGTGACCTGATTCTATCATTAAATCTTCTGTGGAATGTGCTCGATAATGAAGGTGAGAGAGTTGGAGAATCTTAGATGAATGAGACATGTTTCATGTTGGAGAAGCTGCCATGTCACTGAGCAACTGGGTTGATTTTGGTCCAGAACTGCCTGCCCACTGTCACATTCTTCTCTTACTGATGCATACACCTTCCCTCCCATGTTCTGCACTGACAAGTGCCTGAAGAGACCCATTCTGCACTCGAGTAGTCACACTTCCCTGATACAGTTCCCAGCAGACAGTTTCAGTCCACCAGTGTAAGCTGTCCCGTGGCAGAGAGCATGGCTGGCCCCAGAAGGTGGTGAGCTGGGGAGGCTGAGGGAGTTCAGAATGCTGTCAGCCCTGGGCCCCAGGCTGTGGGAGCTGGGGGACTGCCGCCCCTCTGCACACATGTGTTGAGTGATGTCTTGCATGAGTCACTTCTGTCTTCTCCAGGGCACCATGGTCATGACTAACCTGACTGCACTGCACAAAGACCCTGCAGAATGGGCCACCCCTGACACCTTCAATCCAGAGCATTTTCTGGAGAATGGACAGTTTAAGAAAAGGGAATCCTTTATGCCTTTTTCAATAGGTGAGTAACAAGAAATAGGAGCATGGGGATCGAGTTCCTCTCTCTGCCCTCCCCTACTCTTGTGCTTGTGATGCTTTGCTTTAGTTGGAATGTCTCCAGATAGCCCTGCCCAGCATGACTCACTCTTGCATTGTTTGCATCTCAAGGTTCCCTAGGCTGTGCCTCACCAAGTCTCATGCCCTTACTTCCTAAGCCCTGGCTTGGCTCTGATGGAGATTTCAGCTTCAAGTTGTTCTCTCACCAGAAACTTGGGGATAGGAGTTTAGCCTCTGCCTGTTACCCACAAAGAAGATTGGACACTCACCACCTTTATTGAGCTTTAAATGTTCTGAGATCTTTTAGGGCTTCCCACTCACAAAAACATAAAGCTAATTGCTGAGAAAGGGATGGGGGCGGCTGCTTCCTTAGCACTGTGGGCATCACAAGTGATTCTAAGTACCATGGACTTAAGTAGATGAGATTCTACTCTGTTAAGTTCTTCCTGAAGAGGTCCTTTTGCCTTTTTAAATGAGATGGTTAGATAAGCATCACTGACTCAAGGGACATGAGTTTGAGCAAACTCCCAGAGATAGTGAAAGACAGGGAAGCCTGGTGTACTGCAGTATGTGGGGTCGCAAAGAGTCAGACACAACTTAGTGACTGAACAACAACCACCCTTTACAAATCTAAGTGATATATTGATGTGGTGCATAACTTGAAATATGAATGAGAATGCAGAGAAAACTCTTTCTTTCTTGTTTCTCAGCCAGCCAGTTGGGTGTAGTTGGGTGTTTTACTCATAATATTGTGAAATGAGTAAGAAAACTTCTTTTTGTATACCAGATAAAGAGTTAGTTATGTTGCTGAGATCATTTCAAATTGTTTCCTCTTGTTTCCTCAGTCCTTATATCTATAAATGTTTCCTGAGCACCTGTTATGTCTCAATTATGCAACCTTGTGAATATGACAATGATTAGGTAGGAAAAAAAAACCAGTGCAACTCTCATGGACCCTGTGTTCTAGTTTAACGTTACAAGGTTCAAATTCCAATCACCACACTGGGGATAAGGCTCAAAAGTGGAGCTTAGCAGGGCCAACTATGGGATCTACAGTCTTAAAGCTCACGTGACACAACTAGAACTCAGGGTTGACCAGGTTTATCAAATACAAAAGCCTGTGCTGTTCCTAGCAGTGTCTCCCCAAAAAAGTAACTAAATGCTACAGTAAGTTGACACTTGAAATTCATAATAGTTTTCTTATCATTGCTCCTGCTGCTGCTAAGTCCCTTCAGTCGTGTCCGACTCTCTGTGTCCCCATAGACGGCAGCCCACCAGGGTCCTCTGTCCCTGGGATTCTCCAGGCAAGAATACTGGAGTGGGTTGCCATTTCCTTCTCCTTTTCTTATCATTGTTAAATTAAATATAGACTGACTTTCTGTGACAGTATAGTTTTGCTGATCATGCCACAAAGGCACAGAAAGGGAGGGACTGGAATTTGAACCCATGTAGGAGTGATTCACAGCCCAGGCTTTCCTGCTTTAGAACACTGTCCTGGGTGTATCTGAACTCAGTCTGATTAGATCTTCTGTGTCTTTCTTTTTTTGTTGTTGTTTTTTCATTTATTTTTATTAGTTGAAGGCTAATTACTTTACAATATTGTAGTGGGTTTTGTCATACATTTACATGAATCAGCCATGGACTTACAAGTATTCCCCATCCCGATCCCCCCTCTCACTTCCCTCTCCACCCGATCCCTCTGGGTCTTCCCAGTGCACCAGGCCCGAGCACTTGTCTCATGCATCCAACCTGGGCTGGTGATCTGTTTCACCCTAGATAATATACATGTTTCAATGCTGTTCTCTCGAAACATCCCACCCTCGCCTTCTCCCACAGAGTCCAAAAGTCTGTTCTGTACATCTGTGTCTCTTTGTCTTTCTTCCTCTGGTTCTATGCTACCTTTGCTCACACTGGACAAGTAACTTTCTAATATGAAAACAGACGTGAGATGTAGGAAAACCTTCCAGTCTTCCTGTGTGCAAGAGCTTTATATTTCCTATCACAGTACAAGTTTCAGCTGCTTTATTTTAACTATTATAATTATTCTTGCTTCACTGTTTTGTTGTTGTTACTGAGAGTTATAACACGTCCTTTTAATTACATATTTCATTTGCAAGCAAATTATTGTATTTTATACTTAAAGCAACCCAGCTATTAAGTTGGGAAAGCAATTAGTAGCTCCTTTCTCAGTGAAATGAAGTAAGAATTAAGAAAGTTTTTTCTCATCCAAGGTCATGTGCCCAAGGAATCTGCTTCAAAGGGCCAAAAACTCAACTTTCTGGTTTCTCTTCTTAAATTTTTGTTGAAGTATAGTTGATTTACAGTATTGTATTAGTTTTAGGTATACTGCAAAGTGATTCAATTATACATACATATATACATCTTTGCTTTCTAGGTTTTTTGCCAGTATAAAGAAAGAGAGTGAAGTCGCTCAGTCATATCTGACTCTTTGTGACTCCATGGACTGTAGCCTACCAGGCTCCTCTGTCCATAGAATTTTCCAGCAAGAGTACTGGGGTGGGTTGCCATTTCCTTCTCCAGGGGATCTTCCTGACACAGGGATCAAACCCAGGTCTCCCGCATTGCAGGCAGACGCTTTACCAATGGAGTCACCATTACAAAATATTGAGCATAGTTCGCTGTGCTCTATAGTAGGTCCTTGTTGGTTATATAGTAAGTTCTAATCTAGTGCTCTTGCTAACATAATTAGAACGTTATTCATTTTCCTACTTAATGGCCCTTCCATTTAAAGATTCACCAAGTTTAGAGCGTATGTATCTACTGTTATGTTGCAACATTACAAAGATAGAAAACTCAGTGACTTAAAATAATAAGTGTATATTATTGCTCACAAGTCTACAGTTGAGCTGAGGGCTTCATGTTTCTCGGCTGGGCCTCTTGCCCATTTGGGAGGTCAGTTGGCTGAAGGCTGATCTAGGATGACCTCAGCTGGGACAATGGGACTCTTTCCCAAGTTTCCTCCTCCCACAGGCTAGTATAGCTGGTGTACATGTGGAAGATAAGGCCGCAGGAGGGAAAAAAGCACACAGTGCCTCCCAAGGGCCAGGCTGGGAACTGGCGACCCTTGCTCCCACTGCATTCCTGTGTCCATGCAGGTCATACTGTGAGCCCCAGTTCCAGGGGAAGGGAAAATATCACAGTTTTTATGGAAGAGCTATGAAGTCACATTGCCAGGGATGTAGGTTCAGGGAAAGGGGGGAGATTGGAGCCAGTGTTGCAATCAAGTGATCTACCTGTCTTTCTGCCGGAGAAGACTGATTCAGACAAAGCAAACAATTTGGGGATTCCCTCAGCTGTGACTAAATGAAGGCTAGCTAAAAACAGGAAACAGAAACTAGAAAAATCCACTGACTTAAAATGTCAACACTGCTGTCAAGTTTACTCCCACCATACTCCTGTCTTTGGGGCACCATTTCTTTGCCTCATTCTTGATCCAGCACTTTGTAAAGAAAGCTTCTTTAAAAAGGAATGGGGTGTGGAGAGCTGCCTCCCTTCTCTTGGAAAGGTGATCAGATGTGGAATAGGATACACACACAGTCCCTGGTGGCACGTATGGAAAAGAATCCACCTTCAATGTGGTAGACCTGGATTTGATCCCTGGGTCGGGAAGATCTCCTGGAGAAGGGCATGGCGACCCACTCCAGTATTCTTGCCTGGAGAATCCCCTGGACAGAGGAGTCTGGTGGGCTACAGTTCATGGGATCACACAGAGTTGGACACAACTGAGCCACTAACAGTCAAGGCAGATGACAAAGGTATTATTACAAACTTATTTTCTTATCTTCATTTAAGTTCTTCTCTTTTGATTCAACAAAGCAGCAGGCATATTCATGAAAGGCAAGAGGCTGAGTCCTCAATTTTCAAAAACATCACTGAATCATGGAGATAAGATAGAGTGATGTTTTCTCAAAAACTCTAGGTCAATTCTTTCATTTCTAGTGGGGTAACTGACCTGATTAGTTAGTGATTTCCAGTTAGTGCAAGCACCAAAGAGAAGGTCCACGTTTCCAGGATGAAGCCTTGAAATAAGGTAGCCCTCCTTTTCATGATTTATAAATCAAATTCATATCTCCTGTTTTACTGGTATCATTGACCAGCCATGCAGTATAGTTCAGAAAGAAATTATTTCACAGCTTGGCAAGAAAGAACTGTTTAGATCAGGGAGAATAATCTATTTACTCAGAGCCCAGAGCTGGTTACTGATGTAATAAATACTGTAACCCTGGATCCTGACTCTATGGGTCCAACTTTATCCCAATACCTGGATTCTTCTAGGAGAATCCTGGGTATTTCCAAAATAGCTTATGGTGCTGTTTGAACAAATTTCCTCATTTGCTGCAATTTTAGCCAATTTCCCCATTTTTCTATTAGCGATGGGTAAGAGATCAGAATGAGGGGAACAGAGATTATTAGACATGTAGTGGTAAGAAACACAGGCACAATTATATAAAAATTACATAATTCTGAAGCATATTTTGATTTATTAAATACATTTGCAGATATTCTCTAATCTTATTTCCTCAACAACTTATTTAATCACTAAGTCATGTCCAACTCTTGTGACTCCATGGACTATAACCTGACAGGCTCCTCTGTCCATGGGATTTCCCAGGCAAGAATACTCCAGTGAGTTGCCATTTTCTTCTCTAGGGGACCTTCCCCACCCAGAGGTCGAACTTGCATCACTTATGTCTCCTGTCTCTCCTACATTGCAGGCTGATTCTTTACAGCTGAGCCCAAAGAAGCACAACTGTAATTGCACTGGGAAATACAAAGTAGCAAAAGTTACACCCAGAATTAACTACAGAGGGTCATGTCAGTGACAGTGTGCAAGAGAATCTTTACAGAGATAGTGAGGAACTATGTCAAATGCTAACAAGGGTTTTTTCTGGATTTGGGGATTACAAAAATCTTATAATGTCTTTATACTTTTTACACATTTTTTTTTTCATTTTTGCAGTTAAATATGTATCACTTAGGTAGAAAGTAAGTTATTAAAACACCCCCAAGAGAGATGATGGTAGAGACCAGTGTGGGGTGTTGTAGCCCAAGTCGGGGCAGAGGGCATCATGAAGCGGGGGGGCGGTGCTGGGGGAAGCCTGAAGCAGCTGATGCACAGCTGGGATGAGATGGGGTCGGCCCCGCACGGGGAGCCCTGGCAGGGAGGTTGCCAGTCATAAAGGAGGGAAACAACACAGGGAAAAGGTGCCTCATACTTGAGAAACCTGCTTTGACACATACTTTCTTTTTCTTTTCAACAATTTTTTTGAAAATTGAAAGAGGTAAACGCAGAGTTTTGCTTTTGTCTGCTTTTGCCCTTTGCTAATGGATTTTTCTAAGACTTCTGGCGCGACCACATTTATAGGTCAACCTTGGCCCTCACTTGTTTCATCTGTACCCTGCACCTTCACCCTTGCTCACCTGTCTGACCCCTGAAGGCACTGAATGTGTGATTGTGGAATGAGCTTGGAGGGCTTCTGTTACCCCAGGTGGTTGTGATCAACGAAGCTGAGTACAGAGGGGCCCAGGGCCAGGCAGGCCTGCCCTTGGCTCAGGTTTTGCAAAATGTGGTGGAAGGTTTCCGTCCTTGCTGGCGCAGACCACCTAAGCAGGTAACTCATATTTTTGTCTTTCAGGAAAGCGGATGTGCCTTGGAGAACAGTTGGCCAGGACTGAGTTGTTTATTTTTTTTACCTCACTTCTGCAAAAATTTACCTTTAGGCCACCAGAGAATGAGAAGTTGAGCCTGAAGTTCAGGGTTAGCTTGACCCTTGCCCCAGCCAGCCACAGGCTCTGTGCTGTTCCTCGAGGCTAAAGGTATTGGGGCGGGGAGAGTGAAGGAAAGCAGGAAGAATAGGCCTCCCCCCTCAAGGCACGGGGCCTGCTCAGAAGTGAGGGAACAGCATCCAGTGCCTCTAGGACAGATCATAGGAACCACACACAGAGGAAACTGCATTCAAGCTTTACCGTCTCCAGTGGGACCTTGAAGAAACAAGTTCCATTGTGAGTGATTCCATTTTCATCCAGAAGATTTAAAGTGGACAATGATTCCTTCTCCAAAGGAAAAATTGCTGTAAATATCGGAGGAAAGAATGGATTTTAAGTGGTTTGGAAATCATAAAGCACATCATAAAAGTCACAGCTCTGATCTGCCTCCTTCTGTGTCCTTCCTTAGACGAGGACTTGCGTCTGGCCTGTTGAGATGGCCTGGGTCAAAGTGGTGCCAAATGGTGGTAAGAGTTAGAAGTTGGGCCTGGGGCAGCCACTGACCTAGGCAAGAAAGGCCCTCACACTTGGTAGCACTGAGCAAGCTTATCCTGCTTCTCCCTCAGACTGGCTCCTAGGAAGTCAGCAGGGCAGGTAAATTCCTGATTGACATACAGGGTCCTATGGAGAAGCAATTTCTCTGGTTTACCTAAGGAAACACTGCCTTGGCCTTTGACACTAGAGCTAAGAGGAATATGACCAAAATAAACTAAACCTGGAAGGCAGGTTTGGGGAACAAATGTGGAAATGTTTTCTGTCTTTTATGTGCCTCTTTACCTTAAATCCCCTCTTGGGTATTTATTCCTAAGCCCCATGTTGGGTTAATGATGTGGTGGGTGTGATCTTTTCTTGAAAACTGATTGTCAGCTTTTGATTAAGTGGTCCCAGCCTTAACACAATTGATGAGCATTTTGCAGTGTGTGTTATAGGAAGAACCTTTTTTTAAATGTGTATATCTATGATAAATTTTTGCTTTGCCATTACCATCTATGGACAGAGGAGCCTGGCAGGCTACAATCTGTGGGGTCGCAGAGAGTCGGACACGACTGAGCGATTAATACACACACACACTACCATAAAGTTTTTGTATAGCAATCAATATAGCTGTAGATCATCAACTTAGAGCAATCATATATATTGCTTGCTGATCTCTTAATTCCAAATGCATTTTAAACACCATGCATTTCTACTCTCTTCCCCTCCTTACTGTTTTTGCAATATATTTTACATCTAATTGCTTATGTATCTCTACACTGCTTTTTGTGGATGCAAGTGATTTTACTACCTTGTGAGAGTCACTCAGTTGTGTCCGATTCTTTGCAACCCCATGGACTGTGCAATCCAGGGAATTCTCCAGGCCAGAATACTGGAGTGGGTAGCCTTTCCTTTCTCCAGGGCATCTTCCCAACCCAGGGATCGAACTCAGGTCCCCCGCTTTGCAGGCGGATTCTTTACCAGCTGAGCTACCAGGGAAGCCCAATCATGAACTTTTTTCTTTACTATCTTAGTCTTTTAACCTACTCACCAGTTTAAGATTGGATAGTTTCCGACCTTCACTCTGTTTGCCTTTACCATACTTTATTGTTTCTGTTTTCTTTTTATTCTGCCTACAGAAGTTCCTTTAGGATTTGCTGTAAAGTTAGTTTGGTGCTAAATTCTTTTAAATTTTGCTTTTGATTTCTCCATTAAATCTGAACATGAGCCTTTCTGAGTATTCTTGGTTGCAGGTTTTCCCCTCTCATCACCTTAAATGTAACATGCCACTCCCTTCTGACCTGCAGTTTCTGCTGAAAAATCAACTGATGATTTTATGGGAATTTCCTTGTATTTTATTTGTTGCTTTCCCCTTGTTGCTCTTAATATTCTTTTCTTTTTTTTTCATTTTGATTACAATGTGTGTGTGTGTTCCTCCTTGAGTTAACCCTGTATAGGACTCTCTGGAATTTCTGAACTTGTTGACTGTTTGCTTTCCCAGGCTAGGGAATATTTTCAGTTATTATCTTTTCAAATATTTTCTGAGGTTCTTTCTCTCTTCTGTTACCTTTATGGGACCCCTATAATGTGAATATTACAGTTGATGTTGTCCCAGAGGTCTCTTAAAGTGCTCCTCTTTATTCTGTTCCATAGCAGTGATTTCCACTACTCTGTCTTACAGCTCACTGATCCATTGTTTTCCATCATCTGGCCAGCTATTCATTCCTTGTAGTGTTTTTTTTTCACTTCAGTTATTATATTCTCCAACTCTGCTTTTTTGTTCTTTATATTTTCTAAGTATTTTTTAAACCTCTAAGTTCTCACTCTGAATGTGAGAATGTGCATACATTCTCTTCCTGAGTTCTTTGATCACCTTTACGCTCGTTACTCTGAACTTTTTCTCAGGTAGGCTGCCTGTCTCTACATCACTTGGTTCTTCTGTGATTTTATCTTGTTCCTTTGTCCCATATGTATTCCCCTGCCACCACTTTAGTTTTTATTTTTATGCGGTAGCTTTGTTATGCTTTTCAATCTTGGAGATGTGACCCTCTGTAAGAGATGTCCTATGCATCTGAGCAGAGCCCTCCCCTCTCATCACCCAAGGGTCAGGGACAAATTGGTCCCAGGATAGGGTATGGTGTACATGGTGGTTAACATGGGGCTTATAGAAAATATAGTTGTAACAGTCTATTTAAGATGATAACAGCTTCACTTACAAACTAAGCTTTTTTCTCTCCTGCCCCATTATATGGTAATGGCGCAACTTACATCTGTTTATATTGTGTATCCATTAATTAATCTTTTATACTGGAATGAAAAATGATTTCCCACCACTGTAATAGTAATATGGAATTCTGTTTTTGTCTATATATTTACATTTATCAATGAGTTTCATAATTTCTTATGCTCTTATGTTGTTTAATATCCTTCAGCTTTTATCTGAGAAAGTCTTTTGTTTCCTCTTTATTTTTGAAGGACAGCTTTGTCAGATATAGTATTCTTGGCTAGCAGTTTCCCGCCCCCCCCCCCACCCCCACACAGCATTTTAAATATATTATCACACTCCATTCTAGAGGACAAGATTTCTGATGAAAAATCTGCTTCTAGTTTCATGGGGCTTCCCTTGTACATAACAAGTCACTTTCTCTTTTGTTTCATAATTCTGTGCTTAACCTTTTAATAATTTGATTATAATGTGTCTTGGTGTGGGGCTTCTTTTATTTGGTATCCTTTAGGATTCATGGACCTGAATAGCGGTTTCTTCTCCCAGGTGTGTGAAGTTTTCAGCTATTCTTTCTTTGAATAAACTTTCCTCCCCTTTCTCTCCCCTCCTGTGCAGCTCCACTGTGTTTAGTTGCTCAGTCATGTCTGACTCTTTGAGACCCATAGACTGTAGCCCGCCAGGCACCTCTGTCCATGGGGATTCTCCAGGCAAGAACACTGGTGTGGGTTTCCATACCCTCCTCCAGGGAATCTTCCCGACCCAGGAATCAAACCGGGGTCTTCCACGTTGCAGGCAGATTCTTTACCAACTGAGGTACCAGGGAAGCCAGAGATATCTAGAGTAGAACTGTCCAATAGGATTTTCTTTGATGATGGAAATGTTCTTAATCTGCACTGTCCCTCAGGCACATGGCATTCGAGATAAGGAGTGGAGGGGGAAGAACTAGGGAAAGCATGCCCTTTCTTTTACTAGGCACCCATCACTATTATTCACATCTCTTTGGCCAGAACATAGTTAAACGGCCCACCCAGTTTTACAAGTTAATCTGCTGTGCTGTGCCAAGTCGCGTCCGACTCTTTGTGACCCCACAGACTGCAGCCCTCCACAGGCTCCTCTGTCCATAGAATTTCCCAGGCAAGAAGACTGGAGTGGGTTGCCCTTTCCTCCTCCAGAAGATCTTCCTGATCCAGGGATCAAACCAGCACTCCTGCATTAACAGGCAGATTCTTTACCAATGCCCCTGGAAAGCCCCACAAAGGAATTTGGCAAGTAGTTAATCCATACCTCCTTCCCATGCCTCCCCCTTGCTAAATGTAACAAGCTAAAGTATGGGGTTCTGTGACTAAAGAAAGAAGAGAAGAATGAATATTAAACGACAGTATCAGATTTTGAAAAAAAAAAAAATTCTAGAGTCCATGATAATGCAAATTGGGGACAAAAATGATACATCAAAAATCACTTTTACACATCTTCTCATTCACCAAAAAAATTCAAATGAAAAACAAAATTAGAATTAATGCAATTATTTTTTTCTTTACCAGTCTAAATATTTAAGTTTTTTATTTAAAGCAGCAAATAAATGTGCACTTGTACCCACTAAAAATACACATCAGACACAGAATCAGAAAGTTTATTTACTTAAAACATCTGACAACTATCATATTGGACAATCATTTATTTAAAATAATATCTTAAATACTTACAAAAATAAATCCAGTATCACTTCTATTTTTTAAGTGTCAAAGTCTTTGCCATAGAAAATAGAAAGAACCTTTTACAAACTAAAAATTACATTTAAGATACATCAAGTTTAATAACTGCACACTATTTTCTTTTATGTTTGTGCTTTACAAATTTACTTCTTTGCAATGTACAGGTTCACAATATGAATGTATGCATAAAACCACATACACACATTTTTACATAGGAATGTTATTCATTAAATACACATACAGAGAACCTAACACAGATAATATTGTGGCCTAAAAGCCATCCCATAGGGCCAGAGGAGTAGAAACAGGTATAGAAGTAGAAGTATTATTTGACATTCAACTTAGCACTCCAGTTATCAAAGATGATGATATCTTAGCAAGGGATTCTCAGTTTAATGTTTCTAGACAAGACATTAATTCTTAATGTATCTTAAATCGTTAGTTCAACAGTCTTTCTTCATTGAAAAAATACAATGAATTTCAAATATTTTGCATTACGTTAAGCAGAGGATAAACATTGTCATATGTGTACACACTTTTATTTTAAAAAGGTAAAGGAATTATTAATCTTAGAGAAAATGCTGAAAATTAAAGATCCTTCCCAAAGTGGTTTTACTTTATAATCACTGGGACATTCACTTCCTTATCAAATAGATAAATGCTGAATTTCTCTTCCCTGGTAATATGCACTCAAGCCTCACAACACAAACATGTAAAAATCATGGTTCAAGATGAATATTTATAATGCTTTACCACCCACAGGGTGTCAATCTCACTATATTAACCAGATGTGGAAAAGACTCTCACTTCTGATCAGTTCCTGGGTTTCCATATGATAATCACAATAATACAGAACTTTAAATTATGTTAGTAAGTTATTAGTATAAATACATATCGAGCATGTTAAATTCTATCAACTAGAAAAGTGATAAAACAAAATTTGCTTTCTCTCTATTTAGGAAAAAGAATCTAGTCTTACACCCTTATTTAGAAATTGCATGAATTATTTAGAAATTTCAAATATAATAACTGGAAAATTATAAGCAATTGAACTGTGAAAATTCTAATTTATTGAAGTTGATATTTTACAACAGATTTCATTAAAAGGGAGCCTGAAGAGCTTCTGAAATCTCAATTACAAGCAAGTAGTAAACACTAAAGGAGCAGATGTCTTACATTGACCAAAATATACCAAAATGCCATAATAACTGGAAAATTTTAATTAGCATGCTAAAATAGTTTCAAAGACATATTTCATTTCACTAAAAGTCACAGGCAAGCAGAGACTGTAAAAATATAGGAAAATGCAACCCAACAACATAATTGCACCAGTAAAGAACACCAAAATCTAAGAGGTAGTAAAAAGAAGTAACCCTGTTAAAACAAAATATCCTGGCAGATGCTCCCTAATCTCAGAGACCCAAATAGAGTATGAAATTCTTATATTTTCACTGATTAGAAACATTTACTGGTATAGAATCTAAAAACCAAGTATCTGAATAATACCATAAATGGAACAATACTCGTAATTTAAAAAAAAAAAAAAAAAAAAGGCTAAGAGGCTAAGAATAAAATCTTTACCAGAGGTCTATAAGCCTACCAAGTCTGGCCTACTCTGGCCAGTTTCTGCAAAGTTCTACTGAAATACAACCACACCTATTTTATTTACATATTGTGTATGGCTGCTGCTTTTATACTTTCAGCTGAGATGAATATTTGCAAAAGATCATATGGCCCACAAACATTTACTGAAATATCGACCATCTGTCCCTTTATGGAAAGTTTGCTGACCCCTGGTCTAGACATGTGCTGATCGGTATTGTAACTGTTGAACAGTTCTGGTAAAATTAACTGTGAATGTCACAACACAAGGTATTCAACTAAAAGGAATGTAAGACGCTGCTTACATCACAATTCAATTCCTTTTCATATTTGATATCGTCCTAACATTTTTTTTTTCATTTTTCTTCTAACATTGAGTATTTCCAGACTTTTATAAAAAGATTTAGTACTGTACTGTCCAACAGAGGTTTCTGCATTTTATATCTGCACTGTCCAGTACTGTAGCCACTAGCCACATGTGACTATTGAGCACTTGAAATGTGTCTAGTGCAACCAAGGACCTGAATTTTTAATTTTAATCAATTTGCCACATGTGGCTTTTGGTTACATTATTGGACAGCACAGATTTTACTCAAATTAAAATTCTAAAGTGTGACTCTTAAAAATGACTAAAAATAATGGAGTAACACCTTTGAGAAAAAGAGCTTTGGGCAGAAAAGAACTAAATATGATAAACTCAGCCCAAGACAGGTTTCTTAATTAGTAAACAAGGTAAAACTTATTCCAAATTGACCCTTCACTGTATACTCTCTTTTCAGTGAAGAGGTAAACTACTAACTCTTTTTTTTTTTTTTTTAGTAGAAGCCCTCTAATTGCTTAAAAACAATAATAATTTTATGCTTAAAACCAATAATAATTGTAATCTTCATTAATTATATTAAAATAGTGTGGGCATGTCACACAAAGTATATTTTTCAGCTTGCCTCCCATCAGAAAGCCATCTCTTAAAGTCCAAAGTCCATACCCTTAACATTTCAACCATACTATACAGAAGCCTTTGTTTATAGTAGGTACATATGAGAACTATGACCTTGTCTAAATCTGCAACATTTCCAAATAGTCACTTCTACTATGGAGAAGTCATTTCAATACAGTCAAATCTTCCAAATGTTATTTTCCACTACATGATAAAAATATACCCATTCAATGACAGAAAGGGGTCAGAGGTAATATCTGTGTATTTTTGTCAAAAAATATAACTCTTGTATAGTTCTCCATGTGCCTACCTGTCCACTATTTTTATATGGACCAGAACAGTAGTTTTAAATTGCATATAACTGATAACACATTGCAAATTAGTTACTGCTGCAACTGAGAACATTAAAATATACAAAGTCAATTTGAAATAATATAATACTCTCCAAAGACAAATGTTTGAGATGTTTACCTTATTATATCTTCCAATTATTCACACGTCCTCCCCCAGATGGCTACTTCCAAATTCTGTTTCCATATTAATCTGGCAAGATTAATTGCATACATTTGATTTTTAAAAAGCTGCTATCCAGAAACATACACTTCTTTTCAACCTTGCAGTTAGTTGACAGATACAAAATCTTTTAAGGGCACTTCTGTTTATGTGTTCTTTTGCAGTTTAATCAGCTGTCGCAGCAGGAACTTTAACAGAGAGATTTCTTCTGGTGCTGGTGATGTGCCGCTGCTGTGCTAGAAAAGACCGGGCGGGAGCACAGGCCCCCGTGTCTTTGCAAGCACCACTGCTGCTCACAAGTCTAGATTCCATCCCCAATTTCTGGAATGCTAGACTCTGAACAAAAATAAACAAACAACATGACTATTTAGAGTTTGCAAAGTGCTTTCCACCTATACAAAGTCATTTAATCCTCAAAACAATCCTCTAAAGCGGGTGTTTTCCTCACTTTATTTATAGAGAAAAATAAGAGTTCAGAAGCTAATCTGCACGTGATAATACCCATTAAGATAGGAGAAAACCAGGGCATAAAACCCAGTTTCTCTATTTCAATCCATTACATTTGAAATCTTTAAAAACAATAGCTTAAAATAATGTCCTAGAATTAAGCTTAATTATAACAACAACAACAAAAATTCCAAGCAAATGTTCATGTCGGGCCATTATTCCAGCCACTGTGAGCAGACACAGCACAAGAGAATAGCTCAGGCCAATGGTTCTTGAAATGTGGCCTGTGGATTAACACCTGCACCACTGGGAATTTAAAAGTGCGAATTATACTTATGGATTCTACCTAGACTGACTAAGAACCTCTGCAGGTATAGTGTATTTTAACAAGTCTTCTGATGCATGCTGAAGTTTGAGAACCATAGAATACTTCAAATTTACTATGGTCTAGTTGTAAATCTGTAAATGACAAATTACTGTAGTCGTGGGCTGTTGTGTTCCTTACTAAGGAAAGTCATTACTCCTCTCTCAACTAGACCACATACCACAGTTACAGCTTCAGTAGTAACCAGTACATAGTGTTACCGCAAGTGTTAGTCACTCAGTTGTGCCCGACTCTTTGCGACCCCATGGACTGCAGCCCACCAGGCTCCTCTGTCCATGAGATTTTCCAGGAAAGGATACTGGAGTGGGTTGCCATTTAAATGCTCAAAAAACACAGGCTGAGAAATGACTAAATAATGCATTATTTGGCTCTAGTATCTTCGCTAATTTATTATGTGTCAAGAGGCCATAGAGCAACAAGGAAAATAATAAATTGTCTCTGATCTTAACTAGGATGGATAACTCATGAGGGAAGGTGCTGGGAACATCTACACAATTTCTTTCAAGGTCTTGCTAAATTAAGGCAGACTTTATCAAACAGAGGAGGGAGGGAAAGAATACAGACAAAAAGTACAATGGCATGAGAGAAGAAGGCATGTTTGAGGAAGGATAACCAGTTCCACGTGATGAAGTACAGGGTTCACAGGTGGAGAGTCCAAAATTCTCTCATACTATCTATAAATACACAGATACACAGTAGCTAAGGTCGATAATGGCTATGTTATCATCTATGCTAGCTGGTTAGAATACCCAAAAGAACCATATACATCAAGAAATGCTACTCTTGAAAACATCCCACTAAGGATGACAAAATAAAATGCGTTTCAAATTATTTTATACTATTTTCTTTGTTAGGACAGACAGACAATTCTTGAAGAGCAGTGTCTGGACTACAAAAAATAAATACAATAAAGGACATACTGAGATCAGCTTTATGGATATTAAATGCTGAGCACTAGTAACACTTAATTTTGCATTATACAGATATTTGTATTTCCACAGAAACCCTTTATGAAGAACATATTAACTGCTTTAGCTCAAATGAGGCAATTTTAAAAATGTTTATGAATTGCACGAATGCTTCATGTACATTAATTTAAAGGTTGCCGGGTAATGAAATCGATTTAGTGGTTTTGAAAAAGTCAGAATCAACTAGACATTAAAATAAAATATAAAGTAAATCTGGATTATTACCAGTTTTTTTTTTTTTTTTAATAAAAGAGCATACGACAAAATACCTGAGTGCGACACACAGTCAGGGTAACTGTTCAATTATGCATAAACGTGAACATGTACTAACTTGTACAAGTTCTAATTTGTACTAATTCCTTCCACAGTTCATGGTCAAAATGTTTGATCAGCATGGTTCAGGACATCTAATCACTGGCTAAATTTCAACTCACCTTATTATACCAGGCAGAAACAATGAGTTTTTCTTCATAATCACGGAATTTTGCTACTTTACATTCACTCTGGAAAAAGATACAAGGGCTATTTAAAATCCCAGAAATAAACCCAAACTGCTAAAAATGGATACTTTTTTCATTATGCTTATGACCAAGAGAATGTGAATAATGTGCTGGGAGGCACATACAGCAGACAAAATGTAAAGCTGACTCAGGAACAGTACATGCCCAACCCCTTTAGGAAAGAGTAAGACTGACTAATAAAATCTAGGAACTTTACTAGGAGAACTGGTATTGAACAATAACAACAAAAACTGAGTGATTCTATCTAGAGAAAAAAGTAACCACTGGCTTCAGTGACAAAACAGAGCTGCACCTGTGGAGGAGTCAAAACTAAGGAGAAAAGGGATGCAGGGAAAAACAACCCAAAAAATCTTTTAAAATTTCCTATAAAGCTTAAGCCTCAATTGCTCTGTCTCAGTCCTTGGTGACTGTATACTAGACTGGCTGTGGCCCTATCTGTGTGCCACCCTAGAGACTGACATTCATTTCTTAATTATTCTGGTACAGTGGATTTTGTAATTTTGTTGAGCACCAGATATAGCTGACTCACATAAAATGTTATAATCTAAAACATCTGAATGTTCCTACAGATGCTCATGAAACAAAAAGCGTACAGGAAACAAAGGAGATAAGATGCTCTTCTGGATCACATGCACTCCAGAACTGCCCAAGGAGGATGCAGATAGACTAACCTCTGCTATAAACACTAGCTTTCTCCTCTTTACTTCTGCAGTGTGTATACAGATATGCATCCATAAATTACAAGTCCATATGCAGGGTCTTAACTGAAGACTTCCTCAGAGCCCTGTATTAGAGGCGCAGTTTTATCATCACAGCTGTTAGGGAGCAGCATGTCAAGCAACGACACTGGTGTACCTGCTCATTGGCTTTCACTGGGACGTGAATAATCAGAGTGACTTAGAGTTCAGCAATCATTCAGTTCAAGTCCCATTATTTTACAGATGAAGAGACTGATGATCAGAGAGGAAGGTGATAACTTTAACACACATTAACACTAAAGCTGTAACCTTGGCCTCTGATTTGTGTGATACTGAATGCCGCAGTACAGAGATATAAGATACAGCCCCTGTCCTCAAGACACTCTAACACACGTCACAAAGAAAGGTGCTATTATGGAATGAATTCATGAGTTCAAAGTACATGGAGTCACTATGGAGAGATCACTAACTGTGCCTGAGACATACATGGAGAGCTTTATAAAAGAGGAGATATTGAAACTGGATCCTGAAGAAGGAAGAGTTATTTCTCCTGAGAGATACCTCTATCCAGTACTTTTTACAATGCCTGACATGGCCTGGACAAGCATTTATAGCAAGTGCCACCATAAGGCTGGTGTACATGCAGGATATTAAAGTCTTCAAGACTTTAAATATTTTTACCACACTCTAACGGCTCAGAAATAACGTGAAGAAAATGATGAATATACTTCCCTAAAACACAACCTTCCTAGTTGACTTACAGGGAGAAGAAAAGGGAAGAAGAATCTGGTTAACTGAGTACAGTACCTGTTTAAAAAGATAAGCTTTGTTTCTTTTTTTTAAAAAAGTCAACTCTCATCCATCCTTTGACATTTTAAAAGGAGCATGATAGCAGAACTCTACTAGAAAGAAGGACGGTCTATATGACTGGCTGTTACAGACGGAGAGACATACAACGCGGCGGGGCACACAGGCTTGGAAAGGCCCGCCTCGTGGGCCAGTGAGATGCTCTGTCATAACCACACTGAGGGCTGAAGTGTGCTACTCTCCTAAGTTCTTGTGAAACTTGGTCATTAATGGAAAACGCTGGCAGCAGTTAATTATCAGGATTATACAGAATTAAGAGGAGATGTATGAATATGGAAATTTTACCTCCAGAATCTCAATTCTTCTCTCTTTCTCTGCCAACTGCTTTCTAAGTAGCATTATTTCAGCTGATGCTGGATTTAATTTGGGATCTAAAGTTTTTATTACCTGTTTAAAGGAAAAAAACCAAATCTCTTATGTTTACTTTGTCAAATACTGAAATATGAACACAGTCTATAAAATCAGTGTAAATAAAGTGAAACATTATCCAGAAAGTGATCCGAGTTAACTGTAGCTTATTTTATAGTCTAACTTGAATAATAAATAACATTCTAAAGAAATTCAATATTAAAAATATGAAGATACATATTCCCAAATCAAATTTCCTTTCTTCAAGACACAGCACTCAGAAATAGTTACTTAGCTTTATAAAGCTTTGAGCACTCAAGCCTTGAAATAACCCTTTTAAACATTTATCTGACTTAGATAAATTAAAAAATTTTTTTAAAGTTTAAATCAATTCAATAATTATACAATCTGCTGAATGTACATGGTTAAGAGTAACAGAAATTTCTTAGCAATAATCTTTTTTATCACCATTATCTAGTTAAATGTAATTCAATACATAAGATCAATATAATAGACATTGATGATTTTGTGTGTAAATTCTAGAGTACTCAATTATATCTATGTAAATTACTATAAGTTGAGTAAAAACAGTTTGACCAGATGTTGCTCAGAGTGAACCAACTAGGCGGTCACCTAGTTTACGAGGTGGTTTCCTACTATGGCGGGAAATCAACTCAGAAATATCAGGTGTAAATTACAAGCAAAAACAAGTTTCCAATAATAAGGTCATCTGTTTGATCTAATTACAAAACTATTTTAAAGGATTTAAAATTTACTGAAATTCCAATACTTTGGCCACCTGATGCAAAGAACTGACTCACTGGAAAAGACCCTGATGCTGGGAAAGACTGAAGGCAGGAGAAGGGGACGGCAGAGGATGAGATGGTTGGATGGCATCACTGACTTGATGGACATGAGTTTGAGCAAGCTCCAAGAGTTGGTGATGGACAGGGAAGCCTGCTGTGCTGTAGTCCATGGGGTTGCAAAGAGTTGGACACGACTAAGCAATTGAACTGAAAATTTAATGAATTCAGAAAATTTCATCTATGTTTACAGAAGTTACGGAAAACAAGACTAGAAGGTAATATCCCTAAAAATTACTGTGGTTCATTCAAAACAATTTAATAAGCACTAAATGCGGCAGGCACTATGGCAGATGGGACTACAACAGTTCACCAGAGTCAGGGGACACTCCCATATGAAGTACACATTATAAAAGTAGACATATTAGTGTTTAAATCACAATTTAATTACAAAGAACACATAAGAGTTTATTGCCTCTAAGTGCTAAAAGTATGGTTGTGACTTTTTTATATTTTCTGAGTTTCCTATTATATACACATGGTACTACTTTAACCTCTGCCCTGAAGTAGCATAAGGGGAAAAAACAAAATCATATTTACCAAAAAAGAAGCTGTTTTTTAAATGACAATATTTGATGATGGCAAGAACATGGGATTCATTGTCACTGCTTTGTCTAAGTAGTTATAATACTTTTGGAATATCATTTCCAGCATCTTAACAATGTTCTTATACTTTGACCTAATAATTTTGTTTGATAGATAAACCTAGGATTGAGATTAAGACAATAAACCAAAATAAGGGGGAACACTTTCTATATAAATATGCTCTCTGTAGCCTTATTTTTAGGAGCAAAAAAGAAAAAGACATGGAAACAAAATTTTCCCAACAATAGGACGTCGACTAGGTAAACTATGACACATCTACTCAACTGAAAGAATATCACCTAGCAAGTCTTTTATTTTGTAGTCTGCTTCATATACAAAGTGTCTTCTTTGCTGCTGCATTCCCAGTACTTAGCATAACATTAAATATTAAATTACATCTATATAACATGAGAACATCAAGTTTAAAAATACAAACCATATGATCACAACTCATATGTTTTATGATCATACAAACTAAGTGTGTGTCTGTATTATGGTAAACAATCACAGAGATAATAGGCATTGAAAAAAATGCACTGTTAAGAAAATATACCAAAAAGTTATGAGCAGTTGTCTCTGGGAACCTTACAATATATTTTCACCGAAAGCATTTATACTTTTGTAAAGGAGACACTGAACTGTGGCAGTCTGCCTGGATGTTTCACAAGCCTACCTCCCTAGAAGTTGGGAGCAGCCACATGCCTGAGTTCTGCCCAATGAAATGAAAGGAAAGTGGTTTACACCTGATCCATTGAGTATCTCCCATGAAATCTTGGCTGTCTTCCCCAATACACAGTTGGACAATGTCCAGTGAGTCTGAGAACTCCATACTGAAGAAGGCGGAGCCTCCATCAGCTTGGGACTCTACATGATTGCGTGGAGTAGAGCCCCTCCTGTACTGATCAAGAAGTAAACCTTTACCTTGTTAAGCCTTGAGGTCATGGGGTTTACCTGCTGCTGCAGGTACAATAACATTCTTTGAAAATACTTATAGTTAATGAAGAATATATATTCATGGAAATAAAAGATTTTATGAAAACAGTACTTACAAATATTTAAGAAAAAGTATGAAATAAGGAAAAGAATAGTCTGGTGGACAGTAGACAAGTCTTTAGTTGTCTAATACAGACAATGCTAAAACAATTTAAACAAGTTTTCAAAACAGCAAATGTTAATTGTAAGAGCTAAAGATTACATTACTTACAGTAGTCATTTTCTCCAGTGAGGTTACTACAACATTTAAACTGTCCCTATGAAGTCATGTGCAGTTATTGCACCTGTTTCTATTTACTGAATAAAAGAAGAGAATTTTATGCAGAGCCTTAAAATACTGCTAATATGTCTGCCCTGGAAATAGGGACCTGACTGGCAAGGCAGGGTGGTAAGGAGCAAAGCAATGTGACATAGATCCATGAAGGTGGGTATGGATCCCATTAGAACCCAAGTCACAAAGACTAAAATGCTGGAAGACAAGCCACTCACATTTCTTGCTTTCTCTAAGTACATTTTGTATCTTTCCTCCATTGCTTTCATATCTTCATCTTTCTTCTGAAGAGCAGCTTCAAGCTCATTGATCTTTTGTACTATTGTTGAAAAAAAAAAGAGACACGTCCAATTTGAAATACTCCCTCCTCACATAAAAAGATTACATGTATTTTCTAAAGACTGATAAAGAGAAATATTTTATTCCTTCTTTATAGTGATTTCTTCTCTAAAACTTTTGAACTACACACAAGACATCTCTGTTCATTCTGTATTATTTTTTCTTAAAAATATCAATAATCTGCGTTACCAAGCTATGTTTCTCCTTTCTAGCAAGTATTTCAATGAGCAAATATGCTTATAATTTAAGCACAACCATCACAAAATAAAATGTTCTTTCTACATATTTGAAGTTCATTTTAAACTGATTACAAATTTTATTTACACTTCCATATTACTAATTCTATTACATTTTACAATGTTTGATACTCCTATATATCATTCAGTTTATTTTGTAGATTTACTTTTTGCTATAAGATATACTCATTTATTAATTACTTAAATCACTGAAAATTATTAATGATTTTTATTTGCAACGTATTTATCTTTGCATTGCCCAAAGACTAATATGCACAGTTCTAGCATCCTTCAACTAAAAAGGTATTTTTTTGTTTTTTTTTAAGGCAAGTCTTTAGATAAAGTCTGATTCAGGTTTTTACAGATACCTACCATTCTGGTTTACATCTGGCTGGAGGTCTTCAATGAGCTCTTGTTTCTTCTGTAGTTCTTCGTGGACCTCTGTTAGTTTTTCCCTAAGTAATGGAAAGAGCATGGAGGTTTGGAGTCAAAGAGACCTAAGAATGAAAACTGGTTTCTGCCATATCACATTTGTGGACTATGGACAAGTCACTTTCTGATCCATAGTTTCCTCATCTGTGAAATGGTAATAATACCTGGCAAGTATTCTAAGGGTTGGTTGTGAGGATGTAAACTGCCTGACACATGGTGAATGGCAAAAATTGTAGTTTTTTTCCCCCGGCCACCCTAACTTACCTAAGAAAGTTAAAATAAATATTTCACAGGTTAAACACCCCACACTGCCTGGCAGGCTACAGTCCGTGGGGTCACAAAGAGTTGGACATGACTGAGAGACTAACACTTTCACTTTTCCTTTCCACATAATCTAGTTATGATAATTATCCATTTTATAAATTCTTCAAATGACACTAGCAATTGAAAAATGTAGGAGTTCGGGATCGTGAGCAGGCAGGTTGATTCTTTTACCATGTTTTTCTTTTCACATTTTGGTGACAGTGCTGAACATTCAGTTGCATCAGGGTTTTTATTTTTTATAATAAACAAAATCAGAAAATGGTATTAATAACCTTTTACAATAAAATCCTTCCCCTCTCACATTTGAAATGAAGTTATCAGTTTTACTTACATATGAGCTTCCAACTTCTGCTTTAGTTTGCTGGACTATAAAAATTAGAAAAAGTTGCTGTAAGATAACTATTGTGACAAAGGGAAGTCTTCCAGACATCAAAATCTCTTTACCTCCTTTTGAAGATGGATTATATAAAATAACAAATGTTTTAAAAACTTTTATTTCTAATAACATACTTTCAAAACATAAAATTTTAGGTACATTTTTACTTCAAAGAAGAAAGGAAAGAGAACAGAAAATTAAATTAGGCATAGTGCAAGAGTAGAACGAAAAATGCTCTGTATTTCTAAATATAATGAAAGTAAAATTTGAAGTGGAAGAAAAATAGCAAATGCAAGCTGAATGTGATATATTGAGGAGTATCAAACATTTAAACATCTAAAGAATTATCCATCTAAAATATAAAATTTAAGATTTTAGACCTTCACTGAAGAACAGACTTAAAAAACTAAATTATCTTTCTAATAAAACCTTACCGTTGAATGCAATCACTTCTAATATTAACATCAAAATGAAGCAACTGGATTTCGTTAAAAAAATTTTTTTTAAAACACAAAATTTCCTCTTTAAAAGAACAGGAATTTAAGTGGCAATAGTAGTTCGGTATCATCTACCAAATAGATAGAAAACTTTAAAATATATAATCTGAAATGAATTTTTGATACCAATAATTTTTGTGGTTGTTTTTGGCTGAACCACACAGCATGCAGGGTCTTAATTTCCTGACCAGGAACCTGTGCCCTTTAGTGGAAACATGGAGTCTTAACCATTGAGCCACCAGGAAAGCTCTCCAATAATTTTTTTATAGTGATAAATTTTAAATCTTTAAAACACTATGGTCCAAAATGTACTATCCCAAAATGATCCCACTTTAAAAATATTCTCTACTGTGGCTTAAAAATATTTGTATTAGAGAAGTACGATACCGTATATATGCACATATGAGATGCCGCCATGCATGAGACGATTTCTATTTTCCAAGCCCCCAGGGAAGAAAGAGAAAATCATATAAAGCATATAAAAGACAGAAAGGAAACTCAACTCTTTCAATCTGCCTTTTCATCTTATTTACTCTCACTCCATAGATTTCTCCCCCATCAATACAGGTATGTCACCTAACATTCTATCCAGTCAAAACCTATCTAACACACCCTATCTTTTTGTTGTTGTTTTAGTTAAACACATTCTTCCTCAATTATTACTTCTTCTTCTCTCTGCACAGACATCAAACTAGGGAAACACTGCTATGTCTACTCAGTTACACTGTTTGATCTCTTTTAGGTTCTCTGATCTCTATACCCTCATAATTATTGACCATAAAACCATTAGAAATGGCAAGGCCACGAGTCTGTATGAAAGGAGGGAAGAATTAAGGGCAAATGTACTTCAAGACTGCTTAAATTTCTATCCTTTGGAGGCTGGTGTGACCTACTATTTCCAGAGTAGTCTTTTGGCAGAAATCACTTTCTCACTCTCTCTTTTCCTCAATTCTGACTGCTAATTACTCTTATTAGGGTTTTACTCAAGCCAGTCCTGTAGGGATCCCAGCACTACTGTGAAGGTTCAATTGTAGCATGCTATCAATCAGGAATTACATAAATCTAAGGGGTGGCTGTTGAAGAACAGCAGAGACAAATCACTTTCCAATCCATATTACTGATTTATAGGCTCCAAACTGGCAAAGTCACTGCATCTGTTATGCATATATATACGGTATTTAAGGGTACCCCCAATGATAAGGGTATTATTTTCAAATATAAGATTAATTTGGGCATCAGGACCAATTAGAGAGAGTTCACACAGAACAGAAGTATCATAATTTTTAAGTTACTTACACTTTCGCCTTCAGACTTGGAGCCTTGTTCTTGTAAAGACTTCTGGAGGTCCTCAATCTGCTGCTGCAACTCTCGGATTCGCTCTTTGCTCAGCCTATTATAAGATGGGTTACACGTGTTTATTTGTACTGAAAGCCAAAATAGTGAAGGATTCCTGCATGTGTGCTAAGTTGCTTCAGTCAAGTACAACTCTTTGTGACCCTATGGACTACAGTCTGCCAGGCTCCTCTGTCTACTGGGATTCTCCAGGCAAGAATACTGGAGACAGTTGCCATGCTCCCACCCAGGTGATCTTCCCCACCCAGGGATCAAACCCACACCTCCTGCATTGCAGGAGGATTCTTTACCTGCTGAGCCTCCAGGGAAGCCAGGTGCATTTATGCAATTTAACTCACAGAGTATGCATTTAATAGCAACAACCAAAGCTGGACAACTACCTGTGGCTAGATATATGTTATAGTAAACTACTTTCAAGGAAATATCCTTTAAAAAAAGATATTTTTATCCTAAAAACATATATGTCCACATTTAAAAGTTTAAGGTACTTAATGAGTCAGTGGCAAAAGCATGACATTTCTGCAGTGAACTCACTGGAATAAAAATGATAAAACTAGCTCAGTTTTCCTTCAGTTGTATTTTTAATGAATGGAGACTAGGTTTCCGTTTCTTGTTTCAGATTTCACAGGGTATTGCAAGAAAAGGAAGGCCACCATTCTCCAACCATTCCTTCATGACTTGAGAGACGGGCACTAGCAAGTAGTGCAGCCTTTTAACTTGGCAAATCTCATTCTTTAAAACCCTGCTTAGTCATTACCTCTACTGAAGCTACCAGCAAGACAGTATCTGTCTTTCTCCTCATATACATGACAAAACACCCCCTGCTCACTATACTACTACATTTTTCCATTGTTATATATATTACATAACGTAATAATTACCTATTCACATGTCTATCTTCCTATATTAAAAGCTAAAACTTAGCATCTCCAGTGCTGATACTTAATTATATAAATTAGCAATATTTAATGGTCTCTTCGGGTTTCCCTCGTGGCTCAGCTGGTAAAGAATCCGCCTGCAATGGAGGAGACCTGGGTTCGATCCCTGAGTTGGGAAGATCCCCTGGAGTAGGGAAAGGCTACCCACTCCAGTATTCTGGCCTGGAGAATTCCATGGACTGTATAGCCCACGGGGTCACAAAGAGTCGGACACGACTGAGTGAATTTCACTTTCAATAGTCTCTTCAGGAAGCTAAAATGCTATTTTTCTTTTAACTACAGTTGATGTAATAGTACACGTACAAGTTGACAGACAAGGTTCAAGTGTCAAAAATTCCTAGTGATCTCTCAGATCCAATAAAGGTATGTCAAACAAATCCAAATACTTTTATTGCCAGTATGCTATTTGTAAGACGCAGGATAGCAATAGTGGTAACAGCACAGACTCTGAAGTCTGATTGACAGAAGGTTCAAATGCAGGATCCAGAACTCACTGGCTGTGTGATATGAGCAAGTTTCTTAATGTCCTTGCACCCTCCGTTTCCTTGTTCATAAAATGAGATGATCATAGTTACTACTTCATAGAGTTATTATAAGAATTTATGAATATCAAAAAGAGCTTAGAAGCTCACTGGTAAGCACCACATGTTGTTGTTGTAGTATAGTCACTACATCGAGTCTGACTCTTTGTGACCCCATGAAATGTGGCCCTGCCAGGCTCCTCTGTTCATGAGATTTCCAAGGGATCTTCCCGACCCAAGGTTCAAATCCACATCTCCCACATTGGCAGGTGGGTTCTTTACCAATGAGCCACCAGGAAAGCCCAAGCACCACATAAACATTATTTTTTAAAAATATTTATAACTTTTAAGCACCTCACTGGTATCAAATAAATACACCATTTCTTTTAAACACATTATCTGTAATCTTCATTACAACCTGCAAATAGGTGCCATCTGCAACTTATATCTGAGGATACTAAGTGTGAATTTAAGTAAACACCCAGTTAAGTAAAGGTGGCATTCAAATTTGATTCCATAATCTATGTACCATCTGTGCATGGGACTGCAGTTGAAACCCAGATTGCCATTTATTCATTTGTTAAATTTTCTGTCATTTTTGAAGATATATGAATGAAATTCAAGAGTAAGCAAACTACTTAACAAAGTCTGCTAGGAATAATGGGTAGTGAGAGATGAAAAACCAAAAACTGAAACTCCCACAAATCCTAATTATTTGAACTACAATGACATCTTCCACTTCTGTGAATCAAGACTCTGAGTTTAGGCAGTTGAATGGCGATGGTCATCGTTATGAAGGAGGGCATCAGTCACCTCTGCTCCGTCTCTAGTTCATTCATCTTGCGGTGCTTCTGTTCCAGCTGCTCCTGAAGCTCCTCAATACGCTCATTCTCAGTACCTTCCTGCTGTAATCGAAGCATCTTATTTTCATGTTGCAGTCGAATGAACACCTCCCTGAGGTTAAAAATCAAAATTTCTTTTTAAGTTTTTTAAATATAAGAGTTTAAAAAATTCTTTAGCTTTTACAAAAGAAAATTTCTATCTACTCAACAGCTGTCATTTTGAAATGTTACTAAAGCCTTCTAGAAGTTTTTCTTTTAAAAAAAATGTACACTGTAAGACTATGTCTCAAAAAACAAATAGTAAATTTTTAAAGGTACAAGATTACAGATCAATAAATGTTTATTATGCACTCTCTAAGAGATAATATGAATCATTTTTCTTTGATAATTTAGAAACTATTCACATTAAAGTAATACACAGCACATCCTCAGAAAACATATGAAGAAAAAGCAATAGATTTAAGAAATTACAGTCTGCCTAAAATTTTTAAATATACTTTTATGCTAATGACTGTCTTTAGAATTTGGTTTCTAGAAAAAATTTTATTAAATGTATATATTTTTTTTAATGCAAATGATAGGAATGGTGTTAAATGAAAAATAATGCTGCTGCCCTCCTAAATCCCATTACCCAAAAGCAACTAATTTCAATTAATCTCAATTTCTGTTCTTCTGAATGCCAGCATGATAACTTTAAAAATATAGGCTCATAGGGCTACTTTTAAATGATTAATATCACTGGATATTACTAACTAAAAAGTACAAGTTAGGTTCCAGCCCAGCTTGTATGGAGCTCTATCTTAACAGCAAAAAACTGAACAAAGTGAAAATCAACAACTTATAAAAACTATGAAAAATGCAAGAATTCAGACACAAAAGGCCACATATTGTATGGTTCCATAAATATGAAATGTCCATAATAAGCAAATCCACAGAGATAAAGAGTAGATTTCTGGTTACCTGGAGCTGGCATTGGAAGGGAGGCAGGAATGGGTATTTTTGGGGGAGGATGAAAATGTTCCAGAATTAGATAGCAATGATGGTTGCACAATTTCTGTGACTACACTAAAAAGTACCAGACTGCCCATTTGTAAATGCATGAATTATATCTCAGTAATAAAGAGTAGGATTTTAAGTAATTAATAACTAAAACTGTTGCCACAAAAAGGAAAAGAAGACCATAAAAATACCAGATAAGTCAAATAACCAGAAGTAAACACAGCAGTAAAATACCAAAATAAAAGTTGGGTCAAGAGGAACCTCTAAAACGTGTATTTCAACTCTAGCTTACACTGTCCTGCAATTGACAGATCATCTCCTACTTTCTTCCACTGCTGGGAATTTGAAAACTATGTATTAAAAAGGGTTTCTAGAGTTTAAGAAAGGAAATTCCTGTCCATTAACTAACAGTCATTTAAAAATGATACCAAAGAGTTTAAGGATAGAAAAATAAGTTCTACCCAATAAAGGCCATATTACAAAGAACCAGAATATGTTATTCAGCTAAAAGTGAAATTTTATTTCTGGTAAATTTTTAAACTGGCATAGTAGCAATAACAGCATGATTTGGAAAGTATAAGCAGATGAGAAGAGGTATTTTCAAGCTCTATGATTCATAAAATGAAAATAAAGACAGAAAATTATGAAAAGAAGAATTCAAAAAAAAAAAAAAAAAGAAAAGAAGAATTCACATTTCTAATATTAAGTATGGGTTGTCAATTGATAAAAACAAATTTACCTATATTCCACTGGCATAATCTCGGCAGCAAGATTCTCATAACTTTTTGTAACAGATGCATCTAAACAATATCAGCAACAAAAAAATAGATTAACATCTCATTACATCTACCATTAAAAAACCTTTTCTAAATGCAACAAAATCCACCTGCTTGGTTTAGGTGATCCTGTTGTACTTGTGAACATCGGAGCTCTTCATTTGTTTCTTTCAGAGTGTCACGCTGTTCTATTAGTCTCTAAAAAAGAATTATTTATATAAGCAAAATATTTAATTCTGTCCAAAGGCAATGTACTTTATAATTAAGATCATTTATCTTAATATGTTAATTTGATAATTGTTCCCTACTTAGTTAAAAATGACAATGTTTTAGTTTTAATGCTAAGGGGTAACTTTCTCTTGTGTAAATCACATAAATAACAAGATTTTATACAACACAAAGCTTGTGATTTTCCCAGTAGATAGCTTACCTTTGAGCCAAATGAATGTAATTACACAACAGAGTACAAAAATGTAACTGTAGAGTAATAAAAGCTCGTGGACTTTGGAGGCAAACACAGCATGGCGTGAATTCAGTTTTACTATTTTCAGTTGTATTATTTAAGGCAAGCTACTGACTCTTTGCCTTTAGATCTTTATCATCAAAACAGGGACACTGATTCATAAGCCCCTGAAAGGTGTTCTGAGTAGTGAATGAGAAGTTTGTCTAATATCTAGAACACAGTCTGGTGTGTAAGAGACGCAAGAGACTTGTTATTTCCTTCAATTACTGTAAACAGCATACTGGAAGTATGAATCTGTGGAAAAACACTATCTCCCAGGGATAGTATGCTAGGACTTCATGTCATTAGCTATTTTACTTTACTGGACTGGATGCCGGACTAGATAAAGCACAAACTGGAATCAAGATTGCCATGAGAAATATTAATAACTTCAGATATGCAGATGACACTAACGTTGTGGCAGAAAACGAAGAGGAACTAAAGAGCCTCTTCATGAAGGTGAAAGGGGAGAGTGAAAAAGCTGGCTTAAAATTCTACATTCAAAGGGCGAAGATTCTGGCATCCAGTCCCATCACTTCATGCAAATAGATGGGGGAATAATGGAAACAAGGACAGACTTTATCTTCTCAGGCTCCAAAATCACTGCAGATGGTGACTGCAGCCATTAAAACTAAAAGATGCTTGCTCCCTGGAAGAAAAGCTATAACAAACCTAAACAGCATATTAAAAAGCAGAGACCAAGGCTTCCCCAAAGGAGGGACTTTGGTGAATGGTGTGTACATCCCTGACCTGTCTGAAGATGTATCTGCTGCCTTGGAGGATATGCAAAATCAAGTGAAAGCCATGTCTAATGAACTGTTGTTATAGTAATCTTGATCATACTGCTTTGTGGGCCCTGCTTCCTACAATGCCTTGTGAATTTTGTAACCCAGAGGTTGACAGCATTCTCTCATGTGGGTGGCAGGAGGGCTAAGGTACAATATCTCAATAAATGATGCTCGTTATGGAAACTAAGAGCATCAAGAGGGGGGAATGAAGAAGGAATTCATAGGGCCTGGACTCCATCTCAGGCCTGTCTGTGCTGATCGTGCGCGGCCACCTCTCCAGTGGACTCTGAACTCTGTGCTTAGTGCCTGTGGGAATGACAATGGAAGGATAAGACCCCCCTCTGGGCAGGGGAATCTTGAAGCAGAGAAAACAGACACTAATCACCCCTGTCTCCGGACACTATCTATCAGAATGTAAGCACAGGCTTATCAGTTATTAACTACTTGGAATGTAACTGTGGGCTTATTGATTATTGACTGTTTGAACACATAACACGTGAATGATGGGGTTACTGTAGTTGTATTTACCCTTCCTTTGTTTATGTAAGTCTCAAGGGAATTGGGGTAGTGGGTTTGGTAGTATAAAAGATTTTCACAAATGCTGGTCGGGGTCCTTGGCTAAGAGGAGACTCTGCCTTGGGCCCGCCGGTGTAATAAACTGCACTCCACTAAAAAAAAATAAATAAATAAAAAAATAAAAAGCAGAGACATTATTTTACTGACAAAGGTCCATATAGTCACAGCTATGGTTTTTCCAGAGGTCATGTATGGTTTTGACAGTTGGACGATAAAGAAAGTTGAGTGCCGAAGAATTGATGCTTTTGAACTGCAGTGTTGGAGAAAACTCTTGAGAGTCCCTTGGACTGGAAGGAGATCAAACCAGTCAATCCTAAAGGAAATCAGGTCGGAATATTCATTGGAAGGACTGATGCCGAAGCTGAAGCTCCAATACTATGATGTGAAGAACTGACTCACTGGAAAAGACCCGGATCCTGGGAAATAATGAAGGCAGGAGGAGAAGGGGACAACAGAGGATGAGATGGTTGGATGGCATCACTGATTCGATGGACGTAAGTTTGAGCAAGCTTCAGGAGTTGGTGACGGACAGGGAAGCCTGGTGTGCTACAGTGCATGGGGTCGCTAAAAGGTGTACACGACCAAGCCACTGAACTGAACTCATTTTATTTTACAGCTGACAGTCAATGACAAATTTCTACACTCTGGAAAAAAGGCTCAGGTTTAAATGATTTTTCCAGAACCTGAAAAGTAACATAAAATTGTATTTTAAATTTTAAATGTTACTATATTTCAGATCAATAAATAAAACCCTATTAGGTCCATTATGTGGCTCAAATCAACAGTAAATTGGTAACTGATTCCAAGGGTCCTTAGGCCAGCGTGTACAGATGCTCTAGGGATCTCTGAACACGGTAAATTATAACTACAGTCAGGCATCAGGACCCCTGTAAATCTGTTCCTTCATAAATGCAATGTGAACACTAGCAATTTGTCAAAATCAACTTTTCAAAAAGTATGAAGATTAATCAAAGGTCTGCCATATCTGAGGAACACTTATTAAAGAAAATGTGCTAAACCTCAGAACATGAGCTTTTTGTTCTTTTAACTATCCTGATTACTATCGCCCTCTCCCCAACCCTGGAGTAGCCTTGAGTAGCTTTGAAAAGCAGAGGTTACCACCACCTGGAGGGGCTGACTAGCTATGAAACTCTTCTTAAAAAGCCCCATGCTTCGAAAACTATCACTATTTGATGTGTCCGGCAGCACCTTGGAGAAATCCCAATCATGCTTTTCATTATTTGAGCTAATTTGGTGCTTGCTGTGCAGGAAAATATTCCTTAGGCATCTGTAAAAACAATCATCAGCAACTGCTTTCATTATAGCTGCTGAAGGCATGATGCCAGTTAAGGCAAACAAGACTCTTGCCAAAAATTTACCAGGAAGAGCTGAGAAACATGATATCCATAGAAGAGGTTAAAAGTCCTGATATATGGAGATCCAGGAGATCAGCTATGCACAGAGCTGTGCGCATGCCCAGAAATACCCCGAGAGGACCCCAATGTCTCAGCTCTGGAAAAACTTGAAGCATAAAGGCAAAGGCAGAGTTGTAAACTTTCTAAGAATTGAAGATATTTTCCAAAATAAATACACATTGAGTCCTTTGGCAAAGATTGGGAGATCTATGGAAACAGCTGACAAATCATTAACTGATCACAATGGTTACTGAGCAGAGAATTTAGTGGCTGAACATTACAAAGAAAAAAAACTTTATGGAATTAGTCCAAAAGAGTCACTAAAAAACCAGCAAAAAACAAAAACCCTGAGGTTGGGGGAAAATCTGATTTCCAGAGTTGAAACACATTATTATTTTTCAACAACAACAACAACAACAAAAAAAAAAATGCAAAGAAATAGAGAAATTCCTATACAGGGAAAAAAAAAACAAAAGTTAACAGAAAGAGTCAATGAGATAACACTAGTGGGTGGACATACTAGACAAAGACTTTAAGTGTGGTAAAACCAAAAATGCAGGAACATTTTCTCAACATATGTCAAGGCTGTATATTGGCACTGTGCTTATTTAACTTATATGCAGAGTACATCATGAGAAACATTGGGCTGGTAGAAGCACAAGCTGGAATCAAGATTGCCAGGAGAAATATCAATAACCTCATGACAAATATGCAGATGATACCACCCTCATGACAGAAAGTGAAGAAGAACTAAAGAGCCTCTTGATGAAAGTGAAAGAAGAGAGTGAAAAAGTTGGCTTAAAACTCAACATTCAGAAAACTAAAATCATGGCATCCAGTCCCATCACTTCATGGCAAATAGACTGGGAAACAGTGGAAACAGTGGCTCACTTTATTTTTTTGGGCTCCAAAATCACTGCAGATGGTGATTGCAGCCGTGAAATTGACACTTACACCTTGGAAGGAAAGTTATGACCAACCTAGATAGCATATTAAAAAGCAGAGACATTACTTTGCCAACAAAGGTCTGTCTAGTCAAGGCTGTGGTTTTTCCAGTGGTCATGTATGGATGTGAGAGTTGGACTAAAAAGAAAGCTGAGTGCTGAAGAATTGATGCTTTTGAGCTGTGGTGTTGGAGAAGACTCTTGAGAGTCCCTTGGACTGCAAGGAGATCCAAGCAGTCCATCCTAAAGGAGATCAGTCCTGGGTGTTCATTGGAAGGACTGATGTTGAAGCTGAAATTCCAATACAGTAAGAGACAAGAACTATGTGTCATACCACTGGCCCAGAAATAGCAGTTGACAAAATACAGAACTCTTTCAGGATAAAAACATGAAACAAATTAGGAATTAAAACTTCTTTAACCTGACAGAAGGAATCTACAAATAAAATCCACAACTAATAAGACACATAATGGTAAAAGAATGAATGCTTTCTTCCTAATATTGGAAACAAGAGAAAGATACTCTCACCTTGCCATTTCTATTAAACAAAGTACTGAAGGTTCTAGCCAGGATAATTTGACAAGAAATAAAAGACATTCAGAATGCAAAAGAATAAATAAAACTATCCATATTTACAAATGTCCTGATTTTGTATATAAAAATACTAATTCACTAAAAACTATTAGAAATATTAAGGGAATCCAACAAGGATGTAAGTAAAACACAAGACCAATGTCCAAAAGTAAATTGTATTTCTATAGTTAGCACTGACAGAAAGAATAAAACACTCATGAGTAGTTCTATAAGGTGCAAATCTTACAAAATGAAAACTACAAAACATTGTTGAAAAAAACTAAAGACATAAATATATGGAATGTTATGCCATATTAATAGATCAGAAAACATAATGCTATTAAGGTGGCCAGGTTTCCAAACTGATCAACAGATTCAGGAAATTCCTATCAATATTTCAATCTGGCTATTTTGCAGAAACTAATCTGACCCTTAGGTTTATATGAAATGCTAGAGACCCAGAATAACCAAAACAATAGCTTTCCAAAGAAAAAGTCAGAGAACTTATTTCAAATGAGTATATTTTCCAATTTCAAAACTTAATACAAAGCTGCAGTAATCATTACAGTGTGGTATTACCATAAAGTTAGACATATATATCAGTGACCATTCAAAATCCGGAAATAAACTCTAACATTTGTGGCCAAATGATTTCTTTTTACTTTAAGAAAATTAATAGGCTTTAAAAAAAAAAAAAAACCTGAACAGAAAATACAAAGTTCCCATCATCCCCTCACCCAACTCCCCAGTTTCCCTTATTATTAACATCTTGCATTAGTGTGGTTACTTGTAAGAAGTGATAAGCCAAAAGTGATACACTGTTATTAACTGAAGGACATAGTCTACATTAGGGTACATTCTTTGTTTCACTTTTATGAGTTTTGACAAAGGTATAATATAGCCATCATTACAGGACCATGTCAACTGATTTTTTTTTTTCTATTTATTTTTTTTATTAGTTGGAGGCTAATTACTTCACAACATTTCAGTGGGTTTTGTCATACATTGATATGAATCAGCCATAGATTTACACGTATTCCTAACAAGAGTATCAAGAATATTCAGTGGGGGAAAGAACAGTCATATCAACAAATGGTGCTGGGACAAATGAATATCTAAACACAAAGGAAGAAAGTTAGAAACCTATCTCACACCACATAAAAATGAATTCAATATCGATCACAGAGTAAATACAAGAGCTAAAAATATAAAACTCCTAAAAGAAAACAGAGGAATAAACCTTTATAACCTTAAGGTTACCCAATGGTGTCATAGAAACACCACCAAAAAAACACAAAAGAAGAAGCAGATAACTTTGTTTTCATGAAATAAAAAACTATTCTGCTGCTATACATACACACACACACACACACACACACCATTTAAAAATTGCAAAGATGACTCACAGAATAGGAGAAAATATTTGCAAACCATGTATCTGACAAGAGATTTGTATCTAGAATATATAAAGAACTCTTAGAACTCAAAAATAAAAAAGTAAGCAATAAACAAAGCATGGTCTAAAGAATTTGAAGAGGCACTTCTCAAAGAAATAAAATCAGAAATGGTCAGTAAGTTCATGAAAAGATGTTCAACATCATTTGTCATTAGGGAAACATAAATCAAAACCACAATGATATACTACTTCATACCTATTAGGATAGCCAAAATTAAAATTCAGTATGATTTGACAAGAATTGGGAGAAATTGGAATCTTTTACAAACTGCTGGCGAGAATGAAAAATGGTTCATTCACTTTAGAAAAGTCTGGTAATTCTTAAAAAAGTTAAACACCTACCATATGACCCAGCAATACCATTCCTCAACACATATTCAAGAAATGAAGACATGTGTCCACATAAAAACTTGTACATAAATGTTCAGAGCCCCATTATTCATTTAATAGGCAAAATGTGGAAACAACCCAACTGGACTTTGTTTCCACTGATGAACAGATAAATAAAATGTGGTATATCCATATAATGGATTACTACTCAGCGATAAAAATGAATGAAGTACTGATACATGCTACAACACTGATAAACCTTGAAAGTATTATGCTAAATGATGGAACCCAGTCACAAAAACCGCAAAGGGTATGGTTATATATTCTGGACAGATGAGGCAAATTCATAGACAGCAAGTAGATTAATGGTTGCTAAGGCTGGGGAAAGAGGGACCAGATGCAGAATAGCTGCTATCAGGCACAGGGTCTCCTTGGAGTGATGATAGAATTCTAAAACGATGATGGTTTCCAACACTGAATACACTGAACACCACTGAACCATAGCCTTAAATAGGTGAAACGTATAGTATATAAATTATAACCTAATAACGTTTTCAAAAATTGCATCTGTGGTCCTTGCTTTCAAGGAGTTGACAGTCCAGAACTGGAACACATGCACTGAGACATGACTTCATCTTACCATATCAAGAAAACTTACAAAACTGCATAAAGATTTTCTACAAGACTTTCTTTTACATCACTAATTTCAATTTGGAGAAAGAAGAACTGGTTACATCATTTCCATTCTTAAAACAGCGAGGGTAATATTAAAACTAAAACAGGACATACATATTACACATCAATTATATTTATGTTTACCTCTTTTTCCTTAAGTAAAGCTTCGTGTTTTTCTTCAAGCCGCTTCATTTCAAATGCTAGTGTGTCCGCCCTTTTGGATTCAGAGGAAAGTTTAACATGAAGATCCTGAACCTTTTATCAGAAACAAAAGTAGAAAATAAGAGTATATAATATTGATAGCATTTCAGAGATCAATAAATGAAAAACTGAAAATAAAATTTATAGTAAGATTATAGTCTAATTCTAAATATTCGTGGAAATGGCATGTAAATAAAAAAATTAACATGTTTTAAAATACACAAATAATAATTTAGAAAAAAAAATATCAGTCTTCTACTGTTTCTCTAGGGTGTTTGATAAATAGCAAAAGAGAACATTTTAGGTTATAAGTCCAATCTCTAGGTATTTATCCCTGGTTATCAGAAATGTTACTGAAACAATAAAATATTCCAATAGTATACAAGCTCAGAAGCTAATAAAAATACCACAAGGGAAGCCCAATAATACTGGAGTGGGTACTTTATTCTTTCTCCAGCAGATCTTCCCAACCCAGGAATCAAACTGGGGTCTCCTGCATTGCAGACAGATTCTTTACCAACTGAGCTATCAGGGAAGTCAAAAAGACCTAGAAAACACAAATTCAATGATCAACTCTTGAATTAAAATTACAGACAGAAGATACTTGTGATAATAAGGACACAACTGACTACAAATAGTGTTTATTTGGGGCTTTCTGGGTAGCTCAGCGGGTAAAGAATCCACCTGAAATGCAGGAGACTCCAGTTTGATTCCTGGGTTGGGAAGTTTCCCTGGAGAAGGAATAGACTACCCCCTCCAGTATTTCTGGGCTTCCCTGGTGGGTCAGATGGCAAAGAATCCACCTGCAATGTGTGAGACATGGGTTCTATTCCTGAGTTGGGAAGATTACCCTGGAGGAGGGCATAGCAACCCACTCCAGTATTCTTGCCTGGAGAATCCCAATGGACAGAGGAGCCTGGCGGGCTACACAGTCCATGGGGTCGCAAAGAGTCAGACACGACTGAGTGACTAAGCACAGCACAGCGTTCAGTCACCACTACATCCTTCTAAAGGAGTGAAAGGTACACTCTTTCAATTTTATTGATTTAAAAAATTTAGATATTTTCTTACCTGTCTCTTGTATGTTTCTAATTGTGTGCGTGCAGCATTTGCCTTCTTTAATTCCTCTTCTAAGCTGACTGTATTATGCATGTACATCATGTTTGTTTCCTGTAAAGTTTTCACCTGCTTGCGAAGGTCATTCAGATCTTGTAGCTTCTGACGATATATCTCAACTGTAGACTCCAGTTTATTTGCTTTATCAGAGGTAGCTCTATAATAACAAAGATTAAACATTACTGTGTAAAAACAAGTAAATGCACATAACAGTGTTATTCTGGCTGTAAAACGAGTCTTCCAAATGAACTATCAACTGGTTAAAAAAAATGAGGGGGACAGAGACAAGAAATCATTAGCTTTGTGAGAAATCTTGAAACGGCCTCAGAAAGTTCAACCCTTCTGTTATAAAGTCATCAAAATAAAATGCTCGAAATCTGACACACTGTATTATCAAACTATTCTACAAATCACAACAATGTACAAAAAAAGAATGGTTTTATAAATACAGCTGAACAATTCTGAGCTGCCTGTAAGCTTACAGGCCAGTTGTGCTCTGTGTATAATATCTAATGCAGTTTAAGTATTTGATATATTCAGGAAGCTGACTGAATTTATAATTTGTTTGGCAAAGCACTTCCCTTTAGAGTTGTGCACACCTGACAAACAGGATGGAGAAAAAATAAACAAACAGAATCACTTCAATATCACATGACGGTTAAAATTAATGCTTATAAAGATTTTGTTTTAAATGAACATTAAAAACTGTGTAAGAAAATGGCTAATTAAGAAAAATTAACAAAATAAAAAAATCATTTAAACAGATTCTTTGCTTAACATTTCACAGGCAAAGCTCATTATAAACTCTGTACTGTCAAAGAAAATAAGAGAACCTGGGATAACCTTGAAATAAATGTTAGGATTCTTGTCTATAGTTTATCAAATGTCAAAATATGGTTTGTGAGAATACATTTCTTACACAAAAATTTCACAAGATGTACTAATAAATACAAGAAGGTCAAGTCAAATGTATCTAAAAATAACTCAGCTTACAAATTTTTAAGAAAAAGGTATCGTTTTCTTTAATCAGAAATAAGAAAAAGGTTTATGGTTCTAATACGAAAATCTCTCCTAACAGGAATCAAATATTATCCTGAAACTTCACATAACTATCAACAAACATACAAGAAGTAAAGACTAGGAATTTGGGTAAAAACTGATCAATACTTGATACACAGGTATAACTGTAAGATTCCTTAATTAAAATACAGAATACCAAAATGAGAAGTGACACAATTATATTTAGACATGCCATACCTAAGAACATCTATTTCATCTTTCAGGGCTCTTGTTTCCTCAGCAAGACTAGTCAATTCATCATTCCTATGTTGAAATTCAATTAATTGCTTTTCAAGTTCTTCACAGTGAACACGGTAATCATCTTTTGCAGCTTCAAGCCTTGCATAAAAAAAACAAGTATTTATAATGTAATTTCCATTATTTGTTTTTTTACTGAGACATGAGCTTAGCAAAACTTACTTCTAAAATGTTCCTTTGATTCCACATCCAAAAAAAGAAAAACTAAAGGAGTAAGTCACTTTCTAGTCCTTAGTTTTAAAACAATAGCTTAAAAAAAAAAGTTGGAGAAGTCATACTTTCCAATTTACTACAAAGCTACAGTAATCATGATAGTATCATACTACCATAAAGCTAGACTATAGATCAATGACAATTAGAAGTCCAAAAGTAAACTCTTAACATTTATGGTCAAATGATTTTTTTTACTTAAAAAAATTAATAGACTTTTTTTTCAGAAAAACTGAACAGAAAGTACAAAGTTCCCATATATTCTCTCATGGTCATCTCATTCCCTAGTTTCCCTTATTATTAACATCTTTCATTAGTGTGGTTACTTCTAAGAACGATAAGCCAGTGATGTTCTGAATTTTCATTATCACTCTGAAACACTGAGCCTGGTTCTCTAGTTCAAACAGAAATTTTAATTTCAAGAGAAAAAGAGAAACCATGTAAAGTTACCCAAAAATGTACATAGCATGCAAAGTGGTGAAATAGGAACTCTAAGTATAGACTGTGATAAAGAATAAATAGTTTGAACCCAAGAGCAACAACAAAAACTAAAATGACTATATAGTGATAAAAATATTAAAAAATTACTTGATCAGCTGACAATAACGCAGAAAAGAAAAATAAACACAAGAACAGATATGACAAATGAAAAATAGCAAACTGATAGACCCTAAGCACAACCATATCAAAAATTATGTAAAGGGCAAAAGGACTAAATACACCAATTAAAAAGGCAGAGACTATCAGACTGGATAAGAAAGCAAGGCTCAAATATATACTAGTTAGAAGAAACATTTTAAATATAAAGACACAATAAGTTAAAAGTAAAAAAAAGAAACTAAGTATCATGCAAATAATAAGCAAAGAAAACTGGGGTATTTATATTAACATCAAAAAAATGGTTTAACACAAAAAGTATTACCAAAGGTATAGATATTTCACAATTATAACAGGGTCAATCCATCAGAAAGACATATCAAAAAATTAAATATAACTAAAAATAAAATTTTAAAAGAGATGAAGCAAAAACTGACAAGATCTGAGATCTACAAATCCATAATTATTGTCAAGAATGTTAACATCAGTCTCCCAATAAATGAAAGAACTAACCAAAAATGTCAAATACAGAAGAAATCTGAATAACCCTACTAATCAGCTTGATATAATAAATATTTGTGAAACATATCAGTAAAAAATTACAGAATACACATCCTTTGCAAGTACACATGGAATATTCACTGCAATAACACATGTGATGATCACAATAGGTATCATAAATATTAAAAAGAATGAAGTCTTATGGACTATATTCTCTAACCACAAGGAAATTAAATTAGGAATCAGTCACAATGAGAAGTTTGGAGAAAAGCCTTAAATATTTGGAAATTAAAAAATACATTTCTAAATGATTCCTGAGTCAGAGAAGAAATCAGAGAGGAAATTAGAAAATATTTTGAACTGAATAATAACAGAAATGCAATCAATCAAATTAGGGACACAGCTAAACCAGTGCTTACAGAGAAATTTACAGTTTTAAAGGCTTATAATAGAAATAAAAAAATGCTTAAAATCAATCATCTAACTTTAGGAGGCTAGAAAAAGAAGAGCAAATCAAATCCAAAGTAAGTAAAAGGAAAGGGATAAAGAACAGAGATCTAAAACTCACACTATGGGAAACTAATAAAGGCTGTTGGGATTAATAAAGGGTGTAAGATTAATAAAATTGATGAACCTCTAGCAAGGGTGACCAAGAAAAATGAAAGAAAACACAAATTACCAACATCAAGAATGAAAAAGGAAACACCACTACAGCTCCTACAATCATTAAAGGGACCATAAATAGAATATTATGAAAAACTTCATGTCAATAAATTAAACAACTTAAATCAAATAAATATATACCTTGAAAAAAACAATTTAGGAAATTGACATAATATGAAACAGAAAATCTGAAAAGCCTATGACCATTAAAGAAATTACATGTGTCATTAAAAGCCCTTTCACAAAGAAAACCACAGATCCAATTGTTTTACTGATTAATTCTATCAAATATTGAAGGAAGAAATAATGTCATTCTTACATAAACTCTTTCAGAAAATAGAGGAGGAGAGAGTATTTCCCAATTATTCTATGGGACTAGTGGAACTCTGATAACAAAACCTGAAAGACATTACAAGAGAAAAAAGTTATAGACCAATATCTATTATAAAGACAAGACACAAAAATACTTTCAAAATATCAACAAATCAAATCCAGTCATATGTGTATAAGATAAGAAAATATGACCAAGGTGGTTTTTCTCTGGAATACAAATTTTTTTAACATTCAAAACTTAATCGTATTAAGAGTAAAAAAGAAAAACCAAACCATCTTTTTTCAAGATGCACAGAAGTCCTAAGACAAAAATCAACATTGATAAATGATAAAAACTCTTAGCAAGGCAGAAATAAAGGAGAATTCTTTCAATCTGATAAAAAGCCAATTTAAAAACTCTACAGCAGGCTTCCCTGCTGGCTGAGTGGTAAAGAATCTGCCTGCCAATGCAGGGGACACAAGTTTGATTCCTGATCCAGGAAGATCCTACATGCAGCAGAGCAACTAAGCCCGTATGCCATGACTGTCGGACCTGTGCTTTAAAGCCCACGTGCCACAACTCCTGGTCCATGCACCTAACTCCCGTGCTCTGAAACAAGACACCGCAGTGAGAAGCTGGCACACAACTAGAGAGTATCCGCCACTCTCCATGACTACAACTAGAGAGTACTGCCAACTCTCCACAACTAGAGAGAGCCCACACAATAACACAGACCCAGCATCGCCAAAAATAGACAAATAAATATCAAGATCATGTCATATGGGCTAAAGACAGACAAATTGATCAGCAGGAAGGAACTGAGTTCAGAAAATGACCCACATTTTATGGCTATATCATTTTTCACAAAGGTGCCAAAGCAATTTGATGGAATAAAATAAAAATCTTTTCACCTGATGATACTGGAACAACTGGATACACATAAGGGAAATAAAAGTCAAGTCTGACACCCACATATTATACTATTTTCAAAAAAAATCAATTCAAGATGGATCACAGACCTAACTGTGAAAGATAAAACTATAAAGGTTCTAGAAGAAAATACTAGAGTATTTTCATGACTAGGGGGTAGACAGATTTCTTGGACAGTACATGAAAAGCACTAATCTTAAAAATATTGATAAATCAGGCTTCATCAAAGAACTTTAATTCTTGATAGATATCATTTGAAAAATGAAGTGGCAAGCTACAGAAAAGATGAAATATTATTACATGCATATCTGACAAAGATTCTATAACCAGAATATATATTTTTTAAACTCTTACAACTCAGTAATAAAGACAAACAACCCAATTTAAAAATAGGCTAACAGTGTAGAGAGACAATTCACACAGTAAAATATAGCACAAATAAGCACATGAAAAGGTGCTTACCATTATCATTAGTTATAAGGAAAATGCATCTTAAAGCCACAATTCAACACTCTTAACCCATTCCCTGGAATAACTAAAATGAAGACTGATAAAGCCAACTTACGTTATATAGGCAGAGTAACTAGAGCAACCAGCAGCAAGCACTCCTGGTGGGAATGCAAAACAATACGACCACTTTGGGAAATGGTTTGCTGGTATCTTTTAAATATAACACAAACAAAATGTGTGACTCAGCAATGCCACTCTATGTAATTGCCAATGAGAAATGAAAAAATATGTTCACAAAAGTTTTATATTCCAATGTTCATATCCATTTTATTTATATAAGCCAAAATCTGGAAACTCAAATGTCCATCTAAAGGAAAATGAATAAGCAAAATGTGTTACAATGTGCAATAATTCCATTTAGCAGAATACTACTCAGTAATTTTAAAAAAATGAACTGATATATTCAGCAACATCGGTAGATTTCACAAATATGCTGAGCAAAAGAAGCCAGTCACCAAAGAATTAATGTTACGATTTCTAAGAAGTTCTAGATGAGAGAAAAGACATCTATAGTGGAAAATAATTGGAAGAGTCTCTGGGACATAGGGGTTATCTGGGAAGGGACATAGGGGAACTTTCTGTAGTGACAGAAATGATTTATCAAATGATAAAAACGTGAGTTACACAAATGTATGCTTTTAATAAAAGATGCCAAACAGTGCTATTCACTCAACTCACAGTATGTAAACATTATCATAAAAAAAGAATTGTAAACATACTGAAGTGTAGCATTAGTTTGCACTGTAGCATTACCTTTTTATAGAAGGCATGGATTAGCAATTCTTACTTCAAATGTGTTTTGGGATTGAGTAAATGAATAAATTTGCTGAGGAAAATGGAAGTCAGAAATTGAGAAAATGGTTTCTCAATGTTGGCGAAGGGAGTTACAATATGGAAATGCAGAAAATCAGAATGTACCCTAAAGTCACTGGACTGAAATGGAAGATGATAATATGAATTCACTGTTCATAATTATAGCTATGAAAATAGATAGATAGATGCATAGACACATGTGTGCAAACATGGACTGGTATGAACCTGTACAAGTGTATTTTCCTAGCTCTGTACACCAAGGTGGCCCATAAGCAATGACAGAAAAACTCATCTAGACCATCCTTGGAAGAAAAGCCATGATCAACCTAGACAGCATATTAAAAAGCAGAGACATTACTTTGCCAACAAAGGTCCATCTAGTCAAAGCTATGGTTTTTCCAGTAGTCATGTATGGATGTGAGAGTTGGACCATAAAGAAGGCTGAGTGCCTAAGAACTGATGCTTTTGAACTGTAGTGTTGGAGAAAACTCTTGAGAGTTCCTTGGACTGCAAGGAGATCCAAGCAGTCCATCCTAAAGGAAATCTGTCCTGAATATTCATTGGAAGGACTGATTCTGAAGCTGAAACTCCCATACTTCAGCCACCTTATGTGAAGAACTGACTCACTGGAAAAGACCGAGGCAGGAGGAGAGGGGGATGACAGAGGATGAGATGGTTGAATAGCATCACCGACTCGATGGACATGAGTTTGAGTGAGCTCTGGGAGTTGGTGATGGACAGGGAAGCCTGGCATGCTGCAGTCAGTGGGGTTGCAAAGAGTCAGACACAGCTGAGTGACTAAACTGAATTGAAACCTTTGTTTTTAGCGGAGAATAAATCTAGACAGAAAAATTCATCTAGATCATAGATTTCTCTTTTTAGTGGAGAATTCTCCACTAAAAGGAATCAGGACTTCCTGGAGAAATGGCTGACTCTAGAGTTGAGGAAGAACAATTAGAGTCAGGAACATTTTGTTGTCCCAGAAAGAAGAAAATACTCAAAGAAGGATAGCAACATATTGTAAAGACACATGGCTAACTGAAAGGCTCCTCAGTCGTCAAATCTGGGACAATTTAAACATAAAAATAAATGATGATAGTAATGGAATTATAGTCCATTGAGTAAGAATCCATTTCTAAATGCAAAGCACGATCCTGGATTAGATTCTGAAACAAGAAAAAACTTAAGTTTTAAGGATACTCAGATAGCTGACAGAATCTGCATATGATCTGTAGATTAGATGATTTGTTTCAAAGATCAATCACTAATTTTGATCACTATGCTGTGGTTTGTAAGAGAATATTTTTGTTCTTAGGAAATACACACTGAAGTACATAGGGGTAAAGCAGTATGTCTCCAGTTTACTCTAAAATGGTTCAAAAAACAAAACATATATACACATGTGACTATGTAAAGAGACTGCTAAAACAAATTAATAGAACTGTAAAACAAATGTTGAATCTGAATGAGAGATATACAGAAGCTCCCTGTCCTATTCTTGCAACTTTTTTCAGTAAGTCTGAAATCATACCAAAATAAAGTAACAAAAAACCACATACAGTACAACTGGAGCGCCTATTTATCAGGGTCTTACACTGCAGGGCTCAGAGGTAAGCACACAAAAAGATAATGTTTATCAAAGGTTAGATGTACACTTTTTTTTCAAAAGAAGAAATATAAAAGTTGATATGAAAATCATCCTTTTAGGGTGAGGTTTATATTTTTTTTTCCACTTATTATCAAGTTCCCTCTCCTATGCAAAAATTCCTCTTCCCCAGGTTTCAGCAAACATTCTTTTAAATTCCTCGTGGACTTGCTTATGGCCTTCGTTTGGCCCTCATCACCCATTATTTTGAATTGTTTTGCTTTTTATATATGTATCCCACTTGCTTAACTGTATTGTTAGCCCTACAAGGACAGGAACCACTTATACTAGACAGTATTTTCATCCACTAAGTATTCTGAACATGTGTTGTAATGCTTAATCATCAGTTGTTGCTATTATGATTTTTAGCTACTTAGTTTAATAAAACTGTATAGAATGATTCCTATTAAAAATGCTACCTGAAGTTTTCTTCCTGTAATTGTTCTAGTTGCAACTGTGCATGAAAATATTTTTTTGCAACCATTGTATTTGGATCATCAAAAGATCCATCCAACTGGTCAAGTTTTTCATTCATCATCTCGTTCTCAGAAACCAGTGAATTCTTTTCATCTTGAAGTGCTGTCACCTAAAAAACAAAACACAAGCATAAGCATCAATAGCAAAGAAGAGTTTACAGTGGCGTTCTAGATTCTAAATCTGACCAAGCCATTAACTAGCCTGGTCAATCAGACTAGATAAATTCTTAAGGATTCTTCTAGCTCTGGAATTCTGGGTCTAGGAGGTTTGAATCAGAAGAAATAAAATTAATTAATACAGAGAAAAGAGAGTTAATACATACAAGGGAGAATATCTTCCAAACTTCATGCTTGCTTTAGGTCAGAGAAGATACTGTTTTTTAGTCTCTAAAATTTTATGCACTTATGTACTTCAAAAAAATAATTTGTTTCCCTTTTAGGTATAAATTTATTTTCAGGATGCTGTTACCTAGTAAACTGAGATACACACAAATATGCACAAAATTACCATTTTAGGTTCATAGTAGAAAATTATCAGATTCACATCATATCTTTAGGGGATAACCACATTATTTGGTTAGTCAATCAGCAGCAAAAAAACTGAACCCAACTGCACGCTGAAACTATTAGCTTAAGATTTAAAATGGATATAAACATATAACTTTAGAATGACATCAATACCGGCACTGGATAAATTTTTTATTTTATTTACATATTTATGTTAACAAGCATTATTTGCTCCCTTAGATCTACTTCTTTTTCATTTAAAAATATCTTTAAACATTTAGAGTAAGGCTGCAACCTTTTATAAGGCATGTTTCCTGAGTAACTCAGTCGGTAAAGCATCTGCCTGCAATGCGGGAGACCTGGGTTCAATTCCTGGGTCAGGAAGATCCCCTGGAGAAGGAAATGGCCCCCCACTCCAGTATTCTTGCTTGGAGAATTCCACGGACAGAGGAGCCTGGCGGGCTACAGTTCGTGGGATCCCAAGAGTTGGACATGACTTAGCACTATCTTTCTTTCTTTCTTTTTTTCTTTTGTAAGATCAGACATCTACATGGGATTTTACTAAGATTAGTTTGAAAAAGGCTGACTTATCATAACTTAGAATACATTCTAAGTTATTCGGCTTCCCTAGTGGCTCAGCTGGTAAAGGATCCGCCTGCAATGAGGGAGACCTTGGTTCGATCCCTGCATTGGGAAGATCCCCTGGAGAAGGGAACAGCTACCCACTTCAGTATTCTGGTCTGGAGAATTCCATGGACGTATAGTCAGTCCATAGGGTTGCAAAGAGTTGGACACGACTGAGCGACTTTCACTTTCACAACATATAACTGCATAAGTTTGCTATTTATAGTTTGAAAAGGTGTAATCAATGCAGTCTAGTTACGTGAATGGGATTACATATTGACACACTGAGCTATTAACAGGAAATTAAAATCAAGTTATAGGGACTTCCCTGGTGGTCAGGTGGCTAAGAATCACCTGTGAATGCAGGGGTCATGGGTTTGATTCCTCATCCAGGAAGATTCCACATGCCACGGGGCACCTAAGCCCAAGCACCACAATTACTGAGCCTGTACTCCACACAGCCTACCGCAATGAGAAGCCCTCTCACTGCAACAAAAAGCAACTCTTGATCACCAGAACAAGCGAAAGCCCATGCTCAGTAACAAAGACCTAGAGCAGCCAAAAATAAATAAATCTTTTTAAAAAAATCAAGTTATATTATATAGTCTTAAGTACAGTGTAGGCAAGTTACAAACGCTGTCCTCCAAATGAGTAACACAAAGTCTGAAAAACCATTCCCAGACAAACAGGAAACAGTTTCTCTTCCTAAATACAATGCATGCATCCACCCTTGTCATATAAGCAGTTTAGTGACTATTATCTGTCATGTAATACAATCCTGTATTGGGATACAAAAAAGAATGGAGGTTGCACCCTTTAAGATTCCCTACAGCAGAAATGTAAATAATTACAGGACGGAAAATGTGATGCTTTGATGAAATTATGCTATTGGGGGGGGGGGGGGCGAGAGAGAAGAATATCTCATATTAGCTTGAGGGTAGGGGCTGTTATGAGACTGGTAGAGTAGAAACGATACCTTGTCTTCAAACTGGATAAGAATCCCCTCAAGAAGGGAGAAGAGCAAGGGCAAACTTCATTTTCAGTATCTAGTGGGTAGCCAACCTTGTTCCTAACCATGTATTTCACATAGTGGTTCCAGAGCCACTCCAGATGAGTGACTTAGAATGTGCAGAGGTGGTTCTAGATATCTCTTAACAAGATGTCATGGTGATACTTTGTTTAGGTTCACTTTGTACCTGCCTCTGTCCCTTTCTGTTTCTCTAGTTTTTCTGTCTCTCTCTATGAGCTACTTAAAGTTCAAAAAGCTAAAAAAAAAATAATGCTCTTTTCTCACATCACTCAGATTTAATATTATCATATTAGCTTATTTAAAATCTAAGCTTATTAAAAAACTTAAAACATAAATTTCTATAGCTGGAGTCCTGTTTCACATATAATTTGCAGACACCTTTAGGTTTGAAGATCACTGCCTCAGTATATGTGACAATGCTGGGTAGGAGGATGTTTCTAACATACTGTAAGCAAGAATAACCAGCCTCTGTTACTGCAGTAAGTGAAGGAGAGCTACTGATGGCTGCCAGGTATTAGGATTAATGGTTGAGTAGCGTGGCTGACTTTATTTTTCTAGGCTCCAAAATCACTGCAGATGGTGATTGCAGCCATGAAATTAAAAGACGCTTACTCCTTGGAAGGAAAGTTATGACCAACCAAGATAGCATATTAAAAAGCAGAGACATTACTTTGCCAACAAAGGTCCGTCTGGTCAAAGCTATGGTTTTTCCAGTGGTCATGTATGGATGTGAGAGTTGGACTATAAAGAAAGCTGAGCACTGAAAAATTGATGCTTTTGAACTGTGGTGTTGCAGAAGGCTCTTGAGAGTCCCTTGGACTGCAAGGAGATCCAACCAGTCCATCCTAAAGGAGATCAGTCCTGGGTGTTCATTGGAAGGACTGATGCTGAAGCTGAAACTCCAATACTCTGGCCACCTCATGCGAAGAGTTGACTCATTGGAAAAGACCCTGATGCTGGGAGGGATTGGAGGCAGGAGGAGAAGGGGATGACAGAGGATGAGATGGCTGGATGGCATCACTGACTCGATGGACATGAGTTTGAGTAAACTCCGGAGTTGGTGATGGACAGGGAGGCCTGGCGTGCTGCGATTCATGGGGTTGCAAAGAGTCGGATGCGACTGAGCGACTGAACTGAACTGAACTGAAGGCAGAGGAAAGAGATGTTGATAAACTCATCCTAACTTGCCCCAAGGCCCCATAATCATTGGACCAAAACTATAAGATTACCTGAGTTTCTCAAACCTTACATCAAGTTTTCATGTGGGTTTTTTTCTTTTCTTTTAAAGTACACATAATCAGGTTTCCTCCTGACTTGGTCAGAATTTCAGTTGTTCCAGAGCCTGTAACCATAATTTGCACAGAATGCACATAGATCTTTATTTAAATGGGTTGTGCTTCACCACCAGATCTTTCACTACAGAGTTGTTGCATTTTTTATTCTGATTAAAACACGTTTGCTAACTGGATTGTGCAAACAAGCAGTTTTTTTTCAAGAAGGACTGATGAATTTGCATCTGCGCTCTTCTTCAGTTAACACAGTTAATGCTTCTTCAGTTAATGCTCTTCCTTGCCTCAGCATTTTGTGGATATCACGCCTCCATTTTCTGACATCAAAGTTGTAGGAGAGCCTGATTTTCTTATCTTTGTGAATGATTTAGCTTTTCTACATGTTACAGAGTTGTTTTGCCTTTATTCCTGAAATCTGAGAGCTTAACTAGGATGAGGTTTGATGTTAATTATTCACTGATTTGTTTCTAGCTGAAATTTCCTTTTAAATCTCACTTTGCTGTCTAACCACCTAGTCTACTCTACTGAAGTGTTCTTATGAAACTGTAATACTACATAAAGCAAAAGCTCTCTAAGCTTGAGTGCCTGTGTGCTAAGTTGCTTCAGTCATGGTCAACTCTTTGGGACCCTATAGACTGTAGCCTGCCAGGCTCCTCTGTTCATTGGATTCTCCACGCAAGAATACTGGAGTAGGTTGCCATGTCCTTCTCCAGGAGAACTTCCTGACCCAGGGTCAAACCCGTGCCTCCTGTGTCTCCTGCACTGGCAGGCAGAGTCTTTACCACTAAGCCACCTAGATAACCCTCTCTAAGCTCGGCTACTATCTTTTACATACGCTTATCTGTTTCTGCTTTTAGTCTGTAATGTTCACACAGATGTCATGCTTTTACTCTTTTCATCTAGTTCATGCTTTGCTGGCAGTCAAGATACCCTATTTGTTTTGGCAATGTTGAAGACTTCTTGGACATGCTCTCTAATGTACCCCATGGCCCAGTATGCTTTCCCCTCTAAGTTATAGCTGGGACTGTTTTTCCTCCACCACTCTATATAGCCTTGTGAATGGTGAGGGAAGGCAGTAGCTGCGGGGGCAGGGAAGAGCAGCTGAGCCAGTGGGCCCTCTTTTTTAATAACACATGGGCTAGGCTATCATTTCTGAGGTTTAAGTACCTCATACAAGCACAGTGAGAATGGTATTCCATTTCTGTGAAGAAATTCCTTTGGGCATCAGTGCTGCCCCAATTCAGTGTGTGGCCCTATACCCTTTGTTCATATCAGAAAGAGTCAGGCCCTTAGTTTCTTCTTGGCCATTATTTCCACTCATATCTAGTGCAAATAAAATGAAGAACTCAAAGAGTGAATTTCCTTCTGATTGAGATTACTGTGAGAAGTCACAAGATTTTTGTTGACTCCCCAGCAAGAGCAAGGAATGAAGAAAGAACAGGAGGTTCCTGCTCTGTAGCACCTCTGTCAATATCATATGCCTGCTTCTTTCCTTGATTACCAAGCTTTTTAATTAACTTTATTAGGTTAAGCCCTTGTGCTGTTTACCTGCCCTTGGTGAATTTCTTTGCCACCTATTTTTCTTTTTTGGTTCATTTGGTTGGGTATTGAAAAAAAATTCCCCCAAAATTTAAATGTCACTCTCCAGTTTTTTTGTTGTTGTTCAGTTGCCCAATCGCGTCTGACTCTGAGACACCATGCACTGCAGCACACCAGGGCTCCCTGTTCCTCACCATCTCCCGAAGTTTGCCCAAGTTCATGTCCATTGCATCAGTGATGCCATCGAGCCATCTCATCCTCTGATGTCCTCTTCTCCTGCCCTCAATCTTTCCCAGCATCAGGGACTTTTCCAATGAATCAGCTATTCACATCAGATGACCAAAGTATTGGAGCTTCAGCATCCTTCCAACAAATATTCATGGTTGATTTCCCTTAAAATTGATTGGTGTGATCTCCTTGCTGTTCATTGGACTTTCAGGAGTTTTCTCCAGCACCACAGTTCGAAGGCATCAATTCTTTGGCGCTCTGCCTTCTTTACAGTCCAGCTCTCATTACTGTACGTGACCACTGGGAAGACCATAGCCTTGATTATATGGATTCTTCTCCGCAGAGAAACATCTCTGCTTTTCAACACACTGTCTAGGTTTGTCATAGCTTTCCTGCCAAGAGGCTATTGTCTTCTGATTTCATGGCTGCAGTCATCATCCACAGTGATTTTAGAGCCCAAGATGAAGAAATCTGTCACTATTTCTACCTTTTCCCCTATTTGCCATGAAGTAATGTAACCTACTGTCTGGTTACATGTGATTAAAAATAAACATTTTTCAAAAATAATTTTTCTTATAAAATCAGGGTATGTATCATATACACCTGTGTGAAATTCATATTGTTAAATCAGTCAATTACTTTTTGTTCTGATTATATGCAGTAGTCATTTATTTCACATGTGTAGCAGATAGTTGAGGGTAGCCTCTACTTTGATATTGGAATTAAAATGCCAAAACTTGGCATGTCTATACTTTTCAACTAAAATCAGATCATCATGTACTCTTCACCATGTGTAACAAACACTGAAACATTTTAACCAAATTTTGTGTTCTTTTTTAAAAAAGGATTTCTCAGAAAACTGTACAAAGATCTTACATAAGGCTGGTAACACCTGAATGAGTCAGTCCTGTACTCTTTACATGAGGTATTTTGGAAAAAGGATATAATCTTACTTGAAAATAAAAATTTCAGATGCTGTGCATGTGGTTAAGAAGGAAGAAAGGGAAAAACATAGTGAGATACTAGTTTTGTTCAAATATAAACATTGGCTTTGTTCAAACATAGACGAGGGATATTTAATGATGAAGTTAGGAGATTTGGATTCTGGTGCTGGTTGTCACTGCCCTGCACATCTGAATCACCCTGACCAAATCACTTCTCATCTCATTTGCAAACTCATGAAGGTTAGAAGTACTACCCACTCCTATAATTTTAGATATTTAAGCAAGGGTATTGCTACCACAAGCCTTATTCCTTGTCCTCATACTTTTCAGAGTCAATTATTTATGTAGCTCATTATTTGAATGAGAAGTGCAATTCACATGTAGCATATTATGATGGTATATTTAACATTTTGTATAATTTTTCAAGACTTATTGCATAATTTCATATTTGCACTTTCATTTAATAATAACAATATATGCAAACACATACATAACCAATTATGTGCCTGGCCCTCTTTAAGAGCTTCAAATATTAATTCACTTAATCTTCATTATCACGCAAGGAAATATATACTATTATCACATCATTTCTCAAAAGAGAAAAACAAAGGATAGAGAAACTAAGCAATGTGCCCAAGCAGACATAACTAGCTAGTAACATGACCAGGAGTTCCCTGGTGGCTCAGTTGTAAATCCACTTGCAACTCAGGAGACATGGATTCAAACCCTGGGTCAGGAAGATCCCCTGGAGAAAGAAATTGGCAACCTACTCCAGTATTCTCGCCTGGGAAATCCCACGGACCGATGAGCTTGGCGGGCTACCATTAATGGGATCACAAAAGAGTCGGACATGACTTAGCAACTAAACAACAACAACAGTAATATGATCAGGTTCTGAATACAGGAAGCCTGGTCTGACGATTCACCCCTTTAACTATTTAACTACTGTCTCTCATTCCAAGTTTATTTTGCTAACATGTATGTGCATACGAACCTGAGAATTATATACATGTTCACATACACATACATGTTAGCAAAACAAACTTGGCACCTGCATTTACTGGAGGTCAAGCACTTCTAAGTATTTCCATAAAGGACTCCACTTAATACTAATACCTTAAAAAGGAGATACTTTAGTTTCCCCTTTTTACAGAATAACAAATTAAGCCCTAAGCAACTGAAATTCTACAATTTGAACGGTCTTCTCAATGAAGTAGTTACACCAGCAATTTTCAACTCTAAGAGAAAAATGATAAAATTTATGCTTCAATATTCAAGTCTATACCAAACTCTTTCAATTGTCCCTTCATGAAATAAACCCAATCTCCAAAACACTTTACCAATTAATTAATTTTAAAAGGCTTATTAATTCAAAGAGGAAATTACTCTCATATCCATACCTGCATATCTAGTTCTTGGCATCTTTGCCTCAGTTCCTCTTTTTCTGCTAGTGCTTCCTGAAGATCTTCTAGGGCCCTTTTAAGCTAAAATAGAAAAATGTCCTAATTCTTAGTAAATCATATTTTGAAATAAACTGAAAAATAAACTTTTATCACAACACATATATATACTGATGTTGGAAACAGTTTCAAAATTAACAAATGCATGTGCGTCTTCTCTTACCATTTCCCTTACTTCTCTTACCATAACCCAGGTTGGGTTACACAGAGGAAGAGAGTATCTTTTCCACCACAGAAAACAACTGTGTGAAACAACCAGGGAAGGGAGCCTTGAATACAGAACGAGTTCAATGTTAAAGGAAAGCAACTGTGATAAAAATCACATTTGCTTATTAGATAAATTAGAATTTAGCAGAATTTTTAAAATTGTCTGCTATTTAATTATGTAACTATATAGCATGAGCTACATATGTATTAACAAATATCAGGAAAGTTTAATGCCACTTGACTCTTCAAACACTATCATTAAAAACTGTGGAAATCAACACTACCTGCATTCATGAAGGAATGTATAGTAATATTTAAGATCTTACAAGAGAACAAACTATCTAAATTTCACGGAGGAAAATACCTTGTATGTGCTATCTGATGTAAGCCTTTAAGACAGTACTGGGTTTGCCAGAAAGTTCGTTTGGGTTTTTCCATTAAGAAGTTATAGAAAACCCAAATGAACCTTTTGGTTAACCCAATAACTGACAGAGGAACTCTATCGCTGTTACATTTTCCTCACATACTGAAATACTCACCTGCTGTTCTAATTCTCCAACAGCATCATTTGTGGGAGAGCTCACGATTTCTTTACTCATCAACTAGGATTAAAATAATAAAATTAAGTACAATAAACTGAGGCTTACACAGTGAAAGTATTCATTTTTTTTTTACAAGCAAAAAGTTCTTTTACATAGTAAAAATAACAGTAAGGTGTTTCATGTTTAATTTTTCCTTGCCTTAATTTGATGACCCTTATATTATTCAAATAAAAAATAAATAGCAGCTTAAGCTAAATAACTCAATGTTCAAACATTATATTAGTGAAGACAAAAAGTAGAGTGTGCTTGAGATATGTAAATAGACATATTTAAAATACTAATGTACTAAAAATTACAATACAAATTCTACATAAAATTGAGCACATTGAATAATTTTAAAGAATGATTCTTCTGTAACATGAGTTGGCACGTTTAAAATATAGCTATAAATGAGTGATGTGGCAAAATTCCTAATCCAAGAAGCCATTTTAAGTGTAGGAGCTACAATTATATGAGAAAAAAGATCCTGTAAAATAATTTCTTTTGCATATGCGAGACATGTATATTTATGCATAACGGTGTTTTGAATTCAAACCAGCAATGCAAACTCAGGGTATACCCACTTTTCAAGTCCTATATGCTGTCTCCCTTTAAGTCATGACTCTTCCAAACTAACCCTTCACTCAATTTTCTCTCAGGCCTCCTCTTCACTTGACTTCATCTCAGCCTTCTGGTCTGACTTTAAGAATGAACATGAACATGTGCCAAATGAATTTTGAATCTTTATGGCATAACTTAAGATAACCAGACTGGATTGAACCCAGGCTCTGAAATATAATGATGACTGTATTTGCTCACAGTTCTAACATTCTGAAAATGCACATAAGATACACACACACACACACACACACACTTTAAATTTCAGAGAAGATTATTCTATCTGGCAGAAAAAAAAGAAGGTATAAAAATTCCGATCTGGGAAAATGCTGTTTATCCTGCTTAGCTGAAGTTACTTAAAGGAACTTAACAGTAATTTAACTTTTAAAATGCAGAGGTACTAAAATTGGGCTTGAAGTCCTTATAAGAAATTTGGGGGAAAAAGAATGAAGGGGAGACACAACAGTCAAAGATAAGTCAACCTACTGCAAAGGGCACATTTATACAGTAGTGAAATATACATCCATAAAGTTTTTGTGAACAGTTTTATACAATTTGGTTTAGGATTTTTATACCTATATGATTATGATATAACTTACCTCTTGAATAGCAGTCATGACCACGTGTTGAACAGATTCTTCTAATGTCATTATATTCTGAATATGTTCTATGATTTAAAAAAAAAAATCAGATCTGATAAAAACTCTACTCTTTATCCACAGTAATTCAGCCATTCAATTAACCACATAAAAATTCATTCACTATACATAATTCTTTATGCAAGTACAATACTTTTTCCACAAGAAATACGTCCTTTGAAAACAAATACACATAATTGAAAATATTCATATAAATATTTATAAATGTTTTAAAGAAAATCTCTAAGTTTCTTATAAGGAAGAAAATGAGAAGAAATTGCAATTAATCTTAGAACAACTATGACAATTTCTTCTATCTTGTTAAAAATTCAACATTATGGGATGAATTCACATGCACAGGTATAGCACAGAGATATCATAAGTTCAGTTCCAGACAATAAAGCAATAATCACAATAAAGTGAGTCACATGAATTTTTTAGTTTCCCAGTATATATAAAAGTTCTATTTACAAACTACTATAATCAATTAAGTGACAATAGCATTATATCTAAAAAAAACAATGTACAAACCTGAATTAAAAATTGCTTTATTGCTAACAAAATGCTAACCATCATCTGAGAATTTAGTAAGTGCTAATCCTTTTACTAATAGAGGATCTTATCAATATCTTGATGCTGATGGCTGCCAGAAAAAACCATAGAGGGCGCTGGTCAAAGCTGGGTTGTCTGTGGCAACTTCTTAAAATAAGACACCAGTGAAGTCTGCCATATCAGTTGACTCTTCCTACCACAAACAATTTCTCTGTAGCATGCAGTGCTGTTTGATATCATTTTACACACAGTATAGCTTCTTTCAAAACAAGAGCCTATCCTCTCAAATCCTGCTATTGCTTCATCAACTTAAGTTTATGTAATTTCTAAATTCTTTGTTGTCATTTCAGCAATCTTCACAGCATCTCTGCCAAGAGTAGATTCCATCTCAAGAAACCATTTTCTTTGTTCATTCATAAGAACCAACTCATCTATTAACATTTTCTCATGAGATTTAGTCATATCTTTAAGTTCCACTTCTAATTCGAATTCTCTTGCTATTTTACCACATCTGCAGTTAAACCCTCCATTGAAGGCTTGAACTGCTTAAGTCATATACAAGAGTTGGAATTAGTTTTTTCCAAACTCCTGTTAATGCTGGTATTTTTATCTCTTCCCATGAATCATCTATGTTCTTACTTTTTCCCCTTAAGGGAAACATTCCTTTATCTTTTTAATTTTTATTTTACATTAGAATATAGTTGATTTACAATGTTGTGTTCATTCTGGGTGTACAGGAAAGTAGTTATACATATACATATACATCCAGTCCTTCTCATAGTCTTTTCCCATATGGGTTACTATAGAGTATCAAGTAAAGTATGGTAGTTTGCATATGTTAATCTCAGTATCTTAATTTATCTGCCCTCCCTACCTTTCCCCTTTGGCAACCATAAGTTTGTTTGCTAAGCCTGTGAGTCTGTTTCTGTTTTATAAATAAACTCACTTGTATAATTTTTAGATTTCACATATTAGTATATCATATGATATATGTCTTTCTCTGTCTGACTTACTTCACTTAGTAACAATCTCTAATTGCATCCATGTTGCTGCAAATAGTATTATTTCATTCCTTTTTATGGCTGAGTATCTTCCATTGTATATATGTACCACATCTTCCTTACCATCATCTGTTGATGGACATTTAGGCTGCTTCCATGCCTTGGCTATTGTAAATAGTGCTGCAATTAACACTGGGGTGCAAGTATCTTTGCTAATTAGTTTTCTTCAGATATATGCCCAACAGTGAATCAAATCTATTTTTCTTTCTTTTTTTTTTTTTTTTTTATGATGGTATCATGTTGGATCCTTTTATTTATTTATTTGGTTGCGGTGAGTCTCAGTTGTGGCTCCTGAGACCTTTCATTGGGGTGCATGGGCTTATTTGCCCTTAACTTCCTGACCAGGGATCCAACGCATGTTTTTAACCTCTATATTGTTCTCTAGAGTGGCTGTACCAATTTATATTCCCACCAACAGTCTAGGTTGACACAAACAAATGTAAAGATATACCAAGTTCTTGGATTGGAAGAATCAAAAATGACTACAATACCCAAGGTAACCTACAGATTCAATGCGATCCCTATCAAATTACCAATGGCATTTTTTGCAGCTCTAGAACAAAAAAATCTTAAAATTTGTATGGAAACACGAGAGACCCTGAATAGCTAAAGCAATCTTGAGAGAGAAAAATGCAGCTGGAGGAAACAGGCTCCCTGACCTCAGACTATACAGTAATCAGTTTGATAATAGCACAAAAACAGAGGTATAGATCAATGGGACAGAATAGAAAGTCCAGAGATAAACTCACGTACCTATGGCCAATTAATCTATAACAAAGGAGGCAAGAATATAAAATGGAGAAAAGACAGTCTCTTCAATAAGTGGTACTGGAAAAACTGAATAGGTAAATGTAAAAGAATGAATTAACATTCTTTAACACCATACACAAAAATAAATTTTAAATGGATTAAAGACCTACATGTAAGACCATATACTGTAAAACTCTCAAAGGAAAATATAGGCAGAACACTTTTTGACATAAACTGCTGCAATATCTTTTTGGATCCACTTCCTTAGAGTAGTGAAAATAAAAATAAATAATAGGAGCTAATTAAACTTAAAAGTTTTTTGCACAGCAAAGGATATCTATGAGAAATAAAAACCTATGGAGAAGTACTCACTTGTCCAAGAAAAAACAGCCAGTTAATAATAGAGATGGCCTAATATGAAAGTTTTCTGATACCCAAACTCTTTTTTTATTGATAAACTATAGCTGATTTCATAATTTTATTTTTCTCCTTCCTGAATTAATTCTTACTGAATTTATCTTGTCTTATGTGCTCTCTTCATTAGTTAGATAACACTGAATATTTTCTAAGGTTCTGACTTAAAGTATTTTACAAACTTTAGCACCCAACATCCTCTTAAAAAGGTGATGTCCTAAAGCCAGTTTTGGCTGAGTCATGCAAAAAACATCAGGATCAAAAATCTCATCACCCAGACTGATGCAAGCTCCTGAGAGAAGTAGATGGTCTGTTCATCATTTTACTCATTACTTTCAACCAAAAACACTCTTTCAGTACTCAGCTGGATATGGATTACTGTGTTCAGATATACTAATATAGTCTTCAATTCCATTTATATCATCAGACTGCTTATCTGGAGAATGCACTGAAGGCATTGTTCTGAAAATAGCAGAATATCACCTGAAGAAGCCTGGATTATAATTTAGCAGCTGTATAATCATTTATGAAAATCTGAACCAACATAAGAGTCTGTATGTGAAAGAGAAAGCTTATCAAATGAATAAATACAATTTTTATTGAATACTCACTAAGTCCTAAGCACTGATTAAGCTAATTAAAGTACATTTTATTTAGCCACTGAATATGAATCTCAGAATCTAGAAATACAATTAGGATACTGAAGATCTGTGGCTTTTTAATGGCAGAGCTGTGCTTGAATTCAGAACCTCTGGCCTTCTGCCAACCCTCAACAGTACATTATTATGCTATTTCTTATAAGCAATGTAGATTGTTTCTAGAAAGTAGATATCCTCAAATAACTGAAATTCACTTACCTTGTTTCTTTTCACAGTTGACAGCACAACCTAAAATAAGCTGGAGCAATCTCCCAAGCTCCACAGAATCTGAACATTCAGTTATCTGGTTTAAATCAGGGATAAGTTCTTCAGAAATCTGTTGCCCCAAAAACTGCAGTGTTAAAAATAAATTAGATCACTCACTTATGTAGGCTACAGAGAAGAGACTACATTTAGTTGTTATAAGGAAGATAAATTCTATAAATAGGTTCATGAAATGATTCAGATAAATTAACAAATGACAAAACCACAATTATTGACTAAAACAGTTAGCAAAGTTCAAGCAAGCTCCTAAAATTTTGAGAACCAACCAAATGCAACTAACATGGTTTTATACCAAGTATCATTTTACCCCACTGTCAGAGAGAGGAATTGTTTAAGAAGCCCCTGGCCTGATCTATTATGATAAAACTTATGCCTTTCCATAAAAAATAAACAGATTTATGTTAAGTCAAAGAATATTCAAAATATTTTGATACAGTCTCAATGAACAGAGAAACACAAAATAAACTGTCACACTTTGACAAATAAATAACAGATTTAAATGATTAATCTTTGCTGGCCCTATAATTTTTCTGCATGGTGTCCACAGGATCGCAGAGTGGGACACAACTTAAAGACCAAACAACTTTCATTTTATTTTTTTGTTGTGCCACACGGCTTGTGGGATCTTAATTTCCCAACCAGGGACTGAACCAGTGCCCTGGGAGTGAAAGTGCCAAGTTCTATCACTGAACCGCCAGGGAATTCCCAAGACTGTTTTCTTCAAATTACTAAAAAGTATTCTTGGCATTAAAAAGACAAAAAACAAACAAAACTTCAAAATGAGTTTTAGGCATTAGTGAATTGAAAAATTTTAGTTCTAAAATTACTTGGAAGAAACAAGTTCAATTGTACAAAAATTTAAAAAAAAAATTCTTTCACGGCAAAATCAGACCAAAAGCTTTCACACATTAAGCAATTAACCTTCTAATATCAAATAATCCTACTAGAGAATTTCTTATAATGCTGAATAAGAAAAACAAAGTACTTGAATAATGTAATATCTAAGGTGACTTTAATACTACTTTTATTTTGCATTCTTCCTCAATTCACTTGCACAAGCATAATTTCATAGTGTAGCTTTGCTGTTGTTTACACTGGAAAGAAACATCAGAATAATACTTTAAATAGAAAAGTACTTCAATTTAATTATAAGATCTACTTTATAGATCTTATTATATAAGGTCAAATTATATAAAGATGTAAGCAATTTTATTTGAGAAAATAATCAACTTAAAGAGTAGCAACATATAAACATTATTTTACAAATCAATATATTAAGTTTTAGCCCTTTTATGTTCATAAAATTTGAGTGTACTAAAAATGGAGAAAAAAATCTTTCAATTATGAATTATACATCATAAAATGTTATAAACTAAAAGCAAGTCATTTTTCATTGTAAATATAATTATCACAGAGTATTTTATATTTAAACAGTCAGATGATTTTCATACCTCATTGTAGTAACTCATAATTCCTTGAAGTACCTTCTTTAAATTACTAGCCTAACAGAAGAAAAAATAAGGATTAAATAAATCATTTAAAATTAATAATGAAAGAAAACGCATGTCAAGGTGAAAGACAATAAAAACTTCCCAATAAAAAAGACAACAAAAATACGTATTAGAGTTCTACAAATACAAGTACATGGTAATTTTTAAACATCAAAGCTTTATTCAGAGTTTTATTGAAGAAAAAATGTTTTACTGCTTACATAGTTTAACCACAGTGATTCTATTTAAAATGAGCCACAACTAAGTTGTGGCTAAGTTAGAATCCAAGTACTAAGAAAATTTAGCTATGAGCATGTCCACCTTTAGTCATGAGTAACAACTAGAAAACAGGAATATTATCTTCAAACTTAGCCAAAAGACAATATAGAACTCTAATTGCAGAGAGAAGAAAAACAAAAAAGGTGAGCCCTACACTAGTCTAAGATTTCTCTCTAGAGGCAATTTTCATACCATGGCATAGGGAGGTGGAAGCAAAACAAAGCCTGACATTCTAGTGGATTTGAGAAGATAGACATCAGAAGTTCAGGAAGGTCAAGGTAGTTGGGATTTGCAGAGTAGATAAATGAAGAGGTGAGAGCTATGGAAAGAAAGAGCTCCAGAAATCTGCATAGTAGTTCCTTTGACTCTTTGGCTGAACAATAATTTGCACGTGCATGGGTGAAACTCTATGAGATTAAACAAAAATAATTTCCAAGGAAACAACAATCCAGGGAACTATAAACTGAACAATTCCTGAAGATTGCACAGGGGCAGAAACAGTTGAAAGTCTCACCAGTCAGAGTGAAGAGACCATGACCAGGTTAATATAGATAAGCATTCAATAAAGACCTCAAAAAGGTCACAACTTAGTAGTGAGTCTAATAGTCCAAGAGGAGAAAATAACTCTAGATCTGCCTTCCACCTTCACAAACCATGAAAGAATCAAACTGATTCACAAGTATCTTAACTGCCTGTAAGAACAAAATCCAACACTCTTTAAAGGAATACAAAAAACCGAGCACTCAATAAGAAAATTCACACTATCTAGCATCCAATAAAAAATTACTACACACATGAAGAACCAGGAATATGTGAACTATAATTAGGAGAAACCACGGTCAATAGAAACAAGCCCAAAAATGAGAGATGAAAGAATTAGAATACAAAATGTTAAAATTGCTAGTTTAAAATGTTCAAGGATTTAAATAGCAGGAATATAAGAGAGCTAGTGATTTACTAAAAAAAAAAAAAACTAAATAAAAGAGACTGTTAATGGATTTTTTAAAAAGCAAGATCCATTAGGTATCTACAGCATTTTCAATATAAACAGAGAGAGACTAAAGAAAGAAAAAGGCAATAGGCAAAAAATATCCTAACAAAAGTGGTTATATCAGTATCAGACAAATTACACTTCCAAACAGAAAATATTACCAGGATAAAGAAAGTCATTTCATAATGATAAGTAGATTCACTCATCAACAAGACATAAAAAACTAATGTATATAAACCATATAACATAGATTCAAATTACATGATTAAAATATTTGCAGATCTGAAAGGAGAAACTGAAAAATCCACAATCATCATTAGTGGACATCATTAGTGTCCCTTAACTGACAGAATAATCAGACAGAAAATCAATAAAGATATAAAAGATGTAAACAGTACTATCAAAGAAGCTGAAATAGTCCATAGTTGTTGAAATGCAGAATGTATGTTATTTTCAAATGTACATGGAATATTCACCAAGACAGACTATATATTATGTCACAAAATAAGTCTCAGTAAATATAAAAGAATTCAGAGTATATTCTCAAACCAAAATGGAATCTATAAATTAATAAATAAAAGATACATAGAAAATCCTCAAATATTTAGAACCTGAAATACCTGAAATACCTATTTCTAATCTACTCAGGGGTCAAAAGAAAAATCACAAGGGAAATTATCAAATATTTTGAAATGAAAATAAGAACACAGTATGTTAAAATGTGTGGATGTGGCTAAGGCAATGCTTACTATTAGGGAAAAGTGCTGAAAATATCACTGAAGCTTTCACCTTAAGAAGCAAAAAAAAGGTGCAGACATAAAGAAGAAAGGAAATAATAAAGATCAGAAAGGAAATCAACAAAAAAGAAAACAAAAGCTACTCTTTTGAAAAAAAAATTCAAAAAATGGAAAATCAAACCAGATTTATCAAATTCCATTTATAATGAACTCTAGAAATTAAGGGTTTCCCTGATAGCTTAGCTGGTACAGAATCCGCCTGCAATGCAGGATACACCGGTTCGATTCCTGGGTTGGGAAGACCCCATGGAGAAGGGAAAGGCTACCCACTCCAGTATTCTGGCCTGGAGAATTACATGGACTATATAGTTCATGGGGTTGCAAAGAGTCAGACAAGACTGAGCAACTTTCACTTTCTAGAAATTAAACCTACAGTGACTAAAAGTACATCTGTGGCCATCCAGGGCCAACTTAGGAGTGAGGATTAACTAGGAAGGGGAACAGGTACATGTTTTTGGTTAATGAAAATGTTCTATACCTGATTATGATGGTATAAGAACACATATAACTATCAAAACTGAAACCATACACAACAAAATACACCCTTCAGTTAATTTAAAAAAGAAGATTTAGTTGAGCTTAGTGCTAATTTCAGAACCACTGTTTGGATCATGTACATCTAACATTCATTCTGCATACCTTTATTCTCCAGTTGTCACCAGTATCTTCTTTAATTCGACTTAACCAAGATTCATCGAACCAAGCTACATCACTACAACAAAAATACAAATTAACATTAAAATGTTTGTATGACATGAAAATACCAAATCTAATCAACAGAGTTATTTTCCATCTTAAAGGCTGTCCTCATTAAAAACCGTAAATATTATTTAAAATGAACCCACTGAATTTTTTGTTATTCCTAAGGGTTTCTTTTGGAATTTCTCATAGTAAATGAATTAAGTCATTAACATCTTCAATTTAACAAAATTTACTAAATAACTCATACTCATGCACCCTGGTAGCAGGTAGATGTAAAAATCCTAATCCTAAAGGGAAAAAAAAGAAAACAATGTATCTACTACACATCAAGCATCGTGCCTAATGTTTTTCCATATCACTTCATTTTTAATATAACAGTACCTTAGTAAAGGGTCTATGATCCCCAATCTTACTCCTTTAGTAAACTGAGGATAAGACAGTAATTTGCCCTAAGGGACACTGCTGCTGCTAAGTCACTTTAGTCGTGTCTGACTCTGTGTGACCCCATAGACGGCAGCCCACCAGGCTCCTCCGTCCCTGGGATTCTCCAGGCAAGAACACTGGAGTGGGTTGCCATTTCCTTCTCCAATGCATGCATGCTAAGTTGCATCAGCCGTGTCCGACTGTGCGAGCCTATGGACAGCAGCCCTCCAGGCTCCTCTGTCCACAGGATTCTCCAGGCAAGAATACTGGAATGGGTTGCCATTTCCTTCTCCTAAGTGACACTAGTACATAGCAAAGTTTAGAATTAAATTTGTTAAGTCCTAAATAGGCACTGAAGTCCAAGACAAAGCTGCTATATCAAATTATTATGTATTTAATAAGGCCTTGAAGAATAACATCTGATTAAAAATAGTCAACTATAAGAAAAGATTATATTCTAAACAATATTTGGAGGCTTATTCTGAGTAAAAAATTGAGTCAGATTAATATAAAGATGAATAATTTACTATCCTCCTAAGAGAAATAGCTATTAAAGGTAGAAAGTAAAGAGCACCCTTATGGCAGAAAGTGGAGAAGAACTAAAGAGCCTCTTGATGAAAGCAAAAGAGGAGAGTGAAAAAGTTGGCCTAAAAGCTCAATATTCAGAAAACTAAGATCATGGTATCCGGTCCCATCACTTCATGGCAAACAGATGGGTAAACAGTGGCTGACTTTATTTTTCTGGGCTCCAAAAGCACTGCAGATGTGATTGCAGCCATGAAATTAAAAGATGCTTACTCCTTGGAAGGGAAGTTACGACCAACTTAGACAGCATATTAAAAAACAGAAACATTACTTTGCCAACAAAGGTCCGTATAGTCAAGGCTATGGTTTTTCCAGTGCTCATGTATGGATGTGAGAGTTGGACTACAAAGAAAGCTGAGCGCAGAAGAATTGATGCTTTTGAACTGTGGTATTGGAGAAGACTCTTGAGAGTCCCTTGGACTGCAAGGAGATCCAACCTATCCATTCTAAAGGAGATCAGTCATGGATGTTCTTTGGAAGGACTGATGTTGAAGCTGAACTCCAATACTTTGGCCACCTGAGGCAAAGAGCTGACTCACTGGAAAAGACCCTGATGCTGGGAAAGATTGAGGGCAGGAGGAGAAGGGGACAACAGAGGATGAGATGGTTGGATGGCATCACCGACTCGATGGACATGGGTTTGGGTGGATTCTGGGAGTTGGTGATGGACAGAGAGGCGTGGCTTGCTGTGGTTCATGGGGTCGCAAAGAGTCGGACATGACTGAGCTGAACTGAACTGAAAGAGCACAAATAACTATACTTAAAGGAAGTGAAAGGGTGAGTCGCTCAGTCATGTCTGACTCTTTGAGACCCCATGGACTGTAGCCTGCCAGGCTCCTCTGTCAATGGGATTCTCCAGGCAAGAATACTCTGGAGTGGGTTGCCATCCCCTACTCCAGAGCATCTAAGAAGAAGGTGATAAATGCTTTAAGGAGTAAACAAATACCAAGAAATAACAGAATATTAGTGCTAGCAGAGGTCTCAGAAGTCTTGCCTAAATTTTAACTTTACAGATAAGCCAACTAAAGTGAGGGAAAAAATTAAAGGGGTTCTTTCCAAGGCAGTATCCTGAATTTAAAAATGCAAAGCTGAAAACAGTGCCTTGCTTTTCAGAAATCATTCTGCCTCAAATGTGCTAATACAAAACAAGGATGTCTCTTCTGACCGGAGTAACTGGAAATGGCCTCATCATTTTCAATTCACTTACTTGGAATTTGCAACCGTTTTCTTTTGAGCAAATTAATGTTAATTATTTTTGGCTTTTCTCAGATGTTAAGGCTATAGTTACCAAAATAACTTGGCTAAGTGTATAAATGATGTATTTCTAACCAGGTATTTATCTGAAAAGACTGAATTTTTTAGTTGATAAAAATTTTCAAGTAATTTTACTTTCTTCTGACATCAGATTAAGTTAAAAAGGTATGCTAATTGTGATAGTTAATTTTGTGTGTCAAGTTGGCAGAACCCTGGTACCCATAAATTTGGTCAAATATGTTTGGATATTGTAGTGAAGATGTCTTTGGGATGAGATTAACATTTAAATCAGTAGACTTACAGTAAAGCTGATTACCCTCCAAAATGTGGCTCATCCAATCAGTTGAAGGCCTAAAGAAAAAGACTGATTTCCCCTGAAAAAGAGCAAACTCTGCTTTTAATAGTAGATGCCTGTCAACTCTAGTTGTAACATCAACTCCTCCCTAGACTTCCAGCCTACTGGTCTACCTACTCTGGATTTTGGAATTCCCAGGCTGCATAAGGACATGAGCCAATTTCTTAACTCTCTCTCTAATCCCTCATGCGTGTGTGTGTGTGTGTGTGTGTGTGTGCAGTGTATTGTATATATATACATCTTATTCTATTTCTTTGGAGATACTACACCAGTCTGCTAACTGACTCCAAAAAAATCTTCATACATGATTCTGTAGTTCCATCATAAATAATTACCTTTAGAAAATGGATCTAGAGACAACCTCTTTCAGTATTTCCTCCTTTTGTCTTGCATTCCTACTTGTTTTCCTTCCCATCTCCAATCAACTTTAGCCCTATGTCTTAAGAGTCTGCTCAGACTGCTACAGCAAAATACCACAGGTTGGATGGTTTAAACAACAGAAATTTATTCCTCACAGTTCTAGAGGGTGGAAGTCACAGATCAGGATGCTAGCAAAGCAGATTTCATTCTGAGATCCTAGGTGCTACCATCATGCAGTGTGTTCACATGACCTCATCTTTGTATGTTTATAGAGAGTGAGGCCTCCAAATTCTCCTCTTATAAGGAGTTCAATACTACTGGATCATGTCTCCCTACTCTTATGACCTCGTTTAACTTTAATTACTTCCTGAAAGGCCCTATCTCTAATATAGCTATACTAGGAGTTAAGAACTTCAACACAGGATTTTAAAGGGACACAAACTTTCAGTCCATGATACTCTTAGAAACACTTTCTAACCCTTCCATAAGTCTATCTCTTGTTTTCTTTCTTATAAACAAATTCATCTTTCTCAAACAATTATAACAGCAGCCAACCTTTCCCCCTACTAAACTTGATATTCAACTTCAGAACTTTCAGGATATATATCCTTCTTTTACTTTTTCTGCATTGCCACATCTACAAGCCTTAACTAGACACTTGGCTCCAACAATTAGCTCCATTTTTCAAGTATTTCCCAGAACTTCAATGAAACTTAAGTGATACCAAACAAGGAAACACAAGACAGTGAAATGTGGTCCAACTGTTTTCTAATAAAACCTAGTAAGAAACACTATATGATTATTTTTAACTCCATCCATGGTATTTGTCTTCACAATTCTATCAACTAAATACAGGTAGTAATTAATGCCTATTGCTACTAGACACAACATCGTTTTGTTGCTTCAGTGGACACCCTGACAACATTCCTCTTAAGTAATCAAAAGGTCTTGTGCATTTAACATATCAAATTGTCAGTACTTTGACATGCACATCTGGTCTCTCATTTATTAAGACTTCGAAGTAAAAATCTATCAGGAGGGGTTCAAGATGCTAGGCTGCAATGATTATAGCTGACCACAGGTACTGGCTTGAGTCAGGCCAAAGTGACAAAAGTCTGGACTTTGCTATTTTTATTCATTATTTGACTTTACTTAAGTCATTTCACCTTTACAAACCTCTGTTTCCTCACCTATTAGTTGAGGATAAAAATAATGCCTGTCTCACAAAACAGTAAAAATTAAATGACCTACCACATGTATAGGGTATATAATGTCTTACATTTAATAAACACTCATATGTTGCTATCATGATTTATTACTTTAAATGCTCAAATATATTCTGAATAAATGAATAAACAAATAATTTGTACATGATACTTAAGGTTTCCCTGGATATTCTACATTCTGTATTATTCTTTTCTCTCTTGTAAAAATGTCTAGTCAAAGACAACAGAAAAAAACAGAAAAGTTATGTGGTGCATAATGTAACAAAGCTGTCTTTCCATTTAGGAAAGTTGTATGCACTATTTATAGCTGTTAATTACAGTTGAATTACAACCCCCCAAAAGATGTGTTCAAGGCCTAACCCTGACTACCTATGAACATAACCTTATTTGGAAATAGGGTGTGTGCAGACATAATCAAGTTAAGATGTAATCAAGTTTAAGGTCACACTAAATTAGAGTGGATCCTAATCCATTATGACGTGTCCTTCTACGAAAAGGAGAAGAAACACAGAGGGAAGATAGTGATGTGAAGACAGAGACACAGATTAGAGTTACAATGCCTCAAACTAAGGGATGCCTGGAGACCCAAAGACTAGAAACATCAAGGTAGGATCCTGACGTAGAGGTTTTGAAGGGAGCATGGTCCAGCCAATACCTTGATACAGGACTTGTAAACTCCTGAACTCTAAAGAAGATATTTTTGTTGTTTTAAGCCACATAATCTGTTGCACTTTGTTACAAAAATCCCAAGAAATGAATACAGTTGTAGTTACAGGTTTTCTCCCATGTGTCTTTAAAATAGCAACAGTTCCTGCATTTAAAAGAGATATACATTATGTATTCAGACTAAAGATAACAAAAAAAGAACTGTAGAATCCTAGCAACAATTTCATGACTCATCAAGTCTAAGTTATATACTTTGGGAATTGATTTTTAAGACTGTATTATTTAGAAGTGTATCTGCCTCAGGTAACTAATGAAAGAATTATTCACTAGATTTTGCTATTTCCTTAAAAAAGCAAACTTTCCCATCTCATTTTCAGTAACAACTTTGATGTGAGTCACAACAGCCATCAAAGAAATACAAAATAAATTGGAACATATATAAAGTGCTTTGAAGTGTTCAAAGAAATAAAATAAAATTTGCTTCTTTTTTTTTTTTTAAAGCAGGAATATGATACACTGACCCAACTAAGGGAAAACATATGTTGTGAGTTTCACTGTCTGGAACCAGACTCCTAAAAAGTTTACAAAAATGGAAGGGAGTTCAAAAGAAAAATAAATTTAAACTGGTTCTTATAGGATAAGGAGGTTTACACATCTAAGTACATGCAAAAACAAGTAAATGAAATAAGAGGTTTAGGGCCAATTTTAGGTCACTGTCATTTGTTTTATGAAGAAAGAAAGCTTTCTGATTGGTTCACTCATATTATTCCTGAAGAAAAGCTATTAGAAGATGGTAAGAGACAAAAGAGAATAAAAAGAGAAAAACTGGAGAGACAGAATCAGCAATAACAACAGAATCCAACACAGTATGTTAAAATGAGTTGGTGATAAAGGATACAGTTTAACTAAAATTGACCTGACCCTACTCTAAACATCAGGTATAGTACTGGTATATAGGAGGTCAAAGAGCCATTTGTATATCATCATATAATGGTAAAAACAGCTCTCATCTACTATGTTGTGGTGTAAAGCTATGAAAGACGCTTCAGTACATATAAATAACATTTTTGGATATCGAAGTAAGTGAACGTTCATCAGCCTTACATCTATGCCAACCACAAGATAGCTATATCTACACCAACATCCACAACAATGAGAAAAGGCCAGACTGTACATTAAAACAATGATGAATTTACCAAATCAACAAGACCATGTTCACAATTCTTGTGTGCGAGCTAAGTTGCTTCAGTTGTGTCCAATTCTTTCTGACCCTATGGACTGTAGCCTGCCAGGCTCCTGTATCCATGGGATACTCCAGGCAAGAATACTGGAGTGGGTTGCCATTCCCTTCTCCAGGGGATCTTCCGACCCAGGGATGGAACCAGTGTCTCTTACATCTCCTGCACTGGCAGGTGGGTTCTTTACCACTAGCACCACTTGGGAAGCCCAATTCTTAGTTTGGACAAATTAAATCACTTTAAAACCAATCACGGTAAAAATAAAATAATTAAGAAACATTTTTAAGAAAGCAGGGAAGTAAGGCATACTTCAGAAAGACTGCCAAAAAAAAAATGTTAACATGCTAAATTTATCTTTTAAAGTGTTAATCTTGAGTTAACCATAAAATCTGTCTATTCAAATTAGATCATTTTAAAGATTCCAAGTAACTAAGATTATGATATTGTTTGAGTTATTTTTTTAACAATGGTAAAGAATTTCTGCTAACCCATTTTTTGCTAAAGCATTTTCCAGAGTCAATCATAAAAAATACCTTTACAAAAATGATGGCAATAATTAAACAATTTTTGACATCTAAAGCCATGTAGCAGAGATAGGATTCATTGAAGATATATTATCATGAATGTCAGCTAATACAAAATCAATATGACAATTAATAAATTATGACTATAGCATTGGCCCTCTTTGTCTTATTAAGGGTACAATTCATACTGCGGATATTATAACCCTAATCCTCTTATAATGTTTGGCAAAAATGGTGAAATAATGGATTAAGGCTCTTTTGATATTGTATAATTACTTAAAATGGGCCCAACCCAAACAGAATCTCTTTACTAGGTAAGGTTCCCTAGCATTTGTGAGCTAAAATTTCATTTATAGAACATTTCAGTACTGGTGGATTCATACAATTACTATTATTAATTCAAATATAAATTTTAAATTTAATATTTTTTTCTAAAACCAGTATTTCATGCTTCAATTATCTAAAAAACAATAATCTCTAAGCATTGATACCTTAAAATGACAACAGTATAACTGGAGAAAACATTGTAAGAAATTACATCACTCATTTAACCTGCTTCTCTCCTAGTAACTATAACTTGTGAATATGACCAAAACAAGTTTAAAATTAAACCTCTCCTGAATAGATAAGAATCCTGATTGGTAATTTAATTAAGATGTATCTCTATGAATAAGCAAGAAATAATCAGATGGTAAAATTTTTTGTCCCCTAGATGCATGAATACCTTGATACCATACGCCTGTCAGCACTAAAAAGGACCAAGTTTCAACAGCCTTATGGTATAATTATTTTAGGAAGAATCTGAACCAATACTTACATTTGATGAAGAACTTGTGCCATGGCAACTCCACTAGTCAGCTGTTTGACATCCTGACAGGGTGCAGCGGTATTGAATGTCTGCAGCTAAAATGACATAAAGCAAGTTTATGTCAACTCCTCACTCCACTGAATTTATATACATAAATGAACACTAGAGAGAATACTCTCTGCCAAACAAAGGAAACTATACTAATGTTTCTATAACTGTGTTGTATTTTTATAAGAATAAACACTTAACATTTCATAAAACCACTGAATATTATACCTAAAATATTCAGATATATTTATGTCATATATGAAATACTTCAGAATTTCTGAAAAATACATGTAGAACTCTTAAGAGAGTCATACTTTCTGTTTTGTCAATTTTTAGGAGAATAACATCAGGAAAAGAACTTTAAAATAACCTAATATCTGCAAGTTAAAATTTAATTCATACCACTTGCTAGGAAAACAAAGGCTAGAAATGTCAAGTTTAACACTCTTAGTTTATCACTGAGCTCTAGGGAAGACTTCTGCCTGCTCCCAACAGTTATCCTTAGAGCATGAACAGCCCAGGCCCACCTACCACATCAAGTTGTTTCTATCTAGTTCGGTGTCAGGTACTACTAACTTTCCAAATCTCTGTTAAACATTCATGTATACTTTGAAGAGAAGTGAAATGGTGGCAGCTCTTTCTAATAGGTAAATACAAGACAGAGGAATTATTTAAAAGCAAATTACAACAGAGCTAAAATGGATTATATATTTTCTAGAAATCCAATCTCAATCTGCAAAGATCTTAAATTAAATATACTATGATTCCCTTTTCCCACACTTGTTCATCTCCTTTACTATTCAATTATTCAATTATAATTCCTTAGTCTACCACCATAAAACACCTTTAGTGGTTGCTGTATTTTGAGGTTCTAGAAATCTGTCTCTATTATCCTAATACAACAAGGAAGATTGACAGAAACGAAATCGAGCCACAGTTACTTTCAAAGCACAAAGATACTTTACTGAGCTTTCTACTGTACGTAGGGCACTGTAGTATAAGGTGGAATTACAAGGGAACATTACCAGGTTTCCACATTTAAGCAGCTTCAATTGAGAATTAAGGAGAGGAGAAAAAGACACAATCATTTCTAAAAGATGCCACTACTACTCCCATGACAGCAGTATGGGAGTAGTAATGTTCTGAAGTGTGTAACAGCCAGCTAATCTAATTAGGGTGTGTACTAGGAAAGACTTCTTAGAGATGATTCCAACGGATGGTCTTGAGTATAGAAAGGACCAGGAGAAGGAAGCTTTAGGAGATAGCAACATGGCAAGAGTACAAATACAAGAAAAGAAATGGTATTTTTAGGTAACACACAGTTTAGTATTGCTGGATTTCTATGCATTTCAGTGCTAAGGAGGACAACCAAGGGGCACAGGGAAGGGCCATGGTAAGAAACTTGGAATTCACCTTCAGGGTATTATCTATATTATGGGGAAACAGCAGAATAGTTTCTACCTCACAAGATGGTTGTGAGAATTAAATAAATTAGCAAACACAGTGTACTTAGATCTGTGTCTAGCACATGGTACAAATTCAAGCTGTTTGCACATCAGCTGTGAGTCAGGGTTTCTCAAAGTGTGGAGTCTAAGACAACATGTATCAGAATCTCCAGACAAATCAGAAAATCCCCCAGTGATTGTTAGTCACATCATTTGTTTAGAACTACTGCTCTGGATGATGAAGAATCACTGAAGAGTAACAAGGGAGAGACATCCTTAGTATGTTGTGGATAGCAGTAAGAGTGACAAGAGAATGAAAGAACAGCGTTATGCCTGTGTCAGTGAGAAGGCTCCGGAAATGGTCTTTGTGATAACCTGGGATGCCGAGATGAGTTACCGTAATGTAACTGTAATGAGTTACCGTAATACATCAATCCTCTATGAAACAGTTAAAAATGTATCCCAGGTACTTAGTGGTGAAATATTAGTCTTCGAGATCAGGACCAAGACTAGGATATTTACTATAATCACCTTGATTCAATGTTGTACTAGAGATCCTAGTCAGTTTTTGTTCCTGGGGACAGAACCGAAAACAGGTCAGGCAAGGGCTCTGTCCCCAAAGTGCAAACAAGATGACTTCAGAAAATGTTAAGTGTTTACAGACACAACAAAAAGGGGTTAACAGGTTACAACGGGATATGAGTAGGGTACTCACGGTCACAGCGTGTCTCTGAAAGATGACACCAGACCCAAGAAATGAAAGGTAAGAAGTCAATCAGCCACTGAAAGAACTAGAAGAAGGATATTTCAAAGTAGAGGAAAGAGAAGTTAAAAAGCTGTGATGCATTTACAAATAAAAACAAACAAATAAACAAAAAAAACCAAAAAACTCCACACAAATGCTTATCTTCCTAAAGAAAGTCAACGCAGCATGGGAGCACAGAGAAGCAAGGCATGAGGGTAGCTTGTAGAAAATCGGGGAGGCAAGCGAACACTTACAGTGACATGGCAGACAACCAGCAAAGGTCTCTGAGAATCATCCAAAGAAGTAAAGAAAAGCCTAGAGGCAAGAACCCACGAAACTAAGGCAGAAGATAATTTCACAAAGGAACCACCAATTAACATAAGGATAATATAAGTTTCCAGTTTGCCAAACCCAGTATGAGAAGGCCTTAGAGAAAAGAACTCAAGTGCAGTGGGCTGAGATGTAAATAAAAGTTCAAAAAGTATAAAGGATGAGTATTTAAAAATGAAAGAAATATGACTGAAGGAAAGTGGGGGGATACAGTGTGGTTCAATAGAGAGTGATGGTTTTCTGTTTTTCCTCTTTAGGAGAGGGAAGATTTGAGTAAGTTTACATGTAGTGAGGAAGGAGCTAACGGAAAGGAAAAAATAGATACTAGAGGGGATAAATGACAGAGCAAAGTTTTAGACAAGGTGGAAAGTGTGGATCTAGAGCCAGAGCCAAAGATAAGAAGGAGGTCACTTTCCTGATGGGGAGAAGGGTTGGGGCTCAAACAGGATACTGATTAAGGTTTGCAAAGAGCAACATGAGAGGAACTGTATGGTTAATCTTAATAATAAAGCTGGGCTGGGTATGGAAACAGGAGGATTTAGCTACAGCAGCATTTGAGAGGCAACAGTCTGCACATTAATTCCATTTTCTCCATAGTGTTTCAGCAGCCTGAGAGAGAACTGGAGAAGCAAACAACCGATTATACTCTGTAATCTATTATCATTCCTTATGTTTTAAATAATTTTTTCACATGGGACTTCCCTGGAGGTCTAGTGGTTAACACTCTGCACTCCCAATGCAGGGGGCATGGGTTCAATCCCATCCCTGGTGGGGGAACAAAGATCCTATATGCTGAATGGCATGGCCGAAAAAAAATAAAAATTTGACTGTTTTTAAGGAATTTTGCCTTCCATTATAAAAAATACAGATCTACCTACCACACCAATTACAAGGGAAGATTCTTTGATTATTCTTGATATCCTTCTTCCTCAGTGTCTTATACAAAGTAGGAACTTCACTATTAATACTGATTAAAAGAATGGATATAGTCACAAAATATTTTAAATAAAATTCATGAAAATCTTATACTTCACCACCAACCCTCATATAAGTCAATGACATCATAAAGACTAAGTTTACTATATAAGTCAGATGTTTAGAGCAACAATGCAACAGATTAGGAAACACCCTTTAATTAGTCATTTACTAACCCACACCATTAGAAGTAACTGCCTTGTTTCATGACAACCTTAAATATGGCATCTAAATCCCATACTAAGTTTAAGTGAAAATGCGGGTGAATGGTCAGCTAATTGCTTTTAACTCAGAAACTCCAGATGCTTGCATTTTACTTGGAGCAAAAACTATTTACCTCCAAAGTGTAAAGGTAGCTTTACATTGTGGTTATTTACAAGAGACTTCACATACTGCCAGAAACGTTCCCTGATTTCTCATTCTTTTGAATTACATGCATTGAGAGCTAGAGAAACTCATCAATTACTGCCTCCTAATCTAGTCTGTTTACATTCCATTCTACACACACTACGCGACACAAAACTAGACAACTGCTTTAGGGGTGAGCATCACTGACTGCACCTTGTGGACCATGGAGCGTCAAACTTGCCCAATATGGATTAGAAGCCACACCCGAATGTCAGCTCTCTCCGATCGCTAAGCACTTCCAAAAGGTGAGACACTTCTGTTGATCGCAATACTGAGGACAGATCCTGTCTGTCCAAACGCAACATAAATTAATAGGACTGCCAAGTGCGGATAAAGTGCAAACGAAAATGCCAAGTTTTTTTTTTTTTTCTTTAAAGAAAATGCTTGTCCATTGGAAGAGGAGGGGAACCAGTGAGAAAGAGAGAATACGAGCGCCCCACTCCCAATATATCTTCTGATCCACGCAGTATATATGTACGTGGAAACATCTCTTCTAAAAGGCTTCTACAAAAACGGATGTCCTGGGGTCCGGGAGAAGCCCTGACGCATGAACTAAAACCACTTCTTTGCCACCTGCGTCCAAATTAGAGCTAGGTTGTTGCAGTGGGAGAGAGGTTTCAGAGGGGGGTCTTCACTCAAAAGTAGCATAAAGGTCTCTATGAGAAAGCTGTTCTGCAGACGGAAGGCAAGGGTGTCGGTGGTCCAGAAAGTCTAGGGCCTGGGCGTAGAGCAGGGGGGAGCAAACGGCCCAGCGGGGAGTAAACGGATGGGCGCTGGGCTCCCGCCACAGCTGTCAGGAGCAGGAGCAGGGCGGTAAGACGAGTGTCCTCCTTCCCGCTCCCCCACCCCCACCCGCAGCTCCTTTTACCCTCCCCCCACCCCCTCTCGAAGACAGACACACACGTACACACACTCACTCACCTACGCACACCTGCCCCGCGACCCGCAGGTGGCACTCTCGAGGTCAAGGGCGACCGGAGACGCGGAGGGCAATGCGCGGAGTCCGGGGCGCAGGTGACCCTCGCTCCGCCGCTGGCTCACCTGAGAGAACCAGGCACCCCCCTGCCCCAGGAACTCGCCGCGGCCCCTCGGCCCCCCTCGCCCCCTCGCACTCACCCAGATGATGAGGCTGTCGCACAGCGGCAGCTCGGACTGCGGAAGCGGCTGCGTCTCTTCCATGGCCAGGACCGCCGTCGACTACACCGCTGACGCCGACACCTCCCTCCTCCCCGCGCTCCCCCAGGAGCCGGCGTCGAGGACCTGCTCGCCCGCCAGGAAAGCTCGGTAGCCAGGCCCAGTGCCCTCTCCGCTCACGCGCGAAGCCTCGCGCGGCCGACGTCGCCGGCGTAACGCCCTCCTCGCCGCTGCCCCCGCCCCGCTCCGCAGTTCGCCCCCTCCCGCTTCTGGCCCGGACCCAGCCGCACGGCACCTGAGCCCCGCCCCCTCCCCTCCCCTCCCCTCCCCTCCCCGCCCTCCTCCCGCCCCTCCTTCCTACTCCGGCACACCTCTGCCTGCCGCACTGAGTGACCTGGGCGCGCACCAGTCACAAAGAAGATAGGTGGCTGAGAGGGACGGGTGGGGCGGGGAGGGGGCGGGAAGAGCGGGAATTGGTTGAGCAGGAGGGATTGCTGATTGGACGCACCCTCTTGGATTTCGACCAATCAACGTGAGACAAGACTGAGCCTTCTAGTGAGAGCTAGAGCGGGTGGGAAGGGGTTTATGACCTGGCAGGTGCAGTTAGGGCGGGGGGCAGTGAGTGCGCGTGCGCGATGGGGCGTTAGTGAGGTCGACGATCGCGTAGCACCAAGGGCAGAAGTGGCCACGGGGGCCTAGGAATGTGTAGGAGAAACTCCAGGCATCTTCCCGCCTCCATGCGAATGGGGCAGCTCCTGGCTACACCTGTGAAGACCGACAGCCTGCTTCCACAGCGTCTTCAGAGATAGATCCTACCAGTGAATAAAAACCATCCAGAGAGGGAGAGCTAATGTTCTAGGCGCTCGTTAGAAAAGGATATTTTAGTTTGCAGATATGGCAAAGAAAATTTTTCCTATGGGGTAAAATACTATAAAGCCGTTTAAATCAAATAAGCTCTCACAAGATCACAAAACCATGGACAATTTTATTTTAAATGAGGCAAAAGGGAAGGCCATTTTCAGGTAGGAAAACGAAAAATGATCTTTTCGTTTTCAAAAAAATATGAAAGATATCAGTGTACAATGCTTCTTATGTTTCTAGAGCGGTTGAAAACTTGTCTTTTCTCAAAATGTTCATGGGGGAGGGGGAGGTGTAAAATTGGAAACTGAGGCACTGACTGATACATAACTTAGGCTATTGAACTGGGCTGGAATATTAACTCTCGCTTGATTTTCATCACTCATTCATAAACTCCTCAGTTCATGCTCTGTGTAAAAATGCAGCTGGCTCATTTATATTATTGCATCTTTATGTTTCGACATTGAATGTTTAAAACTGATCACTGCAATTAAAAGCCCCCCCAATTTAAATCAGTCTCATTCTAAAAATAGAGCACATGCATTTGCTATTGAGTCCCTTAACATTATTACAGGACTTTCTTACACTGTGTGGAGTCATTTTATACTTCTGTACACTAGCAACACTAGTAATATGATTTAATGAAAAGTAAAAGATCTAGGAATTGAAGACCTGGTCTGGGTCTTGACTTTACTCTTCACTGGCAATGTTAACAGCTTTCTTGTGTGGAACCTAACCTCCACCTTCCTAAAATGATGAGAATGACACTAACCTCCCCTGGGTACCTCATAAGGGCAAAAATGATAATGGATGTGGAAGATTTTTATGAATGAAAAACTCTTTTGCAAATATGAGTTACTGCAATCATATATATGCTTAGAAGTGTATTGAGAACATGTCACTAAGAGCCACATTAGTGACTACTGGAAATATTTAAGAAGGGGCAACTGAGAGGCAATTGAGTTATCTTTCTGGGATCTATACAGTCAGAGAATAGATGCCCAGTTCTCTTCATGATACTAGATTCAATAGGAAAATATTAATATGTGAAGGACATGATTGTGAATTTAAAGAAATATTTCAAATTTGAAAAGTTATAAAAGTGTAAAACATTAATCATTGAAATAAAACAATACAAAATAATGTTGAAAAAAGTGCACTTTCATATACAACTAGAACAAGCATTTTAGAAAAATTGTGTGTTTTTAATTGTAAGATTATTTTGCAATACATTGGGCCAGGGAAAAAAAAAGATGTTAAAAGAAATGCCTAAAACAATATAGGCTGTTATTTTCCAACTGTTGGCATTCATTTCTAAAAATCAGCACCCATATTTGGAGAATTGGGTAAAACTAACTTTTAAGCACTAGCAGTGGAATTATAACTTGGTACAATCTTCTGAAAAGTTTTTGAGGCTATCAAGAATCTTTAAAATATTCAAGCCTTTAAGTCAATTTTACTTCCAGAATCTATTCTAAGAAAATAATCAGATGCCAACAAAGTTGTTGATTGCAGTGCTATTTATCAAAGCAGAAAAAAGAAACAGCCATTAAATATCTGAAAGAGGAATGATTAAGTACATTATGATATATCCATACAATAAAATATATAGTAGCTCTTAAAATATTTTGAAAGAAGTTTAATTGCTCAGGAAAATGCTTACAAAATAATATTAAAATTAAAAAGTGATGATATAAATCTGTACATACAGTGTGGCTCTCTTGAGAGAGAGAGATGAATAGTAATGTAATATCCAGGTTTTGGAATAATTGGTAAGTTTTACCTCTTTGTACTTGACAATAATTTTGAAATTTTCTACAGTGACTTTTATCATTAGACAAACTAAAGAACTGAAAATAATTAAAATTTTGAATATGGTTAGATCTCAACCGTGAAAGAATACATATATGAATGCAAACACACACACACACACCACTCCTAAGTGTTTGAACAGAGAGAGATTGAAAAGAAAGTTGATTATAATTATGCCTATGATCTAGCAATCCCACTCCTGGGCATATACTGGGAGAAAACCATAAACTGAAAAGCTTCATGGACCCTAATGTTCATTGCAGCACTGTTTGCAATAGCCAGGACACGGAAGCAACCTAATGTCCATCAACAGAAGAATGGATAAAAAAGATGTGGTACATACATACAATGGAATATTACTCAGCCATAAAAAGCATGAAATAATGCTATTTTCAGCAACATGGATGGACCTAGAGATTGTCATACTCAATGAAGTAAGTTAGACACAGAAAGATAAACATCATATGGTATCACTTATATGTGAAACCTAAAAACAATAGGATACAAATGAACTTATTTCTAAAACAGAAGTACAGTCACATGTAGGAAACAAATTTATGGTTACCAGGGAATAAGGGGTGGGCAATAAATTGGGAGATTGAGATTGACATAAACTCACTACTATATGTAAAACAGATAACTAATAATAACCTGCTGTATAGCATAGGGAATGCTACTCAGTATTTTGTAAAGGTTATATGGGAAAAGACTCTAAAAGAGTGGATATATATATATATGTGTAACTGATTCACTTGGCTGTATACTGAAACTAACAGAACACTATAAATCAACTATATGCCAATAAAATTTTTTTAAAAAATTAAGTTCAAACTTTAGTGTTCTAGATACCTGATGTGACTTACTGCCTGGATGCTCTTGGGCAAGTCACTTAATTTCAGTAATCCCCAATTTCAATCTTTGTAAACTCAAATAATACTTATATGATTCTGTACATTTATACATTGATTAGGGATTTTTTGGTGTTAAGTGGGTGAAATTTAACCTGGTAACTATTAAAATGTTATTTCAAGGGTACAAAATCTCATGGATTCAGAGAAAAAATCTGAAGAACTCCACATGGGAAAGGGCAGGTCTCAGAGCAGCTTATCAGATCTAGGTTGCAAAAGTTATAACAAGTCTTTTCAGGAGAGTGCCACCCAGATGAATATAATAAAAATGGTTTCAAGTCTTTTTGAGTCATTTTATTCAAGATTCAAGTTGGAGAAAGAGCATCTAGTGGGTCTATCATGACATATTTATCCAATCCTTTGCCAGAAGAAGATAAAGTGCCTAGAATGGCTGCCCTACCAGGACTGTAAACCCAAGCTGAAATCATGCAATGGTTGCCCCATGTGGATAGAGTAGGGGATATGGATGCCTGCAGACAAAAACAAAAACAGCAGTTCCCTCCACGTAAACTCATGGTTGCTGTGAATACCAAATGCATATAAAATGCCTAAAAGAACTCCTAGCTCATGATAATTGCTAAATCTATTTTAGTATAATTACTATTTACACTGCATGTATGTCTTAAGGTGTGTGTGTGTGTGTTTGCACTCATTAAAAAAACTGAAAAAAGATACATTAAAATTTTGGTAGAGGTTATTCACAGTGATTATTAATTTTTAAATTTTCCTCTCTTACCAAAATGAACTAATATTACCTTTTAAAAATAAAACCAAAAATTCTAAAAGAGAAAGATGAGATCAGGATGAAATTTTTAAGCTCTGAATTGGCCTCTTAATTGGATGGATATGTGATAAAAGGAGAAAAGCCCTAACTAGCTACCTTAAAAAGAACTGTAGACAGCTCTACTGATAGAGTATATCTGTGCCTTGACCATAAAGTTATGGAGTGAAAAAATGGAGAAGTCTAAGATTTTCCCTGCTGATATGTAGATACACTGAATGGCCAAGGGTGGACACCAGCTAGAAGAAAATCCTGGCCTGGACAGGCACAGATCTAGACATTCAGAAAGAACAGTCATTCTAGCAGAGTGACCATATCAGCAGCAAACATCCCAATGGACCTCCCCAGCAAAGCATTCATTCCTAAAGCAAACTATTGGGCCCCTACACACAAGATCCTACATCCAATCAGTATCTAGATCTATAATCAGCTGAATACAACAGGAGACATTTCTAGATTGTGACAATTTGTAGAATCTGGGAGATACTTTGGAATAAGAGTGTCCACCCCTGGGAAAGGGGGTTTACAAGCCCTAGGTAGACTCCCAGGTAAGAGAAATGATGATGAAAATTTACATTTTAAAACAGCATCTAGTTCTTAGGCCTGTGATCAGAGTTGGTGCAAGTGCCTAGCTCTATAAAATACTGTACTGGCATTAGGGAAGCAAGACCGCAAGACCAACCCCATATACTAACCACAGGTGAGCTTTAGCTTTTTGATGAGACAATCTTGGACAGAATTGACTTGAGCACTCAGTGGGAGTCATCCCCACAGGTATTTTCAGACCTGGTGACTATTGAGAAAGAAACCAGAGAAAATGGGTCAGGGATGAGGACTACTTCCCACTGGGTATAAAAGGGAATACTTCACCTTGGCCAGGAACTGACTCCTGTTACGAAAATAATGAGAGACTTACATGATACTGAAAATATTGCTTCTGGGGCTTTTTATAGACTTAAGAGAATTTATATCACTTAATAAAACTTTTAAGTGCATTTTATTTCAGTACTTAAAATCAATATGATTACTAACCTGTTGTGCTACCCCAAAAGAGATTATTCTAAGATTTTAATGAAGTTCACGTTCAAGTTCAGATCAAGAGTGAAGGCATCTCAGTCACTGATGAATATACAGATACAATACAAAAGATTTTAAATTTATATTATAAGAAAAAAATTGCAAGAAGTGACTCTGAGATGAAGATTAGCATTCAGGAGATTTCCTAAGTGCTCTTGAAGGTAGTCCATTGGATAAGAATCTGCCTGCAGGGCACAGGGGTTTGATCCCTAGTCCAGGAATTAAGATCCCACATGGCTTGGGGCAACTAAATCCATACACTATAACTACTAAGTCTGTGTGTTCTAAAGCAGGCACTCTGGACCAAGAGAAGCGACCGCAATGAGAAACCCATGCACCGCAACTAGAGAATAGCCTCTGCTCTCCGCAACTGGAGAAAGTCCACGCACAGCAACAAAGAGCCCATGAGCCGCAATATTACCCAGCACAGGCAATACATAAATTAAATAATTTAATTACTTTAAAATAAAAAAGAAGTGCTCTTGGGAATAACAGCCGTGGAAGGGAAGGAAAGGAGGCAGAAATGAGTAGAGGGAGAAAGAAGGCTGAGATGGAGTCCTATTGATAGTCCCAACCAACCCCTGGGGAGCTCTGAAGCTGGGATGATGCTTCTGAGTTTTCTGAGTTTGAATGAAAGGGGTTTAATCCTTATGCCTCCATAGTCCTTGGGTATGGGCTATCCTGGAAAGGTGGCATGGCAGCCCAGGCAGTTCACAATGGCTGATGGCTGTCTGTGAACAGCACTCCCCCATGTTGGGATCTGGGCATCACATCACAGAATCCTCTGAATAGCAGTCATGCCTACAGTCATGTCAATGGAGGTGGGGGTGCCATTACTCAGAATGGTAAAGCCTGGTTCAGAAAAGCCTGGACAAGTAACCCCAACTGGAGCAATAGTATCATAACCACAAAATTAAAATGGTCACAGAGGAAGAATGCTGGCATCCTTAGTTCTTGCACTGAGAAGGCACCAAAATGGAAAGAAAGTATAGAAACAGTTATAATTTCATGTAAAGACTTGGCGTCAAATAACTAAACAAATACTGCCTTGGAGAATTTAAAATTGGGGTGCCTGGGGAAATAAAAGTTACAAAAGATAAATCACAATGTAGGATGATATTATCAATTGTATTTTAAACTGATGAGAAAGAATGATCAATTTGTCATTTATTGAGTGAAAATGAATATCACCATTTCATTTACTAAGCATATTTAAACACACTCCAAAGCTAAGGCAAATACAGCTAAACCTGATTATTTTATCTTGCCCTAAGGTGGCACAGTGGTAAAGAATCTGCTTTTAATGCAGGAGACTTGGGTTCAGTCCCTGGGCTGCGAAGATTCTCTGGAGGAGGAAATGACAACCCACTTCAGTATTCTTGCCTGGAGAATTCCATAGACAGAAAAGTCTAGCAGGCTACAGTTCATAGGGCCACAAAGATTTGGACATGATTGAGCAACTAACACACACAAGGAACTAAGATGAGAAAAAAATTTAATAGCAAGGTATATATTTCAAAAACCATGTTTCAAAAACCTAAAAGCAACAGGTAACAAAAATAAATATTTAGTAAAATGTATTGATAATAATGTAACCAACCTAAAGCATTTTGGTTTAAACCAAACCAAACTTAACCAACCAACTTAAACATACAAATCGTCTGCTTTCCGGCTCAGCTTCCCTAAGCGAATCACAAGATATGTCATCATTTTACACTCTGTTAGAAGAGCTGATCCCCACTCCTCATTCTGTTGGTGACCTGTTTCTTCTATACAAAAATCCTTCTAATCCATTTAAGCAGATTTTTAAAATAAAATCTAAACACTGACACATAGTGGCTAATCACTTAATCCACAGATGTTTGTCTCTAAAAAGCAAGCAAAATCTAACTTTACAGTATAACTATCCAAGTTACCTCCTATTGTCTTCAAGGATATTGAAGATTAATATTTTAAAAATAAGAAGTTATTTAGTTTACACCATATAAATGGAAAGTGAATAAAATCACATTCACGAGACAAGGTTCACAGAAATAATAAAAGTATGGTTTCTAAGGATGACAGGGATCACTGTGCTAGAAATACTGCTTATATCTTTTTATAGCTTGAAAAATCTATATTTGAAACCATTATGGCTAAACATGGTACTCTGAAACCGCCAACATGTATATCAATTGAGAATAAGGAAAGTGATTTTTGCCTGAGGAGGTATACCTGTTCACTCTCCATGTGTTAAATACTGTGACTTAAGATACCAAAATGCTAGAAGGAAAAAATTTATCAGGAAATTAAGGACAAAAGAAGAAGGTGGGCTATCTAATCAAGACCAATAACAAATCAGGCTGTAAAAATAAAGACAGAAAGGCCAGAAAAGACGTGTGATGGCTTTGTTAATATGAGCAAGTATAGGAAATACCTAGAAGTCCAATTAATGTTAATAAAATTTTTGAAATGATTTAACCAAATAAATAAATACTCTTTTATGTGACTTGGAAATATTTTCCAGATAGCCTAAAAATAAAACAAAACAAACATAAATTTAAAAACTGATCAGGGCTTATTCTTTTACAGTAAAGAGAGAAGCTGCACATTTCATTAAAGTACTTGAATAGTGTTTAGTATGAACATGATTGGTAACCAAGAAGATATCTAGTCCTGAGGCTATAAAGACCTACAACAGCAGCAATAGTAATAGCAGCTAAAATTTATGGCATAGTTATTAGGTGCTAAGCACTATTCAAAGTGCTTCATCTTTGCCAATTCATTTATTAATATCTTTAACAAACTGACAAGGTAGGTAACACTTTTAGTCTTTATTTTACAGACAAAGGAAGTGATCATGAATAAGCTGCATACTTCAGAAAATGTGTTTCCAAATGTGAAGAGGAGACATCTACTAGGGGATATCAACACTGTTTTTTAAGCTTTATTATAGTATAGTTGATATACAAACATTTACACACATTTAACATATGCATATTGATCAGTTTGAATATCTGCGTATACCCATCATGCCATCACCACAATCAAGGTTCTAAACCTAGCCACCATCTCCAAAAATTTCCTTTTGTTCTTTGGTGTTTGTGTGTGGTTTGTGGAAAGAACTGATTTTTTTTTTTTAAGATAACCATTACAGAATGAAATATAGCACATACAATTCTTCAGTCATTATTGTTTTTGTATTGTTCCTTGCTACTGAAATATGACTTCAGGCAGTCAAGTTTCTTTTAGTTAAACACTGTGAAGCAAGTGAAGTTTTCATATCCAGATGAGTGAAATTAATTGTTGTCTTTTTAAAAAAATTTTTTTTCATTTATTTTTATTAGTTGGAGGCTAATTACTTTACAATATTGTAGTGGTTTTTGCCATACATTGACATGAATCAGCCGTGGATTTACATGTGTTCCCCATTCCGATCCCCCCTCCTGCCTCCCTCTCTATCCCATCCCTCTGGGTCTTCCCAGTGCCCCAGCCCTGAGCACTTGTCTCATGCATCCAACCTGGGCTGGTGATCCGTTTCATCCTTGATAGTATACTTGTTTCAATGCTATTTTCTCAGATCATCCCACCCTCGCCTTCTCTCACAGAGTCCAAAAGTCTGTTCTGTACATCTGTGTCTCTCTTTCTGTTTTGCATATAGGGTCATCGTTACCATCTTTCTAAATTCCATATATATGCGTTAGTATATTGTATTGGTCTTTATCTTTCTGGCTTACTTCACTCTGTATAAGGGGCTCCAGTTTCATCCATCTCATTAGAACTGATTCAAATGAATTCTTTTTAATGGCTGAGTAATATTCCATGGTGTATATGTACCATAGCTTCCTTGTCCATTCGCCTGCTGACGGGCATCTACGTTGCTTCCCTGTCCTGGCAATTATAAACAGTGCTGTGATGAACACTGGGCTGCACATGTCTCTTTCAGATCTGGTTTCCTCAGTGTGTATGCCCAGGAGTGGGATTGCTAGGTCATATGACAGTTCTATTTCCAGTTTTTTAAGAAATCTCCACACTGTTCTCCATAGCGGCTGTACTAGTTTGCATTCCCACCAACAGTGTAAGAGGGTTCCCTTTTCTCCACACCCTCTCCAGCATTTATTGCTTGTAGACTTTTGGATAGCAGCCATTCTGACTGGCATGTAGTGGTACCTCATTGTGGTTTGATTTGCATTTCTCTGATAATGAGTGATGTTGAGCATCTTTTCATGTGTTTGTTAGCCATCTGTATGTCTTCTTTGAAGAAATGTCTGTTTAGTTCTTTGGCCCACTTTTTGATTGGGTCATTTATTTTTCTGGAATTGAGCTGCAGGAGTTGCTTGTATATTTTTGAGATTAATCCTTTGTCTGTTGCTTTGTTTGCTGTTATTTTCTCCCATTCTGAAGGCTGACTTTTCACCTTGCTTATAGTTTCCTTTGTTGTGCAAAAGCTTTTAAGTTTCATTAAGTCCCATTTGTTTATTTTTGCTTTTCTTTCCAATATTCTGGGAGGTGGGTCATAGAGGATCTTGCTGTGATTTATGTCGGAGAGTGTTTTGCCTATGTTCTCCTCTAGGAGTTTTATAGTTTCTGGTCTTACATTTAGATCTTTAATCCATTTTGAGTTTATTTTTGTGTATGGTGTTAGAAAGTGTTCTAGTTTCATTCTTTTACAAGTGGTTGACCAGTTTTCCCAGCACCACTTGTTAAAGAGGTTGTCTTTTTTCCATTGTATATCCTTGCCTCCTTTGTCAAAGATAAGGTGTCCATAGGTATGCGGATTTATCTCTGGGCTTTCTAGTCTGTTCCATTGATCTATATTTCTGTCTTTGTGCCAGTACCATACTGTCTTGATGACTGTGGCTTTGTAGTAGAACCTGAAGTCAGGCAGGTTGATTCCTCCAGTTCCATTCTTTTTTCTCAAGATTGGCTATTCAAGGTTTTTTGTATTTCCATACAAATTGTGAAATTATTTGTTCTAGTTCTGTGAAAAATACTGTTGGTAGCTTGATAGGGATTGCATTGAATCTATAGATGGCTTTGCCTAGTATACTCATTTTCACAGTATTTATTCTTCCAGTCCATGAACACGGTATATTTCTCCATCTATTTGTGTCTTCTTTGATTTCTTTCATCAGTGTTTTATAGTTTTCTACATATAGGTCTTTCGTTTCTTTAGGTATATATACTCCTAAGTATTATATTCTTTTTGTTGCAATGGTGAATGGTATTTTTTCCTTAATTTCTCTTCCTGTTTTCTCATTGTTAGTGTATAGGAATGCAAGGGATTTCTGTGTGTTAATTTTATATCCTGCAACTTTACTATATTCATTGATTAGCTCTAGTAATTTTCTGGTGGAGTCTTTAGGGTTTTCTATGTAGAGGATCATGTGGTCTGCAAACAGAAAATCTGCTGACTGAGGCTAGTGACTATACACATGACTGAGAGATCTTGAATGGATCAAACTTTTGACATTTTTTATCTGAAGATGAGTCTGACTTATTGTTTCAAATATGATTTTTCTTATAAACATCACATGATTTTTCTCAGCAATAATTAAGTTGGCTATTTGGACTGAATAACTGGTCTACTATTGGGGGTGTATTTTTTATGTTCAAATTGTTTTTATTGATTGTAGTCATCATATTCATTCTCTCTGTATGTATATTTCAATAGTAACCAAAATAATTACTCTTTCCCCTTAAATCATCAAAGAATAAGAATGCTCTCTTACATAATCTGGCTGGCTTCCCTGGTAGCTCAGATGGTAAAGAATCTGCCAGTATTGTGGGAGACTAAGGTTTGATCTCTGGGTCAGGAAGGTCCCCTGGAGAAGGAAATGGCAACCCACTCCAGTATTCTTGCCTGGAAAACCCCATGGACAGAGGAGCCTGGTGGGCTACAGTCCATTGGGTGGCAAAGAGTCAGACACGACTGAGCAACTAACACATACACTTACATAACCACCTATAATTATCACATTTGGGAAATTTAACATCAATACAATATTATTATTCAATCGTGTGTGCTCGATTGCTCTCTGCAACCCCATTGACAGTAACCCACCAGGCTCCTCTGTCCATGTAACTTTCCAGGCAAGACTACTGATGTGGGTTGCCATTTCCTCCTCCAGGAGATCTTCCCCATCCAGGAATAGAACCCACAAGTCCTGAGACTCCTGCATTGGTAGGTGGATTCTGCCACCTGGAAAGCCATTTCAACCTACAATCCTTCTTTAAATTTACCTAATTGTCCTTAACTATTTTTCTCCCTCTGGAATCCTCATTGACCCTAGAGACTGTAGCCCATGAGGCTCCTCTGTCCAGGGGATTTCCTAGACAAGAATACAGGAGTGGGTTGCCATTTCCTCCTCCAAGGGATCTTCCCTACCCAGGAACTGAATCCACGTCTCCTGCATCTCCAAGTTGCTTTGGTCTCCTTTAATCTATGTCAGTACCCTAGCCTGTGTGCATGTGTATGTGTGTGATTTCATGACAACAACATTTTTGAATGGCCCCTTCTAGTAACATTTGTCAGATTATCTCTTCATAACCAGATTTAGTTTAACCATTTTTAGCAGAGATTATATATGAACTCAGTGAGTGTGTCACATTGGCAGGAACATGACATTGGATTGTCTGATTATGGGAGATGTTAAATGTTATAATTTAGATAGTATCCATCAGATTTCTCCATTGTAAAGATTTTTTTTTCCATTGTAATTACTTAGTAACTTGACACTGTGTGAATATATGGTTCCCCAAAAGTTTGTCACCCGGTGCTTTTAGCATCCATTATTAGTTATTGCCTGAGTTGATTATTACCATGGTGGTCACAAAATGGTGCTTTTCCTTTTCCATCATTCTCTTTAAATCTGCTAACTGACACTGTTTTGTTAAAGAAGACCTTTCCTCTTATCTCCACACCCACTTTTAACTTTTTAAAGTATAAATATGGACTCATAAATGTGTTTTTATTCAATATGATACAATTAATCCTCGTCACTATTTTTTAGTCATCAAACTATCCCAAGTTCAGCCAGTAGGAGCCCCTTCAAGTTGCCTTCTGTGTCCTTTCTGCATACCTCTTCTGTTTTTATGCACTTCTCTACAGAAGAAGTTCCAAGTTCCCTTTGTACTTTCCTGTCCCTATCTTGACATCAGTCATTTCTCACAGAAACCCTGGCTCCATTTTATGGGGAATGGTATTTAGTAGGGCTCAATTTCTGTGACCAAAGTGGGTTATATTTCTTAATTATAATTTTGTTTTTTCAACATTAGATTTTAGTTCTGTGTTGAAATAATACATCCCCGTAAAAACTAAAATATGGAACATAATAGTCATTTACATGTCAGGGTGAAAGTATTTATCAGCTTGTATATATATATATTTCAGCTTGTATATTTTATAAGAGATTGGAAGCAGAGAGAATGAGGACACTGGACAATGTGAAGGGAGGGGGTTGAGGGTGGTGGAGAGGTGAAACAGGTTCATGGATGGAAAGAAAGCTAATATCAATTACTTCTATTCTGGGAACATTTGTGTAAACTATTTAAATTTATCCTTACAACAATCCTTATTTTTACAAAAGAAGAAGTAACTTCTTCAAAGTTGTAATATGTATAGCAGATAGTCTAGAACTGAAATCCTTTTTGTTTGGCTGGAAAAGCCTCATCTGTGCCTTCTATTACCCTAAGTTGTTCCCCAAGGCAAGCAAGGAGGTTGATGAGCTAAAAAGACAAGTTTCGCCTACTTCAGGTTTGAAACATAGTAAACTTGCTCAAGCTGCTTACCCTGTTTCACTTGAAGTTGTTCATTGTGACTTGCATGCATAGCCACCCTCACAAATACTGTCCTTCAGTTGAGAATAAGGTTCAAACATTTTTCCAGTGCTCAGGAAGTTTGTGGGGAAACAATTCGATTTCATTTGCTTTCACTGCTGATTCAAAAAGAACAGATAGGCATCTCAAATTGAATGTTTCTCAGTTGGATTATTTATTACAAGTTCTGCCTGTTGCCAGAGTTTGTCTAGTGCTCAGAAAGCTTGTTGAAGGCTTGTAAGAGATAACTGAGGCAAGTTACCTGAAAAACAAGGTTGGGAACAAAGCCCATAAGAACATGTTTGTTTCCCCTTCTTATTAATACATTGGTCAACTCCCGAATTCTCTTGGTTCTCAGTTCTCTTCACTGTAAATGGGGATAATAGCTTCCCTGCCTGAAGAAAGGAGGCAGAATATCTAGGACATCAATAACCACGCATTAGGTATCTTCTATTCAGTTCAGCTCAGTTCAGTCGCTCAGTCGTGTCCGGCCCTTTGCAACCCCATCAATAGCACCAGGCTTGCCTGTCCATCACCACCTTCTGGATCTTGTTCAAACTTATGTCTATTGAGTCGGTGATGCCATCCAACCATTTCATCCTAGTTGTCCCCTTCTCCTGCTTTCAGTCTTTCCCAGCATCAGGGTCTTTTCAAATGAGTCAGTTCTTCACATCAGGTGGCCAAAGTATTGGAGCTCCAGCTTCAGCATCATTCCTTCTAATGACTATTCAGAACTGATTCCCTTTAGGATTGACTGATTTGATCTCCTTGCTGTCCAAGGGGCTCTCAAGAGTCCTCTCCAACACCACAGTTCAAAAGCATCAATTCGTTGGCGCTCAGCTTTTTTTATGGTCGAGCTCTCACATCCATACATGACTACTGGAAAAACCATAGCTTTCACTAGATGGACCTTTGTTGGCAAAGTAATGTTTCTGCTTTATAATACGCTGTCTAGATTTGTTACAACTTTTCTTCCAAGGAGCAAGCGTCTTTGAATTTCATGGCTGCAGTCACCATCTGCAGTGATTTTGGAGCTCAAGAAAATAAAGTCCGTCACTGTTTCCACTATTTCCCCATCTATTTGTCATGAAGTGATGGAATTGGATGCCATGATCTTAATTTTTTGACTGTTGATTTTTAAGCCAGCTTTTTCACTCTGCTCTTCCACTTTCATCAAGAGGCTCTTCATTTCCTCTTCGCTTTCTGAACTAAGGGTGGTGTCATCTGCATTTCTGAGGTTATTGATGTTTCTCCTGGCAGTCTTAATTCCAGCTTGTGCTTCATCCAGTCTGGCATTTTGCATGATGTACTCTGCATATAAGTTAGATAAGCAGGATGACAATATATAGCCTTGACATACTCCTTTCCCAGTTTGGAACCAGTCCGTTGTTCCATGTCAGGTTCTAACTGTTGCTGCTTGACCTGCATACAGATTTCTCAGAAGGCAGGTGAGATGGTCTGTCTGGTATTCCCCTCTCTTTAAGAATTTTCCAGTTTGTTGTCATGCACACAGTCAAAGGCTTCAGCATAGTCAATGAAGCCTAAGTAGATATTTTTCTGGAATTCAATTGTTTTTTCTATGATCCAATGGATGTTGGCAATTTGATCTCTGAACATTTCCTTTGACACTGAAAATGTGGAGAACTATAAGGCAGAGTATCTACTCTTACCATGCTGGCCATCTAGTTGGGGATGCTGAACTTACATATGAAAAAGAGCAAATAAATTTTGTAACACACCATATGAGTGTCAAAGACAAGGGAAATGATTAACTACCAAGGACATTATTAGTGTACCAATTTAAAATAATAATAAAATACAACTTTATTTTGTTTCAACCAATGTTTTAGAAATGAAGTAAGAAACAAGGAATGAAGAGACAAAGGAAAATGCAACAAATGAAGAGAAAAGGGAGAAAGGAAAGGGAAAAAGAAAAAACACGGTGAGCAATAATGATAACTACATAGGTAAAAAAGTCAATGTTAATGTATTTTTACTTTGTAACTCCTTGTTTTTCATATAAAATAATTATTATAAGTCTACATTGATGGGTACACAATGCATAAAAGGTAACGTAACAATAACATAAAGGGAGGATCAAATTGTATAGGAGCAAACATTTTCTACATAGCTGAAGCTTAATTGACACTAATTCAAACTAGATTGTATGAATCAAAATGCTACTTGCAATCTCTAGGGCAACCACTAAGAAAATAACTTAAAAATGTGTAGAGAAAAAGAGAAAGGAATCAAAATGGTATACTAAAAACTACATATTGAACATGAAAGAAGGCATTGAGTTGAGGAACAAGAAAAGATATAAGACATGTAGAGAATCTATGCAAAATAGAAATCCTCCCTTATCTGCAATTACTTGAAGGAAAATGAAATTAAAACTTCAATCAAAAGGCAAAAAAAAGGCAGAATGGTTTCTAAAAACATGATCCAATCATATGCTATCTATAAGAGACTGACCTTACATTCAAAGGTAAGCCAGGTTGAAAATTTAGAGATATGAAAAAAATATTCCATGCAAACACTAATCAAAACACAGCTGGATTGTCTATATTAATATCAGACAAAATAGAGTTTAAGAAAAATTATTATAAAAGATAAAAGGCTATTACATAGTGATAAAAAGACCAATCTATCAAGAAGACATATTAAGTATAAACACATAAACCAAGCCACAAAATATATGAAGCAAAAACTAACAAAACGTCAAACAGTAATAGTAGAACACATATATACCCCACTTTCAATGATGGATGGAACAACTACACAGAAATCAGCAAGGAAACAGAAGACTTGAACAACATTATAAGCCAACTAGAGCTAAGAGACATACATAGAACAGAACACCCAACAACAGCAGAATAAACTTTCTTGTCAGGAGCATGTGGGACATTCTCCAGGAAAGACCATATATTAGGCCACAAAATACATTTCAATACATTTAAAAAGACCAAAACCATACAAAACATGTTTTCTGACCACAATGGAATAAAATGAGAAATTAGTGTAAAAGTCCTAAAAGAAAACACAGAAGAAAAAAAAAGAAAGAAAACACAGAAGAAACACTCATGACATTGGGTTTGGCAATGATTCTTGCATAACACACCAAAAGCACAAGCAACAAAAGCAAAAATACAAATGCAATCACACTAAAAATCTTCTGCACAGTGAAGGAAACAGAGTGAAAAGAATATAAAGAAGGAATATAAAGAATATAAAGAAGGAAATATATTTTAAATATAAAGATAAATATAAAGAAGGAAAAATATTTTAAAATCATATATCTGATAAGAGATTAGTATCCAAAATACACAAGGAACTCCTACAACTCAACAACGCCCCCCCCCTCAAAAATAAATAAGATTAAAAAATGGGCAAGGAACTTGAATTAACATTTCTCCAAAGATAGGCAACTGGTTAATAGGTATATGAAAAGATGCTCAGCATTATTAATCACCAGGGAAATGCAAATCAAAGTCACAATTAGATATCACTCACACCTGTTAGGATAGCTATTATAAATATATTTCAAAGGTAATGAGTGTTGGTAAGAAGGTGGAGAAATTGGAACTCTTGTACACTTTTGGTAGACGTAAGATATATAAAAGGGTGAGCCTGTATGGAAAATAGTATATTTCTTTAAAAAATTAAAATTAGACTTACCAGGGGATCATATATCAAAATAAATTGGATTCAGAATCTCCACAAGATATATGCATTCCAAAGGTCTTTGCATTATTGACAATAACCAAGATATAGAAATAACCTAAATATCCAACAACAGATGGAAGAAAATGTGATGTATACACACAATGGAATATTGTTCAACTTTAAAAAAGAAGGAAATCCTGTCATATGTGACAATATAGATAAACCTGGAGGACATTATGCTAAGTGAAATAATCCAGTCACAGGGGATAAATACTGCCTGATTTCAGTTAAATGAGGTATTTAAAACTGCCAACCTAATAGAAACAGAGAATACAGAGATGGTGGCCAGGGGCTGGAGGGAGGGGAAAATGGGACAGCGCTGTTGAACAGGTAAAAAGTTTCAGTGTTGCCACCTGAAAAACTTCTAGAGATCTGCGGTTCAACACTCTGCCTATAGTTAACCTATAATAATACTGTATTGTGCACTTAAAGTTTATTAACAGAGTAGATATGTTTAGTGTTCTTTAACACACAAAAAGCCTTTCTTAAAAGATAGAAGAAAAAGAAAGGTGCCAAGGAAGGGAGGGAATAAGGGAGGAAGATAACAAACAAGAGAACTGTCAAATTCACACATATATGGAAATTAAACACACTAACCAATGGGTCAAAAATGAAATCACAAGAAATTAGAAGATACTGTGAGATGAACGAAAAAGAAAACATAACACACCAAAACTTATGGGATGCAGTTAAAGCAGCTCGTAGTGTTGTAGCCATGCGTTCTGGGAAACAAACTCCATCAGAAGGGCAATGCAGATAGTGGGGTGCTGTTTGTTACACCTACAGGCCCAACGCAGAGTTTCCTCTTAGCCAAGGACCCCGACCAGTTTTTTGTGAAAACTTTATATACCCTAAGTGTATGTGCACAAACCCCCTCCCCAAATTTCCTGAAACTAGTCTGAACAAAGGAAAAAGAAAGATACAATCAAAGTTAACCTGTGATTCATATGCCTTAAGCCTACGTAGCTAACAGCGGACAATTATCAATAGGCCTGTGGTCATACCCCAATAAGCATAATAGAATGTATGATTCTATTCAGTTACACAGATAATTAGGGTATTCTTTTAGGCAAGGGAGAGTTTAGGTATGAGCCCTGGGCTCTTCCTTTTCCAGTTGGTATGTCGTTTCCATAGATATTGGGCATATAGCTCAAAGTCCACAGTCTGGCCCAAGATGAAGTCCTGCTTTCAAAATAGAGCCTGTTCTGTTTTCTCTTTCAGTAGAGGAAAATTTGTGGATTTAAAATGCTTACATTAAAAAAAAAGAAAAACTTATTATCAATAATCTAAACTTCCTAAGAAACTAGTAAAAAAAAAAAAAAAAAATCCAAACTACCAAACTGTCAGGAATCCTCTGGCCCTTATTAATTCCTGAATATTCAGGAATTAAGAGGAGAGGTACTCCTTTCCAAGGGCTGAGGAATCCAGGCATTTCCTTTGTTAGTTTCTCATTATGGTGATAAGCACCCTCTTCTCTCTTTAAGGGATTGCCTTATGTTTTGTAAGTCTGGAATTTTAATCTTTATCTTTGCTGAGAATAACTACATTATATATGTCCATGCCATGTTGATTAAAACACCTTTGCTCCATCAGAGCTTTGGTCCCCATGTCTTTCTTTCTTTCTCTTCCTCTCTTTCTCTTTATCTTTCTATTTCTGGCTGATTCCCTGGAGCGCGAAAGCCGGCTGCGTAACCCAGGGAATATTAGCCTCTTTCCTTCTTTCACTTTCTCATCATCGACTCCGGACCACCAGGTTCTGGTCCATTAAAGGACCAACACCAAACTAAATCCAAAGCAAATAGAAAGAAAGAATGAAAATTTGAGTAGAGATAACTGAAATAGAAAAAAAAAAAAAAAGATTCTAAGATCAAAAAGAATAAAATACTTAGTAAACTAAGGAGGTATGATTCATATATTAAAGACAAGACAACAAAATATTGCTCAAAGAAATTGAAGAAGACCTAAATAAATGGAAAGGCATCCCACATTCATAGATTGGAAGACCTAATATAGTTAAGAGGCAATATTCCTTTCTGGTTCAGATGGTAAAGAATCCGCCTGCAATGCAGGGGACCTAAGTTCAATCCCTGGGTTGGGAAGATCCTCTGGAGAAGGGAATGGCTACCCACTCCAGTATTCTTGCCTGGAGAATTCAATGGAGAGAGGAGCCTGGAGGGTTACAGTCCATGGGGTTGCAAAGCATTGGACATGACTGAGGAACTAACATTCACATTCCTCAAGTTGATGTACAGATTCAGTGTAATCTCTATCAAAATTCCAGTTGCCCTTTTGAAGAATGGACAAGCTGATTATAAAAGTCACATGTAATTGCAAAGGATGCCAAATTTCCAAAATCTTGAAAAAGGACAAAATTCTTCATATTTCTCTATTTCAAACGTACTACTAAGCTACAGTAACCAAAACACTGTTGTGCTGACGTAAGGACTGACATACAGATCAATGGAATATAATTCAGAATCCAGAAGTAAACCCAGATATCTATAACATACCAAGAACATTCAATGGGAGAAAGGATAGTCTTTTCAAAATATAGTGCTGGGACTGAAGGAGGAAACAGACAGAACAGGCTCCATCTTGACAGCAGTACTCCATCGAGGGCCGGACTGTGGACTTAGAGTTATATGCACAGTACCTATGGAAATGACATACCAACTAGAAAACCAGTCCCCCAGAAGGAAGAGCCCCAGGGTTCGTACCTAGACTCTCCATTGCCTAAAAGAATACCCTAATTATCTGTGTAACTGAATAGAATCATACATTCTATTATGCTTATTGGGGTATGACCACAGGCCTATTGATAATTGTCCACTGTTAACTACCTAGGCTTAAGGCACACGAATCATGGGTTAACTTTGATTGTATCTTTCTTTCCCTTTGTTCAGACTAGTTTTAGAGAATTTGGGGAGGTAGGTTTGAGCACGTACACTTAGGGTATATAGTGAAAGTGAAGTCGCTCAGTCTTGTCTGACTCCCAGTGATCTCACGGACTGCAGCCTACCAGGCCCCTCCGTCCCTGGGATTCTCCAGGTAAGAATACTGGAGTGGGTTGCTATTTCCTTCTCCAATGCATGAAAGTGAAAAGTGAAAGTGAAGTCGCTGAGTCGTGTCCAACTCCCAGAGACCCCATGGACTGCAGCCTACCAGGCCCCTTTGTCTATGGAATTTTCCAGGCAAGAGTACTGGAGTGGGTTGCCATTGCCTTCTCCGAGGGTATATAAGGTTTTCACAAAAACTGGTCGGGGTCCTTGACTAAGAGGGGACTCTGCGTTGGACCCACTGGTGTAACAAACTGCACTCCACTATCTGCACTGTCCGTCTGAGTGAGTTTGTTTCCTGGAACACGTGGCTACCACAGGACCATTGGATATCCACACAAAAGAATGAACTTAGATATCTACTTCTACCATATAAAAAAATATAATTCAAAATTAATCAAAAGACCTAAATGTAAATGCTAAATTTCTACAACTCTAGAAAAGAAACATAGATGTAAATCTTCATGACTTTGGATTAGGCAATAGTTTCTTAAACATGATACCTAAAGCACAAGCAACAAAAGGAAAACAGGAGATAATTTGGACTTTATAAAAATTTAAAACAGCACTTTTGTTCATCAAAGGACACTATCCTTTAAATAAAGACAACTACAGTAAGAGAGAAAATATTTGCATATCATCTATTTGTTAAGAGACTTGTATGCAGAATATATAAATAACTTGCCACACAACAACAAAAAGATCAAACAATCCAATTTAAAAATGGACAAATGATCTGAATAGACATTTTTTCTAAAAAAGAAATTTTAATGGTCAACAAGCCCGTATAAAGTTGCTCAAAATCATCAGTCAGTAGGAAAACACAAATGAAAATCACAATGAGATGCCACTTTACTCCTACTGGGATGGCTGCAAGCAAAACCAAGCCAAAACAAAACAAAACAGAAAATAATAAGCATCAATGAGGTGTGAAGAAATTAAAACACTCATACATTGCTGATAATAATGTAAAATGGTACACCCACAAATGCAGCTTAGTCGTTCCTCAAAAAGTTAATTGTCCCATTAGCATCTGACCTAGCAATTCCACTCCTAGGTATATATCCTGCAGAAGAATTGAAAACAGGTGTTTAAATAAAAACTTGTCTGTGAATGTTGATACCAACACTATTCACAATAGGTAAAAGGTAGTAATGACCCAGTGTCTACCAACAGATGAATGGTTACACAAAACACGGTATTTGTGTACAATGAAGTGTTATTCAGCCATAAAAAGAAATGAAGTACCAATTCACGTTAATATTTGGATGAACCTTGAAAACAAGCTAAGTGAAAGTGTTAGGGGAAGTACACTGAAACCGCCCACCCTGGCCAGGCACCATAGTAACCACTTGCATGAGTTGTTTTATGACAGGAGATCCTGATAAGGAATATAGAACTAATAAGACACCACCAACCGGAAGAGTTCAGGAAAGGTTGAAAGGAGACACCACGTGTCCGTCCACTTCCCAGAATCCCTCTCGCTAGTATCCATCTTGGCTGAGCGATGCGTGCGCCACCAGGAAAGACTGAATTAGAATGATTGGCCAAAGACCACCCGGAAACTAATCCCATCACCATAAAACCCGAGACTGCGAACCACGGGCAGAGCTGTTCTCCTGGGTTCCCTTCCCTCCTGCTCTCCACCCGGTGCCCTTTCCAATAAAATCTCTTGCTTTGTCAGCACATGTGTCTCCTCGGACAATTCATTTCCAAATGTTAGACAAGAGCCTGGTTTCGGGCCCTGGAAAGGGTCCCCCTTCCTGCAACAAAAGAAGGCAGACACAAAAGGCCACATATGCTATGATTATATTCGTAAGAAATGTCTGGAACAGACAAATCCTTAGGAACAGATAGCAGATTAGTGGTTGCCAGGTGCTGGAGGGGGAGGGGAATGGCTAGTGACTTTTCAATGGGCACAGCCTTTCTTTGTAGGCTGATGAGGATATTCTAGAATTAGATAGTGATAATGCTTGAAAAACACTGTGAATGTACTAACACCACTGAACTGTATAATTTAAAATGATAAACAGGGTGTTGTTACATGAATTTCACTTCAATTAAGAAAATACAGAAAAAAAAAAAAAGAAAATACAGGAGAGAGGAAGCATTTGATGATTCTTATCTTATTCCCAGTCTTATCCTAGGCATTTTGCATTTCTTTTCTCATTGATCCAAGTGAACCATAAATTCATTTGTCCATAAATAGGTCATGACTTAACTGAAGAGAATTTCCCAGCTGGAATTAAAACTTTCGAATTTGCATGATTCCACCTCCTCTGTGAAACATCCCCTTAACTCTTCTAAGACCAAAAAAAAAAAAAAAATTGTTTACAGATTTTGGAGCATTTTTCTACCTTTTTCCAGCTTCTAAAACCTGCACATTTTACCCCTTGGCTTTATTTTTTACATATATTTTCTTTTACAATGTGACATGTTCGTTGCCTGGTTTCTGAGCTCCTCAAGATCAGGACTGGTCCTTTGTGTTTACAGGTCTGTGCTCAGCATATCAAAGAAGGCAATGGCACCCCACTCCAGTACTCTTGCCTGGAAAATCTCATGGACAGAGGAGCCTGGTAGGCTGCAGTCCATGGGGTCCTTAAGAGTCGGACACGACTGAGCGACTTCACTTTCACTTTTCACTTCATGCATAGGAAAAGGAAATGGCAACCCACTCTGGTGTTCTTGCCTGGAGAATCCCGGGGGTGGGGGAGCCTGGTGGGCTGCTGTCTATGGCGTCGCACAGAGTCGGACAGGACTGCAGTGACTTAGCAGCAGCAGCAGCTCAGCATATAGTACATGCTCAGTGAAGGTTTTCATTGGCCAGCTGGAATAACATATTTGGTTCCTGTAAATATACTACATTAATGGCTCCTAAAATAGCCATGCCTGTTTGACTTGCCTGTGCTACACTCAGCATCCATTTCCCAGAACGAAACTAGGTCACATCTGGGACGCATGAACAGTTTTAAGAAAGTTCCGTCTGAAATTCAAAACCCTTCAGTGTATATCAAATGTAATCAAGCTGATGATGCCAAAAAAAACTGTAAAGGATTAAAACTTCACTTCATTCTTACATTTTTGGTCTTTGCTCTTTTACTTCATTTAATAAGTTTTACAGCCACAGAACGATTTGCACATGTTGAAAACCAAAACAGGATGAAAATGGCAAAAAGGAAAGCAAAGCATTTCACTTTGTGCATCTTTGTCTTTGTGAGTTCTCCCCTATCCTGTGGTTATTTTGTTCAAGGTCTGTCTGTTTGATTACTGTGACAGTTTTTGGGCAAAAGATCTAAGACATCTCTGCCCTTCTGTAAAAATGTGCATCAACAGAGAAAAGAAAAAAAAGTAGATCTCTTTCTATAAAGAGGATCTGAGAATGAGAGTCTCTCCTGATGGCAGTAACATGTAGGATATTTCAGTAAGGGAAGCACTTGAAATTATGTGCGTTTGGGGTTTTCTAGGGACAACAGCAGAATTTGCTGTGTGGCCACAAACCTCTTGTTGTCCCTGTGCTGGAACACTCTTAATGAGTTCTTGTTATGGTCTCTCTTGTTTGTGATTCTTAAAGTATCTTTATTTTGAAAAGGAGACAAAGTACTTCCTTTCTGTTTGTACATCCTCAGAAAATTATAAATCATTCCAAAATAGAATAGCACATGAGCACTCTAGGCATTCCATTAATTATGTTTATGTCCACTCACCTCTATCCTACACCCAGGTATCTGAAATGGCACAAAGAAAATTCACATACTTGCTTTCTGTTGCATCATTTCTTTTTGAATTTTTTCTGAAACCTAGAACAATAGTTTACATCTTCATAAATGCTGACATTTTATTGTGGTTGTGCAGGTTAAACAGCCTGATTAATCCTGCTTATTCCTCTTTCTTCTGCTGACATTCCATACTGGAGAAAGGAGGTCATCTGATGGAAAGGATTCCAATCCTATGTCTCAAATTCTTGTGTGTGAAATCTGTTCTCCTTTATCCTTCTTATATCCCTTACTTCAGATTTATCAGCATATATTGAATATCTGCTATAAATATTGACTGGTCTATGGTTGGCCTGTAGTTGGGGCTCAAAAATCAACTCTATTCAGTCAGGGCCCTGATCAGAAATAGAAAATATGCTCACATTGGATTCTGGTGAGAATTTAATGAAGGGACTGCTTACAGAAATATGAATGGAGTTGGGGAAACCAACAAGCGATCCTGAGATACCCTGTGATAGCAATGTCAAGCAGGTGTCACCTCCTGCGGCCTAAAGAAGGAAGGGGAGGCCACAGTCTTGGAGCCTGGAGAGAGTTCGTGGTCTGGAAGGTAGCTGCCCATCAGGCGCTACAGTCATAAAGGGACCAGCTACCATAAGACCCTCGGCATTGAAGAAGTGGGGAGAGGTTTCTCCTTGTTGGCTGAATGGACTAGGAATCCTGAGGGCAAAGGGAGCCCAGGTGATACAGCCTGCAGGGCAGAGAGGTGAGGGGAATGGATCTCAGTGACCAAAGGGAAGATAAAGAATATGCTCACTTCACAGTTTAACTTTGGAATAATTCAGGAAGCAGCATTATTATCCAAAGTTTACAAATGGAGACACTGAGGCAGTCAAGTTTAAATAACTTGCTGAAGGCCTTATGGCTACTAAGTGGCAGCATGTGTGTGCACGCTAAGTCACTTCAATCATGTCCGACTCTTCGCAACCGTATGGACCATAGGTAGCCCGCCAGACTCCTCCATCCATGGGATTCTCCAGGCAAGAATACTGGAGTGGGTTGCCATTTCCTCTTCCAGGACTAAATGGCAGACCTAAAATTTAAATTCACACCTTCTAGTGCCACTTCTACTTCTTTATACTAAAATGTTTGTCCTTCTGACCTTACACTTCACTCACATGACCAGCCTTATATTTTTGACAATGTGAGCCTTGTAAACGATTATGACTTCCATATTTAATTTGGCTGTTAGGAAATTCAGAGTCAAATATTAAGCCCCCATTGCTAATTGTGCAGGATTTTGTGGCTTGCATATCTCAGTGGCCTTACCTACCTTATTTTCCTTTTGCCTTGTCTTTTAAAATCTTTTTATATTACATGTCTTTTTTGAAGAGGTGAAGGATAAACAAATGAGTAAATGAGTAGCTAGTATCTGAATAACCTTGGGGATCTGTGCTTGATCAGCCTTTCCCCTAATAGACCATCACTGTGTAGGGACTGCTAAGGTTGACCTCCATTCTCAAACACACACATCTGTTAACTTTGTGGTAGAGTTGGCTTTATTATCACAGCCTTTTTCAATAAAGTATTCCTAGCAGCCACTACCCATCAATTAATATTGACAGTGGAGTTGAAACCTATTTGCTATGCCCAGTGTAATATGACCAGTAAATTAACCAATAGTTCTTCAAGACCTCTAATATGGAAATGCCCTACCGAGAGAGTGGCTTTTATGTTTAATCACAGATATCCTGAGAGCCTTTTATTGAAGCTTACTGTATGTGATGCATGTCATTATAGTCTGACTGCTTCCCATGCTTCAAATACTTTAGTAAAAGGCAATATGTGCAATATATGAGTGCACTCCTCCAAATAATTAATTTTTATTCTTTAGACTCAAGTATGTGGCATTATTCCAACAATATCTCAAATGGTTATTTTAAAAAGTTGCTTGCTGTTTGTTTTTTTTATCATCCTAGATAAAGGCCTCTTTGGCCTTATTAATAGAGTTAGCGTTGTGAAAGCTGCCGGGTCACAATAACATTATCTCACATCCTGAAGCAGCACGACAAGACTATTCAGAAAGGAGTGGAACTCATTTAAGCAATTTGAGACTTGGATTTCATTCAAGTGCATTTAGTGAAAGTTTCAAAGGACTATTATTATGAAGCCTTGCCCGTGAGTTTGTAATGGCACTGGAACAGTATAACAATCAAAATATTACAGATAATAGCAGTTTCTTGGTCCGATAGCATCACCAACTCAGTGGTCATGAATTTGAGCAAACTCTGGGAAATAGTGAAGGACAGAGGAGCCTGGCATGCTGCAATTCATGGGGTTGCAAGGAGTTGGACATGACTTAGCAAATGAAAAACAACAAAAGCAGTTTCTTAGAATTCCATATATATTGGTAGATTTTAATGTATTTTCACCTATGTTATCTCATAATCTCCAAATGAAGCTTTAACAAGTTTCATACTAATGCACATATTTAACTGTAGGTATAAAAACATATAAACAAAAGGAGTTTAAGTCTGTGGAGAATCTACCCACACTCACTGATCGGCACCATTAATATGTTCTTTAATCAAACCGTTCGCCTTCTACTCTGTTGTGTGAAACAGGTTCACTGACCTGTGAGCTTTGATCATGAGAAATGATTATTCTTTTACCCCAGTGAAAGCCTGAGCACTTTTTCTTTCTCCTCCAAGTCCAGTTGATGAAACTTTGACATTGACACAGATGCAGCTACTTCTGATTCAGTTATAGTCTGTTCTTTGGTGTGTTTGAGACCTAAAATTAAGAAAATGTTCAGGATCCTGACACCTTCCAATGCAGAATCTTCCCGGTAGTTCTTCTTTTCCATGTTCTTACTATTCCTCCATTTGTTTCAAAGATAAACAACGGACATTTGATGATGTTTTCACATTTAAAAATTGCTTTCTCTTGTAACACTTCATTATTTTTCCATATTACCCTGTGTAGTGGATATCAAGGTTCATACTTTACCAAAGAAGATGTTAATGCTCTGGCATTCAGAGCTAGATCAGCTATGAGAGAGTCAGCTGAGCCAATGGTGCCATAATCATCGGGGTTCATCATTTATTATTGATTTTAAAATATCTGTTGTTCATCTCTGTGTGTATCACACAATACCAGACATGGGGAGCAATCCACAGATACACAGAACACTTTGGGACATGTCCTCCAAGCCCCAGGGGTAACTTACTTGTAAGGAAGACCTCCAGGTTTTTCCAAGTGCTGCTTTTTCTGCCTAGAAGTTTCTTACTAACTCGTCTTAATTTCTCTAAAATTCATGAGTTGAGTAGTAGGTCTGTATTTACTGCTGTATTCCTGTCACTAGTGCTCTGTACATGGTAAATGCTCCATCAGTATTTGCTGACTTAATAGGTCATCTTGTCTCATTCTGTCCCTGCCATAATTTCACTTCCTTGCTGACCTGTTGTAACTACAGCTCACATTTCTCTTGCTTTGTAGTCCTACTGCCATTTCTGCTTCTGATTCTGAAATAAACTCCAGAAAACAGGTGATACAGAAGGTCTCAAAAGTCTTTTTCTGTGACAGTTTGTCATGTTACCTGGCTTGGGCCCACTGTCTGGCCAAAACAGGAAGAAGTGATCAGGACAATACTAAGAACTAAACACAAAACCTGATAAAATTCACCAATTTAGTAAAAAATTAGCCAGCTTCTAACCTTTTTTTTTTACTAGAAATAGTAGAATCATAAATCATACAGTTGCAAATCCAGATTTTCAGCTACATTAATTGGTAATGCTCAGTATATAACATCTATGACAAAGTTAGAAGAAATGTATTGCTTTCAAAATAAGGAAAACAAATTTTAAAGGTTTAACAAGAGGAAATATCATAACTCCATGATAATGTTCTGTTGTTGGTACATAGATGTAATCTAAGAAATACTATGTACATGTTTAATTCTTTGAAACTTGTTTTCATCATCACCTTCTATTCAGACATCTCTAGATATCTGGCATGAGCACTGGGGATGGTGCATTGTATGTACAACAAACATTTTTGAAATGAATGAATACATACACCACAACTGACCCTTGACAAGAAATTTATGGTGTAGAAAGTGGATCATTTTTCAGCAATTATTCCATTGGAACCTCATAACAGCCTAGTGGTTTGGATAGAGGGATAACTACAAACTCTATCTTAAAAATAAAAGAAGAGCAATTCAGAAGGATTAATTGATTTGTCTGAGTTCACACACAGTAGGTAATAGAGCTGTCTTTTAAATCCAAGTCTTGGTGCTGATGCTTTTCTGACTTGACCTTCAAACTTAGGTTTATGTATGGTATAAGGACTGAGAATTCTTTAACAAGTCAACTGGCACTCCATATATTTGTAAAATGTCAAAATAAAATTGTTCTAATTTTTAAAAATTAGAATCATTGATCTAAATAAACTCAGACACTACTAAAATAAATTTAGAACCTGCAAATAATTGAACATATTGTCTTCAGACTAAAATGGGAGGAAACCACAGGTGTGTGGAATAAAAACAATCATGCTGTTACCGAAATGTCAGCATCTCTTGGTCTGAAGGACTAAGTAATTATCACAAGAGGAAAGGAAAAATAAACTATAATTAAGCAATGACTGTAATGGTGTTCTTCTGGTGATAATTGTTTGTGTTTATTGCATTCCAGCAATTCTACTCTATAGATGATATAGAACCTACTATTTTCATTTCAATAGTTACATTTGATCCATGCATTTTTAAATCTATGATTTTAATAAACAAATTGCTTTCTTAAGGTATTTTAAGTTTAGTAAACCTTTACTTTTACATAAGGCACAATGAACACTTTAAACAACCAGTACCCCATTATTTAACAAAAACAACAGACCATTGTTAATTCACTTGGCCCAACAATCAATAGACATTAATAACTCTGCAGTAATTAGAGCTGTTCAGAGAAACAGAGCAACGTTAGGAGCTCTGTGTTCTGAAATCCTCGGGCTGAGGCTCGTAGTGGTGCCAGAGAGAAAGTTCTAGGCTCGAGTAGTAGGATGGCCTTCTTATTTCTTTGTTCATTAAAAAAAAAATATTGTAACGGCCCTCACTTCAAAAAATATCTTCAATTTGTTGACAACAAAAGTACAGATATAATAAATATCCGAGCAGTCACTGTAATTAACCAATCAGTGAAAGAGGAGAGGAGAAATTATTTTATCAAGAATTCACAGGAAAATACAACTCAGTGCGTATATGTGGTCCTGAACTTCACAGCAACTGAGCAACAGAAGGAAACATTACTCTTACTGTTTAGCAGAGCCTGGAGTTCTGTGAGGCATTGGATATAAGTCTGTTCATTGAAAAGGCTTTACATAAATAATGCAAATGAGAGCACACTTTACAGCAAAAGCATACAGGTATCCCTCATATGACTGCATTTCATAGATATGGCCTTGGTGAAATCCAAAACAAACTGGAAAGATAAGACTGTGGCGTGGACCACAGTGATATGGCTTCCTGGGGACGGGTGCCAGCAGAGACAAGCTTCTAGGAGAGGGGGGAAGGAGAGCTGAGGCAGCTGGGGCTGGTTCCCACTTCACACAGACGTACATTTCTATGCGAACCAGGATGCACCTCCTTCCCTATTTAAAGCCCTTCAGTGATAATCCATTGCATTCATGACAAAACCTGAAATTCTCATCATGGCCTTCGAGGCCATTCATGATTCAGTCTTTGCCCATTTACAGTTACATTTCCCTTGGATCTCTTTGCTCTCACCATGATGGATCCCTTCCATTTCTGCAAATGCATGAGCTCTTCCCACACAGTGTTTCTTCAGAGGCTGTTCCTTCTGCCTAAAATGCTCTCTCCTTGCCCTTTTTGTCTGGCTAATTCTTGTTCATTTATAAGATTTTGGCTTATGTATTCCTGCTACAAAGAAGATCACACGGCCACTGCCTTGCCTCATTTATAGTAAATAACACCTGTAATTCATTAAATAGAATGTGGCATTTTTCTTCATAGCTTATGTGTAACAACCTATTTGTGCTTTCATTTACGTTAATTCTTCTTATGTGTATATGCATGGAGTAGTATACATACATACATATATTGTCTAGCACCAAGAGAACCTAGAACCACATCTAGCACCCACATCTTGGTTTCTAACATCTTTCTCAATAAAAGGAGTAAGGGATCCTTGGACAAATGATGATTCTAGGGGCAGAGAGAATGTAGATGAGCCTAGAGTAGCATCTCATAGTGACAGAAAACAATGAAGTGCTTTTAAAAATGGTGATATGTGAAAAGGACACAGCAGTCAACCTTAAAGAGCTCCCAATGGCCAAAGCTGGAATAGCTTTGCAACAGAATATTGATAAATAACAATAATGATAGTATTAAGTTATAATTTAAAGAGTAAAACAAGCACCTATGAAGCCATACTGATATATGTGATCAAATAAATAAATAATTGGAGGAGAAGAGACAAATGTTTCTTATAGAAGAATTGCAAATAAGGGCAGTTGCTCCCACACACCAGGAAATAAAACTTAATTCCTCTCGCCCTGAGTGTAGGTTACACTTAATCACTTCCCTTCTAACTAATAGAATATGAAAATAGTTACTATAAAAATAGTAACTTTACAGTAGAGAAATATGACATACACCACCTTCACTAAATGATCAAGGTTAACATCACTGGTGATAAATCATGTTTATAATATGTACCCTTGACATGATGTGAGAAGGGCACTGTACCTTTAGATTATTCATCCAAAAAGTCCATCACTCCAGTCTATTGTGAGAAAACATCAGACAAAACCAAACTAAGGGATTTTATACAATCTACCTAATCTTTAATTTTCAAGAGTCTCAAGGTCATAAAAAAAAAGAGGTCTGAGAAACTGGCACAGATTGGAGGAGAGTAGGAAGATGTTGCTGACTAAATGCAATATTCTGTCCTGTGTGGAATCCTGGAACAAAAATATTAGTGGAAAAGCTGGTGAAGTCTATTAAAATCTGTAGTTCAGTTAGGAGTATTGCACCAATGTTAATGCTTAGTGATAAACATTCTATGGTTATGTTAGATGTTAACATTAGGGGAGATGGGGGAAGCATATACTGGTACTCTCTGCATTATTTGCAACTGTTCTGTAAAACTATTTCAAAATGAGAAGCTAAAAATATCTTCTTCCACTGAACTCCATCAGCAGGAATCATCTTGGCAGTATATCCATTCCTAGAAGAGAATGCTGTTTTCCAGACATGCTGGATAAGACTTTGGTTTCTAGAGCCTGGCTGTATATTTAATTCCTGTCCTGGCCACTCATCAGCTATGTTATGAACAAGTTTCTTAAGTACTCCATGTTTCAATGTTCTCATCTGTAAAACAGAAAATAGGTGGCTATGAGAATGGCAGGGTTTCATATCTATAAAACATAAATAACAGTGGAGGGTTAGTTATCATTGATTTAATTCCCATTCAACAGATCATTGTTGAATGATTGAAGAATGAATGATGCAATGTTTTTGCTAAGAGGGAGTTGTGATTCAATTAAAGTCAGAGAGAGTTTGGAGAAGAAGCTGAGGGCACAAAGTGGAGGCTCCATGAGGCACAGTGGAGGGGTTGGCATAAATATGCAGAAGTATAAGAAGAAACTGTGGGAGATGGGGCAGTGAAACAAGCAGTAATACTGATATGGAAGTGTGTCTGAGGGCCCTGAATTTTGACTAACAGTGAGGAGCGAGTAGTCTCTCTAGGGCATGCTGCCTTAGGTAGGTTCTTCACTTGAACCCCACTCTGCTCTGCATTTGCAGGAGGCTGTCCCCTGCAGGCTGCATTTCTCAGCCTTCCACTTCTGCTGGTTTCCAGCTCAATATGGTCAATTGGGCTTCCCAGGCAGTGCTGTTGGTAAAGAATCTGCCTGCAACGCAGGAGACCCTAGTTCAATTCCTGGGTCAGGAAGATCCACTGGAGAAGGGATAGGCTACCCACTTCAGTATTCTTGGGCTTCCCTTGTATTCCCGGGCTTCCCTTGTGGCTCAGCTGGTAAAGAATCCGCCTGCAATGTGGGAAACCTGGGTTTGATCCCTGGGTTGGGAAGATGCCCTGGAGGAGGGAAAGGCTACCCACTCCAGTATTTTGGCCTGGAGAATTCCATGGACTGTATTGGACTGTATCAGCCATGGGGTTGCAAAGAGTCAGACACAACTGAAGACTTTCACTTCACTTTCATTTTCATGGTCAATCAGAGGCAATGTTGAGACACTGCTGGGGCAATGACTCCAGAAGCAGTGACGTTTCGCCCATGAACAGTCCTGCCATGGTCTCAGTTTTTGTCCAGGGGCCAATCATGTTACCTCCTCCTCTGTCCCTGTAACTTAAGAGTCTTAATGGCCTCCTCCTGTGAGTATTCTCACAGAACAACTCCTTCTGTGAGTTATTCTCTGGGTTGCCTCCCTGTCCTCTATTTGGCTCTCAGTCCCTCCATTACCGTGTAACTTATTCCCAGTTTTGAAATCGCTATTAATGAATGCCCAGGTGGTTTCTGTTTCCTGGTTAGATTCTGGCAAAAACAAAGCTTGTGGTGAAATCCCTGTTTTCCAGACTGACCGAAACTCTGGGGCAAGACTTCCCAGTGCTCCATGGCTTGTTTTCCTAAGTATCTGTGATAGTCAGTGTGCTGGGAAGCAACCTGGGCTTCAGGTACTGTGAAGTTTAGAAGAAGGCGATGCTTCTGGGAGCCAGTCTAGAATTACTGAAGCACCACTGCTTTCCAGACAGTCCCAGACAGGTAAGAAACATCTGATGGGAGGAAGAAGTGTCAGAATTCCAGTGACACACAGCCCACCCCAGTGATGGGTCATCAGGGTTTATATGGGCAAAAGAGCCCCCCTGATTAGAAGTATGCTAGAGTATTGGAGTCAGAGAAGGGGCATCCATACCATTCCAGGCGCTTTAAATAAACCTGACTTAGCCATGCTGGTACTTCATACACAAAGATGCTACTATCATTAGCATTGTGTCTCCAGCATTCATTTAGACAGCCTCTCACACGAGTTCTTGCTCTCTTCTTCCTCGTTTGGGCTCCATTTCTCACACTTATGGCTCACCTTACCCTTGGGAAGGGCAACCTGGCTTGGCCAGTTGCCCTACCTTGACCTTAGTGTCCCTTCCAGGACATCATTCTGGAATTTGTCTCTCAGCTCCTCATACCCCCACCACAGTGATGCAGGACCCTCCTTCCATACAACCACTTAGGACCTCACCAGGTTCTTCCTTTCATTTCAATTAAAAATAGGAAACCAAATGAAAGATAGGTGTGAGAGTGTGGTGATGAGGTTGGCAGCAATGGTCAGATTAGAATAATGGAAAGAGAGATGGGGGCAAGCAGTTAGCTAGGAAGCTGTTAAACATAGTTAGAACCTGGACTCTGAGAGTGGAAGAAGTGAAGATGTATGGGAACTCCAAGAGATTTCTTTAGAGAGAGATAATCATAGTAATAATATTTAATAATAAAGACACAGCTTACAGAGTATCTAATCACTTCCTTTTGGCCTCAGTTGGATGGTTCCATAAACATCCTTGCCTATCTGAGGTACAGTAGCAGTGACAGGTAGGGTTTTTAGGGTGGAGGGGTTTTTGCATTTCTATCATTTCCACTGGTTTTCCCCTACAATTCTTTGATCTTGGACAGTTCACGTTTTCTCATTCCTATGGAAAGGGCATTGCAAAAGCAGTTTTATGAGAAGTCTGTTAGTTCCTTCTTTCCACCAAATTGAGTCCTCAAGGAAATTCCTATACAGAAATTCTCAGTTCTCTACTGAAAGAGGTAATTTATGGCTATTAAATATTGATCACGGCACTTAAAATCTGTTTTAAAACAGTACCATTAGTTAGTGATTTAGTTAGACAGTGCAACCACATGCACTCTCATGCAAGCCAGGCTCATACATGCCTTCTTCCTGTCACCTAAAAAGGTGAGCCTGATCATGTTCACCTCCCCAGAGGTGACTCTTCAATGAAAAATAATGAAAACATTTGTCACCACAGGCTGATGCTGAGAAGTTACCTGTTCAGCCTAGAGAGCAACTTATTTTTAGCTAGGAAGCCAGGAAGACAGTGTATCTGAAGTGTGATATTGTGAACAGTATGGGCTTTGCATGGATGAAGACCTACTTTGAGTACTGGTTTCGCTATTTACTGGCTGTGTGACTATTGGTAATTTATTTAACTTCCCTGTGCTTCAGCTTACTTACCATTTGTTATTTTTCTATCACAAAAATCAGGATAATAATGCATCCCTTATAGTGCTTTTCAAAGGATTAAATGAGTCATACTACCTGATCTGGCATATCAGGTATTTAGTGGCTTGTTATTATTGCTGATGATGGTGTTTTTAAGTGTATTTCCTGAAGGACAGGCTCTCTCATTCCTGTACCATAGAGCCCCTCTACCAGAGATAAAATGAAGTTAGACTGCGATGGTTCTTTTTTGGGGGAGCCACACAATGTGGAATGTGGAATGTTAGTTCCCTGCCAGGGATCGAACCCATGACCCCAACATTGAAAGCTCAGAGTATTAACCACTAGAATGCCAGGAAAGTCCCCTCCAATGGTTCTTAATGACAGCTGCACTTTAGAATTACTTGGCAGAGATTTTCAAATATACCAATGCCAAGCCACATCTCAGAACAATTCAGTCAGAATGTCTGGAGGTAAAATCCAAACAGGTTCTTCTAATATGCAATTGGGAGTGAGAATCACCAGCTTAGATGAACCATGGATCTGAAGTTGGATGGCGTGATGGCTAATTTTGTGTGTCAACTTGACAAGGGCCACGGGGATGTGGTCCAGATATTTGGTTAAATGTTATTTCTATGCATGTCTGTGGGGGTATTTCTGGATAAGATTAGCATTTGAATCTAGTAGACAGAGAAAAGCAGATTACCATCCCCAGTGTGGGTGAGCATCATCCAGTCTTTTCAGGAAGTGAAGAGAACCAAAAGGTGGGGGGAGAATTCTCTCTAATTATATAAGCTGGGACATCGCCTTCTGCCCTTGGACTAGGATTTATACCATTGGCTCTTTCTGGTCTTTTTGACCTTTGAACTTGACTATACCTCTGGATTTCCTGGGTCTCCAGCTTACAGACAGCAGATTGTGGGATTTCTTAGCTTCAATAATTTTGTGATCCAATTCTTTATAACACAGTACAAAGTACATATACACAGCTCCCCTGGTGGCTCAGTGGTGAAGAATCCACCTGCCAGGGCAGGAGACACGGGTTCGATCCCTGGGTTGGGAAGATTCCCCTCGAGGAGGAAATGGCAATCCACTCCAGTACCCTTGTCTGGGAAATCCAAGACAAAGTAGCATGGCAGGCAAAAGAGTCAACGGAGTCCCAAAAGAGTCAGACACAACTTAGTAACCTGACAATAGTATATATATATGTATTCTGTTTCTCTGGAGAACTCTAACACAGACAACAGTCTTATGATCCTTTGTGTTCTACAGATTTGAGAAGACTAGTATTCTTCCTCTCTTATGAGGAATAAAAGAGGCAATTTCAGCTTATTATCACCTTATATTCAGATCTAGGGTGGAAGGATTTTACTGAATCTATTTGCATAAATATGATTTGATTAGTAGTATGTGGCAGAGTTATCCAGTGGATAAATGTAAATTAAATCATGTTTATATTTAGGGACTACTCATGGATGTTTATATATTGATGTATACCTATTTATCCATTATAGTTGTTTCTTTTTTTGATGCAATAATTCCCGTATTTGGCCAGTGGAAACACTTCAAGTTGGCTCTAGTGTTATTTTAATATGACCCAATAGTCTTTGATAATACTTATCCAATGTAAGATATTATCATGATTAGTTATTTTTATTGGTACATAGACTATAAATACTTGAAATGAGAGCTGGGATTAAAGCATTGTATGAGAAACAATAATTTTTAGAACACTGAATTAAGTACAAACACAAAAGCTTGAGAGGAGAGTAAAATAATAAGGAAAGGTTTAAAAGGGTAACACATTGTTATCTCATTCTACATTTACAATCATAAAGGTGTTTTTTTTCCTTAACCACTTCCTCACCAACTCAATCACCTTTATAACAAAATCAACATTGTATTTATTTCTGGTAGATTTCATAAGCTCCCAGAAGTTTCCTGGCAATACCTTGTATTAAAAAGAGCAGGTGATACCAAGGCCAAGTATATGTTCCTGATATAAATAGCAGGAAGTCTATGAAGTGTTTGTTTTAAGAAGAGTAGGTTTGAAACATATGCTTGAATATATAGAAACATAATACATTCTCCAGTGCAGTATAACACCTGTGTAGAACAGCTAAGCCATATGTTTCAGAAATTATACTTTGAAAATTACTATGTAGATATCAAAAAAGGAAAATGCACATTTACAAAAAAATAAACACATGTTTGCTATTAACACAACTCAACTGTATGGTTTCTTCAAATCCTTTTTAATTGCAACAAGTTTTTAAAAATCTAGGATATGAAAAGAAAAAAAAAATCTAGGATATGCCAAAACTTCTTCTAAAACCACTAACATATAATAAGCCAAAAAATATAAGAAGTCTATTGTCAAAAGGATGATACTAAAATTTCTATGCAACATTGAGATTTAAATCAACCTAGTTTTAATGCAACTCACAAAATGTAGTATCAGAAACTCCATGTGTCACAAAATAGTTATTGGCATATATAGTTCACATTGAAATTTTGTTGGTCTCAGCTTTCTACTCTTTTTTTTTTTTTTTTTTTGCTTTCTACTCTTTTAGCTGAAGATCTAAGATTGTGTTAAGGTTGTTCATGTTGCAGGTATGGTTCAGGGTTAGGGTGTGCGCAGGAAAGTAAGGTTAAGAGAGGTCCTCAGGCTGCTGTGTGTGACTGGAGAGTTTCCTACCTGGAATATATTATAGAGCAGAGGAAGGCTTAAAGTTGGAATACATGGAAATACTAAATTTGATAATATTACCAAGAAAGGCAGGATTGTATCTTCAGCTGTATTTAACACTAGCTGCTACCCTAATGATTTGATCTATGCTGCTCTGAGAGCTAAAATTTAACTGAAAGGATAATTTGATTGAATTGAAAGATTTATTATAATGTGTTCCTAAATAGACACCTTCTTTGAGCCTATTTTTAAGGACTAGTTTGTGCACACTCAGTCGTTTCAGTCGTGTCAGACTCTTTGCGACCCTATGGACAGCAGCCCACAGGCTCCTCTGTCCATGGGATTCTCCAGGCAAGAGGACAAGAGGACAGGAGTGGATTGCCATGCCTTCCTCCAGGGGATCTTCCTGATCCAGGGATGGAACATGCGTATCCTGCTTTGCAGGTGGATTCTTTACTGCTAAGCCACAGGGGAATCCCCAGTGACTGGTTTAGACCTTGACAACTAATACTCACTTGTAAGGTAATATTTGATATAGCAAAGTAGTGAATATAGTACATTGATAAAGTAAAGCAGTTTGTTTCTATACTTAGGTAAAATAACCAGATTTCATTTAATAGCTATTAGTTTGCTGAATAAACCTCTTATTCACAGATAACATGAAAGAAACATTCATACAACTCAGGTTAAAACATTACAAACTCTTGGTCAGTTGGGTTCAAATTACTGTAGTGGTTCTATATGAGTGCAATAAAATGGTCACTACCAAAATGAAATAAGTCTGGAAGATGCCTCACAGCTTCTCTCTCTCTCTCTCTTTCTCTCTAGGAGATTCACAGTGCACACAGAATCAGATTATTCTAGTTCAGTTCAGTTCACTCGTTCAGTTGTGTCTGACTCTTTGTGATCCCACAGACTGCATCATGGCAGGCTTCCCCGTCCATCACCAACTCCCAGAGCTTGCTCAAACTCATGTCCATCAAGTTGGTGATGCCATCCAACCATCTCATCCTCTGTCATCCCCTTCTCCTCCTGCCTCCAATCTTTCCCAGCATCAGGGTCTTTTCCACTGTGTCAGTTCTTCACATCAGGTAGCCAAAGTATTGAAGCTTCAGGTTTAGCATCAGTCTGAATTATTCTAAGATATCCTATAATAACAAAGTCTGTTTTAACTGTTTCCCAAAGTTAGTTGTTCCTGGATCATTTTCCCAAGGAAAACCTTTATTCTGGCAAACCCTGTTGGCTCCTTATACAAGAGCTCTTCCCTCCTCCCCTTTTCTAACAGAACAATGATTTCATTGGAACAGCAACATGCCCAGTCCCAATGCATCTTGCGTTCTCTAAGCCAGTCTTGAGAATCCCTAGTGGCAGACCTGTGATGCAGAACCTGGCCAATGAGACCTAAGGAGAAGTGTCCTGAGAGATTCTTCCTTTATTACCAAGTATGGCATTGCGAGCCAGGCCTATTACCCTATTATCCTTCGGATACTGGTCTGTGAAAAATAAGACGCCTCTAAAAGTGACAGTCAGGAGTTACAAACCTGAGGTCAAAAGCCTTCTGGCTGAGTCTTGGGAGAAACAGAAAGATAAAAAGGACTTGAATCTTTGATGAAATTGTTGAATCCACAAGTCAACTTGATGACCACACCTGTCTCCATGTTTCTTAATGAAAAAACGCAAATTTTATATAAGCTACTCTCAAACGTGATTATTATCACTTGCAGCTCAAACCATCCCAATTGACAAACATTCTCTCGGGCAATGGGATTAAGAGGGTGTCTTGCTGATTTCCTGTGAGATTGAGTGCTCAACACACACTAGCCGGGGAAGGAAGCATGAAGGGTTGTTCAGGGCTGGGACCAAGGGGATTAATTTAACAAGACTGAGCCTGCTGTTCAGATCATGGCAAACTTAGCTTCATATGAGTCAGGCGTGGTGCTAATAGTATGAGGTCTATCCATTGTGAAGTACATCAGTGAGGATAAAAAAAGCTTATGCTGAGGGAAGAAACAATCTTAAAAATTTAAGTCTCATTCAAGCTGTAAGTCCGTTGTGGGTTGACTAGGGTCTCTACTCTGACTCATCTTCACTCTGGGGCCCAGGAGGAGGGAGAATCCTTGTCTGGACCAGTGCTGGTTGTTATATAAGAGAAAAGAAAGCTCTGGGGACTCTCACTTGACAATCAAAGGCTTGGTCCAGAAATAACACCCATCATTTCTCACAGCTCATTAAACAGACCTGGTTACAAGATTCCACTCAACCATAAAGAGGCCAGGACCGGGAAGCACTCAGAGAACATCTTCACTGGCTATGGCTCACAGTGGTGGGGCTGGCACTGCAACAAAACTTTCTAGCCAGAAAGCATGCTTGAGCCCCTTGGATTCTCTCTGGGAGGTCTGTCTGGGCAAAAGCCGGGCCTGGGTTGGTGGCTGGAGGATTTCAGGGAACTGCATTTGGCCTTGGGGGAGAGAGCTCATAAGCGCTAGACAATGTGTCAGGGTTCTATCAAACAGCCCCAGATCCAAGCAGGACTCTGGCCCCAGGAGGGAAACTGGAGGCCTAGATGTTTACCCCAAGTTTCTGTTTGCTGAGTTCAGGTAGATAAACCTTCCATATGGTTTAATTTGAGAGGAATTTCTGGGGCCAGGTGGGATGGGAGAGAGGATTTGTAAGTCAGAGTAGCAGGAAGGTGAATTTAACCAACTTATGGTTGAGGGAGAGCCAAGGTTTTACCCAGGGAGATAGTTTCAAAAGTCAAATCTGAAGGGATTAGTGAGGCCAGAAATAAGAGAATAAGTAAACAAAGCCCGAGTTCAGGAGGATTACATGTGGAACGCAATGTAATGTGAGGCATGGACTTTGACAAGTGGCTTAGGAATAATGCAGTGAACCATGTGAGTGGACTCAACATTTCTTTCTTTGTGTCCAGCATAAGGAGAATTGTGCAATTTCAAGGGGTCATGCCAGACTGGACAAACATGTTTGTTTCTTAGGGGAGAAGCCTGTGATTTAGTGAGGTTCCCAGTGCCTTAGGCCTAAGGGCAGAAAGACAAATTCCAGACTCACTGGCTGGGGAAGAGCTTCTGCTGGTCTGAACTGGGTGTATATAGCCTGGGTGTACCTTGGGGATGGAGCAGAGCTGAATCTTCAGGTGAAAGACCTTTAGTACCTGAGCTTAGCAGAGCTGAGAAAGGAGGGCTGGATGTTTCATCACTTACAGACGACTTTTCAAGACAGACCTACATTCCTGGCATCCTTGGACCTTTCTCAACACCCCTCACTGGGCATCTAGAATGAGATTTCTGGGCATTTTAAATCTCTTTCTATGTATGTCCCCGTTCTCAGTGACTTGCACCTGGCCCCTTGATGCACTGACAAGAACTATTCTGGCACTCTTGACCTAATAAGAACCCATTAATCATTGGTTGTTATGGATGGAACATAGAACTTTTATCCACAGAAACTGGATATAAAGTTATCCAACCTGACTGGAAGCAATGCTTCTAGAAACTTTATAATGTAAAATTGGATTGATTGAGGAGAAAAACTGCTATTTGTTGCAATTCTATTTTATATCAGGCACTGGGCCAGGTGGGGCTTCCCAAGTGGCACTTCCCACCTGCCAATGCAGGAGATGTGAGATGGGGGTTCTATCCCTGGGTCTGAAAGATCCCCTGGAGAAGGATACAGCAACCCACTCCAGTATTCCTGCCTGGAGAATCCCATGGACAGAGAAGTCTGGTGGCCTATAGTCCATAGAATCACAAAGATTCGGACGTGGCTGAAGCAACTTAACATTCACACACACGCTGGGCCAGGTACTTCAAAACATCATCCCATTTACTTCTCACACTAGTCATGAGGCAGATTTTCTTTTCTTTCACTTTATAAATAAGGATCAGAGACCCATAGGTTAACTAGCTTGCATGAGTTTATACACTGTGTGGATCAGTAAGCAATGAAGCTGTGTTCTGAAGGCAGGACTCCATGGTTCAAGGCTTTATCACTTCATCACTCTGCAGACAATCGAAATAACACAGTACTTTGATCAACCAGTGAGCATCAGAAGCGGCCTCCTAGATATTATTTATACATCTGCTAAAGAGGGGAACCACAGAGGAGAGAGCAATTAGCTTACTAGTGAATCATCCTCTGTTGCACAAATAAGCTAATTGAATTTACTTAGGGAGAAGCAAGGCCTCCCTGTTTCTGCTACCCAGTCTTGGGCTGGCTAATTTACCTCTTGGAGCCGTGGTTTCTGTATCTATAAAATGTGATCTCCCCCTTTGTCAGGGGTTCCCTTAATCAATCTATTTATAAGGAGTAGCTGAGATTATATATGTGCAATCAATATGGATATTGAAAAGAAATATTCAAATGGAAGGCATCATTATTGACTTTGCCCACAAGACATTATAAGTAAAATATTTTCCACTTCAAATGTGTTAAAATTGTACAGTAGGGAGCCAGGCTAACCCTAGATTTTAACGAGAAAACACTTCTAATCAAGACATCAGGCATAACTTAAACAAACAAAATTAGGTCTTTAGAACAACTTATTCTAATATGTAATTTTAAATGATTTTCTGTGTAGAATAGAAATTGATCATAAGATTAATGAGTGAGCTAATCATAAATTAGGAAACCTGAATTTATTAGCAGTAGTCTTTAAGTTACTTTTGCTTTATAAATTGTATATGATTGCCAAATATTTAGAAGTACAGGCAGAAACATCCTTTTAAAAATGTACTGCTTTTTAAGTTCTCTCTATGAAAACTAGGAAAGGAAAAAAAAACATTTTTTATATGCAAGACTTCCTCCTATTAACCGTCAATAACAGTTAAGTGTATTTTTGGAGACATGAGACAGCACAAAGATGCTTCTGTAATTCATTAGAAGGCCCTTCTTAAGTATAATTATATTACATAGCTCTGCTTGGTCATTAGTTTCTTATTTAGCAACAATGTCCTTCATTTTAAATCCTTTGATGGTAATCATTTGTAACTATGCCCTTGAATTCTGAAAGCCTGTGTACCGAAGCCCTGATGAACAATGGGTATTTCTGGACAACGATGTAACTGGTTTCCCATAAGAGATCATACAGGAAATGGCCTGTAACAACACCAACAATTTGCAAAAGGTTTCTGAGCTTGAAGTACAACCCCAAATGTGGTGTGTGGTTATGCATGTGTATGTGTGTGTGCACTTGTGCAATAAAAAACTAAAAGCAAGTCGTTAGATACAAGGCACGACTTTCTTAATGGCTTAATAACCATGTCACATTTTAAAGTTTTTGATGTTGCCTAAATTAAGGTGTGTTAACACATATCATAGATTGACCTGAAAGTGAAACATTTTGGAGATATTTTTAGTCTTACCTGTCTTTTTTGTGCAGAAAAATGTCTCATGTTTGTGTATTTACTCACATATATATATATTGAGCACCCATATGCATTGGGAACTATTTAGGTGCAGAGAACACAGGTCTTGGTTTCCACAAGAGCAACCAGGTCAGCAGCAGGGGAACAAATAAGTCAACCTGAATAACCTGATTATCCTCCAGCCTGTGAGAAACAGAGGATCACGTTAATGTTAAGACTTTAATGCTCCAGCTTGTTACCCTCGCCTGCAGATCGAGTGCCTCCTCAAAATTGAGTATTTCTGGGGATGCCCTACAATATTTTGACCACGCCCCTTGGAACACACTCTCTCTATCCTTCTGCCTGCTAGTGCAACTGGCAACAACATAGACTGCGCTCTGATATGAAGACCAACTGCCCATTGGGATCCCCCTGAGAGAGGGCATCGTGTTCAGCTGCTGCGTTTGGACTCTAGCGTCAGGTCCCGTCGTTTATCCCTGCTCTGCACCATGTCACACATTCTGCTGTCCCTGTCTTTTCTTCCCTGTTTCCCTCCTCTCCCAGCTTTTGTTCTCCCAGGTTCTTTGGAAAGCCACATTTACATTCTTCACACATGGCAAGTGTTTTTGGTCAAAAGAAAAAATCCACAATGTGCTCCTTAGCACAGTGATTAGTGATCTGACTTCAACTTGAAAGAAAAGCTTGCGGTAGGCAGCCAAACCAAACAAAAACTGCCCGGAACCACTCTGGACACACTGTAATTCTTATTCATAAAAGCTAAATACACTTAAACTTTACAGGTGTGCATTAAATAAAACCCCCCTTCCCAGTGCAAGAAGGTGAGTACTGGAATCATTAAAATTTTTATTATTGAGTCACCAGTGGTTAAAGAAAGCCATATAGACATCTACATTTCCCTAAGACACTAGCATTATAGTAGGAACCAGAATTATTTTCTTAGGGATTAGCCATCTGGCCAGGTGGCACCAGAGAACACTATGGAAAAAACACTTGCAGGGTGCCTATTATCCACTGAGGTAGGGCCTTTATGTTTTCTTCACTGAATCCTTATGGCCAACATTAGGAGGTAAGTAACAGGTAGGTAAGGACTGACACAGACAAAGACTGAGGCTTACAGGTTAAGTATCTTGCCCAAGGTTTTTCAGCCCTTCTAACTTACTTCAGCTCCTTATTCTTAAGGTGCCAGAGCATTTCTGGGATTCCCATGTTCCTTGCCTCGTTTGTGTGTTTTCCTTTCTCTATAAAGCAGTGGGAACCCCAGGTCAGGTTTGGTCTGGATAGGAGTTGCCTCAGAGGATGCCCAGTAGCTCTGCTAGTCACCCACATCACAAGCACTCTAACCAAAGAGCAGATGGATAGTAGGGACAGATTCCTTTGTAGCTGTTATTAATACAATAAGGAAACACTCGAAGTTTTGCACCCACACAGATCTGGACTTGTATCCTGTCTCTACTACCACCTGAGGGACTCGGGGCAAGCTGTTTAACTTTTCTGAGCCTTAGTTTGCTTAACTGCAATGTGAAGTTAATGCTACCTACTTCTCCACACTATGGTAAGGATTACAGGAAGGACTTGGCAAACAGTGGCTAATTATTCTGCCTCCTACCTCTGCAGTTCCTCGCCAGGCACAGCTCCTGCATTCATCACTGCTTTGCCCGAGTCGGGCCAGGCCAGCCCTGGTCTCTAAGTCAGTGTTGATCAGCATTAGGAGCCTAGGCCTGTGAGACTGTGGTCCTGACATCTCGCCTAGATCCTGCTGTACCTGACTTCTCCTCAGTCTTTCTCATCCCTAGCTCAGGTTCTGTCTGGCGTCTAGGTGAATGAACTGGTCTTCTTCCAGCTGCCAAAGCCTGCTGGATTGGATGGCCACACTCACTTTACACCCTAGTCCATGCCCAAGATCTTGATATATTTTAGATGCTATAGAATGCTACCTACAGAGCTGGCCTCTGCAACTGGGTATGATCATCCTACTCATAATTTGTATTTTTATTGTTCTGAGCATCTCCTCAGAAGTTAGAAGTGAAACCAGGTCTAGCCCGCAATACAGGAGACCTAGGTTCAACTCCTGGGTTGGGAAGATTCCCTGGAGAAGGAAATGGCAACCCACTCCAGTATTCTTGCCTGGAGAATTCCATGGACAGAGAAGCCTAGCAGGCTACAGTCCATGGGGTCACAAGAGTCGGACTCGACTTAGCTACTCACCACTGAGCATCTCCTAGGTGGCATGTCCTGCAAAAAGACAGGTATGGTCCAGACAATGGAGCTAAATGCTTTACAGGTATGATTTCACTTAATCCTTGTTATGATCTGGTAAAGTAGGTACCATGAACATCTTCATTCAAAAACTGAAACTTGGGAAGACTGAGGGCCTTTCTTCAAGTCATGCAGGAAGTTAGAGGTGAAACCAGGCCTAGAATCCCATGCCAAGGGTCACAGCCATTATATCGTAATGCTCCATCCAATCTGTCAATCTTCCACTTTTCTGGGTGTTTGATATGCTCTGTGGCAGCAGGTGCCTTCTTTCAATGTGGCAACTCTTACAATGCACTGTGATTAATTTACTTGTTTCTGTTTTTCTCTAGATCGGGAGAGGCCTGAGGGCAGGGATCATGTGTTTGTTTATCCCTGTGCTCTGGTGGGTAGCACAATACCTGGCACAGAATAAGAAATAAGAAGTCCAAAAGAGGTTTGCTGACTGAGTGGTAGTGGTTTTTTCTTTTCTACCTGCTGACTTATGTTGCTGAGGTTCCATATGCCTTCTATCCAAACTCATCTGAAGGATGACAGCTCTGGAATCAACACTAGCAGTTACTCTGCAGTCCAGAATGGTGTGTGTGTGTCTGTACATATGCGTGTATTTGTGTTTGTATGTATGTGTTATATCAACTAAAGTAACTGTAGCTGTGTTTTCAAAAACTTGTCTACATCAAAAACTTTAAGCCACCATGCTTCTTTTCCACACACTTTGCATGACATAAATACTTTTAAAGAATATAGTCTACTGAAAGAATAGAATGCTGCCCAATTTGGGTTTTGTCTAATGCCTCCTTCTGACTAGATGCAGGCTATGCGTTCCCAGCCAGAGTGATGTGTGTCCTTTTCAGGCTGACACATCTGGAGGCCCCTGATGTCTATTTACGCATCTGAAGTTAATTTTGATCAACCAGTCATGATGCTGTCCTATGTCTTCCCTGCATGGTTAACATTTTTTTTTTCCCTTCATTTAACTGATAAACAATCTATGAGGAGACATTTTAAGACCACACACATATCCAGTTACTCATCAAAATTTCCTCCTGGATTCATTGATGATTTCTGCCTGTACCTATCTTTAATATGATGTTTGCAAGATGACTCTTCTGCAGTTAAAAGGAGTGTTGGTGGTGGTTTCATCATTAAATTGTATCCAACTCTTTGCAATGTCTCAGTCTAAATTGGGTCCTATGCAGGAGGGAAAAATGCCATAGAAGACATTATTGAATTATTGACAAAATCAGAATATGAATGGAGGATTACATAAAAGCACTATATAAAAATTAAGGCTACTGAAATTTACTCTCAAGTGACTCATAAAAATCTGTGTGTATATGTATTCATATGTGAATGAATATATATGAGTATACACACATACACGCACACACACAGAGAGAGGGAACATATAAATGAGAAAGCAGATGGATGGGATAATTATTCAAAGGTAATGGGTGTTCCCTCTATTATTCCTATTCTTGCAACTTTTCTGTAAGTTTGAAATTATTTCCAAATAAAAAATTAATAACAAGTTTTTAGCCAACTCTAGAATAAACATTAGATGTCCCACATGAAGTGATGTAAGTCTTTAGTGGCTGACATCGAATCAATTACCAAGGACCATTTCTCCTGGATGGAATGATCCCCAAGTTCCAGTCCCATCGAGATCCTATGATACCTGGTGAAACTTCTGTCTCCATGATGGTGCCCGCGGCAACTACCAAGTAAATAATGGTTGTATTTTGAAATGGAAGACTCTAGTTTTGGTTGCACATGTCTCAGCTCTCTTTATTTAAAGACAATGCAGAAATGAATGAAATGATACCTAAGGGTCTCGAATGTAAGGTGAAATGACAGAGGTCCCCAATGCAATGATACGAGACCTGGCATCAGCCCCTGCAAGCTCTGCTCAGTCCCCTTTCATGATGGCTGCATACTCCTTCTGGTGTTCAACCAGCTTCAGGAATACTTGATATTTCTTGTCATAATATCTGTAGGAAAAAAATAATCATGTTGAATGATCTCAACAAAACTGTTGTACAGCTTCCTCCGAGGTTTAGAAGAACAGGAATGTGTCTGTTACGGTTTTGCAGACACTTCCCACTTTTTGGATACGGACAGCGCCCTGAGTCATATGTTTCATACCCACTATCTTTAACATCCATGGGTGAATCCACATCTCCATTTTAGAGGTAAAGGTTTTAATCTGAGAGTTGCTCAAGGAGGCAAATCTAAAAGAGTGTCACTAAAAATGGGCAGAGCTGGAATTCAAACTCAGGGCTACCTGATGTTAAAGCCTCCACTATAACATAGTGAAAAACCCAGGGTTGACACAGGACTTTTCACATTCTCAGCTTCAATAAGTATTTCATGTATGACTACTCCACCCCTACTCCAGTTTAGTGACTGGTTTAAAGTCATAGCCTGCCCAGAGATGAGACTAAGCGTTTTAATCACCCTTTGCAGATTCTGCACCTGTATTTCCTTTGCAGACTGCTTTATCTGGGAGTAAAACCCCATGAAAACATGACTAATGCCTCTCCTGGAGCTGCACCCTGCCTTCCAGGCATCCCACAGAGGACCCTGCTCCCCTGTACTCTCTGGCTGAGTCTTCAGATGAGACATGTTAGAACTAGTGCTGCCCATGAGTCAGACAGCAGAGCAGCTGAAGCTACCTTGGCATCACAGTCTTCAAAAGGACAATAGTAGCTAAGACCAGTTATACTTGCAGATGGCAGCTTGGCCCTTATTCCTTTTTGTTGGGAGAAAGGGGTAAGGGGTTAATGAAACCTGTCTAACATGTCTTGGTAGATTCTGAGTTTCTTTGAAAAGAAGTCTTCATGAAGGAACTTTGAGGCAAGCTTGGGAATTGGGGGTGAGAGAGTGTAAGAGTAACCCTGGACTACACACAGGGACTTCTACCTGTAACACACAGGACTAAATGGATTAATAGGAACACAACCCTCCCAGTCCCATCCCACCCCCCATCCCTAGCATTTCTACTTTAAGAACTCTGGTAACTGAAGAGCTGTGATGGGGCCAAACACAGGGTTAAGAAGTGGACTGGGTTTGAATCTCAGCTTGGCCTCATTGCTAGTTGTGTGACCATGGGTATTTTACTCAATCTGTTCGTTCCTAAATGTCCTATTTGTAAATGGGACAGCTCTCAACCTCAGACAGCTCTTTACCTCAGACAGCTCTCTGCCTCAAGAGAGCTGTTATGTGAACTAAATGAGGTAATATTTGAGAAGCTCTTAGAAAAGCACCGGGATCATAGCAAGTGATATCAATGCTGGCTACGGCTACTCCTTAAAAACTAACGTTCCAGTATTATCTTCAATCTCACTATATGTAGGTTCTACTAAAACTCGCTCTATGAGCCTCCAAATTTATTAACCACAGAATGATTTGGGGAACATCAGTTTGCTTCTTCTAATGTTACTCTCTGACAATCTAATGTCAATAATTTTTTTCACTATATGAGATGGATTTTCTGACTTTGGGGAAACTTCTAGAAGGGAGCTTGGGTCAGTGTTCCTTCTCAAACACTTGAAGATTTCCAGCTTTAATACTGAAACCTTCGCAGCAACTTTGTACAGTGGGAAAAGCATTGGCTTTTCAGGCAGAGAAGCCTAGGTGATTTTGGGAACTTCTTTAACTGGTCTGAGTCTGTTTCCCTGCTGTTAGAGGGATGATAACAGTACCTAATGTCATAGAGTGACTGAACTTTAAACATGAACATGAACATGAAGTACTCTGTAGGCTGTCAAACTCTTATACATGTGAGCTAATGTTCTCATATCCTAGCATTCTGAAATGTCAAGAGATGGATAGACTGTTACTCAGGCATAAAAAAGAATGAAATAATTAATGAAATTTGCAACCACATGGATGGACCTAGAGATTATCATACTAAGTGAAGTCAGAAAGAGAAAAATACCATATGATATCACTTATATGTGGAATCCAAAAAAATTTATACAAATTAACTATTTACAAAACAGAAATAGACTCACTGACATAGAAAACAAACTTATGGTTACCAAAAGAGAAAGGGAAGGAGGGATAAATTAGGAGTTTGGAATTAAAATACATCCACTACTATATATAAAGTAAATAAGCAACAAGAACCTACTGTATAGCACAAGGAACTATACTTAATATCTTGTAATAAACTATAATGGAAAAGAATATAAAAAATCTATATATATGTGTGTGTGTATATATATATATACACACACACATGTATGCACACATATATACAATATCTGCATAACTGAATCACTTTGCTATATGCCTGACACATAGCACAACACATTATAAATTAACTACACTTTAACCAAAAAAGAGAGAGATGGATAGACTATATTTTCCCTTTTTTATACATGGCAAGCTGAGGTCCCAAGGCACTTCTTTCCCTGTGCTTTTTATTTTTCAATCTTTTTTTATTGTGGTAAAATATACATACCACGGCTTCCCTGGTGACTCAGATGGTAAAGTGTCTGCCTGCAATGTGGGAGACCTGGGCTCGATCTTTGTGTTGGGAGGACCCCTTAGAGAAGGAAATGGCAACCCATTCCAGTACTCTTGCCTAGAAAATTCCATAGACGGAGGAGCCTGGTAGGCTACAGTCCATGGGGTCGCAAAGAGTCGGACACAACTCAGCAACTTCACTTCACTTCACACATACCACGATATTGACTGTTTTAGACATTTTAAACTGCACAATTTAGTAGTATTAAGCACATTCATATTACTGTACAGTCATCCATCCATGGAACTGTCTTCACCTTGCAAAACTAAAACTCTACCCATTAAACAGTAACTTCCCTTTCTCTCCTTCTTCCTAGTCTCTAGCCACCACCTTTCTATTTTCCGTCTCTATGAATTCGACTATTCTAGGTCCCTCATGTAAGTGGCATGCTATTCTAAGTCGCTTCAGTCATGTTTGACTCTGTGCAACCCTGTGGACTATAGCCCGCCAGGCTCCTCTATCCATGGGATTCTCCAGGCAAGAATACTGGAGTGGCTTGCCATTTCCTTCTCCAGGGAGTGGCATGTAAATGGAATCATACAATATTTGTCATTTTGTGACTGACTCTTTTCACTAACATAATGTCCTCAAGGCCCATCCGTGTTGCAGCATATTTCAGAATCCTATTTTTTTAAGGCTGAATAATATTCTATCATATGTACATACCACATTTTCTTCATGTATTCAACTGTCAACGGACACCTAGGTTGCCTTCATTCAGCTACTGTGAATAATGCTGCTATGAACATGGGTGCATAAATACCCAGAAGTGGAATTTCTGGGTTATATGATAATTCTATCTTTAAATTTTGAGGAACCACTGTATTATTTTCCACAGAGGATGCACCATTTTACATTCCCACTAGCAGTGGGCAAGGGATCCAGTTTTTCTGCACCCTTGTAAATAAAAGTGAAAAGTGAAAGTGTTAGTTGCTCAGTCTTTGTGACCCTATGGACTGTTGCCCGCCAGGCTCCCCTGTCTATGGACTTCTCCAGGCAAGAACACTGGAGTGGGTAGCCATTCCCTTCTCCAGGGGATATTCCCAACCCAGGGATTGAACCCAGGTCTCCTGCATTGCAGGCGGATTCTTTACTCATCTGAGCCACCAGGGAAGCCCATACTAGCTATTTTTTACTTTTTTGACAGTAGCCATCCTAATGACTGTAAATTGGTATCTCTTTGTGGTTTTGATTTGCATTTCCCTAAAGATGAGTGATGTTGATCTTTTCATGTGCTTACTGACCATATATTATTTTTGGAGAAATGTCTATTCAAGTCCTTTGCCCATTTTTGATTTGAGTTGTTGGTTTTCTTGTTGTTGAGTTTTAAGAGTTATCTGTACATGGATATTAATCCTTGATCCTTCCATCTTAGATCTGTGTGGCACAGACCTCAGTGAGTGTTCTGTTCAGACAAGAACGTGATTTGAGTCAAGGAGATGTTGAGAGGGGCCCAGAAGAGAACCGGCTCTCTTTCCACTTGCAAATCTTCGGGCCACCTGCAGATGGTGCTAGAGCACCGTGTGTGGCTCCCTCACGGAGGCCCGCTCCCAGCTGACAGCAAGAAACCAAGGATTCTTCTCAAAAGAACACGTGGGATCTACTCAAAGAACTGAAAAACAGGCTTTCCTCAAAAGTCTTCGGAGGGTCAGTGAGGAGATGGAACGAAGAATCTGTTTCTAATTTCAACAAAAGAGGGATGTTGCTAGCCCAGGGCTCCCACCGCCACGGGGAACTCAGATCTCTCCATGTTCTGGCATCGAGCTCCCGCAGGTATTTAGAGAGGGGTTTATATTCAGGGGATTAACAGCTCCCATTTGGAGATCTTCTAAGAAAATAAAAGGTGGATGGCTTTCTCCATGGACCATTCCACTCTGCTTTGGTGGGACCAGCACCTTTTCCTGTCCATTACATAAGGTAGAATTTGCTTTTATGTCTTAACCTCAAATACTTTCCTAAAACGATAAAAGCCACTGGCACAATTGTTCCTTCATCTCTGAACTGACAACCAGTGAGTCAGTATAGGTTCTTTTCATCTCTCAAATGGATTGTTGAAAAGTTTTTCATCTGGTCTCTCTGCTTCTACCCTTAGGCCCTCTCATGCATCCTCTAAGAGGATCTTTCTAACATCTGCATCTGAACAGGTCCCACCACTCCTTAAAATTCACTATCTCCATTCTGCTGGTAGGATGAAACCTGAGGTCCTTAGCTCTCTCACAGCTCCCTGTGAGAGGAAGCCTCTGTTCCCCCTACACCCAGTTCCACTTCCCGTCATCTCCCATCTCATACTTTGCATTTCAGGATTATGAGTTGTTTAGAGTTTCCTGAATATACGATGCAGTTCCCACCTTTATAACTTTGCTTTGTTATTCCCCCTACTGACAAAGTTCTTTTTGGTTTTGGTTTGACAATTTCTTTTAGGCATTTAAAGTCAGGTAGACTTAACCTCCTCTCAAAAGCTTTCCCTTACCCCTACAGGGTCAAATTTTCTTCTGCTTTGGGTTACTTTATCACCTAGTAATACTTTTATTATATAACATACCTGTTTGTCCTGAAGTGATCTATTATATAAATAAAATTGTGTCTTACTCTCTTCTAAGTCCTGCCTAGATGTCAAAGAGCATAATGGCTTGAAGACAGGAGGGACTCAATAAATAAGTGTTTTGTGAATTGCAGTTAAAATATTAATCAAAGTCATGTTGGTCTACTGTATAGCACAGGGAACTATACTCAATATTTTGTAATAACCTATAAAGGAACAGAATCTGAAGAATACACACATGCACACATACACGCATGCATATATATAACTGAACTGTTGTATGCCTGAAACTAACAGGATATTGTAAATCAAATATACTTCCATTTTAAAAGAAAGTCATGTTGTAACCCTCAAAGTCATGTAATGCAAAGGCAAAGGGTGGAGGAACAGATAGATGCTACTGTGCGCGAAGACGTGAGATTTCCATTTTAGGACAGATGAGACCAGATTTGCTGTTAATGACCTAAGGAAAAGAACATTGATTTGAAAGTTCAAAAGTTAATATCTGACCCCCAGATCTGGCCCTTCCTAGCTCTGTGATCTTAGGGAATTGAAAACGACTTTACCTTTCTGAGATGTAGTTTTATCAACTTTTAAATGAAAAGGCTGGCTTGCTGACCCCTGTGGTTTATTCCAGCTCTAGAGTTGCATGTGTCTATTGTTTTCATTCCTCAGTATTATGCATAGAAAACATATAAACTTACCTTTTATCCTCATGTCTAGGAAACACAACTTTTCCCACTTTGCTCATTTTTGCCATTGCCTCCTGTCAAATAGAAAACAGAACACAGCTAAGTTGGAAAGTTGGGACCTAAGTGAGGCCTATCACAGGCAAAAACATGTTAATGAGAATTTACTTCCCCTTAAGAGATTCAGTGAGTTCCATTTTTTTTTTTCAACTTAATTTCTCTGGTGTTAAGATTAAAACCCAGTGAATATTAAAAGTTACATCTACCACCACACAGCTTGGGCTTAATAAATGATTGCCTATCGAGACTTCCAGTGCATAAACAACCTGGAAGGCAAAGTACTTTTGTGATGGCTCGCAGGGGGTTATGGGAGGGAACTATTTCCCCTTCCCATTGCCTGGACATGAAGGCCTGAGAAGGCAACATAATCTGCCACTGAGCCTGTTGTCCACTGAACTCACAGAAGCCACTCTGCACCCAAACTTTAGGTCCGAATATTTAAGACCTCTACATTTCACTTTCAGTTCTTTTCCCAGTAGTCTCTGCAACTGTGAGTACAGATGTGAGACCTCTGGGCTGAGTCTAACAGACTCGACCTCAGGACATTCTTGTCTTTACAATGGGGCAGGGGGGCAGTCAGCAAGTTGCAGTGTCTTGGGTAGACATGGTCGGAAAGAACAGCAGCAAGATCAACCACAGATTGCATTGGCTCCATTGTATGAATGGAGAGGTCAGGTTTCCTTGGGTGGTCTCCCAATGTTGTTAAGTTCGTGGGAAAGTTAGGGGAGGAGAGTGAACCCATACTTTGTGGAGTCCGAAGACTTGACTTTGGGAGATTGCAAGCAATAGCATGACAAAGCTCCTCAGAAGAGGTCCTGTCTTGGGAACAGCTGTAGAACCCTTATTGTTAAGGATGTAGTCATTCTGGGGTCACATGTGTACAACTTCTTACTCTATACATGTATTAATTACTCACTATGTACCAGACACTGCTAGGAATACAGATTTGTGTAAGACACGCTCTATGGCCTACAGAAACTCACATATTAGCAGAGGAGGAAAGAAATGTAAGAAGCTGGCTACCTCACAGAACGTGAAAGGCCCTGGGTATCTTCAAAACATGCCCAAGTGTTTCCTTGAACATCCTTACCACTTGTGATTTATTTATTCACATACACATACATATGCATCTATATAATTCTATAAACATTATGTGTATTATTTATCACTAATTCTTGTGTGACAAGTCATGTACCTACTAGTTTATATTCCTTCTCTGCCTCTTCATCCTTCGTTCTAACCAGAATGTAAGCTACATAGGCTGGGAGATATGTCTATTTGCTGCTTAATCTCAGTACCTAGAATATTCATAAAACATATTGAGCCCCTTCCACGTGCCAAGCACAGCATTCAATATATATGGAAAACAGAGATGAAGAATAAATGGTCCTTTCATCAAGAAGCTCACCATGGAATGGAAAAAACATTTACTATGATCAAAATAGAATGTGATAAATACCATGCTAGAAGCAGATAAACTTCTTTTCAATAGTTATTCAAGGATCAAGAAACTTAATAGCTTTTCATCTACTAATCACTTACACATATTTTCAATCTGGCAAATACGTTCTACCAGCTCTTTCCCAAGGATGCCAGGGACATTCTGACTAGTTATCTGGTTTCCTAGTGTTCAGTGGTTTTAAAAGTGCTGTTTGGGAGATCAGAGATGCTGAGAGTAGGAAGCCCACTGACAGAAGGAAAAAAAAACAGCAGTCTTACTAAGGAGGAGGTTTGAAAAATTACGAAAAATTATTGAAAAGGGAATCAAGGTGAAAGGATAAGAACCAACAAAGGGCAGCCTAGGGACATTTTGTAAAAAAGCATCCATATCTTGGTGTGGTCACTGCTGTTCCACTTAACAAGAATATTTAAAGAGCTCTGCTCACCCCAATGTATGTCAGAACATTCTCCTTCAAAAACTGAATTCTGATTTCCTTTAAAGCAGGTCCCATGTGTTGCTGAGATGGTCGCAGTCATCCCCCCACCAACTTTGCCACTAGGTCTCCTGTTTTGGGCTTGCTTCTTCCTTCACATGGTGCTCTGTTCTGCTCTGCCTGTTTTAGGGCAGATTTGCCTGCTCTGAATCTTGAAAATACCCTGGGGGAATCCTCAGCATTGGGCTTTGGCGTTAGACTTGAGCCGACATTCCAAGACTGCCTTCATGGGTGGGATCCAGGAAACTTGTGTTATATAAGAAGCATCATAAATGTCACTTCCCTTCCCACCGTAATAGATGTGTAGACACAAGACAGATAGCAAGGAATTCTTTCTTCCTGTCTTCATGTTACTTTTGCTTATTTTTAAAATAAATGTTTGAGGAATAAAAGCAATACCAAGAGGTTATTTTGTTTCTCACAAAAGTACAGATTTAAGACATTAAGCTGAACTCAGGTATTGATCCCACAGAAGGTCTTCCCTGACTCATCCTCACTGCCTGCCTCCCACCTAGAATGAGTTATCTGCTACTGTAGAAACTTGAGCTTCCATCTATCATAGCATTTCTAACACAGTACCACAATTTTTTGTTAGCACATCAGCTGCCCCAACTAGACTCCTGCTCCTTAAGCAGCAACTGTTTTAACTATTTCCACTGCCAAACTCAGCATCTGGTTTATTATACCTGCCCAGCAAATGTCTATGGGATGAATGAACTTAAGGACCATACATGTGAAGGAATGTTAAAATGGAAGTTTTGTCTGAGAGCTAAAGTTGACAGATATAAGATACCAAAGTGAGCTGGAAACAGACCACCCTGAAAGGGTAGCTGAGGACCCATAAATCAATTCTGAAACCTTTCATCCATGTGGAAGGTCAGAAAAAGAAATGGAATTTTAGGAGGGAGCCATGTGTGGACTGAGCATCAGGGCTCCTTCCAGGGAAGGGGGTGAGAGCATGGTTTCACTGACATCAACTGGTATCTGGACACATGTCCCTGAGGTTGGGGGACAGGGTGGGCTGAGCGTACCTCCTGTCTGGAGGAGAAGTGCTGGCTGGCAGCTTTGGTGTAGAAGTGAAGGAGTGTTGCCCTGGGATCAGCCAGTACTGCCAGTGTCTGTCAGACTTCAAAAGGCATGACTGTTTTCTACAGACTCAAGGTGGCCACAGGTGAGAGGGCTTTGTGGGTTGTCTTAGATCCTGGCCAGTATGACTATCTAATGAGAGGGAGCCTGCTACAAGGACAGAAAGCTCAGCTCAGCACTCTGTGATGACCTCCATAGTTGGGATGGGGGCGGGACGGCAGGGAGGTCCGCGCGAGAGAGGATATATGTGTACAAGGAGCTGGTTCAGCTCACTGTACAGCGGAAACTAACACAGCATTGTAAAGCAATTATATTCCAATTAAAAAGAGAAAAAAGAAGCTTGAGGCAACCAACCGGATTTTTAAGGAATTAAAAGAGCTACTAGAATAGAGAAGGACAAGGACAGGATACAATGAGATGTCTACAGAAGTGGAGAGTCTCCCTAAAAAATCTGCAATGGAGCCTAGCTGTAAACACATTTTCAACTTAGCACAAAGTCCATTTATGACAGTGCTATTCAAGATAAGAACTTTCCTACACCCCTTAACTCTCTTCCTTTCTAGCTTCCAACCACCTCTGAAGAACAAGAAGAAAGCTAACATATACTTGGAGAGAAAGTGAATGAGGAAAAAAAGAAGAATCTAATCACAGCCATCTCTTCACATCTCCACCAGTCCTGGCTGGAGGAATGAGGAGCTCTCTTATCTTTAGATGAACATTGAAGTGATGAGCATCATATATTTCTTGGTATTCTAATGTTGGAATTTTGGTTATGTCTCATGACTTACATGGAGAAGGCAATGGCAACCCACTCCAGTACTCTTGCCTGGAAGATCCAATGGGCGGAGGAGCCTGGTGGGCTGCAGTCCATGGGGTCGCTTAGAGTCGGACAAGACTGAGCCACTTCACTTTCACTTTTCACTTTCATGCATTGGAGAAGGACATGGCAACCCACTCCAGTGTTCTTGCCTGGAGAATCCCAGGGACGGGGGAGCCTGGTGGGCTGCCGTCTATGGGGTCGCACAGAGTCGGACACGACTGAAGCGACTTAGCAGCAGCAGCATGACTTACAGCGACCATGAAACCCATATTATCTAAGTGACTTTCTGCTTACTTAAGAAACTAATGGGGCTACCAAAATTTTTAACTAGGGCAGAGAGAAACTAGCTAAAGTGCACAGATATAAAGGGACAGTGAGAGGAAAAAATACAGTTGTTTTTCAATTCTGTCTCAAAAATTGTGTTTTATGTGCATAATAAACAATAGATGAAAATACATTAAAAAAATCAACAGGTTCAAGAGCATGAGTGGTTAGTTTTTTAGTGTTCACTTGTTTTTTCTGTCTTCACTTGATACAATGGCATAAAGGGATTTGATCATTTGAAGGAAAATAAAACAAAACTGCACTCTAAAAAAAAAAGTTATGCTTCTAGAGGCAGTCAAAATGACTTGTGCTCATTCTCCTCTCTCCTGGGAGGTAGGGCTCATTAAGGGTACTTGACACAATATGGAGAATACCCAGAGAATTGGTGCTGTCATCAGAAACGGCACTGCTGAGTTTTCCCATTTTTCCAAATCATTAACATAAAACTGAAACCTCATGAACCCACTGGCTGCAGTAAATCTGGAAATTACCACAGCATAACAATATGAATTTATTATGGAAATGCTGACACGTGCTAAATATAGTCACCCCCCACAATATATTTCTGTTCAAAAGGGTTTATTTGAAGTTGGCCACAAAATTCATCCTTTTTGTCAGCAGGCAAGAGCTGGACAATCTGGATTTGTAGCACGCTACCCTCTTTGTTGAGGAGTCTAGACAGAAACAACGAAGACAGGGACTTTTCTCTTTCCTTTTTGCCCACACAATGAGAGCTTTTGAAAACAAAATATTTGGTAAAATCGCCTTTTAATCACTTCTTTTCTTTCTCTCTATAAGGCCGAGCTATAAATAAACCATGAAAGTTCACATTTGATCGTCACTTCTGTAAGAAAAAATAGGAGCCCTGTACCAGGGCCGTGAAAGACTGCATTCATGGGGTATGACCCTTCCCTGCCGTGTCAAGGCTGAGATACCAGTCCGCACACGCAGCCCACCACTTCCCTGGGAGCAGCACTGGCAGCCACCAGGCCTGTGTAGGCCCAGGGAACTCCCAGTTCTCACGTGTCCCAGACTGGCTTGGGAGCCACCGAAGGGCTGCAGGCTACACTGGGTGAGGTACCCAGGGAAGTTAGGTTCAAGAAAGGAAGGCGCTCATCAGCACCCACAGAGAAGAAGGGGATTCCGAGAGTGGCAGACAGAAATGTTGGCAATTTGGGGAGCAGGGGGTTTGATACTTTCCCTCCCACCCAGGAGAAGGGGAACAATGACCTTAAGACTTTGGGAAAGCTGGCAGGTAGTCTAGACTTAGGCACCAAACTGCAATGCAAGTTTGGCAGTGTGGAGTCATGGTCTACAGGGAAGAATAGCCACAACCTGGCCTGGTGGGAGCTATACTGTGACTCCCTAAAGGCACATGTCACTGAAAGTCTCACGCTTAACATGGTCCAAGCACATGAGTCCACAGTTGCTTGGTTAATGTTGGCTGAGCTGCTGAATGAAAGGGTGGTGATATTCATGACAGAGGTAATGGAAGATCACCTAATGGTGTTTCTAAAATAGTATACATGCACTCCAGGGAGTGCTGGAGATGATCTACTAAGATTTCAGAAGAAAATATTGGAAGTGCTACTTATATGACTTTTAGTCTGAGGAAATTAATTCAGCTTTAATATGCAGATTCTCACCAGTTCCAAAAGTTGGTCTGCACATCAGTCATGAATGAATAAGATGTGTGAGGTCTCCTAAAGGGACGATGAGAGTGCTACACCACCACAGTTGACAGCAGGGCACTCCATTCTGTGTCCCCAGCTTTCAGGGGTTTGCTACATGTCGTCATTTACATGTTCCAGGTTGGTAGGTTTATGTGCAAGCGTGCGTGTGCAGTTGCTAAGTCATGTCTGACTCTTTGTGACCCCATGGACTGTACAGCCAGCCAGGCTCCTCCATCTATGGGATTTCCCAGGCAAGAATACTGGAATGGGTTGCCATTTCCTCCTCCAGGGGTCTTCTTGACCCAGGGATTGAACCCGTGTCTCCTATGTCTCCTGATTAGCAGGTGGATTCTTTACCACTGAGTCACCTGGAAAGCTAATAAGTCAGATAGAAAAAGATAAAAATTGTATGACATCACTTACATGTGGAATCTAAAAATTAATACAAATGAATTCATATGTAAAACAGTAGAGGACAAACCAGTGTTTACCATTGGGGACAAGGAAGGAAGGATGGGTAAGATGGGGGTAGGAGATTGAGAGAAATAAATTATGTACAAATAGATAAGCAATAAGCATATACTGTACTATTGTACAGCAGAGGGAATCAGTCTTTATCTTATAATAACTTCTGGAGTATAACTGGTAAAAATACTGAATTACTATGCTATATACCTGAAATTAACATATCATAAATCAACTATACTTTAATTAAAAAAAGAAAAAGAATACTGTTTGATATATATAGAGGCACATACAAAATCATTTAGAAATCATCAATAATCATTTAAAAAAATCATTAAAAACTCATCTGGCCATAGACAGTGTAACTTCAGATATTGCATAATGTTAATATGATGATATTACTATAAGATAGTATCTTATTTCAGCTCTATTTCAGTTTTATGTGTAAATAATCTACAAGTACAGTAGAATATGTATATGCTTTTTCATAAATAAGTTTCCATGTATTTAGCATGTAAGTTCAATTTTGTTTAAACTGATGGAGTATATGAGCCAAAAAGCAAGGTGTCCATTGGCCCAGCAGTCAACTCCCATGGTTGTTGCTAGGTTACCAGTTCAGCCAAGATATTGCAGGTGCTACTTTGTGGAGAAGGAAATGGCAACCCACTCCAGTATTCTTGCCTGGAGAATCCCATGGACAGAGGAGCCTGGTGGGCTATCATCCACGGGGTTGCAAAGAGTCAGACACGACTGAGTGACTTCACTTTCACTTTCTTTCACTTTGTGCTGTGCATTGTACTAATCACTTCATGTACATGACTCTTTAAATTCTCAAAATGACTATGACACAGGTATCATCATCTGTCTTCACTTTATGGACCAAGAAGTGAATGGAGAGAGTATGAGGAATTTGCCTAAGGTAAGAAAGCAAATATGCAGTAAAGCTAGAATTCAGACCCACCTCTGACTCCAGGCTTATGCTTAGCCCTACACTCAGCCGTGACCCTCCTATCCTCCTTGCAATACAAAAACCTGGCGCTTGAATCCCCTGGTGGTGGTGGTTTAATAAGTCGTGTTCAACTCTTATGACCCTGTGGATTGTAGCCTGCCAGGCTCCTCTGTCCATGGGATTTCCCAGGCAAGAATACTGGAGTGGGTTGCCATTTCCCTCTTCAAGGCAGCCACCAAGGGAAGCCTTGAGTCCCCTGGTCTTGAGTTCAAATCCCACTTCTGCTGCTGATTAGCCGTGCGATCGATGTGTGTGCATTTGTGAGACACACCAATACAGAACACTGTACCTTCTTTCAAAGATGCTGACACATAGTTCTGAAATACATGAATCTGCCTTCTTGAGGAACTCTGACTCATTTTACTGGAACAACAAGTTCACATGCTAATGTGTGGGCTGAGGCACATGACCCCTCCGTAGAAAAACAAAGTATAGCAATGTGATTTTCCTCCAGCAAGTGTTAAGAAATGGCTCGTTGTTCTTCTATTTATTTTGTTTTTCGTTTTGACACACTCATCTTTTGACCTGCACCTGGTATTCTGTGTAACCTCCATGACAACAATTGAGAAGCAAGAAAGGATGAGAGAAAGGAAAGTAAGTCTTCATCACTAATCATGACATAAAGACTCACACCTCATTTATAATTTTAAATACATGGTATCAATCTACCTACCTGTACCTGAAATTATATTGTTAATTTATCTGCATCCTTGCTTACTGTCTATTTCTTCCTTGGCTTTCACACCTACTCCTTCCTTGTGAACCTAAGCTCTATGAAATCAAGGTCGTTGGCTTTCTTATTCATTGATGTATCTGTAGCTTTTAGGAGGATGTTAGCTGAAGGTTATTTGAAAGTATACACTAATTAAGTCTGTTCTGGTGAGGCACTGTGTATCTATATCCTGCCTCATTTGATGCTCACAAACATTCTGTAATGAAGGACTTATTATCTAAATTTATAATGAGGAAACAGAGGCTCAGAGAGGTTAAGTGACTTTCCTAAGCTAGTAGATGGATTAGCTAGGATTTGAAACTTGCTTTAACTCATGAATAAGACCAGGCCTATTCCTTGACAAGCTCACAGTTAATAGATCTCCAGCATTAGTTCAAGACAATTTATCTTGCTCTGATGACTTTAAGGCCCTGTAAAACCCTAAAAGCTTGCTTTCTCCACCATCAAAGACAAATTCAATTATAGTTATGACATTGTGCTCACAAAGGCAGGAAGATTCGTTGATGTATGGAAAGACTGTTCATATTAATTTTGGAAGCAAACAAAATTATTGCCAGCTGTATGACCCGAGTAAGGCTCTAGCCCTCCCTGGGACTCACTTTCCTTATCAGCAAAATAAAGGGATTGGATTAGATTATTTCTAAAATCTTTGCCAGCTTTGCAATCTGTTGCTTCCATGTACATGTCTTTTTTTGATTAACTCTCAGTTGACAAATGAACCGGTTGCTCTCAATGGTACATTTTATTAGTTGTTTTTTTTTTTTTTTTTTAACTAGGTTCACTCTAAGAGAGAATATACCTACTGTATTTCCCCAGCAAGGTATAGCCTCATTCCAACTCAGTCATGCAATCATGGCAGAGGGGAGAGGTCCCATAATAGGTAAGGATACCTACCACTGTGATATTTTGAGATGCAGTCCTAATACAGGGCCTGGTAGCAAAGGGGTTGGGCCCTTAAATGAATAGTTGAGTGACTAGTCATCCTACTTACATTGGTTTGACTTGGCTCTTATGAGTTTTCTCAAGGGCAAAATATCAAGCTTCTTGCTAAAAGCATCATATTATAGACTCAAAATGGCAAGCTATCACCCATTTAATATGTTATTGACTGAAAAAGAAATGGTCCTGCTGATATTTCTAGCTGAGTACTGCAGTGAGCTATAACAGAAATAATACTAATAACAATAACTCAACAACAAAAATAATAATGGCAGCTAATGGCCCAATACTCTATACACTTTGTTGTTGCTGTTGTTGAGTCACTAAGCTGTGTATGACTCTTTGAGACTCCACGGACTGTAGCTTGCCAGGCTCCTCTGTCCAGGGAGTTTTCCAAGCAAGAATACTGGAGCCGGTTGCCATTTCCTACTCCCTCCAAGGGATCCTCACGACCCAAGGATTGAACTCATGTCTCGTGTCTCCGGCATTGCAGGTGGATTCTTTACCATGGCGTCACTTGGGAAGCCCCATTTAACACCTTACCTACTTCACATCCCCAACTGAAAGATGAGGAGACAAACAGTTTTGGAATTCTATTCTTAACCATTCACTGTGGAACAAAGGCTTTGGTGATAAAAGAGACCATAATTCAAACCCTAGCTCTTTCATTTAACACTCTGAGTCTCAGTTTTAAAAATGGGAATCTTAATACCTATTTTATAGGTATATTGTTATGAAATAAATGATTAAAAGCATAGTTGTTATTATTACTACTACTATTTACCCATCAACTGAAACAAACCTTATTTTCCCAGAAGCTTTATTAAAAGTAAGAGTTAACATGTATCGCTAATACTTGGATATGTGTTTCCGGTTGGTGGGGTGGGTAGATTAGGGAAGGTGGTGGATGTCAACAGTCTCTGGCTCCTTATCATCATTTCTGGATGACTGCTTCTTCATCTGCATGCAAAAACCTCCACTCTGAGTTTTATGCCACCTAACAATAGAGATATAATCATATTTAGTTCCCCTGCATCTCTGTGCTGTCATCATTAGCCTCTTGCTGATGTCAAATGAGCCTAAGGCTTAGATCTCATCTCCCTATCCATCTAGGGGTTTGTCATCATCATGTAAGACTTCAGCATCTGTTTATAGGACCCATCCAATGCTTGAGTCTTGTGGTTTTGAAGTGTTTTCAATATTATAATTGCCACTTTCTGACTTCAGTTGCCCATTAATTTAATCTTGTTCGCCACATCATTCCTATCAAATGTCTTCCTCCACCTGTGGTTATTGCCAGAATCTCAGTCCCTTTTTTGAGTCTATATACCTCTTATGACTGATTTCTTCCTTATATAGGGGTGAGTCCCCGTCCATTAAATCAAACACTGATCAATAAGACTCACTACTAATTATCTTTTATTTGTCAAATTCAATTGATACAGCTAATCCACAGACATTCCTTAGCTAGAATATGCTTCATTTATGACTGTAGGAGTAAAACAAAGTTTAGGAAGGAGTGGGCTGATGGGAGATTGCAACTTGAGAAAATACAGGATCCTGAAAGTTCTCAGGGTCCAAACAACTTCGAAATTTACACTTCCTGTTTCAAAGCTAATTTTGTATTGTGAAGATTTTTTTGGTCAACAGATCAGGCATCATAATTGATAGCAGAAAATAAAAATGTGATGGCACTAACATTTTTTTATGTTCCAAATCTGATATATTTATTTTATTCTACTCTGTTGTAAAACCAAAAATTCCCCCATTGCACAGAAGCCAATATCCTATAAGATCATGAAAAAGTGGCGTAGGACATGCAAGACATGATGAGCTACAAGGGATGTTGGGTAGTTACTAGTCAATTTCTCTGTGTTTAGGTTGGTAAATAACCAAATTTTCTAAGACACAGGTATTTTTCCATTTATCTTGACCTCCACACTCCTTAAAGCTCCATGTTTTAGATTTCCAACTCTCCTAGATCAGAGTCATATTAAAAGTGGGGCATGCACATCTTGGTCTAGCCTTTGGGGTTGGGCTTAGACTGCTTTATGGTACAGATGTGCTTCCGGCTATGCCAGAATGCATTTCAAACCTACATTAGGAGGACAAAGACAAGCAGAGAGGATGCATCTGAAACCAGGAGTAGAGGAGGCCGAAGATGTCAGCAAAGCACCAAAAGCATGAGAAAGCCTGGAGGGAAACTGAGAAGGAAGGAGATAGCAGAGATACACAGAGTGAAAAAAGCATGGAAGGCAGGTCCAGGATAAATCACATGTGTCCTTTTAAGTTGGTTTATAAGCTTTTCTTGTGTTCCCAAAGCCCCCTCTATCTTAGCACTTGGCACACAGTAGGATAAATGTCTGTTTACTTATATGTTTCTTACACTAGACAGTGAGAGCTCAGAGGAGAGAGGTCATTAATTTTACCAGTATCCTCAACAATTGATATAATGTGACTTTTCAATAAGTAGTGTTGAGAGATTGAAAGAACGAATGAGTAGATAGATCAATGAATGAATGAATCAGGGACGGGATATCTGTATAAATCAACTTTGGGATATCCCTCAATTGTACTTTTTGGTATTTCCTGCTAGGAAATAATATTCTTCACTTTCAGATATCACATAGTTAAGATCATGGGCCCTGGACTGCCTAGATCAGAGCCTTGGCTCTTTTAACTGAATGGCTTAGGCAATTTAATAACCTCTTTATGCCTTGGTTTACTCACCTGTAAAATAGAAACAAAAGAAGTAATTACTCATAGAGTTAGTGAGACAAGAGAAAATGCATACAAACCATCTAATTTAGTGCCTGGCACAAGTAAGAGCTAAAACATTTGTTATTTTTATAAAAATCTCCACTATCTCCACCCCAGCACTATATATCTTATATTGTTTTCTTGAGCACTACTATTTAAAGACAGCACTTCCTCATCTTCTGCTACATGTGACATGCTGCCTGGGCAGGGGATTGATAAAGAGCATGGAATGAAGGCATTGCTCAACCCTGAATACCAGCTGATGCCTCTGGTTAATGCGGGGAAGGAAGAAGGACAATGAGCAGAATGGGGCCTGTAGGCAATAAAAGTTGTAGGAGCTTGTAGGTTTAGAATACGGAGTTTATTTTTGGGTTGGACTTCCAGGCCTTTTACATAAAACAAAGAAAACAACAACTATGTCAGCTGTGTTTATGAACATGAGCTTGTGCTGGCTTTCTCAAAACATAGGGAATTCAGTCTACTTCCCTCTGTTTACTAAGTTATTGACAAACACATGATGTACTGGAAAGAAGACTGAGCTGGAAATCAGGAGGCTCTGGTCCTGTATGAACTCAGTCTGGGCTCTGTAATTTTGAATGAATTGCTTCCTTTCTTTGGATACTAGTTTCCTCATCTCCAAAACGAGAAGTCTGAGCCAGATAATGTTTTACTGTTCAACAAATAGTTATTGAGGACCCACTGTGTGCCAGACATTACACTAGGCACTGTGGATACATAAGTGAATCAGATGGCTCTGATCCTTGACCTCATGGAGTTTAGAGTCTATTAGAAAAACAAAGAAATTATGTGAGAGCGCCAAATGGAGACAAAACTAGTTTGGGGGCTTAGCGAACTATCTGAAGGTTCAGAAGGACTTGGGCAAATAGTTAAAGAATATTGATGAAGAGGGTCCCAGGCTGAAGAAAAGGCATTTTTGCAGGTCCCAAGTCAAGATAATATGGTGCATTCAAAGAACTAAAAGAAGTCCAAGGTGGTTTGAGTAGACAGAATGCTGGGAAAGAGTGAAAACAGACAAAGCTACAAATGAAGGCAGGAATAGGTTTTGGGGTGGCCTTTTAAAATCATGTTAAAGGTTTCTGACATTATGCCAAAGTCAAGGGGAAGACACTGAAGACTTTTAAGCTAAAGCACCCTATTCAAGTTTGTAAAAGATCACTTTGGCAGATGTGTAGAGAATGGATTAGAGTGGTAAAAGTGGCTGTAGGGAACCCATTCAAGAGGCCCTTGGAGAAGTCCAGGTGAGAGCTGATGGTGCTTGGACTAGGGTGGGACTGTGGAATTAAAGCAAAGTGGAGAATTAAAGAGATACAACGAGTAGTTTAGAAAGAGACCAGGGGACACCAAAGTGGAGGAAGAAGAAGAGGGTGGGCTCCGAATGTCCTTGAGGTCCTGGCAGAAGTGATTAAGTAGATGTGGTACCACTACCGATAGTGCCATGTCCTAAGCTAGCGCCAGTTTTGCAGGCAAAGGTGGAGATGCTGAGTTCAGGTTTGAACCTGTTTAAATTGAGATGCCTGTGAGACCTTTAAGTGTAGATGTAGAGCTGCTTGCATTTCAATAGAAAATGAATCCTTATAAGTGGATAAGAGGGACAAAATCTTATAGAAGACCAACACAGAATTCTAGGTAGAGGAGAGAGAGGAGCTGACAAGGAATCTGGAAAATAGCATTAAGAGCATCTCAGTAGGAGCAAAATTAAGAAAGTATGCTGTTAGTGGGAAAGTGTTTCCAAATAAACTTATCTATGAAACAGAAACAGACTCACAGCCAGAGAGAACAGACTTGTGGTTGCCAAGGGGAGGAAGAGTGGGTGGGGGGGGAATGGATTGGGAGTTTGCAGGTAACAAGGTCCTACTGTATAGCACAGCGAACTATATTCTGTGATAAACCATAATGGAAAGGAATACAAAAAAGAATGCATATATATATATTTATATATGAATAATGGAGTTACTTTGCTGTACAGTAGAAATTAACACAATATTGTAACTCAGTGATACTTTAATCAAGTTAAAAAAATAAGAAAAGTGTTTCAGTGAAGCGAGTACGCCATATTGCAAAATGCTGTTCAGTGTAAAGCAGGGTAAGACATGGAAAGTCCTTTGTGCTGTCTGATGACCTAGGTTAGCTTTAGTGGCCTAAACGAGAATGATTCTGATAGATTTGTGGAAGAGGAAGGCAGATTATCCTTGGCTGAGGAGGGAGGTGGTGTATAAGAAAATCATGACAGGGCTTCCCTGGTGGCTGCGTGGTAAAGGATTCTCCTGCCAATGCAGGAGGCATGGGTTCGATCCTGATCTGGGAAGATCCCACATGCCACAGAGCAACTAAACCCCTGTGTCAAAACTACTGAGCCTGTGCTCTAGAGCCCACATACCACAATTGCTGAAGCCCGCATGCCTAGAGCCCATGCTCAACAAGAGAAGCACCCCAATGAGAAACTGGTGCAGAACAACTAGAGAGAGGCCCCCACTCACCACAACTAGCGAAAAGCCCGCATAGCAACAAAGACCCAGAATAACCAAAAATAAAGCAATAAATTTATTTAAAATAAAGAAAATCATGACAATGATGCTGGCCACTTTTTAAAGCATTTTTGACTGTGAGAGGCAGTAACTGGAAGGCTGATAGGGAGAAGAAAAGATTTTAAGATGAGAATTTGTGGTAGCACTGTCCAATAGAAATAATGTGAATTCTGTAAGTAATTTTAAATTTCCTAGAAGCCATTTAAAAAAGTGAAAAGAAATTGGTGAACTTTATTTTAATGTCCTTTATTTAACCTATTATATCCCAAATATCTTTTCAACAATATAAAAATTATTAATGAAATAGTCTATGTTCTTGTATTCATACTAAATCTTCGAAATCTGGTGTGTCTTCTATACATTTCAGCTTGGACTGACCACATTTCAAGTGCTCAGTAACTACGTCTGATGAGTGGCTACAGTGTGGGACAGCACAAGTTTAGAGCAGGTTTAAATGCTGATGAGGAGTTAGTATGGAAGAAGAGGCTAAATATGCCAGAGGAAGAGATCAATGGATTATCAAAGGTAGTGGGAGGTGGAGGAGCTTCTGTAACAGGCGGGGTGTCTCTTCCACTATACCAAATGTAAGGGAGCAAAAGGCTGCATTTGGATGTAAGCAGTGGTGTGCTGATAAATGCTCAACAATTGGTTCTATCAAAAAAAAAAAAAAAAGGCTGTGATTCGTAGCACTGGGGTGTAAAGACTTCCACTGTGGCTGATTTCATCTGGGAAAAAATGGAAACAGTGAGAGACTTTATTTTTGGGGGGCTCCAAAATCACTGCAGATGGTGACTGCAGCCATGAAATTAAAAGACGCTTGCTCCTTGGAAGAAACGCTATGACTAAAGTAGACAGCATATTAAAAAGCAGAGACATTACTTTGCCAACAAAGGTCTGCCTAGTCAAAGCTATAGTTTTTCCAGTAGTCATATATGGATGTGAGAGATGGACCATAAAGAAAGCTGAGCACTGAACAATTGATGCTTTTGAACTGTGGTGTTGGAGAAGACTCTTGAGAGTATCTTGGACTGCAAGGAGATTGAACCAGTCAACCCTAAAGGAAATCAGTCCTGAATATTCATTGGAAGGACTGATGCTGAAGCTGAAGCTCCAATACTTTGGCCACCTGATGTGAAGAACTGATTGACTCACTGGAAAAGACCCTGATGCTGGGAAAGACTGAAGGCAGGAGGAGAAGGGGATGACAGAGGATGAGATGGTTGGATGGCATCGCCTACTGTATGGACATGAGTTTGAGTAAGCTCCGGGAGTTGGTGATGGACAGGGAAGCCTGGCGTGCTGCAGTCCATGGGGTCACAAAGAGTCAGATACGATTGAGTGACTGAACTGAACTAAATGTGATGTCACTGAAAGTGAAGCTGGGCAGAGATGCCCACAGTTGCCTCCTGGGAGCAGGTGAGAGTCAGCTTCAGCACACCACTGGATATGAGAAACAGGTTTGACAGTAGGTGTCTTTCTAATGGCTTTTATTTTCTTTTTGAGGTAGTTGGGGGTTGAGAATAAGTGGGAGGTCATATGCCTGAATGTGACAGGAAAGACAGGGCTGGGAATGGAGAAGATTTGATATCATGTTGCAGAAAATTAGAGACTAATCTGATGTATTAGTCTGGTTCCTGTGAGGAAACAGATGGACAGTCACACTGGGTAACTGAAGTAAAGCTTAACAAAGGGTTTGTTTTAAAGAAGGTTTAGGAAAAGACTAGCAACAGTGGAGAACCATTACCACCTCCTGGCCTGAAGCAGCAAGGGGAGGGAGTGATTCCATCACCTGGAGAGAAGATGGGAAGAGGCAGAGAGCCACCTGCAGGAATTGTGGTCTATGGTATAGACGCATGGTAGATGGATCAGCTAAACCACGGCAATTCAGCAAGGAGGGAGCTGGGCAAACAAACAGCTCCATCCACCCCTCCAGGCTCCCTCTGATGCCCAGTGGCCAAATGCAGCTAGAAACTAGAGGGTGAGGCAGGCTGTCTGGGGATCATTCATACATAAAGTTAGAAGTCTGCCTTATTGTTGTATGTGTGCATGCGTGAGTGCTAAGTCGCTTCAGTTGTGTCCAACTCTTTGTGACTATGGACTAAGCCTGCCAGGATTTTCTGTCCATGGGATTCTCCAGGCAAGAATACTGGAGTGGGTTGTCATGCCTTCCTCCAGGGTATCTTTCCAACCCAGGGATCGAACCCAGGTCTCCTGCAGCTCCTTCACGGCAGGCGTATTCTTTACCGCTGAGCCACCAGGGAAGCCTTCTATTGCTGTATAGTGTTTCCCTATAGTGTTCAGTGGCCTTCAGGCAGGCATAAGGTCGAAAGCTGGATTCATCCTGGATTGGGATTTGGTAAAAGAAGAACAAAGGGAAAAAGTGAAAAAATTAAATAGTCATAAGGAGATTGGTCAGACTGGTCAGCTGTAAGGAGAGAAAAGGGGTAAGAGGAAAGGAAAGAAAGTCCCCAGAAAAAAAAAAAAAAAAAAGAAAGTCCCACAACAGCCTTTCAAAGCACATGTTAATTCTGTTTTAGAGACAAGGAACAAGAACTAAAGAGTGGCCTGCCTAAGAAGTAAGCTTAGTTAGTGGAGGAGTCAAGAGACAGGTCTGCCAAGTGTGCAGACAGTTTCTGTACTGCTGGTCCACCTACAAGCCAAGGAGTGGTCTGATTGATTTGGGGAGAGGGGGTATACTTTCATGTTCATTTAAACTCTTCATTGAAACCAAAATATTATTGGAATTTTCCTATCCTGTATATATGAACTCATGCACACTGGAAAACTAAGACGCCCTTTGGTTTGTCATTACAGATGCTCACTACCAAGGGACAAGTTAAGAGGCGGGTGAGGAATGTGCATGGGGGTCTGTGATGAAACAGAAGTGGTGTTACGCTCTCAGGCAGGCTCTTTTCTCCAGTCTGCATCTGCTCCTGTCTCGCCTCGGGGCAGTACCTGACTAGGTTACCTTCTTCCCTACACCCAGTGGGATGGGCAGAGGGGGCGAGAGAATGCCATAGGATTCCCCCTGTGCGTCTGGTTCACAGCTATAACCCATGCATACTCCTAGGGGCGTGGCCTGTGACTAACGCTTAGTGATTACAGGGTCAAAGGAACCTTTCAAGGACTGTATTTCTGTGTCAAATATTTCATGGTCTGACAACAGGATAAAAGATTAGAAATAAGAATTCTCTAATTGCAAATTCTCTCTAATTGGGAGAGGTACACAGAAAACACTGGAAATAGCTAGACTGGAATTTCTGTGAACTTGGAACTTAATCTCTCTTGGTCCGTTTACAAAATCTCCTTCTTTATAAAATTTGGCCAATACCTAAATGGATAGTTGTAAAGATTAAAGGAGACCACGGGTGCAAAGCTCCTGCCTCATGCAAGAACTCAGCTAAAGTCCATTCTTCCCACATTCCTGTCCCTCTCTGGTCCTTTTGTTATTTAATTCTTTCTTTCATTTCCCACAATTACCACTTTCTTCTGATGCTTTATTCCATTGACAGAAGATAGTGGTGGTTTGCCTACAACTTCCCGATCAAGATTACTCTAGTTTTGTGTTGTTTTGTTTTGGTCACTTTGGGGCCTTGGTTTGGGTCTTGGTGACCTCAGGTGACCATTCTGTGGAAACCATGGCATTTCAGATCATGGCTTTCCCTCCATCTTTGAATAAACATCGAAAGCTTTCTTTACCTTTTCTTGCAACTCTCATTTGCCATCTGGTGCCTGGTTTGGCTGCATCTGTGTTTGCTTAATGATTTCAGGCGAAGACTGAGTTTACATATGGGAAGAAGGAAAGGGCTTTGCTTGATTTCTTCCATATGTTCATTTATTCATATATTATGATTTTTGTAATCTCACCAGCACAGATCCCTTCAGACAATCCTTACCCTGTTCCTTGGAGACTCCCTTCTTTGTGTGTTCAGCTGGAAGTCTCTGTGAGAACATGTTTGCAATGCCCAATACCTTTGGCTTACTTACCCAATACATAGAGCTCGGCATGGCTTTTAGACGGGGACAAAATCAGTGTTCTTGAAAGTCCTTCCTTTTGAATGGAGGAGGCCTATTTGGCAATTCTGTGGAGTCAGGAGACCTGGGGTCTAGTGTCTGCCCTCCATCTCTAACTGGTGTGAACTCAAACAAGTTCTATAACCATCTGGTCCTCAGTTTGTTTGTCATGTATCCAAAGGCTCAGGTTGGGTTTGCTCTGACACCTAAGAGCCTCACAGCATCCAATGTTCCCTCTTTTGTTTCTCCTCTTCCTCTGGTACTAGGTCTTTGACTCTTACAGATGAGGATGTGAAGTCCCAATGTGTGTTTTCCCTCTTCCTAGCTCCCAGGTAGAGGTATGTATGAGGGGGAATCCAAGAAAGGCATTTCATCTTCTGCATAATGCATGACTGAAAGAGGATGAGCTCTATTTCTTATTTTGTAAAAAGTCACTGTTATTTCTTTCCCTACAGTACACCTGGGACTCAGCTTAGTGCGATGGAAAGAGCAGATCTAGGTTTGAAACCCATCTTCACCAGCCTATGGACCTGGACAATTTTCTTAATATTCCTAAGTCTTAATCTTTCTTCTCTGTAAAATGGGAATAATATCTACCTCATAGGGATTGTGAGTAGATAGTGAGTTCAGTTCAGTCATTCAGCTGTGTCTGACTCTTTGTGACCCCATGGACTGCAGCACGCCAGGCTTCCCTGTCCATCACCAACTCCCAGAGCTTGCTCAAACTCATGTCTAATCGAGTCAGTGATGCCATCCAACCAACTCATCCTCTGTCGTCCCATCCCCTTCTCCTCCTGCCTTCAATCTTTCTCAGCATCGGGGTCCTTTCCAATGAGTCAGTTCTTCACATCAAGTGGCCAAAGTATTGGAGTTTCAGCTTCAGCATCAGTCCTTCCAATGAATATTCAGGACTGATCTCCTTTAGAATGGACTGGTTTGATATCCTTGCAGTCCAAGGGACTCTCAAGAGGCTTCTCCAATACCACAATTCAAAAGCATCAATTTTTTGGTGCTCAGGTTTCCTTATGGTCCAGCTTTCACATCCATACATGACTATTGGAAAAACCATAGCTTTCACTAGACAGACCTTTGTTGGCAAACTAATGTCTCTGTTTCTTAATATGCTGTCTAGGTTGGTCATAGCATTTCTTCCAAGGAGCAAGCGTCTTTTAATTTCATGGTTGCAATCACTGTCCACAGTGATTTTGGAGCCCCAGAAAATAAATTCTGTCACTGTTTCCCGACCTATTTGCCATGAAGTGATGGGACCAGATGCCATGATCTTAGTTTTCTGAATGTTGAGGTTTAAGCCAGTTTTTTAAGTCTCCCCTTTCACTTTCATCAAGAGGCTCTTTAGTTCCTCTTCGCTTTCTACCATAAGGGTGTTGTCATTTGAGTATCTGAGGTTATTGATATTTCTCCTGGCAAACTTGATTCCAGCTTGAGCTCATCCAGCCCAGAATTTCACATGATGTACTCTGCAAAAAAGTTAAATAAGCAGGGTGACAATATACAGCCTTGGTGTATTCTTTTCCCAATTTGGAACCAGTCTGTTGTTCCATGTCTGGTTCTAACTGTTGCTTCTTGATTTGCATACATATTTCTTAGGAGGCAGGTAAGGTGGTCTGGTATTCCTATCTCTTTAAGAATTTTCCACAGTTATTTTGTGATCCACGCAGTCAAAGGTTTTGGCATAGGCGATAAAGCAGAAGTAGATGTTTTTCTGGAATTCTCTTGCTTTTTCTATGATCCAATGGATGTTGGCAATTTGATCTCTGGTTCCTCTGCGTTTTCTAAATCAAGCTTGAACATCTGGAAGTTCTCGTAGCCTGGTGTTTTGTATAAAGCAAGTGTTCACAAATGTTGGTTGCCTCGGTGCACAGTGGGTTCAGGGGTGAAATCCATGCTGCTGAAAAAGCTTCAAAGGAGGAAACTGATGATACTCAGAGAAGATCACAGAAGCAGCGGTGTCAAAGCCAGGATGAGAACTTGGGATTCTGGGCTGAAGATCTTTCCCATGAACTGAAGAGGAGTTGGGGGGAATGGATGGGATACACTGGGGAGAAGACATAGACGAAGGGGGGAAGGTGGCCTATGCCTTACCCCAGAGGGCTGGTGAGTGGAAGAGAGTCTCAGCGTGGCCAGGAATGTGAACGGGGGGAGGAGGAGGGCAAGTGGAGTGCTTTTTATGAATGTCCTCAAGTCACTCTGGGCAGTGCTCTCCCACCCCGACTCCCTTCTCATCCCTCTCCCTCTTCCCACTCCTGCCTAGTCTGTGCTGGGAGTTGTTGTTGTTTAGTCACTAGGTCCTGTCTGGCTCTTTTGCGACCCCATGGACTACAGCCCACCAGGCTCCTCTGTCCGTGGGATTTCCCAGACAAGAACACTGGAGTGGGTTGCCATTTCCTTCTCCAGGTGATCTTCCTGACCCAGGGATCGAACCTATGTCTCCTGCATTGGCAGGTGGGTTCTTTTCCACTGAACCATCAGGGAAGTCCCAGGTGTAGCCCAAAAGGAAAAAAAAAAAAATTCCTTGAACAAATGTTTTGGATGTGGCTAGACAGTCCCAACACTTCATGGGAAATAGATGGGGAGACAGCGGAAACAGTGAAGACTTTAATTTTTGGGGCTCCAAAATCACTGCAGATGGTGATTGCAGCCATGAAATTAAAAGACACTTACTCCTTGGAAGGAAAGTTATGACCAACCTAGACAGCATATTAAAAAGCAGAGACATTACTTTGCCAACAAAGGTCCGTCTGGTCAAGGCTATGGTTTTTCCAGTGGTTATGTATGGATGTGAGAGTTGGACTACAAAGAAAGCTGAGCACTGAACAATTGAAGTTTTTGAACTGTGGTGTTGGAGAAGACTCTTGAGAGTCCCTTGGACTGCCAGGAAATCCAACCAGTCCATCCTAAAGGAGATCAGTCCTGGGTGTTCATTGGAAGGACTGATGCTGAAGCTGAAACTCCAGTTCTTTGGCCACCTCATGTGAAGAGTTGACTCACTGGAAAAGACCTTGATGCTAGGAGGAACTGGGGACAGGAGGAGAAGGGGACAACAGAGGATGAGATGGTTGGATGGCATCACCGACTCGATGGCCATGGGTTTGAGTAAACCCCGGGAGTTTGTGATGGACAGGGAGGCCTGGCATGCTGCGATTCATGGGGTCGCAGAGAGTCGGACACGACTGAGCGACTGAACTGAACTGAACTGAGAGAGACAGGTGAGGTTATGTTTGATAGTTTGGGCAGAAAAGCTTTGCAAGTTTGTTTGCAGAAGTCAAATTAATCTCTGCCAGGTAATCAAGGAATGATCTACCAGGTTAGAGACAAGGTGAGGAGAAGAAATGATCGTGTCCACAGCCTCTCCTTGGACGGTCTGCTCAGGAGCATGAGCAGAAGTAACATGACAAGGGTAGTTCAGACAGCTATCTCCTCAGATCCTTCCTCTCTGTCAGAGAGCTGGCTAAATCAAAGAGATGAGGGCTCACTCTTCCCCCAGGGACTGGTCCACTGCCTCTTGTGATGTATGGCATGTGTGTAGGTATGATATGGTATGTTATGTGTGTATGCATTGTATATGTTATGGCTTGGCTGACATTCAAAGATGTGCTGGCGTTAGCTGGCTGAAGGATGGGGGAAGCATGCATCCAGCAGAGGAGAGGACCATGTGGAGGAAGGGGAAAATGATACGTTTGAGGCAGGAGAAGGCCAGCATGTTCGGAGCAGACAGAGCAAGGGCAAGGATGGACGACACACAGCTGAGAGGCAGGCAGTGCCCGCACAGCCCTCGCTTGCAGTCTCCTTTCCCTGGGCACAGGGAAGCCAGAGGTGCGCCACTGGGCTGCTCTGCTGTGTTCAGCCTGGCAGGGGCCAGGGGCAGGGGCCCAGGGGAAAACCAGGGTGGTGCTACTGGACGAGAGAGATGCATACAGATACAAGAGGTGCTCGGGAGGCTTTGGTGATTAGGTGGTTTGGAGGTTAGGAGCAAACAGATTGGGGTGTTAGGGAACAAAAGTTGTCAGAAGCAACTCAAGAACTCGTAGATATCTGGGCTTAGGCATCTGCCTGGTTAGTTGGAGGCGGAGTAAGGATTGGGGTTGAGGGTTGTCTGCACACAGCCTGCTTCTCTAGATCTGAAAGGGCCCACTCAGGGTCATGGAGTGGCAAAGCCTCAGCCCTGCCTCTTCCTGTTCAGAGGACATCAGGTATAAGAAAAGAACATCAGGAGAAATAATGTTGCAAAGGTTCTTCAGAGACCTGGCCAAAGCCTACGTCAGCCAGTCATGTGGGTTTTAAGCTCCATTTCTCAGTAAGAAATGGATTTGTTCTTGTAAGTGCTACAAGATCTGGCACCTACTTCTGAGATGTGAAGGCACTTTTTTTTTTTTTTTTTAAGTAGCAGAAGCTGTGGACAACCTGGGAGTTTTAAGTATAACTTCTGGACATTCAGCACAGTATCTGTGGCTGAGATCCTTATAAACAGGCATCTCCCGGCTTCCTGAGGGTGGGCAGGAGGAGATGGGAGGACAGGAAAATGTGTCAAGATAGACATATGTCTCAAGAAGACACGAGGCCATGGAGAATGCTAGAGCACTTATGCACAGACATCTTCGAGCAAGCAGCTACAGCTCCTTGGAACCACAGGGCCTGTACCTGGGGGTGCCTGGGGTGAAAGCCTCCACCCAGGAGTAAATGTGTGCAGGACATGCATAGGGATTTCAAGGGGGAACTCGGGAGCGTTTCAAGGCTGGAATGGGCACGGAGCATGCATTCTAAGTCGCTCTTTGTGACCCTGGACACCAGCCTCCTCTGTTCATGGGATTTCCTGGCAAGAATATTGGAGAGGGTTGCCATGCCCTTCTCTGGGGGATCTTCCCGACCCAGGGATTGAACTTGTGTCTCTTAAGTCTCCTGTGTCGGTAGGCAGGCTCTTTACCACTAGTGTTAGCTGGGAAGCCTATGGACATGGAGAGGCCCGTTTAAATCAGACACTGGAAGGAAATTTCCTTTTGCCTCCTACTCTCTCACATCCCCAGCAGATTTCTGCTCAGGGGCCAGATCTTACTTCCACCCTTGTAGAAAAGAAGAAAATAAGAATCACCACCACTCCTCAAGCACTCATAGTAACCACGGCTAACATTGTTTGGTGTCATATGCATTTTGCACCATGTTAAGAGTATATATGTCTTATCTCATCAAATTCACAGTGACCCCGTAAGATGGGTGCTATAATTATTAACCCTATTTTATAGAGGAGAGAAGAGAGGTTACTATACACCTGAAACAAACACAACATTGTAAACCAACTGGACTCCAAGAAAAACTAAAATTACAAAAAGGTAAACAGAGGTTTAGTAACTTGCTCAAAATTACCCAGATAGTAAACGATAAATCCAGAATTCAAAGCCAGGTAATAGAATCTATTTGTTTAACTCAAGAGGTATATCAAAGGGCAGGGTGGTATGAGCCATTCACCTTGAGTGTGGACAATGTGGGTGGGAGGGCTGCACTCTCCGTAGAGAATTAAAATATAAGAAGAAGACTGGTTAAAAGGTTCATCTGATTTTATTACCACAGGCATTGGCAATTTGTTGGTGGTAAATCTCCCCTCCAGGGCACACTTCTCATTCTCATAAGACAATTGCCCTAGAAGGTAGCAATCACTAGCCACATTTACAGATCTCAAATTCCATTTAAACACTCCTATCACACCCTGTACCTCTCCTTTAAGTTCTCATAATGAGTATATTGGTTATATGTACAATTATTTCTTTATTCTCTGACTTTGTCATTGGGCCAACAATTCCAGGGGGTAGGACCTATGTATACAGGTCATACTGAAGCACAGAGATTAGCTTGCTAGTGATGCTCATCCAGTAAATATTTGCTGAATCAATGGATGGTGAATAAATGATCAACCTAAAATGCCACTGGCTTCCCAGGTAGCTCAGTGGTAAAGAATCTGCCTGCCAATGCAGGAGATGTAAGAGATGTGGGTTCAGTTCTCAGGTCAGAAGATCCCCTGAAGGAGGAAGTGGCAGCCCACTCCAGTATTCTTGCCAGGAGAATCCCATGGACAGAAGAACCTGGCGGGCTACATACAGTCCATGGGGTCGCAAAGAATCGGACATGACTGTCTGAGCAGAAAATGCCACCTCCTCCAGGAAGTTTTCCTTAAGGAGTGAAGGACTCAGCTTTTCAGAGTAAAGTGGAATGAGTGATGTTGGAAGAAGCTGTGTTGATGGACTGGGCCCCTCTTACCTCCATGGCAGCCCAGGAAGTTCTCTGCTAGGTATGATGAGCATGGGTCTTAGTGTAGCTTTGAGCTTTGAACCCCAATATTTCTCCTTATGGAATCACCCTCCCCAGGAAGAGAAGAAACCCTCTTTGAGACTGATGTTTGAGAACTACTAGTGACTGGATCTAAGGCCAGAAACTGCTTATATTGAGACACAGATTGTGGATTATCTTTAGGACTGCTGAATCCTTGATCAGAATCTAGATATTAAAAAAAAAAAAAATCCCAGTATGTTCCTTAGAGAAATCTACTGTTTCTGCATGTTTGTCAGGTGCTAGATAAATGCAACTCTGCAGACAACTCTATGGCATGGGAGGTAGTTTTTACTCCAAAACGGAAGCACGTTGGTTTATAAGTTCACTAAAACTAAGACACATTTTGCTAAAGCACTAGAGTTGGCATCCCCACAGGCCATTTCAAGCCTGTTTGTTAAATGAGACTGTAATCCTTTATAAATTGTTCTATATATCATGCTGTATCATGTCCTCTTTTTCATCCTTATATATATATATTATATATGTATATATTTTTTTCCTCCCACCAAAAATAAAACGAAGCTCCAGGCAGCCTTTCTGAGAGGCTTACCTGTGAGAGAAGGGTTCCCAGGTCTCCTCTGACAGGTGGGTCACAGCAAAGTCAGTCCTTGTGTTGGGACACCAGGAGGGAGGCTGTGTGAACTATACCAGGAGGGGCATACGAGGGGCACAGACACTCTGGGGTCACAGCTGGCCAGTGGCAGGAACCACTGGAATGGCTCAACATTTAACATGGAGTCAGGCAGAGCTGAGGTCAGATGAAAAGACTCCTGACCCCCAAATTCTGCCATTATATCTTTGAAAATTTCTATGATGTTGGAGGAAGGGCCTTGGTAAGTAAGGTCCCTAGGGGACAGGTGACACCAAAAGCCTGCTTATCTCCATGGCTCACTACCTGGAGTTTTGATTCTACAAGAGTTTAATTAAGATAGTATTTCCAGAGGACAAATGTCTGCCTTTTCATTGTGTTTAATAAGAAGGGATTAGTGAAACAGTCAATATGCTGGAAGGGATCTTTGTTATATCAATATGATGGAGATGCCTAGAGCAAGTCCCAGGGGGTGGGAAACAAGAAAGAGAAGTGAGGACAGAGGAGGCTAGATGTACTCTGTAACCCTTGATGTCCTAAGACTGAGAGAATCAGATCCCAAGGAGAGTGAGCTTTAGAAGTAATTTTTCTTTTTGTCCCAATAATCTTTGTTTCCTTTTCCCTTGTCCTGCTTCCTCCCTCCCTCTCTTCTTTTCTCCTTTCTTCCTTTCTCCCATCTCCTTTCTTTCCTCTCTCCCTTTATATACATTTATTGAACACCTACTACGTGACAATCCCTGTTTCAGGCTCTGGCAGTTACTGGTAAACAAAATTCTCATACATTTGAATCAGTTCTAATGAGGTGGATGAAACTGGAGACTATTATACAGAGTGAAGTAAGTCAGAAAGAAAAACACCAATACAGTATACTAACGCATATATACGGAATTTAGAAAGATGGTAATGATGACCCTATATGCAAGACAGCAAAAGAGACACAGATATAAAGAACAGACTTTTGGACTCTGTGGGAGAAGGCGAGGGTGGGATGATTTGAGAGAATAGCATTGAAACATGTATATTATCATATGTGAAACAGATCGCCAGTCCAGGTTTGATGCATGAGACACGGTGCTCAGGGCTGGTGCACTGGGATGACCCAGAGGGATGGGATGGGGAGGGAGGTGGGAGGGAGGTTCAGGATGGGGAACACATGTAAGTCCATGGCTGATTCATGTCAATGTATGGCAAAAACCACTACAATATTGTAAAGTAATTAGCCCCCAATTAAAAAAAAAATCAGCATAGTTCTCACCCTTGATAGACTTACCAGAAACAAACAGTAAACAAACATCCTCAAAAATATCTATACCAATTCATTACACTTGTGGAGCGGAAGTACTGGGCTACAGGATATCATGTGAAGAACACTAGCTTAGATTGGGGGGTGTTGGGAAATACTTTTCTCAGGAAGTGACATTTAAACTCATGACGGAAGGAACAGGAGGACTGAGGTCACAAGAAAAAGTCTGTGTGTTGGGGGAGGGGCAGCATTACAGCCAAGGCAATAAAAGGAGTAAGAACAATGATAACAGTGATGACAACGACAGAGAAAGCAATATTGAGCAGTTACGTGCCAGTCACCATACCAAATACCTGATAACTATTTATTCATTAATCTCTACATCAACTTTTTGAGATCATCACCATTAGTGTCCCCATTTTTCAGCTAAGGAAAATGAGGCACAAAGCTGGGAAGTAGCTTGCCCAACCCAGGTCACATAGCTAGCCGGTAGACACCTGGATAAAACTCAGGTGATGTGGCTGCAGGAAAGGAAGACCTGGAGAGGGAGATGATGGAAAGGCAGTGGGCTGAGCTGCGGCAGCAACAGGGATGGAGGTGCAGGGTAGGCAGTCAGAGGCCATCTCCGAGTGAGGCTATACTTTCCAGTGGGAGAGCAGCCCGGAGCCCCAGCTCACCAGCACTCAGCTCAGAATTCCACCGTCCGAGTCCCAGAAGGAGAAGAAGCTGTTTGCATGAAATAGCCAGCTAAATAACTAGCCACCTCGCTGAACTTCTGAACACCACCTTCCCTTCAGCTCTTTCGCTCTGTCTCCACAGTTCTCTCTGATCTGCCGCTCCTCCCGCCCCGCCCCGCCACCCGCTTCTTTCTTTCTTTGAGCAGAAGGTGGAGGACACAGTAATGGGACCCGCTCCCCCCCACCGCCCCCCGACCCTGCAGTTTGCCAAGCCCAGGCAGGCTCTGGCGTCCCTCCGCCTTCTCTGAGGCACCCTCTCTCCCTTCCGATCAGGAGCATCCTCCTCGGTGCCTGTGTGCTGAGAGGCAGCAGCTGCCAGTATCTAGAACAACTCCCAGCTGTTCTCCCAACTTTTCTCAAGTGTTTCTCAGTGTTAATGCCTCTGCTTAGTGAAAAGAGGAAGGGGGGCGGTAAACAGAGGAGCAAAAGAGAGGCCTAATTTTAGCTGTAGCCAAAAGGACTTTCCCTTAAATACACTGTGATCTCAAAATACTTAGCTAAGCCCATATGGACGAGGCAGGGAAAGGATTTAAAGAGCTACAGAAGAAACATTCAAAGGCCCAAAGGGACAGCCCCTGCCTTCCTTTACGACCGGCGGGAAGAGGAAAGGGATAAACGCAGAGTGGGTCTTTACTCTGTGCCAGGCTATGTGCTGGGTCCCACGACTGCATCAACTCATTCATTCATCTCCTCCACACGGGTAATGGTGCAGAGACTAGGTCTCCTCATTTTACAGATGAGGAAGCTGAGATCTGGTCAAATTGAAGTTGCTCTCTCCATGACGGCAAAGCTAATCTGAGAGCCAGGATTTAAACCTGGGTCTGTCTGATTCCCCTTTGTCTAGCAAGAAGATGATAAATTGAGGCCTCATGGGGCACTGGGTGGGTAAATGGGTTAAGTGGAGATTCAGGGCAGTCTCTGAGCAAGAATCCCGAGGATGCTGGCTCTCAGAATGCCAAGAGGAATCCTTGTGAGAACTGGCATGAATTGCTCAGGGCCTCGACTTTTTCCAATCCTGAAATCCCTCCTAGCTCTCCCAAGATGGGCTGGAGGAATCACCAGGCTGTCACTAACCATTTAAAGTAGATAAATCATTTGGTGAATGCCCCCCACCCCTGACTCTAGCAAAAAAAGACCTGCACTTTCCACAATCAAAGAAGATGCACTGTTGGGCAAAGGCATCTGAACTGGCTAATCCGCACACCCCACCCCCACCCCCGCCTTCTCAAAGTCATGGTGGAATCTGGGGGCCTTCAGAAAACGGGCCACCTGGTAGGACTCATCACGTCAACTTCCTTCATCTCAGTTCAAGCTTAAAAGGCCTCTTCACTGGGAAGCTCCCCAGTGAGGTTTTCCACGCACATCTGGAGATTTCCCACAATAGGTCTTTGAAGCGGCCTGAAGTATTCCGGGAAGTCCGCCTCACTGGGCTGAGGTTTAAAGAGCAGAAGCCCACATTTATTTTTCTTTCCCGCCTTCTTTGACAAAACTCCCCCCAAGTGGTTTGTGGGCATCTGCAAAGAAGCCCTGATTTGCAGCTCACTACTTCGAGGGCTGCAGTCTTAAAGAAAAACGACAATGAAGCAAATTCAAAGGGAGCAATTGGCACCAGCAAGATCTGTTTACGTGTTTGGCTCCTCCGCCAGGCTCTGACTCAAGCTTTAGTCATCTTTGCAGCAGGAGGAAAATGGACTCTGGACTCAAAGGGACTTGCTCCACGGCTCAGCATTGGTGGGTGACATTCTGTCAAGTCACTTAAACTCTCTGATCTGTGAAATGAATTCATGGTGCCTGCTTTGTGCGGCGCACTAAATGTTACATGAATTGTGGTGAGAAAATCACTTTACACGTTGTCCTACATGAACTTTAACAGGTCCGTGCTGGTTCCTCTGCCAGTATCACCCTCCCTTATATGGGCTAGAAGTGACTTGTTCTTTACAACTCAACTCACATGGTGATTTCCTCCTCTGGCAATCTTTTACCTCCATATTGCTTAGGCTAGTTTAGGTAGGTGTCTTCCATGCTTCAATACCTACCTATCTCCTAATTCATAGTTTATTGTTATTTCCATTTACAGTATGTCTACCATGCCCCCTACTACCACTGTAACGGCTGTAGACACATGGGAACTTACTTTTTCATTGCTGTGTCTCCATACCAAGCACAGTGCCTAGTATACTGATGTGCCCAGTGAATATCAACTGATTAATCAAAGTATCTAACAAATATTTATTAAGCAGCTACTTTGAGTCAGGTACTATTTCAGCTATTGAAAATATACTAGTGAATAAAACAGACACAGGCCTTGCTTTCATAAATTTATATTCCTGTAGGAGAATCAGAAAATACACTAAGGAAATATATAGAGTGACTTCCTTTTATAGCTCCAGTGTGTAAAGAAGTTAGAAGTCATTACTCCCATTCATATAATAAGAAAAGAGCTAACAAATGGAAAATTACTGATTGCTCTCAGATTGTTTCCGCCTGCAATACAGGAGACCCTGGTTCGATTCCTGGGTCAGGAAAATCCACTGTAAAAGGGATAGGCTACTCACTCCAGTATTCTTGGGCTTTCCTTGTGGCTCAGCTGGTAAAGAATCTGCCTGTGATGTGGGAGACCTGGGTTTGATCCCTGGGAAGATCCACTGGAGAAGGGAATGGCTACCCATTCCTGTATTCTGGCCTAGAGAATTCCATGGAGAGTCTGTGGGGTCACAAAGAGTCAGACATGACTGAGCAACTTTCACTTCCACTCAGATTGTTTGGAGAAATGAGGTTACAGGGCAAACCACCAGCCTGAGTTCTGGAGAGACAGGAGAATTCCAAAGAGTTGCAGGCGAGATCTCCTTACCTAGAGTAGAAGCCACTGGAGTCACAAACTGGTAGAAACATTTAAGTGATAATTTTGATGAAGTGCTGGGGGCTGAGTGTGTCTTAGCATGAGACTGAGAAATTTCAGGAGCTGTAGTTTTAGGGGGAGGCCCACACATTCATGAGTTTTACCTCTGGGAACCCTACCAGGTACTCACTGTAAAGAAGCAAGAATGATCCCCCACTGGTTCCAGCAGGAGTGAAAAGGAAGAAACACTGTGAAATATGCCAGAGTGTTCTTTATAACAAAGGTCTACTTTCAAGGATAAAAGGCTTAACCAAAGCCTCATCCTATCCAGGGGAGGGACATCTTTTGAACTCTAGTTCCTTCTAACCTCCCTTTCTCACTTAACAAGGGAGGTAAAAAGGTAAGAAACCTTTGGGAAGGTCACAACCCAAGGACACAGGCTCAAGATTAAATCAAAAGATTCTACAGTGCTTTCCCTTTCCCACCCCTTAAAACCACACTAACAATGTTCCAGTAAAATAATAGTGGATTACAGCTGAAAGATGCAGGCTCTGTTTATGCAGGAGTTCCTGGGGAAGCCCTAAGACAGAGAAACAGTTTAAGCCTATATCAAACAAAGAAAGAAAGAAGAAAAAAAAGCAAGAAAAAAATAATAAAAGGCAGAAATCAATGAAACTAAACACAGGAAAACAATAGAGAAAATCAATGAAACTAAAATCTGGTTCTTTGAAAAGATCAATTAAATAGATGAACCTTTAACCAGGTTAACCAAGATAGAGGACACAAAATACTAATATCAGATATTAAAGAGAGATCATGATTACTGATCCCATGGTCATTGATCAGATAAAAAAAGAATCTATGAGCAACTCTATGCCCACAAATTTTATAACTTAGATGAAACAGACTATTCAATGAAAGATTCAAACTTCAGAAAAGCCCACAAAGCGCCAGGCTCAGATGGTTTTACTAGTGAATCCTACCAAACACTTAAAAAATACATTATACCAGTTCTTCACTATCTCATCCAAAAAAAAGAGAAGCAGAGGAAAGACATTCTGACTCATTCTGAGGCCAGCATTACTCTACTACCAAAAATCAGATAAAGATATTTCAAGAAAGGAAATCCAAAAACAAATACATGTCATGAATACAGATGCAAAATCTTTAATATTATCAATATATTAGCATGTCAAATTAAACAATGTATGAAAAGAAATAGACACCACAATCAAAGAGAAATTATTCCAGTTATGCAAGACTGGTTCAACACTCAAAATTCAATCAGTGTAAATTCACCACATCAACAGGTTAAAGAATAACAATCATATTAATAGATGCAGAAAAGACATTTGATAAACTTTAACACCACTCATGATTAAAAACTCTCAGCAAACTTGGAAAATATGGGAACATATTCAATTTGATAAAGAACATCTACCAAAACCTCTACAGATAACATCATACTTAATGAGAAAAAACTGGATGTTTTTTCTTTTAAAACTGGGAAAAGGGCAAGGATGTCCTTTCTTACCATTCTTATTCAAGATTGTATTGGTCTTAGGTGGTACAATAAGACAAGAAAAGGAAACAAAAAGCATACAGATTGGGAAGGAAGAAATAAAGCTGTCTTCATTCTTAGATGACATAACTATCTATGTGGAAAACTCCAAATAATAAAAACAAAGAAACAAAACACCTTTTTGAACTAATAAAAGAGCACAGTAAAGTCACAGGACATAAGGTAATATATAATTATGTCCCACAAGTTCCACAAAGTTGCTAGCAATGAAATTCTGGAATTTGAAGTTAAAATAATTTTTATAGCATACTGCAAAATCTAAAGTATTTTGGCATAAATTTAACATAAAATATACAGAATCTATATATGGAAAAGTACATAATTCTAATGAAAGAAATTAAAGAAGATCTAAGTAAATGGAGAGATATTCTGTATTCATGGATTGTAAGATTCAATATTGTTAAGATGACAAATTTTCCCAACTTGATCAATAGATTCAACACAGTCCCAACTGAACATTCAGAAAGCTATTTTGTAAATTGTCAACAAAATGATTCTAAGATTTATATGGAAAGGCAAAAGACTTAGATTAGTCAACATAACAGTAAAGAAGAAGAACAAAGTCAGACTTCATGACTCACTGTGTGAAGTGGAAGTCACTCAGTCATGTCTGACTCTGTGACCCCATGGACTGGGGCCTGACAGGCTCCTCTGTCCATGGAATTCTCCAGGCAAGAACACTGGAGTGGGTAGCTGTTTCCTTCTCCAGGGGATCTTCCCAACCCAGGGATCAAACCCAGGTCTCCCACATTGCAGGCAGATTCTTTACCAGCTGAGCCATCAGGGAAGTCCAAGAATACTAGAGTGGATAGTCTATCCCTTCTCCAGGGGATCTTCCTGACCCAGGAATCGAACTGGGGTCTCCTGCACTGCAGGCAGATTCTTTATTGGCTGAGCTACCAGGGGAAGCCCGTGACTTACATAAAGCTATAATAATCACAATAGTGTGGTACTGGTGAAAGAACAGGAAAACAGATCAATGAAGTAAGTCCATAAATAGGCCCACACAGACACAATTAGCTGATCTTTGACATAGGAGCAAAGTCAACTCACAGGATAAAGGGTAGTCCTTTCAATAGATGATGCTGAAACAACTGGACACACACATGCAAAAAAAATAACAAAATAATCCATGCGCTGACATTATACCTCCCACAAAACCTAACTTAAAATGGTTCATAAATCTAAAGGTAAAATGCACAACCATAAAAGTTCTAGAACATAACACAGGAGAAAATTAAGGTGGCCTTGGGTTTAACAATAAGTTTTTAGATACAACATCAAAAGAACAATCCACGAAGGAAAAAATCGATTAGCTGGATCATTAAAATTTAAATTAAAAACTGCTCTGTGATAGACAATTTCAAGGGAATGAATAGACTAGCCACAGACTTGGAGAACATATATTTGAGAATTTGTAGCCAAAATATACAAAGAATACTTAAAATTCAACAATAACAACAGAAGCAACCCAGTAAAAACATGACTAAAAGATATGAACTTAACCAAAGAAGATGGGCTGATAATCATATGGCAAATCATATGGCAAATAATCATACGAAAAGATGCTCAACATAATTTTCCATTAGCGAATTAAAAATTAAAACAATAATGATATAACACTACAAACCTATATATCACTACAAAATAGCCCAAATCCACAAAACTGGCAGTATCAAACTTTCACATAAATGGTGAGCAATAGGAACTCTCAATCTTTGCTGGTGGAACTGCAAAATAGTACAGCTACTTTGGAAGATAGTTTGCTCTTTTATAACAAATGTGAATATAGTCTTATTGCAAAACCTAGTAATTGTATTCCTACCCATTTGAAAACTAAAGTCCATACAAAAACCTACATGCAAGTATTTATTCATAGTCACCAAAAACTGGAGACAACCAGGATGTCCTTCAGTAGGTGAATGAATAAACACACTGGTATATCTGTACCATCTACACCAATTGAATATTATTACACAATAAAAAGAAATGAACTACCAAGCCTCAATAAGACATGGATGCATCTTAAATGCATATTACCAAGTGAGAGAAATGAGTCTGAAAAGGTTACATATTCATGATTCCAATTATGTGACATTCTGGAATGCAACTGTCTTTACACAACATTATACGTTTGTCAAAACCACTGAAGGTGACAGCGCAAAGAGTGAACCATAAGATATGCAAATTCAAAAGATAATTTCAGAGATGAGGGGAATCCTATGACGGAATACAGTACGTGTCAAGCAATCTAACTGTAATACAATGTATGATATGAGACAGTCTCACTGTAGGTCGTGGGAGATTAATGTGCTGATCTAAGTAATTTTGGAAATGAGCAGAGTTTGTAAAACTAAAGGCAAAAGAAACTGTACATAAACACTGTACTCAGGTTGATAAAGCTATACTCCTTAAGGGTCTGGCTTAACAATTCTGATATTTCCATACAGGTACATTGGAGCCAGGTTTCTCACTATTTGAGTGAGAGTTTACAAATAAGCGAAACGGGAAGGTTAGAATAATTCATGCTGTAACAGACTACAGTTGTAGACATCACTATAAACTAATGTGTAGCTTAATGTAGACAGAGATGATTATATATAGAAATACTTACAGAGGTGGGTATGTACACAGATTAGTATAGGCACATATATTTCCTTTCACTGTCAGCTGGCCTCCCTAGAAGCAAAAACAGCTCAGGAGTGAGCACACGTGATGCCCAGATTTTGGTTTCTAATATCATTCTCTAATAAAAACAAGAGTTCCCTGGAGAAGTGGCTGATTCCAGGTCTGGGGCAAGAAATATAAAAGATGAGCCTGGAACATCTTGTACTGCCCAAAATTAAAGAAGTAATTAAAAAAAATACATACAGAATTGTGAGGTTTTATCAGAGAGATAAAGAAGGCAATTAAGGAGCTTGCAATGGTCAAAAGTAGAAGAATTGGGAAACAGAGTAAGTAGTATTGGATTATAACCCGAAATATACCATAGATATCTATGAGCCCAAACTATCATAAAGAAATGACTGAGTAAATAAAGCAAGAATGAATGAATAAGGAGATGAATCTCCCACACAGAATTCTAAGTCTATGTAAATATTCCACCCTTAAGGAAATAGAGCATAATTTCCATGCTGTTAAGTGTGGGATCCACATAGTGACTTCCTCCCAAAGAGAACAGCATATAAAGTAGAAAAAGAGTAATTTTACAGTGGAGAAACCTGGCCTACACCACCTCTGCCAGGTGATCAAAGTCAGCATTAACACCAACAAGTCATGTTGACGGTATGTACCCTTGACGTGATGTGATGAGAATGGTACTTCATCTCCGTGGTCCTCCTCCCCCAAACAACCACAGTCTAATCATAAGAGAAGCATCAAATGCCAATTGAACATTCTATAAAATTCCTCCAAACTGTCAGGGTCATGAAAAACCAGAGAAGCCTAAGGACACATGATGTTTAAATGTAATCTAATATACTGGATGGGATCCTGGAACAAGTAAAGGATATTAAAATTAACAAAATCTAAATAAAGTATGGACTTTAATAATAACCTATCAGTATTGGTTAACTAATTGCAACAAACATACTATACTAATGTAAGATACTAATAATAAGGGACACTGGACATGGGGTTTATGCCCAGTTTATGAAAACTCTGTAGTTTTACAGAGATATAATTACGTAATTTTATATAATTTTCTATAAATACAACATTGTTCTAAAAAAGAGTTTATTAAAATAATGTATGAATAAGTACACATACACATACATTACGTTAGGTGGTGATGAGTACTAGGGAAACAAAATCAAGTAGGATAAGGGGATGAAGAATTCTCTACAGGAGTAGAGAAGTCAGTTTGTACAGGGTAGCAGGAATGGCATCTCTCTGATACAACGATATTTGAGCAGAGATCTGAAAGGGATGAGAGGATGAACCATGCAAATATCTAAGGAAGAGGATTCTACGCAGAGGGAACTGGGTGTCTGAAGGCCCAGAGGTGGAAGTGTGCTTAGTATACGGACAGACAGTGAAGGGGCCAGGGCAGATATGCAACCTGGGAAAGGGGCAAAGAGCCCGAGATGAAGTCAGAAAAGGACTGGGTGCCAGGCGGGCAGCCTTGCAGGCCACAGTGAGGATCAAATAAGTGAATCAATAAATGAGATGAATGGAAACTGTTCATTTTGAAATTTATTTTAGGTGCTTCAGTCTTTCAAAACAGTTTAAATAAAGAGATAGCCTTTGTAATACACCTCCCTCCCCCAAGTATATGCAAATATTTTATTTTAAGAACACAAAATCTCTTAGCCATTAATTGCTCTAACAAGACCCTCTAGACCCACCAAAGCAGTCTAAGGCATGCCATCTCCTCCCTGAAACTAAATTTCAGTCTAGTTTCTAGACAGGCAAAGTGAAATGAAGGCTTGAGGCCAACTTTTCACATAATTCAATTAAAAAAAAAAAACTACATATGCCTGAAATCTTTAGATAATGGAAAGAAAAGTGGATTTTCCTCTCTTCGTTATTAGAGCAATTGGCTCAAACTCTCATTTCATTTTGAACATGCAGGCACAACCCAGAGTCTGTAATTAGTTTCAAACCACCAAAGTAGAAACAGAATAAAACCTCAAGTAACTGAAGGAACTTTTTTTCCCTTGACATACTTGGCTTTCAATGGCTAGAGGCATAAGGCATTGATCCAAAAAGCAAGCTTATGACTGAGACTGATTTAAAAAACAAAACAAAATAACTTGCGAAGTATGCCTTGGGTGAGTCCAATATAAGCTCCTTACTTACTGCCTTTTCCCTCTCTAATTCCAGTCCCACATAAGGAGAGAAGTTATCCTTCAGGATGACAAAATCCCCAATCATTTGAGGACAGCCCCCCAGGCTCATCACTAGCATGCTAAGATAGGCACAGAACTCTCATCTCTTTCAGAGATTTGTACCAACAGGCTGAAATAAAAAATACTTTTATTTGAACTTCCTTTTTACCAGAAAGGTACATAAACAAAGGCATTCAACTGCATGAATATGAGAATAAAGTGTGAATCTCTCAATAGTGGGGACTTGATCTCAGAGTATCTTGGTTTATTTACGGCTACACTCAATCACGGGACACGTCTTTGGAGAAGCCAATCTTTCTGAACCTCAGTTTCTTCATCTGTAAAATGACAATTCTAATGTCTGCCCAAAAAGATCTTATCAAGATGAAATGTAAGTTCATTTGTATATATATATTTTAAAGAAACTTATTTACAAAATAGAAACAGCCTCACAGATTTAAAGAATGAATTTATGGTTGCCAGTGGGGAAAGGTGGGAAGGAGGGATAAATTGGGAGTTTGGGATTGATATGGACACACTGCTATGTTAACTCATATATGTGGAATCTAAAAAAATAGTACAGATGAACATATTTCCAGGGTGGGAATAGAGATGCAGATATAGAGAATGGACATGTGGTTACAGGGAGGCAAGGGAGCGGGGGACGAGGTGGGAGATTAGACTTGACAGATAGCTAGTGGGAACCTGCTATAAAGAAGAGGAAGCTCAGCTTGGTGCTCTGTGATGACATAGGTGGGTGGGATGGGGGTGGGATTGGAGGGAGGTCCAAGAGGGAGGGTATATATATATAGCTGATTCATTTCACTGTACAGCAGAAAGTAACAACATTGTAAAGCAATTATATTTCTATAAAAATACATTTAAAACTGAGATAAGATAAACAAAGTGAAAGTGTTAATTGCTCAGTTGTGTCTGAATCTTTGTGACCCCATGGACCGTAGCCCGCCAGGTTTCTCTGTCCATGGAATTCTCCAAGCCAGAACACTGGAGTGGGTAACCATTCCCTTCTCCAGGGTATTGTCCTAACCCAGGGATCGAAAGATAAACAAGGACCTACTGTAAAAATATTAATAAATAAAAATATATGCTTTATAAGGTTAAAAAATAAATTAAAAAATAAATATATAGATAAAAATAGATAAAATGATATCAGTCAGTATCAGCTCAGTTGCTCAGTCATGTCCAACTTTTTGCGACCCCATGAACTGCAGCACGCCAGGCCTCAGCGTACATCACCAACTCCCGGAGTCCACCCAAACCCATGTCCATTGAGTCGGTGATGCCATCCAATCATCTCATCCTCTGTCGTCCCCTTCTCCTCCTGCCCTCAATCTTTCCCAGCTTCAGGGTCTTTTCCAATGAGTCAACTCTTTGCATCAGGTGGCCAAAGTACTGGAGTTTCAACTTCAACATCAGTCCTTCCAATGAACACCCAGGACTGATCTCCTTTAGGATGGACTGGTTGGATCTCCTTGCAGTCCAAGGGACTCTCTCTTCTCCAACACCACAGTTCAAAAGCATCAATTGTTCAGTGCTCAGCTTTCTTTATAGTCCAACTCTCACATTCATACATGACTACTGGAAAAACCATAGCCTTGACTAGACAGACCTCTGTTGACAAAGTGATGTCTCTGCTTTTTAATATGCTGTCTAGCTTGGTCATAACTTTCCTTCCAAGGAGTAAGCGTCTTTTAATTTCATGGCTGCAATCACCATCTGCAGTGATTTTGGAGCCCAGAAAAATAAAGTCAGCCACTGTTTCCACTGTTTCCCCATCTATTTGCCATGAAGTGATGGGACCGGATGCCATGATCTTAGTTTTCTGAATTTTGAGCTTTAAGACAACTTTTTCCCTCTCCTCTTTCACTTCCATCAAGAGGCTCTTTAGCTCTTCTTCACATTCTGCCATAAGGGTCGTGTCATCTGCATAACTGAGGTTATTGATATTTCTCCCAGCAATCTTGATTACAGCTTGTGCTTCATCCAGCCCAGCATTTCTCATGATGTACTCTGCATATAAGTTAAATAGACAGGGTGACAATATGCAGCCTTGATGTACTCCTTTTCCTATTTGGAACCAGTCTGTTGTTCCATGTCCAGTTCTAACTGTTGTTTCCTGACCTGCATACAGGTTTCTCAGGAGGCAGGGAAGGTTGTCTGGTATTCCCATCTCTTTCAGAATTTTCCACAGTTTACTGTGATCCACACAGTCAAAGGCTTTGGCATAGTCAATAAAGCAGAAATAGATGTTTTTCTGGAACTCTTAATTTTTCGATGATCCATCGGATGTTGGCAATTTGATCTCTGGTTCCTCTGCCTTTTCTAAAACCAGCTTGACCATCTGGAAGCTCATGTCCCTAAAAATGCCTAGAATAGGGTATGGACTATAATAAATGATTAACATGCATTGCTTCCTCTCATAAACATACATCCTATATTTGTACCTGGCATAGCTATGGCAAAGAGTAGCCTCCTGATAAATGTCTGGTGAGTAAATAACTGAGTGAACCATCTCTAGGGAGTCTTGAACGAAACTTATATAATGATACTTAATATAATGCTGATAGTAACTACCATGTATTGAGAACTCACTGCCGGTCATGTGTTGTGACACGTGCCTGCATACATCATTTCACCAACGTCTCACCACTACCCCATAAGACAGACCTTTACCCCTCCACTTTACAAATGAAGGACAGAGACAGAGCAATTTTCCTGGGATGACACAGCTAGCAAGTAGGAGAAATGGATTTTGAACCCACATGCTTCTGATTTCAGAGGCCATGACTTAACGGCTATAGCATTCTGGGTAGAATTTTAACGCACATTAAAAAAAGCAAACAACCAACAAACAACAATGAAAGGCCTTTTGACTTCTTTTGTTAAAGACCTCACTAGTGTGAATAAGTCTTTGCTGCTCCCAGAATAGCCTCATCTAGTTGGATTGGCAGCTACCGGGCCAGGAATGGGTGGGACTGGTAACACTGTCCAGGACCAGCCCTTGAGAAAGTGGCTGAGCAAGCTGTCCAGTTCTGTTTCCAGGATCCAGCACAAATCTGATGGCGATGCCACTCCTGTGGGCTGGCACTGGAGGGAGGAAGCTGGGTGCTAGAGTCTTACCTTGAACCAAGAGGTTAAAGTGTCCCAGGGGCAAGAACAAACTATTCAAAGGGGAACCAGAGGTATGTTATTGGGCACAAGTGCTCCAGGATTGGAAGGCTAGAACCAAGGGCACTGGGAATGGCCAGGAGCCAGGAGGTGGCGGGGTGGGGAGGGGTCCGTGCGGAGGGTACAGTGAAATGTTCCAGACAGGCTGTGGCAAGGAGTCTTCTCAGCGGGAGGTCCCTGACCCTGTGGTATAGAGGCAGGGCTGTCAGCGTGCAGTTATGGGGTAGGACGTGTGTGTATGGGTGCTCAGTCGCTCAGCCATGTCTGACTCTTTGTGACTCCAAGGACTGTTGCCGCCAAGCTCCTCTATCCATGTTTTTTTTTTTTCCCAGGGAAGAATACTGGAGTGGGTTGCCATTTCCTCCTCCAGGGGACCATCCTGACCCAGGAACCGAACCTGTGTCTCTTGCGGCTCCAGCATTGGAAGGCAGGTTCTTTATCACGGAGCTACGTGGAAGCCCTGATGGGGTGGGATAGAACGGCTTTAACCCCAGAACCGTCCCTGAGGTAAATGTGCCTCAGAGACCATCTGAAAATGACTGAGAACAAGGACTCTGGTGCCAAACTGCCTGGGTGCAAAACTTAGTTTCTCTATTTACCAGCTGCGTGACCACAACCATGTTACTTCTCTGTGCCTCAGTCTCCCCATCTATCCAAAGCAGATGAGAAGGCTCCCTATCTCGTGGGGTTTTTATGAAGATTAAATATATAGAGAGAAATGGCTAGAAGAGAACATGAGAAGTGCTGGCTCCAGGAGTATTTACATATTATCTATTGTTCTTCTTATCACCACCTCCAAAAGTTGATGAGAAAATACATGAGATGCTGTCTAACTCCAACAGCATAAAATCCCTCCCCTTTCCCTCGTCCTTTACACAGTGCAACTTCAGCAGTAGAGCCAGGACTTGAACCTGAATCTAGGCATGGTTGTCTAGTAGAAAGCTCTAAGCAGTGCTGGTCTTGGCCCTCTGACTGCATATACATGCCCTTCTCTTCTTGCCAGATCCTCTTGTCTCCCAAACCTAAGCTCTTACAGCTCAATCCAAGGAGGGCTTACAACTGCATATCACACTTGTGCGTTCATATTCCCTCCTCCTTCCTGATGAGAAAGTCAATTCCTAGGAAGGTTGATAAGAAGTCCGGAGTCCCCAAGGAGGAGATCAGGGGTTGGAATTCTCAACGAGGAGGAAAGGACAAATGTCTTTTTTTTTTTCTCTCTAAACTCCTTAGTCTTAGTCACACAAAACTAAAAACTTTTTTTTCCCCTTTAAGCCAAGAACTGATGATTACACAACAAACAACTCAGTTTAAACTCTGTACTAAGGATTATATACCAACAATGTATCCTGCTTGAGGACAGTTTCTCCTTCCTGAAAATCTGACTAATCCTGATATCTTGGAATGTGTATTATGGGAGTGGGTCTGGTAAAATCTTTCTATTGTTAAGTTCTAATCCTGTTATCTTAAAATGTAAACTGTGGAAGTTTAGTTCAGTTCAGTTCAGTCACTCAGTCCTGTCCAACTCTTTGCAACCCCATGGACTGCAGCATATAAGCCCTCCCTGTCCATCACAGATTCCTGGAGTTTACGCAAACTCATGTCCATCGAGTCGATGGTGGCATCCAACCATTTCATCCTCTGTCGTCCCCCTCTCCTGCCTTCAATCTCTCACAGCATCAGGCTCTTTTCCAATGAGTCAGTTCTTCACATCAGGTAGCCAAAGTATTGGAGTTTCAGCTTTAGCATCAGTCCATCCAATGATTATTCAGGACTAATTTCCTTTAGGATTGACTGGTTTGATTTCCTGGCAATCCAAGGGACTCTCAAGTGTCTTCTCCAACACCATAGTTCAAAAGCATCAATTCTTTGGTGCTCAGCTTTCTTTAAGGTCCAACTCTCACATCCATACATGACTACTGGAAAAACCATTGCTTTGACTAGATGGACTTTTGTTGGCAAAGTAATATCTCTGTTTTTTAATATGCTGTTTAGGTTGTTCATAGCTTTTCTTCCAAGGAGCAAGTGTATTTTAATTTCATGGCTATAGTCACCGTCCGATTTTGGAGCCCCCCAAAATAAAGTCTGCCACTGTTTCCATTGTTTCCCCATCTATTTGCCATGAAGTGATGGGACCGGATGCCATGATCTTAGTTTTCTGAATGCTGAGTTTTAAAACAACTTTTTCACTCTCCTCTTTCACTTTCATCAAGAGGCTCTTAAGTTTTTCTTCACTTTCTGACATAAGGGTGGTGTCATCTGCATAACTGAGGTTATTGATATTTCTCCCAGCAATCTTGATTACAGCTTGTGCTTCATCCAGCTCAGCATTTCACATGATGTACTCTGCATATAAGTTAAATAAGCAGGGTGACAATATACAGCCTTGATGTACTCCTTTTCCTATTTGGAACCAGTCTGTTGTTCCATGTCCAGTTCTAACTGTTGTTTCCTGACCTGCATACAGATTTCTCAGGAGGCAGGGAAGGTTGTCTGGTATTCCCGTCTCTTTCAGAATTTTCCACAGTTTGTTGTGATCCACACAGTCAAAGGCTTTGGCATAGTCAATAAAGCAGAAGTCATTGTCTCTAGCTTTTTCGATGATCCCAGATGTTGGCAATTTGATCTGTGGTTCCTCTGTCTTTTCTAAATCCAGCTTGAACATCTGGAAGTTCATGGTTCATGTACTGTTGAAGTCTGTCTTGGAGAATTTTGAGCATTACTTTGCTAGCGTGTGAGATGAGTGCAATTGTGTGGTAGTTTGAGCATTTTTTGGCATTGCCTTTCTTTGGGACTGGAATAAAAACTGACCTTTTCCAGCCCTGTGGCCACTGCTAAATTTTCCAAATTTGCTGACATATTGAGTATAGCACTTTCACAGCATCATCTTTTAGGATTTGAAACAGCTCAATTGGAATTCCATCATCTCCACTAGGTTTGTTCATAGTGATGCTTCCTAAGGCCCACTTGACTTCGCATTCCAGGATGTCTGGTTCTAGGTGAGTGATCACACCATCATGGTTGTCTGGGTCATGAAGATCTTTTTTGTATAGTTCTTCTGTGTATTCTTGCCTCTTCTTAATATCTTCTGCTTCTGTTAGGTCCATACCATTTCTGTCCTTTATTGGGCCCATCTTTGCATGAAATGTTCCCTTGGTATCTCTAATTTTCTTGAAGAGATCTCTAGTCTTTCCCATTTTATTGTTTTCCTCTATTTCTTTGCATTGATCGTTGAGGAAGGCATTCTTATCTCTCCTTGCTATTCTTTGGAACTCTGCCTTCAAGTGGGTATATCTTTCCTTTTCTCCTTTCTCTTTTGCTTTTCTTTTCTCAGCTATTTGTAAGGCCTTCTCAGACAACCATTTTGCCTTTTTGCATTTCTTTTTCTTGGGGATGGTCTTGATCCCTGCCTTCTGTACAATGTAACAAACCTCCGTCCATAGCTCTTCAGGCACTCTGTCTATTAGATCTACGGCCTTGAATCTATTTGTCACTTGCACTGTATAATCATAAGGGATTTGATTTAGGTCATACCTGAATGGTCTAGTGGTTTTCCCTATTTTCTTCAATTCAAGTCTGATTTTGGCAATAAGGAGTTCATGATCTGAGCCACAGTCAGCTCCCAGTCTTGTTTTTGCTGCCTGTATAGAGCTTCTCCATCTTTGGCTGCAAAGAATATAATCAATCTGATTTCATTATTGACCATCTGCTGATGTCCATGTGTAGAGTCTTCTCTTGTGTTGTTGAAAGAGGGTGTTTGCTACGACCAGTGCACACTCTTGGCAAAACTGTTAGTCTTTGCCCTGCTTTGTTTTGTACTCCGAGGCCAAATTTGTCTGTTACTCCAGGTACCTCTTGACTTCCTACTTTCGCCTTCCAGTCCCCTATAATGAAAAGGACATCTTTTTTGGGTGTTAGTTCTAGAAGGTCTTGTAGGTCTTCATCCTTCATTTTAATCCTGTTATCGTAAAATGTAAACTGTGGGAGTGGGTCTGGTAAAATTTTTACAACCTTGAGACATTCTTTTGATTTACTGTAATCAATTAAAAAGTATATAACTCCCTTGCTTAGATTTTCGAGGGGGCACTCTCCATCTCCCCTCTAATGTCTATGTTAGAAGCTTTCTCTGCCCTTTTTCACTTTAATAAAACTCTCCTACACAAAAGCTCTTGAGTGACCAAGCCTGGTCCCTGGTGCTGAAGCTAAATCTTCTCTGGAGATTATGAATCCAACAGGGTACACCATAAGCTATCACTGACTTACCCAGCTCCCACTCAGCTTGACTTTGTTGGCAGAGTAGTTTCCTCTTTATGGCATCTCCTGTTCCAAAGCATTCCATGGCTCCCTACTGCCTGTGATGAGAGGTATCATAGTGGTCCAGGTGTAGAGCCTCTCATTTCTGGTGTTCTCCATCTGAGTCCACAGGCAACCAATAGTAGATTACAGGATCAGAGCAAGTGAGGACAATTTTATCAGCAAAGCCTAAGAGTATACTGTATGGACATATCTAAAACCCCAACTGAAAGTGCATCCACAGGAGAAGTGAACAACACAAAAGCCCTGTGCTGTTGAGCTAGGCATGTGGAATATTTCTGATTTTCCCATTAATATTTGATTGCTACAGTGTAAGCCTCAATGTTCTCATCTGCAAGATAGGACAATACTAATTGTGCATCACAGACGGGTTGTTAGGGTTAAAGGAGAAAATGTATCTAGAGTGCCTGGGTTAGCAACCCTTGGCCAAAGTGTTACCATAATTAGCACTATTATTATTCTAAAGCCCGCTCTCAGCCTTCAAAGTCCTGTACAATCTGTTCCTACTCTATTTACCCATGCACAGGGTTGTTTGATGGATTGAGACAATGGGTACAAAATCGCCCAGAAGTCTGCTGAATTGAAAACACGCTCTGGTAGAAGAGAAAGATAAGGCAATTGGAATTGACAGTAACCTGCAAGGGGAGGCAGAAGAAAAAAGAGAACCATGGAGGAATGCAAAGGATTGCTAAGGCAACAGATATCAGGCATCTCCTATGTGTCAGGCACTGCACTAAACAATTCATATATATTACATGTAGGACACTGGTGAAGATCACAAGTTCTGGATCAGGCCACTAGGTTCCACTCCTAGTTCTATCTGTCACTAACTGAATGACCTCAGTTAAGCTATTTAAAATACCCATGGTTTATTTTCTTCATCTTTCAGTTGGGATGATTTATAGCAGGGGTCGACAAATTTGTTTCTGTAGAAAGCCAGATAACAAATACTTCAGGTTTGGTTGGACATACAGTTTCTGTTGCAACTACTCAACCCTGGAGCTATAGCGTGAAAGTAGCCACAGAGTAGACATGAACAGATGTGCATAACTATGTTCCAATAAAACATTATTTGCACAAATAAGCAGTGGGCAAGAACTGCCCATGGTGAGTAGTTTGCAACCTCTAATATAGACTTTACCTTATAGGGTCTACAGAGGATTGAAGAGAATACACTTCATGCTTTTTTTTTTTTTTCTTTTTAAAAAAACTTTTTATTTTTTTAAAAATTAATTTATTTTAATTGGAGGCTAATTACTTTACAATATTGTAGTGGTTTTTGCCATACATTGACATCAGCCATGGGCGTACATGTGTTCCCCATTCTGAACCCCCCTCCCACTTCCCTCCCTATCCCATGCCTCAGGATCATCCCAGTGCACCAGCCCTGAGCACCCTGTCTCATGCATCAAACCTGGGCTGGCAATCTGTTTCACATATGATATAAATGTTCAGTTCATGCTTTTAGAACAGTGCCTTACACACTGAATTTGCTCAACAAATGTTCGCTGTTGTTATGATAATGAACCCATGGAAGAGGTGTTAGGATGGTCTTTTCTAGGGAAAGGAATTAAATCTCAGAAATAACCAGGTAACTTCTTCAAGATCTGATACTGTCTAATAGCAGCAGAGTCAGACTCAGAGCAGAGGCTGGTTGGTCTTTAGAGTCTATAATTTTTCCACTGTAATTTTGTCAACTTCACAGATCTTATCAGAACTAAGACCTTATTTCACAGGCCTGAAGAGAACCTGTAACTCTGATCCTTTATCTACAAGGGTTTTAGGACTTAATTCAAAAGCAGGTGATACCCAGAATGATGAAATCAGGGCTGGGATCCAAATGAGCACTGTAGGCAAGCCCTTGTCTTTATTTCCCTTGAGTCTTGATTCAAGTCAGTGGGGAACAGGTGTGGAATTCATGTTCATCCCCCTCTTGGGTGCTCACAGTCTCAGCCTTTGCTGGCCTTGGCGTCGGTTTCCTATGACACCGATGGATCAACTGCCTTTGGGGAGCCCTAATTAAGTGCACAAATAGGGCAGCTTTCCCAAATCTCACATTAGTTCTGCTGTGGAATGCCAGAATTTTCTACCATGGAAAAATGCTTTATGCCCTGACTCTTAACAAACCCAGCAAGTTCAAATGCATTTCTGGGGAGGGGGTGGGGGACAAGAATCCCAAGCTGTTATGTGAGAAGGCAAGGAAAGAAAGGGCTTTTCTTGAAAGGGGGGAAAAAAAGGGCATCCAGAAATGTCACCAAAATGCCCTGCAAACTCTCCAGCTTGCCTTGAGCTGTTCTTTGTCTGAAGAACTTGAAAGTGATTTATGTCTCTCTTTCCTTGGGTCAGCGATTGGCTTCTTAAACCTGAGACTCTGAAGCAGGTATTGACAAAGATTTCTTTCCATATGGATAAAAAGAAATGCACATGGGATAAAAAGAAAAAGTAATCCCAATTAAATGGCACAGACTTTGTACATTTCAAAACTGTACACCTTTGCGATGTGTTATTCCTCTTTTCCCTCCTCCTCCCCTTCCTCCTCCCTCTCACTCCTCACCCCAAAGCCCAGTCTGCCGATGCCTATTCTAGGGAAAGCCTCTCTGGTTCTGTAACTGAGAAGAGGCCATAATGGTTGGTTTTGAGCATGTGGGTTTAGCACTAATCAGCTGTCTGCTTTATGTCTAATGCCACATCTTTGGGAGTAAAACTATTTAGGCTACAGACCCCAAAAGGCACTGTGTATTGTCTATATCCAGAGTTCAGTGGACCACTGTGTTGATGTATTTTTCCTCATCAAAGGATGGAAAGTGGGTTGGCCTTCGACTTAATGCTCCTACAAAACAATACAATGGTGGGAGCCGCTGGGCTGGGAGTCACAGATATTTACCACCACAGGGGGATCTTCAGGTTCCAGGCTATCACCCAGCCCAGGCTTCTGGCAGGACAGATGCAACCCTTCTACTGTCCACAAGTGGTTCCTGCTCAGGGAAACAGTAGCCTCTCTGGGGCTTGCTGCTTCAGGAGAGATGAAAGTGAAAGTTGCTTAGTCGTGAATGACTGCAACCCCATAGACTATACAGTCCATGGAATTTTCCAGGCCAGAATACTGGAGTGGGTAGCTGTTCCCTTCTCCAGGGGATCTTCCCAACCCAGGGACTGAACCCAGGTCTCCCGCATTGTAGGCAGATGCTTCACCAGCTGAGCCACCAGGAAGGCCCCAGGAGAGAAGAAGGGGCCTTTAATAAAGGGAGCCATAGCTTATTAACCTGATAAACTCTCTTTGAGTCCTGGACAATTTAATGATCAATTATTAATAATTAGACTAGGACATCAGACATAAGCTGGGTTTGTCCTGGGTGTGTTATTACTTTCCATTTTACTTCTGCAGAGCTCTTGATGGTTGGGAAATTTAGAGAAATGATCTCTAGGGTCACAGAAAACGAGAAGTTTCAGACTTTGAATTTTGATTTTGATGCCCTTATTCTCTGTTGTCTCTTCTCACAGATTCCACCAGACTTTGGACTTCACAAAAGCAAAGACGTACCTAGAAACTACTGAAATATACAATTACTGAAGGTATGCCATTCTGATTCTGGCAGCTGGGGAAGAAGCTCCATTCCTAACAATCAGGAAGGGCTATCTTCTTGGAAGCCCCAGCTCAGGAGTTCCCAATCTTTGGACCAATATGATCTCCAAACGTTTTGGAGATCTACAAAGAACTGTCAGCTTCTTATTTTGCTTTGCCATTTGTGCTCAGTGGTCAGTGCTCAGTTGTGTCTGACTTTTTGGGCCCCGTGGACTGTAACCCACCAGGCTCCTCTGTCCATAGGATTTCCCAGGCAAGAATATTGGAGTGGGTAGCCATATCCTTCTCAAGGGGATCTTCCTGACCCAGAGATTGAACCCGTGTCTCTTACTCTCCTGCACTGACAGGTGGGTTCTTTACCATTAGCACCACGTGGGAAGCCTATATAAGTACCTTAAAAAAAAAAATAATAATCAAAAACCTACTCAACTTTTACTCTGGCCATCATGTCCTAATGAAAAAGATTTTTAAATGGGCAGGCAATCCAAATAAGAGGGCTTAACCAATACATATAGCTGATTCACTTTGCCGTACAGCAAAATGAACACAACATTGTAAGGCAACTATACTCCAATAAAAGTCAAGTAAAAAGTAAATCCATATGCCACCAAAATATAAATAAATAAAAATATTTTAACACTAAAGGGGAGAAAAATAGTTGTCATAATCTCAGAATGTAGGGAAGTCATTTAAATTGTTCATATACAGTTTTGGTAAAGCCTTGACAGACTGCCCTCACTTCTTCATTTCCCCTCTACTAGTGACATTCTGTTAAAAAGCTGCAATAAGGATCAAATTTATGGGTATGTCACCCATGCAGTTGCCCAGGGCCCTGTGCCAGGAAGGGCTCAAGCTTGGGGTCCTGTGATTTGCAGCCCCTGTTTGGAAATTCTTGATTTTATCTTTGAATGTGTGCTTTGCGGATGAAGGCTGATGGAACAATGGAGCGTGTGCTGGGCAGGTGGGGGAAGCCCTATTGCCTCTCCTTTTCTAGGATCAGTTCTTGGCTATGTGCTCCTTGCCTCTGGGCACTTTACCCCATCTCCCCACTGCTGACCGCGTACCCCCAGGGTGGCATGGGGAGGGGAGAGCCGGGCCAAGCCATGAGCCTGCCTGTGGCATCTCAGGGCCAGACAGGCAGGGCCGCTCCCGCCCCACGCCCCACGGCCATAGAGGGTTGCATAGACACCTGGGAAGCTGGAAACCCTTGGGGGTGGCCTATCAGCCAGCTGCAGGTGCCCTTCATCAGTTTCTTGGCTTTCAACAAGTGCTGTTAAGGTTAGATTTTATCTGCAATGGATTAGCCTGTGCTAGAAAATGAAATTCACATTTTAAGGATGAATTAAAGGGTCTTTAATGACTTCTGCTTACCTGACAGTGACCCATTCCTGATTGGTCAATTGGAGTAACTGTGAGGAGCAGACAGTGGGGTCAAGAAATTAACCATCACCATTAAAACCAAGGGCTTCCCAGGTGACACTAGTGGTAAAGAATCTGCCTACCAATGCAGGAGACATAAAAGATGGGGGTTCAACCCCTGGGTTGGGAAGATCCCCTGGAGGAGGGCATGGAAACCCACTCCAGTATTCTTGCCTGGATAATCTTATGGACAGAGGAGCCTGGTGGGCTACAGTCCATAGGGTCACAAGGAGTCTAACACAAAGTGACTTAGCATGCACGCGTGTCACAGAGAAACCCTGGCCCTGAAAGAACCCCTACACTCCCCTTCTTGTAAGTAGATTCTTTGAGCAACGGCTTCGATACCCAGATGTCCTTATGGAAGGCACATTTCCCCAGGGGCTGAACACCTGCCTTTTGGGAATCATTTCCTGCTTGGCCTGGATTGAGTGCTAATTGTCATCCTCACCATCCTTCACAGGTGGGTGGCTCTTAACAGTTTAGAAAGTACACACTAATCTCATTTTTTCTAGCCTGGTGAACTTGAAAGAGCTTATACTTTGGAATTTTGCACCAATCTAGGTTCAGGTCCCAACTCTCTCACTTTCTAGCTGGGTGGCTTCTTGTTCCCCGTTTGTTAAGTGGAAATGATAGTATCTACCTACCCCACAAAGCCTAAATTGAAGATTAAATGGGGTTATATAATCCAGCATATTATCAGACAATCAATTAGCATCCAATCCTTTCTTCTTCCTGGCCTTCCCCTGGAGAGGAGAAATGATGCTTGGGGAGGCCTTGTCTCACCTGGGAAACCCACCCAACACGTGCTGAGCCAGGCATCCTCCCGGTTTGGACACCTATCCATTGTTCAAGAGGTTGCACTGCTCCTGGACAAGGGAGCAGCAATGAACCCTGGAAACCCGAGAAGCTGCTTCTCAAGGATCTAGATTTGGGCCTACAGAGCTAGTTTCGACAGATGAGAGGAAACACTGAAATGCGGGGACAGACATGGAGGGGAAGGTAGAATGCATAAAGAAGCATAACCTCCTTCCTACCTTTTCTATCTTTCAGCTCTGCCCTTTGAAGAGGCTGGTGGGAACTCTGTGATTGTGTTGGGAAGGCTCAGGAGGGCAGCATGAGATGTGTTTTAGACTAAGAATCAGGAAGCCCTGATTCTAGTCTCAGATTTTCTCTCTATAACCTTGGGAATGTCACTTCCCACACGGGAAACAAATGTCTCCATCTATTAAATGCATTAGATGAGAGGACTTAAGTCAATTTCATCTTTGATACTTTATTTTTAATTAGAGAAAGGATAGCTATAAAAACATATTCTACAGCCAGCTGGGGCAGGCCCACTGAACCAGGATGGACCCCTTCAAAGCCGTGGCTTTAGGAAGGATTGGCCCTAGTCCAGGATGCCGGTTTCTTGGGCAGGACATTTGGTGAGGCTTCACAGTGATTGGTCATCTGATGATTCTTGCGTCTCTACTCACACCCAGGGCACCTCGTGCAAATGGGCTGTGACTGACTTGGTGAACAGTAGCAGATTCAGACGTTTCCATGCGAAGTGTTTTGACAGTCATCTCCAAACAGAAGGAGCACAGTGGGCTGCTAGGACGAGAATTCCGGGGAGTACTATTTATGGCTGTGTTTCGGTTTACCCTTGGCCTAGTACAGAGGGTACAGTTGAAAACGGCCCCTGCCGAAAACACTTTCTTGTTTTTCGGGGCAAAATTTCCAGATTTTTACATGCAGCCTGTCAGCTCCAGACCTGCTGCCCCTTCCTCTACCTCCTCTGGTCCCCCAGAAAAACAGGGTCATGCCCCTACTCCACTCTGCTCCTGCTGGGCCTCTGAGTCATTCCCAACAGAGGCGGGACATATATTAACAGCATGTCATTAGGGATTTGGAGCTGGACAGTCCTGGGCTCAAATCCCAGTTCCTCCACTTGGTAGCTGTGTGATCTTAGGCATGTCACCTAACCTCTCTGACCCTCAGTTTTCACCAGGTGATAACTGGAAATAACAGGACCTACCCAACAGAATGATTTTAAGGATCACAAGGAGATACATCATTGAACTAAATCCTGCCAGACATCCTTCACTGTGTTTATCTCTCTGTGCAAACCATTCTGGATGATCTGTAAAAACCAGGCTTTTGCCTCAGATTCCCTTCTTGAGTTTTGGCCCTTTTCCCTGTCTTCTGGTCCAAACCCAGCAGAATGGACTGGGTATGGGCTCTGGCCGTGCTACCGTTCCTCCTGCCCAGGGACTCCTGACTGCAGGCAGGAGTTCTCCCATCGATGGACAGGAGATCTAAGTAACAATAACAGTTAATTTTATTAAGCACTTTCTATGTTCCTGGTTTATCATCATTTCCTCCTCACATCAAACCCAGAGGCAGGCACCACTCTCAATCCTATTCAACAGATCAGGAAATTGAATGTCACAAAGGTTTAGGCCCAAAGTCACAGAGTCAAGAGTAGTGGAGGCTGAGTTCTAATACCCAGTGTGTCTGACTACAGAATCTTCTCTTTTAATCACCAGTGTCTCTGTTTTTCAGTGTTAAATCCTCCCTGCATATTCACCGCTGGCTTTTTCAATAACCATCACCACAGTAGCAACCAATAACTGAAGTCTTTTACTCATTACAGGGCTTCCCTGTTGGCTCAGTGGTAAAGAATCCTCCTGCCAATGTAGGAGACATGGATCCCTGGGTCAGGAAGACCCCTTGGAGGAGAAAATGGCAACCTACTTCAGTATTCTTGCCTGGAGAATCCCATGGACAGAGGAGCCTGGTGGTTCATGGGGTCATGAAGAGTTGGACACGACTTAGCGACCAAACAACATAACAATACTCATTACATACATTATCCCATTTGACTTTCCTGGCAAACCTATGAAGTAGATATTTTCATACCCATTTTACAAATGATAGAGCTGAGGTCAGAATAAGTACATTATCCAAAGTCAACCATCTGTGAAAGGAGAATCTAGGATTCAAACACCATCTATGATTTCTTTGTAGCTCCTTGACCACTGTACTATGTACTAGGGCTTTATAAGTATTAATTCTCATAACAGCCCTATGGACTAGGTAATACTAGTATTCCCATTTTACAGAAAGGGAAACTGAGGTAGAGAGCAATTAAGACATTTGTTCCAGGCTGGATCTTGTACCCAGGTAGTTTAACTCAAGTGTCTGTGACCCTAACTTTGAGTGTTGTGTTGCTATAAGAAACAAAGTATGCCAGGCAAGGGATGGAGAAGAGGAGATGATTTCAAAGGAGAGTGGATTGTCCTTGCATAGGCAGGAGCTCAGTGAGTCCAGGAACTACTAAAGCTCTCTGCCTACATGGACTGTGTCCCCCAGAACCCTGGCTTCTGTCTGCCAGAGGTGTCGGCCACCCTGGAGAATTTTCCAGCATTGGGCAATAGTGTAGGTGTTTCGTTTCCTTTAGGCCCACAGAGATGTATCATGAGGAAATTGCCTCAGACTCTTGGGTAAGCTGTGACTCCACAATTCAGCTAGAAAATCCTCCAAAGAAATGGAAGTCAACAGTTTTCAGTGACCAATTACATTTAAATGAGCAGGGAGGGAAAAAAAGACTTTTATTGAGAGAGGCAGAAACAAACATGCATTAAGTGGGCTGGGACATGGGAGACACTAAACCTCTCCGTAATCCTTTGGAATTGTGATTTGCCCAATTTTACAGAGAAATAAACTAAGGCTCAAGGCAGCAAAGTGATATCCCCAAATCAAGTGGTAAGTACAGGAGCCGGGATATGGTCCAAGGCCCACATATATGACTGTAGGCTGCCTGCTAGCTAGTTCCCTGCGGCCTGTCATTTGCCTATGACTGACCCATATGGTTTCAGAATTTCCCCATCACTAATGGTGAAATTACCAAGAAAGTCTGCAAAAACACAGAGGCCATTCTGCCAACCTGGTGTGTTGTAGTGTACAATGTTATTATTCTGAAAAACACAGCTTCAGGAAAAGAAATAGTTTACAGGAAAAACTTGCAAGAAATTTTGAAGCCATAAAGAAAGAGATTCATGGATATAAACACATGAAAATTAAAAACTCCTATATAAGACACTATAAGCAAAGGTAGATGTTAAGGGTCTTATCACAAGAAAGTCTTTAATATATATGACAAACAATTGATGTACAGAGCACATGAAGAACCCCTCCAGATCCCCGAGGGAAAGATAAACAAGCTTACGGGAAAATGAAGAGAGGACGGTAATAGGCCATTAACAGAAAACAGAGGGTCTTTCCAGGTGTTGCTAGTGGTAAAGAACCTGCCTGCCAATGCAGGAGATGTAAGAGATGTGGGTATAGTCCCTGGGTTGGGAAGATCCCCTGGAGGAGGGCATAGCAACCTACTCCAGAATTCTTACCTGGAGAATCGAATGGACAGAGGAACCTGGCCGGCTACAGTCTAGAGGGTCGCAAAGAGTCGGACATGACTGAAGCGACTTAGCATGCACAACAGAAGACAGTATTAAGTGACTGAAGACAAATAAAGAAAATGCTCATTCTCACTAGCAACAGGGCTGAGGCAAAGGAAAGGAACAATGAGCTGTCATTTTCTGCCTAAGAAATGGGCAAAAATGTTAAATGATTAATAATATGCAGTGCTGGCAAAGGCACAGGGGCCCCATTGGCAGGGAGACAAACTGGGACAGCCTCTTTGGAGGATAGTTTTGGCCACAGCTAACATGATTTCAAACACACAAATCCTTCCAGCAGAAATTCCACCTTCTGTTTCTCTCCAAGAGAACTGTTCATATTTATGTATAAAGAACCATAACCAGGATGATCCTTGTATCTCCGTTTGCAAAAACCAGACGCTAGAAACAACCTAAATGTCTGTCAATAGGACATTGGTTAAATAACTTTTCATGTATGCAGGCTCTGAAATTTCTATCAATATGTAACAGACATGGGGTGACTCTACATGCACTGACATATTCCAAATATCTAATAAGTGAAAAAGAACTTGCAGAACAGTTTGTACTATACGACCCTATACATGCACGCATATATATATGTGCATTATAGACATTAATGACACTATAGACATTATAGACACTATATATATACATATATAGTGACTGTATTAAAAATGTTAGAAAGACAAATAAAATGGACAATATGATTACCTCTGTGATCCGGGGAGATTTGTATCTTTTGCCTTTTACTCTATGTGCTCAGTTGCTCAGTCGTGTCTGACTCTTTGCGACCCCATGGAGGCCATGGAGGGTCCCCAGCAGGCTCCTCTATCCATGGGATTCTCCAGGCAAGAATACTGGAGTGGGCTGCCATGCCCTTCTCCAGGGGATCTTCCCAACCCAGGGATTGAACCCAGGTCTCCCTCATTGCAGGAGGATTCTTTACCAGCTGAGCCACCAGGGAAGCCCATTGCTATGTTGTTTGAGATTTTACAATATAAATGTATTTCCATCATTTTTCAGTTATCTAAAGAGGCGCAATTCACAGAAGTGGAGACACTTGTCTTGGGTTCTGGGTGATGTCCTGTTCACCTAGGATTGAGAAGTACTCTGGTCCAGGGTTGAGAATCCCTTCTCTGCAGATGGGGACTAGAAACAGCTCCTTTGGAAGCCTCCCCCCTCCCCCACCTTCTCTCCCTCTCACTTCCAGAGGGGCTCACCCATCTCAACACATGCACGTTGTGCACGCTCCTCTTGGGTACATATTCACTCAGAATAGCTACTGCATAGGTCAGTTCAACACCCGAGAGCTTCTGAATCACGGACCAAAGATTCTCGTCACCTTGATAAAACTCGTGCACAGTCACACCCCGAAAGAACCACAATAGCAATAACAAATTGTCAGGCTCCCTCCGCACAAGCCTTGATTTAAACCATGGGGTTCAACAGACACATACTGGATGTAGCTCTACTGGATGTAGAGCTCCTTAAATAATGGCTCTGCTAGCCTAAAACATATCAGATGTTCCTTTAGCCTTAGCTCGCCCAAGACATAAACTATGTGTTCGGGGGAAAGCAAAGTCAAATGACTCATGACAGAGTTTGTTTTTAGTATGAATTATTTTTTCTGGCTCCTTGCTTTTAAAGACGGATCCTTTTCAGATGGGCGGACGCAAGGGCTGCTGGGAGCCGGGCTCAGGAGTCTAGCAGTCCCACCTCTTCTGAAAGCTGGGAGTGGATGACCTGGGAAGGAGAGTTGATCTCCATAGCATCACTCCCATGATGCACAACTTCTTTTTCCTTTCAAAACAAGCCAGCGATGGCAGCCTGGGTGAGGTGGGGAAAAGAGCACTGGATCTGGAGTCTGAGAGATCTGAGATCTGAGCTCTGACTCCAACTGTGCATTTATAGATTGCACCCTGCAGGGAATGTCACATGACTCCTCTGGTCTCTGGGCTGAGGCCTGAGAAGAATTCTGAGAAGAATAAGTATTGCTCTGGACTGAGGTGGGGACTCAGTGAGGTAGCCAAGGTGAAGCGTGTGCCTCACAGTGGGCACTGGACTGGACTCCTCGGGGCAGAGGTGTCCTACATACTACGGGATCCATCCTGTTTGCTGAGAATAGAGCAGAAAATGAGAAAGGAAGGCAACAAAGCACATTGTACCTACAGTGTACCAGGTACTGTTCTAACTGCTTTATATGAATCATTTCATTCCTCTTTGCCAACAACTGTATACATTTATTTGCTATCCACCAGAGAGATTAAGACACCTGATGATGGCTACACAGGCGGTTAGTGGAAGGGCTGGGATATGAATGCTTGTGATATGGCTTTAGAGCAGGAAGCAAGGAGGGAAAATAAGCAGACCAGAGGCTGAGTGTGGGGACTCTACGGAAATGCTACATCAGGAATAGCTGAGCTCTCGCATCACTGTAGAACAGACACGGGGAGGAGAAGGCCACCAGGAGCGAAGTCATGCATGGCTCTGCAGGGCACCCAGGTGAAGGACAGTCAGACCCACCCATGAGTGTGGCAGATCAGGACAGCTCCTTAGAATTCTCTGGGCCAGGAGATGCCCAGGCTTCTTGGGGAGTGAGCACCCCAGGGCAGGGCTGGTACCCATACATACCCACTCCCTCCCTCTCTTCATCTGGTGGAACTAAGATGATCACAGAGTTTCAGAGCTGAAAGGGATCTCAGCCATTGTCTGGCATCATTCCACCGCACAGGGTGGAGACCAATGCCACACCACGAGCAGAGCAAAGAACGGAAGCCAGGTCCTTGCCTCTTTCAAGCCAGCACTCTTCCTCTCACATTTCGAACACGCTAACAGCCATTCTCCCTTCCAGGCACAGCCTTGAGATTCTGACTTCATTTTTTAACCCTTCATCCATCCCACAGTTCTCATCTGAGTAATGTTCAGGAAAGATAGGAATGCTGGTCATTGGACTTGGGATATATCCATTGCCCAGGTTAAAAATGACTGCTTAACTCACTTTTCCAATAAATCCCTGCATGATCTATGAGGCGGGCAGCCTTCTGATAATCACACAGGTTTTCATGAGCGTCTGCCCACAGGCACAGGACAGGCAGCATTTGGAACAGTGACTTATCAAGGTGGATTAACAAAATGTCTTCCCCCTTTCTACTTCCGTGTTAGGAGCTGTTCCTACAAGACCAAAGCATTAATTTGTTCATTCGTTTATTTATTCAAATTCACATTTTCATCCAGTACATACTGAGTTCACCTTTAGGTTCATGAATCCTTTGTTCCCAAGATCTAAAATTCTGTACACCCTCCCTCATCTCAGCCACACACACACACAAACACACCTTTGTTTAGTTCATACTTCCAAGTCCTGGCTCAACTGTCATTCTTTTGGAACGTTTTCTCTGCCTCCCGAAGGCTGGGTGCGGTACATCACCTATTATAGCACAGAGCAGACTCTACTATGGTTGGTTGTCTACTTTACTGTATTTTTCCTCTGCAATACTGTAAGAAACTTGAGAACAAGGACTGGGTCTTTCTTGTTCAGACCTGCGTCTATGAATAGAGAGACAGACCTAGCATAAGCGGCTGGCACTCAGAAACAGTGCCGGATAAATGAATGCAAGAAGGAAAAAGCCTTGAAGAATGCTTCTGACATGGACTGTGCCCTCAGTAAGCTTCTAGCCTGGTGGGAGGAAGAGTTGCCATGCCTATGAGGAGGAATATGTGCCAGGCCTGTTCTGTACTACGGGAGCACTGAAGGATGAATGACTCACTGCGCCAGGAAGGGCTGGGACCTCACGTCTGCCTTACGCTCGCTTCAATCTGACTTTACACAACAGACATACATTACATGTGTGTGTACCTGGTGACACACGGAGTGTACGCTCTCCCAGTCTGAGCCTCTGGCCAGTGTCCCTCCCCACCCCCTGACTTCCACGAATATCATCCCAGGATTCTGTCGCTCCAGATCATTTGTTTGAATTCAGCAAGACCAGGGTCTGAGGCAGAAAAGGAAGTGTCAGAGAGCTGAGGAGGGAGAGAGAGACCCATTCCCTGTTTTTTTTTTTGCTCTTCTCCAGACACGTTCGGTTCATTCCCACCCAAGGACCTTTGCACCCACTGTGCTCTCTGCCATTCCAGTCTCATCTCCAACATCTTTCCTCAGGAGGGCCCTTCTACTACGCTGCTCACACAGCCAGTCCCATCCGCCCAATCCGCCCGGCCTCTCTTTGTTCCTTTATGTTGCTTTCCTTCCTCTTACAGCATTTTTCTTTTCTACCTGAAATCCTATTATTTGTTGTGAGTACTTGTTTCCAGAATTACTTGTACGAGACTCCTCCCAAAGAGAGTATAAGCTCTGTGAGGGCAGACATTGCTCTTTCAGGAGATAAAGCTAGGGTCGCCCAGTGAGAAGTTGCCAGGCATAAGAGGGTGAAGGGAAGCACAGGCTCCTAAAGGGAAAGTTGGTTAACAAGACAAAGAAAAGTGACCCAAACTAATTCTCAAAGTCCAAGAAAGAACTAATAATATTAACTTTCTAATTGTACACTAGCTAAGGCAGGCTCATAGATGACCTTGTAGACGTTTCCTTTTTGGGAACACACAAACATTCTGTAAACATGTATAAAACGGCAATACTTTTAGATCCTATCCCATGATATTTGTTTGGTGATTAAATATGCTAATTCATGTAAAGTGATTTGAACAGGGTGTGGCATGTAGAACTCATCAAGTGATGCCTAAAATCATTATCACTGCCATCATCATCTACAGAGATATGGCACACAGATAGTAATACTTGTTTACAAGACTTTTATGTACTGCTATGCACTATATTTAATTTTTCTTTTTAAAGTGAACCATAGAACATCTACAGTGTACAAAGTTAAACACATGCGAAAATTTGGATTTAATATGATGCAAAAAAGAGTTGTGTAAGCATTATTTATCAGCACTAATATAATCAAAGAATTGTATTGTGTTTTTAATAAACACATTTGTGATACTTTTAATCAGCTTTTAAAACGTTTTCAGATGTAAACAAAAAGACCATGTAAGAACTCCAGAAACAAGAGGAAACGATAATGAAACATTAGTGGAAAGCATAAACAGGCTGAAGGCTGAAATAAAACTTTATAAGGACTAATACAGAGAACAATGAAGAAAGAAGAGAGCATGTGGAAATGTGAGAGGCTAGTTATTACCACAAGAGAGCAAAACCGGAGCACCACATGCAAGAATCATTTCACTGCAATCACGTTGGAAAATGCCTGTTACAAGGATGAGAACAGCAAAACTGCTGGAAACAAGAACAAGAGTGAAACATGTTAAATAAATACAATGATGTTTTATTAATAATTTTTTAAAAATCTGCTAGAACAGAATATTTTACTTCAAGTGTGGCTAATTCTTTGTAAAAGGAATGCTTTCTAGTTATAGCTCTTTTTCGTTTGTCACCAGATTGGGAACCTGGTGGATGGAGATAGCAACCTACCTCATCAGGCTACTACTGCCTTCTCTCTTCTTCAATCCCAAGACCCACAAGCCCTTTGTCATTATATCCTGAAGAGCAGGGGAATTGCTTTTTAAAAAAACTTACTAAGAACATTTTAGCAGCACATGCAATGTTCCCCACAGCCTGTAGGTGGTGCTATTGCAGAACTAACAGAAGCGTGAATCATCACAAGGGGAAAAAAATATGAACACAGTACATTTAGTACAAAACACTAAAAGCAGTAACAACTCAAAAGGCAGACACCATTCGTTACAGAAACTACAAAAAATTTACCATCTCCAAGACACTTATTAACTTCCTTTTAAATTCAGGGACTCACCCCATGAAGAAGAGACATTTCATTTTTCAGCCAGAAAAAAAAAAAAAAGAAAGAAATCTCAGGGTTATTCTCTTTCTAAAACATTTACATTTAAGGGCCCAGTGCAAATGATGCTAAAAGTCTGTGGTATAAATTGTTTATGATCAAAATTGGCTTGATAGCACAAAAGAACTAGACTAACATTCAGAGAAAAAATATAAGACAGTGACTGAGGGCTGGCTGAGGAAAAATAAAGTTATGTGAATACAGCTTGAAAGTCAACCAAAAGCCATAATATTACTAAATATATTTAAACATGGTTTTCATTTAGATTTGGCATCTTGACTAATGGGGATGTATTAAATAATACCTGGCTGCTAAGAATATATACGTTTAGGAATCAGTGCCACATAACACACATATACAATTCAGTTTCATTGTTATTTAAGGCTTCTCTTCTATTCTTTTGGCTGTGGGCACACACACATATTAAAAATTAAGTACACACTCAATGTATGCTCAACCCTTTTAAAAGGCTTTCTTTTTAAACAGAAACACACAATGGAAAGTGAACTCAACTCTGGTGAAATGTAATGGATGCATCCCTTTGGGGACAGCTGTCCTGTTTATCAAAAGAAAGAAGATGAGAGGGTCAAATCTGGGGGGGGGGGGCGGTGCAAAATCCTGAGTGGTCAGTAAGGAGAGTGCTGAGAGAGGAGCCCAAATCAGTTTCCATCTGCAGGCTTCCTTGTCAAATGAATAGTACCTTTACCATGAGGCCATGGGGATATTGGAGTGGGAAGAGAGAGAATATCCTGAGATAAGGGGATGTATTAGTGGCCAAAGAAATGCAGGCACATGTTCAGTGACTCCCAATGCATTAAAGAAACAGTTAAAAAAAAAAAAATGGCAGCAGGGCGAGCAGGATCTGTAGTTTTCTGGGCATGTTGCAGGCCCTGATGAAAGGGTGGGAGTTGGGGGACAAGGGTGGTTAAGACAAGCCAGCAAGACAGCAAATGCTAATGATGCCAAGGGCCAAGGGCCATAATAGAGTCCTACTGAGAGTTTTGGATGAAAAAGTACTATATCTGACATACAGAGGCTGCATAATAAATGAGTGTTCTCTTCTTTCCAATATCACGAGGTTCCCTAGAACTCTCAGCTTGGAACAAGACATCTCAGTGGCCAAAATGTCAGATAACATCACATCCCATCTCTGAACAATCCAGTGGAAGAAATTACCAATTATTATTTTTCAGTTTGAGAAACTAAGTCCAGAAATAACATCTTACCATGTAGGAGACAACAAACAAGCTTTAAAAAAGAAAAATTATATACAAGTATTATTCTGTCCATCCACAGATAACAGAAGCATGGCTTTGAAAGTTAATCATATTATCCATGATCTTAGATTTAGTAAGTTACAGAGGCTAGACTGGAATCCAAGGCTGTTTTACTTGAAAATCCACTTTTTAAATCGCTGACCACCACCTCATGGTTCCTTTGTGGCTGACTGAAGACTTGAGGTGGAAGCAATGAAGGGAACAGGGGATGAGGGTGGGAGATACAGCAAGCAATCTCATTTATCTCCCTTGTCACCTACTTAGAAAAGACTGGAAGATGAAGGCCTGAGTTCCTCTTAGATACTGATTTTCACTGCTGCTGTCATCCACAACTGAGCTATCTATTTCCCCCACTGGAGAAAAGTCACTAAAATAGTAAGCATGCCAAAGTCTTCACGGTGATGATGGGTATAATCAGGAACCACAGAGAACAGTTTGTGTCACATCAAGAAAACAACCAGGAAGGAGAGAAATTCTGACACATGCTACCATGAATATGGCTCTTGAGGACATTATGCTAAATGAAAGAAGCCAGTCACAAAAAAAGACAAATATGTATGATTGCATTTATATATGTACTGAGAGTAGTGAAATTCATAGAGATAGAAAGTAGAATCATGGTTGCTAGAACCTGGAAGAGAGAGGGGTGGGGAACTGTTGAACGGGTAGAGAGTTCAGTTTTGCAAGATGAAAAGAGTTCTGGACATTGGGTGCACAATAATGTGAATAATACTAAACACTACTATATTATTTATGCAAAAATGGTAAATTTTGTTATGTATATTTTACAATTAAAACAAACAAACAAATGAATAGAACCAGGAATGCCTTCTCCAGTGATCATTTACAATGTTCTGCTTGGCATAGTATGAAGCATGACCTCCCAAATTTTTAAATTTGTGAAAGTAAAAGTCCTTTTGTGGTATATCCCTGCTACTTTTCTGGAGAAAAAGGAGACAGGCTTTTTTTTTTTTTTCTTTTTACATGTAACTTTTTTGTTTGTTTGTTTTTTGTCGCCACACCACTCAGCCAGTAGGATCTTAGTTACCTGACCAGGGATTGAACTGGCACCTCCTGCATTGGAAGCACAGTCTTAACCACTGGACCACCAGGAAAGTCCTTACATGTAACATTTCATATCTGCATGTTTTATATGAATTCTCATCCTGGTTTGATCAGTTAAGAGCTCTGAACAAAGCACTTCTCCTCTCTGGGTCTCAAGTTCCACACCCATAAAAGGCAGGATTGGGTGAGATGATCTCTGAGTGCCCTTTCAATTCTCAGATTCAAATTCCTGTTTTTGCAAATGCTAACACTGTCTATATTCATAAGTATACATGTTATTTATTATTGATATTCATCAGAACATTTTTGCAAAGTCATGAGTCACTTCTGAAATACCTACTCATTGCATCATTACTGAGGGATGAGTGGCTGGATGAGGCAGACAGTTAAAGGTGTCCTGGAAGGAGCACTGGACTGGGAGTCAGGCTCTGACTTAGTCCTGGGGTCTGTCACTTGCTGGCCCAGTGAATCAGAAAGAAAGGAAGCGTTTCCTGGGGCCTGCTATGCATGAAGCTTCCCTGGGGGCTCAGACAGTAAAGAATATGCCTGCAATTCAGGAGACCTGGGTTCAGTGACTGGGTTGAGAAGAGGCCCTGGAGAAGGCAATGGCAACCCACTCCAGTATTCTTGCCTGGAGAATCCCATGGACAGAGGGGCCTGGCAGGTTACAGTCCATGGGGTCACAAAGAGTCGGAGACGATTGAGCAACGAACACTTCTTTCACTTTCTATGCATGAGACACTTTCACACATGTTACTTTATTACTTCACAAATTTTAGTTATTCACATACCATCTTCATAATTGTTTCCATATTCAAGTGTCATGTGTAGTATTATATTAGTATAATATTTTTTTTCTAAATTCTGAATAAATTCTTTTTTCTCTTTTTTCAAATTGCCTTGTTCTAGGCAAAAATGTCTATGAAAACATAGGTATGATGCTGGTTACCTTTTTCTATTATATGTTAAATTAAGTATATATCTATTACAAAAAGAGTGTCCATAAGCCAGCTAAAATCCTGGGTGCTACTGATGGTGTACCTGTGCATGTGGGGAGAAGCCATATTGTTCTACTTTGTATCCATTTATGGCTCCTGGACACTTGAGTCCATGGAGTTTAGTAACTCAGTCAAGTTCAAACCAACAGACCCAAAGCAATGTGCTGCTTCACATTCCTCATCTTTCCTGTCACCACTCTTATTGTGCCTGACCCTGAGGACTGCTAGGAGGATGTAACGTGACAATACCTGGGAAAGTGCATGGACAATGTGTTACCTGTTGTTCTCAGTGTTCTTTGGATCTCAGGTTAGAAGTTCCTTCCCCTGGGAAACTCCTCTTGACCTACGAAGTAGGAATAAGAAGCCCCTGTCTTGGGTACCACAGCACCCTTGCTTTCCACCCTTCACCTGCATCGCTATTGCCAGGCAATTTCTCTATCACCCCAAAATGCTCACAAGAGCTCCAAGATGGTAAGAGTGGAAATATATGGATCTTGTTGCTTCTCCACCATCCAGCATGAAGTCACTGCCAAATACAGCATTGTTGTTCCCTTGCTCAGTTGTGTCTGACTCTTTGTGGCCCCATTGACTACAGCACACAGGCTTCCCTGTCCTTCACAAGGGAAGCGATTGGCGCCCTTTTAATTTGTAAAATGGACACATGAATGATGGGAAGATTGGTGGGATTTTTCAAACCTGTTATGTGGTACTACTTGTACACTTGATGGTCTTGACTCTAGGTTTACAGCAGCACTTTTCAACGTTTGGTCCTTTAGCAAAGTAAAATGCTCCATGAAAAACTAATTTTTTGGTCAAGTAAATTTAGGAAAATCTGTATTCTAAATGCCTCCACAACCTGGGAGATTCACAAGGCATGTTAATATATTGAACTCTTATGCAAAGTCTTACTATAAAGATACCTAGTTAACTTGAATGTAGTGTTTTCCAAAGGAATTATTTCCAGGAATATCTTCTAATGTCCAAAAGAACAGTCTATGGGAAATCCTGGCCTATAGAGAACTTGGGCTCTGAGTAAATTTTTCTCATGATTTCTGTGAATTCTTTGTCTTGGTTGTCCTTCCCCCAGTTAAACAGCACAGCCGGAAGGAGGAGAGACATGCACCCTGGGCTGGACAGAGAGGCAACAGAGACAATAGAACCTTTGACAAAACTCAACACAGGAATGGGCTGCTAGCCCAGGAACTGACCAAAAATATTTTGACAATGAGTAGAATGCCCTCATGTGTATCACACCTCAGAGCTTTCACAGTTCTACGCACGTACATCATTGCACATCCCTGCAACTGCTTTTCTTCCTCTTTCTCTTTCCTTCTTTTCTTCTCCAGCATCAGCATCTCCATGGTTAAATAACACAGCACACTGTCTATGCCGGACATGTGCTGTCAGTGTAGTAGCTGATGAGATGATATTACATTGCATTTTGTAGATCTAGAGTCTCAGAAAGCTACTACTAGTGGTAGTAATAATAGTGACAAAATTAATGATAGCCACCAGCTCACTTTTGGTGAGCTTATTGTTCAAGGCAAAAGAACTCAGAAAGGGCAGATTTGAGGCTCAGATGCAAGTCTTCTGATGCCAAGTCCAGAGTTTGTTCCACCCATGAAAGATGGGTCTCTCCAACAAGACCATAGCATGCTCCTAGCAGCGGCAGGGGAGACAGGGTTACAGCACCAGCTCGGCATTCAGATGGTGTGGTTTATAAAGTGACTCAACATCTGTCATTAATTAGAGTTCCTGTTCCCATGGTGATGGCTTATTATTGCTAGCCTGATAAGATGACCAATTCAAGAATATTATCTTCCTTTCCCTCTCACTCTTGAACATAGATTTTTCTCTTTTTTTTCCTTCCTCTCCCCTAACATAATTGATCATTTGCAACAAGGTAGGATATAGTGTTCCTCAGTCAGCAACTCCCTGTTGGATCCCTGATGATAACCTTTGGAATTTTTTCCCTTTTGCAGAATCTCTGTCAGACCAAGTTGCATTCGTCCCAGACATGACTGACTCTGATCATGAACAAGTTAATTACCTTCCCTGGGCCTTCCTTTTTCATCTGGAATACGGGGTGTGGAGGGAGCAAGGTTCTTTTGAGAATTTGATGCACTAAATAGGAAGGTACTAGCACAGAGCTGGGAATGTGGTGGATACTCAAGAAATGGCAGCAGTTGTGATAGCTAAAATAATACCAATGATAATTATTTACAAAGAGATGAGACGAGACAGATTTTGAGTTGGCAGTTGGGGTCATTTTCCTTTCGTTCATCAATCATTCAAATTTGTCCTTCCAATGAAACTGTTCTTTTCTCTTTAGAGCCCTTAATCCAAGATATACTATATATTTATTTGGATTTATTTTTTAAAGGTCTCTTACACGCCACTGTAAATGGGATGAAACCTGGTACAATGGTTATTTTACACATTGCTGTACCTGGGGCGGGTTGTATTTGTCGAATGAAATATAAATATTTACCAAGCAGTCCACGTCAGTCTCTGTGTTAGGGACTGGAGATTTGGAAATAACTAAATAACTAAAACTAGATTCTTACCCTTGAGGCATTCACATAAGGAATCAGTGAAAATTGACCAAAAAAAAAAAAAAAAAGGGAATGGGGCATTCATTAAATAAACCCAGTGACATAAATGGAATTAAATCTCTAGTAATCTTCTAGCACAAAACACCAATGAAGAGGGTGGTGTGGATCTCTCAAAGCTCTAAATGCCAAGAGGGATTCAAACTGATGGTGTTAAGCCCCAGTCAGAAATTCCCCTTGAAACATACAGTTAAAAAAAGAAAGAAAGAGAAAGAAAGGAAAGGCTTTTCAGAGGGTTAGCTCACGGCTCCTCCCAGGACAGTCTGATCCCCTTGGCTGGTGAAGCAAGAGGTCAGATCCCCAGACAGAAGATCAACCTCTAAGAGTCACTGGCTAGAATTTCTAATTCACCAGTGCCACAGCACACAGTCTGTCTTCAGTCAAGGAGGATGGGCCCAGAGGCTTTAGCTTCCCCAACCCACTGTACACAGTCAAGCCACGCACCCTCTTCCTCCAGGAGCACAGAGAAGCAGGCACAGGGGTCTCGCTGGGAGCCCGTGAACCCATTTTTTTCAGTGGCCTGGATCTTCCATTCTGAAGTCATTTTAATTACTGTACTATTAAGTATTTGTGTTGATTACCTTAATATATTTTGGGTTATTGCCTCTGAAACAATTGAGCGTCATGCTTCTTATGTTCAGTTGGGACCCTTGGTGAACAGGAGACATGGCTCAGCTTCTATGTATTTCACATAGAAATGTTTGAAAATCAGGACCTAATTTTTTCAGCGTAAAGACGAGGAATCTGAGGCCCAAAGTAGTAGACCTCTTGTCCCAGGTTATATATTGAGTTGTTTAGTAACCAAACCGACTTTGAGGATGGGGACTTTATTTTTGGAAAAAAGAGAGTACCTGGGAATCACAAGGAACAGTCTGGAGTGAATGCCCATGAGAATGGGGAAAGCTGTTTTCAAAGACAGAGCTAAGAACTAAGTGGTCTTGCATCAGATTTTACCTGCTAAGGATTTTCAATCCACACCTATCCACAGTATCACTTCTTCTTTAAGTGGCTGCTCAGCCAGATCAAGGGAGACTATACATTCTCTGTCAACTTCACCTCCTCTTTGGTACCACACATGTGTATGCAGCACCCGCTACTGGTTAAGGATGAGGGCTTCTGGGAGCCTTCCCTGGAAGCCCATACCCAAGTGGGGTAAGCAGACACTGGAATACCTAAGGGCAATACTAGAGATAAACACAGGCCTGGGTGGGGAGTGTAGAGGTAGGCCTGACCGAGGAAATGTCCTAAGGCAATTTTACAGATGGGTTCCAGTATTATTTCAGTGGACAGACTACAGGGTCAGAACATCACCCAAGTATATCTTATCAGCTTTGTGACCTTGGGAAAGTACTTAATTTCTCTGTGATTTGACCTCCTTATCTGCAAAGACCTCTTTATCTGCAAAGCACTAGGAATATCAGAATTGAATGGAATTGTTGTGAGGATTAAGTGATTTAATCCACAAAGTCACATGCACAATGACTGGTGAAATCACATGAACACCCTCTGTTATCCTTTTAGGAGCCCCTTAAAGAGCAGGTTCCCAGTTCCCTACCACGTCACAACATGCTGGACTCACAATGCCTGCTGCTCCTCAGTAGTCTAAGCACTTGTTTGAATCACCACTTTAGGGCTGTCTATAAATTTTTCCTCTGTAAATGTCTGTTTGTAGTGGTTAATCAGCTTACTAAGATGAAGATAACTGCTATAATCCAATTACCTAAACCAGTCTGGTCTCTCAGGATCCCTCCTCATCAGAGATGCTGACAGGTGAAACTGACATGGCCAACTTCGTAGGAATTTCAGTCTGATCGACTCCATCCAACATACAGGCTCCTCTGGCCAAGGTGTCAGTTGAGGTGGGGAGGGGAAGGGGTAGGATTTGAGGTGGGATGAGGTGGGTTGCTTGCTTCCCATTATCTCAGTGGCCTTGTCTCAGAAGGTACCTTCATCCTGAAATTCTCAAACATGATATGCTACAACACTCTATACACAAATGTTCTCTTGTGAAATAGGAAAATTTTCCAGGGGCATTTAAAGACTTCAAAACTGTTAGAGAGAAATAATAAATCTTTGTTGTTACTCTCAGGTTGAATTAGTTTACAGCCTTTTTTTTTTTTTTTTTAAAGCGGGAAGCAGTATTATCATCTAAGAAGCACTTGATGTTGTTGATTTAAAAAAAAAAAGACTATTAGCCTGAAACATTAAAACAAAAACAAAAACAACGGATAGAGTCACGGGATGTTGGGCAAAGGATGCCCCCAAGACTCCTGATCAAATTCCTAATAATTTGTTCATAGTTGATGACTCCCATTCCCAGTCAAGTGTGGTCCTTATGTATTGAGCTTTCTCTTTTGTTCCTCATGAACTGGGATGCTTTCCTAGGAGCTGAGTTGATATCTCTTCTGTCTGTGTTGTTCCTTTCCTTTCACTAGCATCTCTATCTGAAAAGTCCACTTCCTACTGCTTCCCTGCTCCTCCTAAGTTACCATTTCCATTTCAAGCCTGACTTCTTATACAAAGCCACACTTCTCTTTCCTGCTGTAGCTATTACCAGAGAGTAGATTATGTAACAGCACTCTCTGGTTTCAGGTTGCTTCATTTTTATTTTTCTAGCCTGTCAACTCCTTGAAGGTGGGGAACCTGGCCTTGTTTTTCCTCTTTTTTAAAACTGTAAAACATTTGGCCTTCTATCACATAATCCAGTGCTTTGATGTCACCAGTAGAAATAGTGTTTGCTTGGGGACAGGAAAACCTGTATTCAAATTTCAGCTTGAATATTAACACCTAGTGTGACCTTGGGTAAGTTCTTTTCACTTTCTGTTTTCTCATTTGTAAAACTGAAGGCAAGAAAATTTGCACATAAATCTACTGTGAGAATTAGGGGAGAAAAGGCTAACTATTGATTCTGCAAGGGAATGTCTACAAGAAGACCAGAGAAATATGAGTTTTGCAAGTAGCTTTCTTATAATTTGCTTTGAAATAGGAAGAAAGTTTGGAAAACCTTGAGTAAAAGATATGTCTCAATAAACACAAGCTCCGAGACATACAGACTTAAACTAACACTATTACTTAACAGCTACGGGATGCTGGGCAAATTGCTTGTCCATTCTGAGTCTCTTTTTCCTCATTTGAGTGATGAGAATGATCACATATGTAATATAATGACTCATTTAGAATGGTCCAGAGTTCTGGTTCAAGAAATAGGAGTTTCTATTCTTTTTGACTAGACACTCCCTTGAGGGAGTTCTGACCTGTAATCCAGCCATGTCTCCTGATGGAAGTCGTAAGCTATGCACAGCCACTGTCCTCAATGCCTGACTCAGAGTTCGATTATTCAGAGCTGGGTATTCACCAGAGTTGCTAAGGTTAATCTCTTGTCTTTTGGTGTTACTTCATCAAAGTGAACTGTTCTTCATGAGAACCAGCCACCCTTCCTCCCACTGGCCTAGCCCATTCCAACAGGCAGAGAGAAGGGGAAGTGGATTCACCATAAGGAGTGACTTCTCTTTTAATATTTAAAAGCCATTGTATCATTACAGTCCAGTCAGGAGACGTGAAGCCACTCTAGGTCATTTAACAGAAAGAACTGAGTGCAAGAAATTGTTTTCACTGACGACAGAAGAAACTAAGAAGCCAAACTGATGATGCCAAAGGAACTCAGAGATCAGGGATGACAAAAAGCTGCTACTCCTCTCAGGGATCAAGAGCTGATGGGAGGCAGCAGTGTGACCAGAGATAGGGGCTGGGGATGTCAGGCTGGAGCTGAAACCAATGAAGTCTGAAGTCTGAAGGCTGAGTGCTTAGCACTGGACCTGCAGGGGAAGAGGCTGGAAGCTGGAATCACACAGGAGATGCAGCTGCTGCTGCTGAAGTGAAAGAGAGCAATGACCTGACTTCTCCCTGTTTCCTGCATACCAATCTCCATCAGTATCTCCCATTAACCAAAGACTAAAACTAAACCAAAATCAGTGCTAAATACTACTTAATGGCCAGTTCCAAGAGAGTCCAGGAAATGTGACGCACAGGTAGTAAAAAGCTACCTGGGAGCAAACAGGCAAATGAGTGGCCCAGCCATCCTTTAATAATGTACCAAAACTGCTATAACAACGTGTAATTTACAGTCAGCTAACAAGGAGAGGTATCATAAATATTTCTCTAACTTTGTAGAATTCTCACTGAAAGTTTATTCCTACCAGGAACTGTGCTAAATACTTTCTACATATTATCTCATTTAATCTTCATGGCACTCTTATGAGGCAGGCACTCTTAACAGTCTCATTTGTACCGTGAGAACACCAGTTTAGAGAGGAGAGGTAAAAGGACTGACCTAATGTACAGCTTTAGCATCTGAACTCAGGACTGGGGCCCAGACTTCTGTGACATCTGAGTCTGTGCTCTTAACTATGGTCCTATTTATTGCTTATAATATGAATCATACTTCTAACAGTAAAAGGGAGGGCACTAGATAAGCTAAACACGAAACGTCTCATAATTACTGGGAGGATATTTTGAAGACCTACACTTCTAGGGCTGAAAGCCTAGAACACTCTGTGAACATTAAATCTGCCCTTAGAAAAAAAATTGATATTAAGAAAAAATATATCACCTAATGCAGTTTATAAAAGTCCATGGTGTTCCCTCTTGAAGGCAACAGTGTATTTTTGCTAGGAGGATGCCAAGTTCACTGGCCTCTGTAGGCTTGCTGTTTACTGACATCTGATAGGCTTCAACATCTGTTGCCCTTCTCGATTGATGGGTGCTTCATTTTAGCACGTCCCTGATGCCAGGCTGGTAAAAACTTCAGTACTGAGGTCTTCTAAGACACTCCTAGGTCAGTGACACAGCTTTGTTTGTGAAGCTGGCTGAGGGAAGGAATATTCGGGGAAGAGTGGTAAGGGACACGCCATCCATCTACCATGCTGGGTATTCTCAGTTCTACCCTTGGGTCAGGTGACAGCTCCACACAGTTATAAACCTGGGCAATTCTTAAGTTCAAGTCAAGTTTCAATGTTCTGCTCTGGACCCTTAACAACATAGTATAGGATGAATTCTTCTGCTGCTTCTGTAAAGTTTCATAGAAGGATTTCTCATTTTGTTTTTAAAGAAATGGAAACTTTAGAATTTGGTAGCAGGGAAGACATAGTCTCTTTTGGAGAATGGGTGTATACTTCCTTGACTCCGTGGACACTATCTGACTTGAGCTATTTCCCAGTTCTGTGTTGGCTGCTGGGAAGCTCCAAGTAATCCCCTCATTTCAGGGTCAGAGACCCACAGGCCAAATCTGCCCCATAAATCTGCTTGGTCTGGCACTCACCAAAGCAGGGTTAAAACAACCTGAATGTCAATGTCCTTAGGCAGAGTATACATTCTCCAACCTTCAGAAGAAATCATCTTGGCCTTTGCCAGTATTGTCCCATGCTTATACAGACTAGTTGGCACCTGAAGGCATATATATTTGAGTCTAAGTAGTTGGGGTATTCTCTTTCTACATAGCTTCTAACTTGTGTTTTATTTTGCTTAGTTTTATTCTGCCTAGCCCTTTATTATAAGCTTGCTCAAATCCTTTATGGAAGAGGAGTATGAAAAATTATTTTCTTCCCAAAGCAAAACTGCCAAGATGAGTGCAAGTAGCTGCATCCATTACATCCAAGGGATGATCATTTTGGGTCAGTCTCTTTGGCCTGCCCCACCTGTTAAAGGGAGCCTCAACACCTAGTTGAAACAGGCCCAGACACATGCCTTTTCCAGATCCAGCCCACTGTTATCTGTCAGCCCAGCTATCACAGCCCACCCTATCTCCAGCAGCAGAGGGAGAGCAGAAAATGCATCCTGACATCACAGGAAGGACCCAAGTAAAAGGTGCATTAATGTAGGCAAAAACAAGCCAGAAGAGTGATTAATTTGGCCTCCCCTTCAATATTATGTTTACACAAGTTGATTATATAGCACTTAATTACTAATTTGCCCTACTTAAACCAAGAGTGCTTTTAATTTTTAATGAGATAAGGGAATGAGATGCCTTTACTTAGTAAGGAGCAGCTATTTTATTTCCTTCTCTTGTTTTGCCCAGCCAATTAATAACATTTCTAAGGAAATGTATCCCTCTCATGAATTCTTTCTCATCTTCTTTCCAACCTCCCAGATTAAAAAAGAGATAGAAACAGACAAGAGGTCCTTAGAAACAAACTGACTTCACCTTCTGATCTGGTTGGCTGGGCTGGGAAAGGCCTTATAAAGCTGAGTGACATGGGATCCATAAATGGTTCTATTTTTTGGGAGTTGGGGTGTGTCTATTCCCAGAAACCATGACTTGGTTGTTACCAACACCAGAACACAGTTCTGGGCCTCCAAACAAGGCAATCCCCCCAGAACTCGGCATTGTTTCCTAAGTATTAACGTCAGATCATTTTAAGCATGGCCCTAGGGCAGCCCATAGGAAGAGCATGGGTTTTGGAGTCAGCTCTGGATTTGATCACCACCTCTGCTACTTGTGAGATGATGTATTTAAACTTCCCGAGCCTCAGTTTCCTATCTGTAATGGTGAGGTGAATAACCTATTTTCAAGAAGTAAAGGTCATCTCCAGTACCTTAGCACACTGCCCAGCCCATCTCAGAAGAGGCACAGTTTTCCTATCTGTAGTGGAAGGTAAGGGAGGAAAATAAAGGCAGACATAAGGGGGTTCTGTTTGAGCATGCTAGGCTGTCTGTCATCTGTAGAGCTGGCAGATCTGATCAGTGCTACTCAAAGGGGCTGTCCACGACATGATGACAAAAAGAGTTGCGCCAGAAAGTAAACAAACACACTGATTCTTTCATCGAGAACGCGGTGCTGTGAACACAATGTCATAATGGAGTTACATTCTGATGCAAGTGCAGATCTGTAACAAACCATTCACAGACTGGCCTCTGGTCTGCAGACAGACCTGCCCAGCCCAGTCTGGATGACGGCGGAGGATGGTGGTTACATGCTCCTGAACACTCTCTCCCACTCTCCTCTGGGCTGATCCAGGCTCATGTCTCTGAACCATATCAACGAGCTTCTTTGACCTCTGACTTCGACTCCACCCAATGGAAACCTGACAGTCAATCAGTGAGAGGGAAAAGAAAGGGGTCAATAATCCAGCTCGTCACTTCCAGGGTCACTGGCAAGACAGCTGACTTGGTAGCCTCCATATAGTCCTCTCTTCTGGAGTTCAGAGGTTCTAGGAACTGTGTTCCTCCTTCACCTCTTAAGGTCCAGCTCTTACAGATTCCAGTATACTACATCTTCCCTTGTGATTTCTCCAGAGCCAGTCCACAGTCTGTAAACAGTCCCTCTACTAAACTCCCTACAACTATCCTAATTTGAGGGTATCTTCTGTGGAGACCTTGACTAACACAGTGACATTTTAATGTATATTCAAATTCTAGTTGTCTAGAGAAGCAGACAACTAGAAGCAGAAGAATTGGAAAATTCTGAAAGAGATGGGAATACCAGACCACCTGACCTGCCTCTTTAGAAACCTGTATGCAGGTCAGGAAGCAACAGTTAGAACTGGACATGGAACAACAGACTGGTTCCAAATAGGAAAAGGAGTACATCAAGGCTGTATATTGTCACCCTGCTTATTTAACTTATATGCAGAGTACATCTTGAGAAATGCTGGGCTTTATGAAGCACAAGCTGGAATCAAGATTGCCAGGAGAAATATCAACAACCTCAGATATGCAGATGACACCACTCTTATGGTAGAAAGTGAAGAAGAACTAAGGAGCCTCTTGATGAAAGTGAAAGAGGAGAGTGAAAAAGTTGTCTTAAAGCTCAACATTCAGAAAACTAAGATCATGGCATCCAGTCCCATTACATCACGACAAATAGATGGGGAAACAGTGGAAACAGTGGCTGACTTTATTTTTCTGGGCTCCAAAATCACTGCAGATGGTGACTGCCGCTATGAAATTAAAAGATGCTTACTCCTTGGAAGGAAAATTATGACCAACCTAGACAGCATATTAAAAAGCAGAGACATGACTTTGCCAACAAAGGTCTGTCTAGTCAAGGCTATGGTTTTTCCAGGGGTCATGTATGGATGTGAGAGTTGGACTGTGAAGAAAGCTGAGTGTCGAAGAATTGATGTTTTTGAACTGTGGTGTTGGAGAAGACTCCTGAGAGTCCCTTGGTCTGGCAAGAAGATCCAACCAGATCCAACCAGGATGGCCTAAAGGAGATCAGTCCTGGTGTTCATTGGAGGGACTGATGTTGAAGCTGAAACTCCAATACTTTGGCCACCTGATGTGGAGAGCTGACTCATTTGAGAAACCCTGATGCTGGGAAAGATTGACGACAGGAGGAGAAGGGGACGACAGAGGATGAGATGGTTAGATGGCATCACTGACACAATGGACATGGGTTTGGGTGGACTCTGGGAGTTGGTGATGGACAGGGAGGCCTGGCATGCTGTGGTTCATGGGGTGGCAAAGGGTCGGATACGACTAAGCGACTGAACTGAACTGCAGAGAAGCAGACTCACAGATATAGAGAACTTATTTGTGGTTGCCAAGGGGGAGAGGGAGTGAGGCAGGGGTGGATTGGGAGTTTGGGATTAGCAGATGCAAACTACACAGGATGCAAAAACAACAAGGTCCTGGATAGCAGAGGGAACGATATTCAATATCCTGTGATAAACCATAATGGAAAAGAATATGAAAAAGAGGGCATATATAAGTATAACTGAATCATTTTGTTGCACAGCAGAAATGAACACAATACTGTAAATCAGCTATTCTTCAATAAAATAAATTTAAAAAAAATTTTAAAAAATAATGGTAATCACACTCAGCCTCACAGGAGTCCACTTCCAAGTATGACTGAGTTGAACAATCTTCAGCTTTGGAATTCTAGCCTAGGCCTTGGATTCTGGCCCCCGCCATTTCTAGCATTTGACTTTGGTAAGTCACTTAAACCTTCCTACCCTGTTTCTTCATTTGTAAAATTTATGATGATAATAGTATAGGAAATTTCCTTATGCATAACTTTTAACATGGTACCAAATTTTTAGATGTTCAAATTTCTTTGAAATGTATATGATTAGAGAGATGACATCCAAGTTTCTGTACTCATAGCACTTTATGGCTCACTGCAAAGTATCAAACATTTCCAATAAGTAACGGTAATAACGATATTTTTCTCTTGCAAAGGTCTTGATCATTTGCCTCAATGATGGAATCAGAAGTCTTTTCATAGGTTTCAGCAAGACCTCTAAATATTCCATGGCTCTGAATCTAACTTTGTCCAGTGGTATCTATATCTATATGTGTGCGTTTATGTGTGTGCATGTGTAGGCATTTTTAAGAACTTTTCCCCAGTTACAGACAATTCCTGATTTAACTAAAGGTCTTATCTTCCCTCATGTTTTATTTGCTTCTATAGCTTAATTTACTGTGTTGAATATTAAATTTATATTGCACAGATCTTCTATTCCTAACATCCTAGAGTAAAGAGAAGAAAGCCCAAGTTATTCATTTCTAATTTATCCCAACAAGGAAATTCACCATAAAAAATAAAAGCATAAATAATAATTAGAATGAGGAATTAAGTATGTATAGACATTCATTTCTACAAAATAATCTAACATATTTTTTCAGATTTGTACCAGTATAAAATGTTGTCTTGAACAAAATTAAGTTAAAGAGAAGTAGGTAAACTTTATTTTAGAATTACAGTCCTGAAATCCTTCTAAGCAACTAAAGGACTCAGTAGATATTTGGCTACTGTTTGCTTTTATAATAGTCCAATTCTTAAGTTCCTGAGTAAAAACTGCAGGAGGAGGAAGATATTTGAAAAAAATGCTTGTTAGCCTAAACCTCTGTGTTAATAACAATACTATAAAAAGTGTCTTTTAACTAAAGTTCTTAATTAGTTAAGTGCTTTTTTATATCTATCTCTATAAAAAGTAAATGGACAGGTTATGATTAAATACAAAAAGATAAAACACTACTGGGAACATGGTATGAAGTCTTCTCCAAACAAAAGAAGTAGAAAACTTCCAAACCAAAGAGGGTATGTTTCTTCTTTTTATTTCTACAAGTCATAATCAACAAAGTAGCAATGATAAACATGGATGCGGATATATTCTATTATCCATTCCACACTGTAGAAGAGCAGCTGAGCTACCACATTGTAATCTCTGCTTTTTCCAGGCAACAGATATAAAAAGCATGGTTTGAGGGAACAAAAAGAACAAGGTTATATGACCTCACTGTTAACATCCACTGGTTGCTGCAGAGATTCTGTGAATGACAAACCGGAGATTCTTTGACTGACATAGGATGGAAAGTAACAGGCCTTGATCTAGGATCACCCTATGAACGGGAGAGTCAAATGTCATATATCTTGTATGTTGAAATAATCTCTTAAAGATAGAATTCTAAGTTTGAGCTACTTTTTAATATTTATTTATTTTTATTGGAGTATAGTTACTTTATAATGTTGTGTTAAAGTTTCTGCTGTACAGCAAAGTGAATCAGTTATATGTATACATATACGTTCTCATTTTTAGATTTCCTTCCCATTTAGGTCACCACAGAGCATTGAGGAGAGGTCCTTGTGCTACACAGTAAGTCTTCATTAGTTATCGATTTTTTACTCAGTAGGGGATCTTAGTTCCCCAACCAGGGATCGAACCAATGTTCCCCTGCAGTGGAAGCACAGAATCTTAACCACTGGGGAAGTCCCTAATTTCTTATTTTTATATCCATGATGTCACTTTGCAAACTGGAGATATGTAATTAATCAGGACCTGAATTTGTTTTGTTTTTTTTTTTTTCCGAGCAGGAGCAATTTTTAAACAAGATAAGAATGTACTGTTAATCAGGCATGGCAGTAAGTATAAAGAATGTTAAGGGCAATATCACATTCTTAATTTAATCCTTCTTTAAATTAATTACCATTCTAGGATTTTCTGTTGATTTTCTATGAGGCACTCCCATGTGGGATAGGACATCAAAAATCCAATCAGAGACCTGAATCTACTTAATAAGAAACCAGAATCTCATAGCTCTTGAAGCACATGCTTAAGCAGCAAAGGGCAAAAGGCTACTAGAGAGATGACAGTATCAGGACCATGTGTGAAATGAACAGGATTTTAAGAGGCCTGGGAATGAAAACCAAATGAAACTAAAATTCACAGCAAAAGACTCCTTACACACAAGAAATGTGAGCCCTGAAATTTCACCCACTATTGGTGGGAGTATAAGGTGCTAATATGTATCAAAATCCTAAAGCTTGGGCAAACTCTTTGACCAAACAACCATACTTTCCATAATTTAGTTTCTGGAAATAACTTAGGGTGTGGGCAAATTTTAGCTACAGAGATGTTATTAGTTGCAATGTTCCTTAAAACAACAGAGACAACCTAAATATTCAAAACTAGAGGACTGGAAAAAATAAGTCATGGCATTTTCTATGGGGCAGAAAATTATACAGCCTACAAAAATGATAAATAAAGATGCTTACTATGTATTTTGGGGTGGGGGAAAAGGTTATAAAACAATATGCATTGTATGAATACATTTCTGCAATCAAGAAAAGTATAAAGTAATTTAAAAATATGGACCAAAGGATTAAAAAGATAGAAACCAGAATCTAATATAGTGATTGTTTTAGGATAGCAATATCAGTGTTTTCATACTTTTTTTTCAGCTTAACTGAATTTTTTTATTTTTCCCAATGAACACGAATTATTACTTGTATTCCAGAAAAAAGAAAAAACTCAGCAAATTAAGATTGAATGTGCCAAGAAATGAGATGGTTTCATATTTCTGAACATCCATTATATCAATATATCAGTCCTTCCAAACCTCCAGAAAACAAGATCATGATAATCAACTTTACTTTGCAAAATGTAAAACTGGTATTTATGGTGACAGAAAGCCAAACAGAACTAAAAAGCACAGAAAGTTGACTCACAAAATAAAACAGAATGGAGAGGTATTGTGTCACATATAAAACCACAGGCTTTGAAGCACATAATAGGTGATGAATATAAACTGGCTCCAAATGAAGTAAAACCTCGCAAAAAAAGAACAGAAAGAAGGAGAGGCTTTGGCTAAGTAGTGAGGGTGTTTGCAAGGACTGACCTTGAGGGTAGACCACTGCGGTCAGCGTGGATAGTTTATCCTGTGGGCACACATGACAGAAAGGGTGAGTAATCACCGCTCTCCACTGGCCGCTTACATGTACTGGTCTGCGAGACACAGGAGTCTGTCTGGAACGTGACAAGGAAAGCTGATGGTGGGAACGCATGGAGTCAATGGTTTACAGAGGCAGCAGCCCTCACACCGTGGGAGGAAAAGAGGTTTTGATTAATTGGTTGATTCCAAGGGCTTGTTTTCCTTATCCTGAAAGATGGCTGAATTCATTCTGATCTCTTGTCACTGTCTCCTTTTGCTGATTTTTACTTTAGATGCTTCTCTCTACTGCTTTTTTTATTTTTCCTGAGGTGGGGAGGGCAGGTGTCAAGATAAATAGCACTGTTAGAATTAAAGCTTATTTTATATAAATAGTCTTGGGGGAAAAAAACTGCCTTATAAGATAAGAAATTACAGGAAGCTAATGACATCTGCAGAGGGGCTGAAGGAAGCAGAAAGTGGAAAGCCATTTTGTATTTCTGCCTCTTTGCCACTGGACTGAGTTTTTCTCTCATGGCATTGTGAATCCGGTTTCTTGTGTTATGTGTCCTTTGTGTTTCTCAGAACTTCTGTATTGTCTGTGCTTAGAAAATGGAAGCGTGCTGATAGCCCATAAAGTTATTTTTTCCAGTTTGTTAATTTTCCAGGACCTAGGAGCCTACAGAATTGTTATGGGATGCTCCAAACTTCTAATTATAATTATTTGCTTTCCAGGATATTCAGAATTAGAGAGGGTCACTTTGAAGTGCACTTATGGACAGAGGAGCAGTGGGTGACCTTCTAGGGATGGGGGAGAGGTCAGACAGAAAGATCACAGATGCCAAGGCTGCCTGGATTCCATGTTTTTATGACTATAAGGAGGGAGGAAGACTTCCTTCCTTGTGTCCCCTCTCACTCAATAGCTAAACTTTTACCATGAAAGTGGAATCTCTGTGACTTGACTCCATTTTATTAAGCTATAGATACAGCTTAATACACAATACTTGTCACACTGTCTAGTGGAAGAACAGTTTTGAAAACTGCTCAGAGGAGAGCACCATTGCTGGGGAGGGACAAAAAGGGTCCCCAACCTTTTTGGCACCAGGGACCAGGTTGGTAGAAGACAGCTTTCCATAGACTGGGGGCAGCAGAGGTGGGGTGGGGGTGGGGGTAGGGTAGGGGGTGGTGGTTTCAGGATGATTCAAGAGCCTTACATTTATTGTGCACTTTATTTCTATTATTATTGCACTGTGATATAAATGTGATAATTGGACGACTCACCATAATGCATAATCGGATCATGAGGCATTAGATCCTCATAAGGAGCAAGCAACCTAGATCCCTCACATGTGCAGTTCACAGTAGGGTTCACACTCCTATGAGAATCTAATGCTGCAGCTGATCTGACAGGAAGTGGTGCTCAGGTGGTAATGCAAGTGATGGGGAGTGGCTGTAAATACCGATGAGACTTCGCTTGCTCACTCGTTGCTTACTGCCTGCTTACTAACAGACCATGGACTGGTACTGGTTTGTGGGCTGGGGGTTGGGGACTCCTGCTGTAAGATATTATTATTCTATTGTTTAATGTGGCTGGATAGCTATATCAATACCCTTTGTGAGATCCTAATTTGAAAAGGGAATAGTAGGAAGACTCTACTGAAGAATTGATGCTTCCAAACTGTGGTGTTGGAGAAGACTCTTGAGAGTCCCTTGGACTGTTAGGAGATCCAACCAGTCAACCCTAAAGGAAATCAACCCTGAATGTCCATTGCAAGGACTGATGCTGAAGCTGAAACTCCAATACTTTGGCCACCTGATGCAAAGAACTGACTCATTGGAAAAGACCCTGATGCTGGGAAAGATTGAAGGCAGGAGGAGACGGGGACAACAGAGGATAAGATGGTTGGATGGCATCATTGACTCGATGAACATGAGTTGAACAAGCTCCAGGAGTTGGTGATGGACAGGGAGGCCTGGCATGCTGCAGTCCATAGGGTCGCAAAGAGTTGGACACGACTGAGTGACTGAACTGAACTGAGGAAGACTTTAGCTGTCTAAAGGGAGGGCAGAAAAGGGCAGGGGAAGAGAGGGAGACTCTGAGGATGAGACTATGAATGGATAAATAAACAAGGGGTGGAAGCAGGAACTATCAGTGGGCTGCAAAATTTGAATAGCAATGGACCTTGTAACTTGAGTAATCTCTCTCATTAATAACCCATCAGAAAATTCTATCCACTACCCCTTTCCCTCTAGCTGATACACTTTCCCCAGAATTGAAATATATAGAAGTGTGCAATAGCTATAAGTAAAATCCACAACTCTAAGTTCTTCTGATCTGTTTGTACCAGCAAAGGAAGGCATAGTGCTCTATCCCTGGCTGATGTCATCCATTCATGGCCTAAGAATTTGGGAAATCCTATCTCCCCAGGCACGTAGGCCTTTTCCTACGTGTAGCCTGGGTCTTTTGGAGTCTTCTTATCCTTTCCTTCATCTGAAGGAGATGCCACTGGCTGAGTATACCAAAGTCAGCCCATCTAGATAAGAAGTGAAATTCTTTATCCAACTACCATATGTGTAGCCTATGAGAAGACAAAACCTATGGCCCACAGGAATCACTGAGTTGCTGGCAAGTTTTGCTCAGCTTTCTTAAAGGAAGGGGTAGCAGGCATCCTGAAGATCAAGTTAGGATCTATGAAATTCAGGTTTGAAGTCTGAAGTTCAGGTTGAAGAATATGAATCACAGGGAGGAAGTTATTCTGTTTCACCTCAACTTGCCAGAGTCCTGAGCTGGTCCACAGACCTGGGGCAAACAGGTTTGCATCTCTTCTTTAGAGAGAGATGAATGAATCCAAGTGTACATGCATTTACATTTCCAAACATAATCATTATAACAATGTTGATAATTATACCTGGGCTTCATGGAGGTTCATGGAATCAAGATTGCTGGGAGAACTATCAATAACCTCAGATATTCAGATGACACCATCCTTATAGCAAAGAACTACAGAGCCTCTTAATGAAAGTGAAAGAAGAGAGTGAAAAAGTTGGCTTAAAACTCAACATTCAGAAAACCAAGATCATGGCATCTGGTCTCTTAAAAAGCAGAGACATTACTTTGCCAACAAAGATCCGTCTAGTCAAAGCTACGGTTTTTCCAGTAGTCATGTGTGGATGTGAGAGTTGGACTATAAAGAAAAATGAGCACCAAAGAAGTGATGCTTTTGATTCAAGAAGACTCCTAAGAGTCCTCTGACTGCAAGGAGATCCAACCAGTCCATCCTAAAGGAAATCAGTCCTGAATATTCATTGAAAGGACTGATGCTGAAGCTGAAACTCCAATACTTTGGCCACTGGATGTGAAGAACTGACTCATATGAAAAGACCCCGATGCTGGGAAAGATTGAAGGCAGGAGAAAAAGGGGACAACAGAGGATGAGATGGTTGGATGGCATCACTGACTCAATGAACATAAACTTGAGTAAACTCTTGGAGTTGGTGATGGACAGGAAGGCCTAGCATGTAGCAGTCCATGGGGTCTCAAAAGAGTTGGATGTGACTGAACTGAACTTCAAGGAGGTCACTGAAGCTTTCAAAGGCTCTATCTCAGCAGTTCCACAGGTATGGCAATTCTTCATTAAACATTTTTTAAAAAGGAAATAAATGAAACAAGCACCTGGAGAGGTCAATGACACTGTTTGACGATGTACAACAATCACACACAGAAGTCAAGACCACATCGGTTCTCTCTGATATGTGATGACAGGTAAGATTCAGGTCTCTTGCACCTGCTGGCTTTCTTTACTAGATTATAGTGTCTCCTAAAAATAATCAGAAGAGGCACTTAATTCTGTGGGTTGAACAGGGGGTGGGACCTTGTCTTTAAAATGTGGTAAGGCTTCCAGTTGCTACTCAAGTCACTGATTCCAACATTCAATCTACCTTATCTTAGATTCTGTTCCAGAAGATTAAGGGAGAATATTATGTAGTGAAGAAGAGGTCAGTGTGGGATGAGGCTCAGTTTTCACCTAGGAGAAGATATGAGTGTAATCTTCTCAGAGTTAGAAACTCCAAATATGACTAAGATATCAATGAGGAGCCATAAGTCATGGTATGAAGAATTGGATGGAATAGTCAGATCATGTCACACAACTCTGTTTTGGCTGTAGACAATCTCCTTTGTGACCAATGACATTCCTTTTCAGAAAATTCACGCTTGAACATTTAAGAAACCAAAAAATATTTTTCAAGAAAAAAGAAAAAAATAAAAACAGAATGAAAATCGGCAGAGGATATATTAAATCCAGAGAGACCTTGATTTCAATTTTACTTCTGTCCCTTATTAACTGTAGCCTTGAGCAAATTTCTTAAAACATCTCTGAGCCTGGTTTTCTTCATATATAACATAGGAATGAAAAGCCCTATCCTGCAGGTAGGGGAGACTGTCAAGATTAAATGAGGTGTCTTCATCTGCTTGGGCTGACATCACAAAATACCAGATTGAGTGTTTAAACAACATAAATCTATTTTCTCAAGGCACCAATATCAAGGTGCCAGCAGGGTTGGTTCTGGTTTGCAGATGGCTACCTTTCGGCTGTGTCCTCACACAGCAGAGAGAAAGCAAGGTCAGATATCTCTTCTTAGAAGGGCACTAATCTCACCATAGGGGTCCCACCCTCATGACCTCATGTAATCCAAATTACGGCCACATCTCTAAATATCATCATGCTGCAGGATTAGGGATTCAACATTTGAATTTTAAGGGGATAGAAACTTCCAGTTCATAATATGACTTAACCTATGCAGGGCCTTAGTAAGCATCTCTATTGCTTTGTTCTAGCAATTATGCTTCATCCCAGGGAGGGCAAGGCAGCTAGTTATGAGAACATCTTCATCAATCAACACATTAAAATAAATCACTGACATTTCAACAATAAAAACCTCCATGTGACGTTTCTGACATTTACCAGAAAATCCAGAAAAATGTTGAAAATTCAACTCTCCCATCTTTGTTTAAAAACTCCAGTTAAAATCCACAAGCATTCATGAATGGGTTCAATTCTTTGTAAGAGATATTTCACAAGCATCAGCTTGATAGGCTTGGGCAGGGTGCAGGGCATCACACTTTCAAAAATGTTGGAATGAGACTTTTGCATGTGACCATTTTCCAATATGTACCCTTAAATTCTTTAATCTTTCTGGATCTCTGTTGCCCATGTGGGTTGTGAGAGGTACCAGGAAGATTATATGAAAAGCACCTAGCATAGTTCTTGGTACAAAAGAAGGTTACAATAAATAAAGCTGTCATTATTGAGCTACTAATGGAAAACCTGGCTTCAAGTCCTAACCTTGAGACAGTGGGCAAGTCACTTAAGCTCTCTGATGCTCAGCTGAACAAATACTTCTTCAACTTTCAGTTACAACTTCGGAGTCAGACTTCTTGGTTTTGGCATTTACTAGCTGTTTCACGTAAGCCAAGTTATTTAACTTCTTTTGCCTCAGACTCATCAACTATAAAAGGGGGATAATAGAGCTGTTGTGGGACTGAATGTACATTCCTGATTCAGAGAAAGAACTCATAATGTGCTCCTGATTATTAGTATAGATAAAGAAACAGAGTGGAGAGCAGATCACAGAACTTGTAAGAAGTCAAGTGAGGGTTGACTCTAGAGCTTGTGCTCTGAGCCCTAATCCATACTGTTTCTCTAACTTTTTGTAAACCTATTGTTAACCTTATTATTTTACAACTCAAAATCTCTCCATATAACCCACATGTGAAATGTCTTTTGCAATTTGGTGGTAGGAAAAGCTTTGTCTCCCAAAGAGACTAATATGCTTCCTCTTTTTGAAAATAAGAATTATGCAACTTATCATGTGGTCTTTTTTGTCTTGGCTGCCAGGAAGCTCAGAGTCAAATTGTGTGCTCCATCATCACCATCAAGTTGTTTCCTTCTTCCTGTATCTCTGTTCCTTATTTTTCTTTTAATTCCCTTTTACTAACATTTTCATTTGTGTCTCTTGTTGAAAGAGGCCTTGGAGGTATTTAAAAAGCGGTGGGTGGAAATGAAGGAAGTAGATAAAAATCAGAAATTCACATGAAAAATTTAAGTTTTCTATCTTACCTGTTTCACTTGCTAAAAGAAAAAAAAATTGGGAAATTTAGATGAAATCATGTAAGAGTTATTTTAAAGGAGGGGAAAAAAAAAAGGAAAACCAACAGAAGAACAGAACGACTGACAGTAATGAAAGCCAAGTCAAATGAAAACTGCAATAAATATGTCTGAGGCTAGAAGTGTTTGTGCTTTCCCTGGCTGGAACCTATCATTTCTTAATTATATCCTGTGTGTGTTTTGCAAGACATGAGCTGCTGTCAAGAGGAACGACAGCCCCAGACAGGCGAGGGGCCACGGCCCACCCCTCGGTCCTCACATACCTGTACAGAAGCGAAATCCCCCGAGGCACAGGCCCCCAGAATAGCAGCGCCCACAAGAACAGACTCCACCTCTTGCGACAGGACCACAGGCATGCCTGCGCAGAACAAGGCCACACCTTGGTTAGGGAGCAGGGCCAGGGGAGCCAGTCAGCAGCCCCAGCAGCACGAACACCTGAAATAAAGGCAGCGGCCGGGCTCCCTCCCTGCCCCCTGCAGTTTGCAGTTCTTTAGGATTACTTGGTTCTAAAGGAGTTCCCTGTCTCTACCTGCCAGTACAGTAGACAAGGGTCCCTTGGGAACACACACACACACATACACACACACACACACACACACACACACACACACACCCCTTAACTCAGGAGACCTTTTTGCCTAGGGTTTCTAGGTTTCTGCTAGCTGCTACCTGCCATTTCAAGCAGTTTTCTACAAACTTTTCTGAAGTGCTCTACTGAGCCCATGGTAGACAGAGATGAATCCGACTTCTCTGCTACTCAGGTCTCAAAGGGGAGATGGATGAGAAAGAGATAGAGGCCTCACACGGGGTTGGGTCTGTAACTGAGATGCGCTAAGAGAAGGGAAGCGTGACAGAGGGTGTGATGAACCTTGGCGGGGCCTCCTACATCTCTCAGAGTGTAAGTGAAAGCCCTTACCAAGGCTGACAAGGCACTCCAAGACCAGGGCCACTTCTCCTACCCTGACTGGCTCCTCCTCTGCTCCAGGCCACATGATCCGGTCACCTTGCTCTTTTCTGAATCAGCTTCAGGCCACTGCCTGTGCTGTTCCTCCAGTCTGGGTCACTTCCTTCAGGATGTCCCCAGGGCAACTCCTTCCTGCAAGTCTGTGCAAACATGTCTTCCCATTGTGGCTTTCCTGACCATCCAAAGTAAAATGACAACTTACCCACAACATCCCTTATCCCCCTCGACTTCCTCAATGCCCTCCAACACTGTATATTACTTCTCTGGTTTACTGTCTTGTCTGCTAGGACACAAGCTCCATGAGGGCAGGGTCTTTATTTTGTCCACTGCTGGATCCCTGGAATTGAGACTGGTATTGAGCACATGTAAGCGCTTATATGATGAACAAATAAATTTTTGATATGGGGAAGGGGGTCAGAGTGGTGGAGCTCAGGATTCAATAAGAATATGAAGGATGAGTAGGGGTCCACCAGGCAGGGAGGAACACTCCTAGCTCAAAGTAGACTTAAGATGAATAGGAATAATTTAGAATTCTTAGTATTTTATACATGTGCATATGAAATAAAACATACATAAAATATAAGTATTTTTGCTAATCAGGAGATGGCAGCAAACTCCACAGAGGTAAGCTCTGTGGCCAGACCTGTAAGGATCTTCTTCTACTCAAAATATTGTTTTTCCAAAGTCTGGATTTTTCTTCCTGTCTTTTCTGGGGAAGACTTCCTGGACATAGCCTCCTCTGCCCTCCCACCATCTCCTAACTCATCATTCCATTCCAAGGTTGGGGCCCCTTCCCCAGCTACCCTTGATGAAGGGAACAGGGGACAGAATTCTCACACATATCCCAGGGGACTTAGGAATACCAGCCCCATCCACAGGGGCAGTGCTGGAGACTTTACTGACAAGGTGGGGTGGGGTCTCTGGGAAGAGCTCAACCTGGTTCCACTAGCCCTGTGTCCTTCAGCAAGTCACTTATACACTTTTAGCCTCAGTTTCCCCCTGTGTAAAATAGGGATAATAACAGGTTTGCTGGAATGTAATGGGAAAGGGTACGGGCAGGGCTCAATACAACCCCTGACCTATGGTAATCCCTTCAGAATGGTGGTGTTAGGAAGAATCTCAATGAGGGGCGAAGGTCTTCTAGATGCACTTCACCTGGGCTAGAAAGTGGACCAGTGGAGAAAAGAATGGGGTAGATGTCCATCAGTCGTCCAGAAGGTAGGAGAGACGCCAGGCCACGTGGGAGGGCTGTGTGGGCCACCTCTGGAGAGAGCAGGGCAAGCCTTTGCAGAGTCTGGGGATCATGGGGACGGGAATGTGATCTTGACCACCCCACGGGCTTTGGGCTTATCCCATGACATCATCCCACATGCTGCTTGCCTCTCAGCCTTCCTTTCCCTGTTAAAGCCTCACTGGTCTGAGCAAAGAAGAATGGCTCATGGCCCCTGTCCTGGGAATGGGACTCCAGGGGGAGCTGGGTGGATCCCTGATCAGCTCTCTAGTTGTAGCCCAGAGTACTCTGGAGCCAGGCTGCCAGGGTTTGAATTTTGGCTTCCTCCCTGTCTCAGCTGTGTGACCCTAGGTGAGTTATTTAACCTCTCTGTGCCTGTTTTCCCAGCTGCAAAATGAGGTTAAAATTCCACTGATCTCACAGAGTTGTGAGAATTTACAAGCTTATTTGAGCATATTTAATACTGTTTCAGAGTATTCTCATAAAAAATTGACCTAACTTCTATACTTTAAAAAAAAAAAAAAAGTGATATTGTAAATAAGACACTTAAAAAAAGAGTTTGTGGCTTAGAGAAAGCACTTATCTGGGCTTCCCGGGTGGCGCTAGTGGCAAAGAACCTGCCCGCCAATGCAGGAGACATAAGAGATGAGGGTTTGATCCCTGGGTTTGGAAGATCCCCTGGAGAAGGGCATAGCAACCCACTCCAGTATATTCTTGCCTGGAGAATCCGAAATTCTTCATGTTTATCTTATCTGGGTCCTGGGACACTGACCTGTATGGACCATGTCTGTAGGCCCCCTGCCCTCTGATTGCATCCTTGACTGAGCTCATCTGCAGTCAGGCGGCCCCTCTTCATGCATCCTCTCAGCCTCAGGTGGGTGACCTCCCGCCCCGGCCCTGGAAGCCTCGGGGTAGTCAGACTGTGAGTACACTCACGGTACTGCCTGCTGGCCGGGGTTTCCCTCAACCCGACCCATGCCTCTGTAAACAGACCCTTTATTGGACTTTTCTCCAGTTAATCCAAAGTGAGTGTGTCATCTGTTCTCTGCTCGGATCTGACTCATGCTGACACCAGCGTCCTCTGGGTCTCCCGATCCTCTCTGGAGAGTGGTCGGAGCACAACAGCACTTTTTCTGTTTGTAATGACCCTCTTGGCAGGACAGGATTGTTCTTAACATGCCCGTGCCAAACTCAGAGAATGAATACATGAAAGAGTAAATGATTGAATAATGAATAAGACAGGCAGAGGGAAACCCCTACTGAAATGGCCAGAATTTTTCAAAACAAAATTTAGGAGGAACATTTAGTCCCGAGTCAGTGAGAGAAACCTATAATTACTCAGTACATACCGAGTATTTCTTGAAACCACAGTTAACTATATGCCTAGGGTACAACGAGATTCTTCTTCCTCACGTAGAGGACATTTCTCAAGTTGGCAAAATCCTGCTCTCCCTGCTTGTACAGAGCAGGAGCAGACTGTTCCCCAAATGGCAAAGACTTGCTTACAAAATATTTAACTTCTTTTTTTCTCAAGTGCACCTCCTCCTTTTGGCGTGGGGCTGCCTAAAGGGAAGACGTGAACTAACATTCATTGAACACTTATCTTAAGCTAAGCACAGAGACTGGTGCACACAAACTCACGAGTATTTATTCCTCGGCATGCTCTCTATGAGGGAAATAATATTATTTGTACCTTTCAGAAGGGGGGAATGAGGCTGAGTGGTAAAGCAATTTGCCTAAAGTCACAGAGCTAGTCCTCTGCTCCATTATTCCATACTATCTACAATGAATCTGCTAAATTCCATTATGTTTTCACATGTATTCCTGAGAATCATGTATTAGCTCTACGGTTCTTTCTATAGCTTTGTTTGCAGGAAAACTAGAGCAATTAACAATTTTAAAGGCACCGAACACTCAACCTATACACCCACAGCTTGTGTACCCATCTTTTACAGAAACAAATGCAAATGTGTTCTTTTTGCAGAGTGTTGGGTGAAGGAGAGGAAGAAGGCAGCTTTGCCTGGAATGTGAACTATTTTATCTGATGCATTAATGAGTCTAGCAAAACCCAAAGCATTTCAAGGCAGATGCACTTTGCCATCACTTGTCAATCACAGGCTTCCCCAGGCAGAGGCATTTCAGGCCAAAGAAAAGATCCCTTTGTTCAAAACTGTAACTGGTCCACAGTCAGAGACAAAGGGTCCAGTTTCAATTGGAATCCAAATAATGATTAACAGCCTTTTCATTTGACAGCCTAAAGGAGAACAGTTTCCAAAGTAGAACTTTCTATGAAGCCACTGCACCCCTTGCTTCTGAGTCAGCTCAGGGGTGTGAGGCCTGGAGGAGAACTCACTTTCCTAAAGCCTGGAGCTGCAGTGTAGAGTCAGGGCCTGCCGCCCTGCTCCCGGGCCATTGTTTCCTATTCCCTTGGGTGATGTGTCAGCCAGGGTTGATTCCATCTCTCTTCCTGGATCTAGGTAGGAAGTCTTGATGGCTCTTTGGAGGCTGGACATTGGAAAGTCACTCACAGATCAGATCTGAAGTATGAATTGTATTTGAACAAGCTAGCTGACTCTGAGATAAAACATATTTATGGCTTTTCTCTTAGGGAAAATTATAAGCTAATCTGGGCTCCTTTTTACATCTTCTTTTCTGCCTCCAAACGGCCCATTTCCATAGGTTTTGGGCACTTTGGGAAAGGGGGATTCATCATTAAATGGTTATAAACTGGGCAGAAAAGTTAAGAAACCTGGGTCAGCAGCATAGTGTAGGAGACATAGGTCTGGACACACCTGGTACCATCCTAGTCCGGCACCTACCAGGTGTCTGACTTTGGACAGTCAATATGAGTCACCTCCCTGACCCTCAGTTTCCCTGTCTGTAAGGCGGGGGCACCGATTTCTACCTTTCGGTGGTGTGTGCGGGTTAAATGTAAATAAAGTGATTTACACTGACACAGAGTAGGAGTGCATTTGAGTGTAGTCAATTCTACACTTATTTTTACATATTTACCCTTAGACCATGTGCTTTTGCTACTGTTCACTGGCCTATGCTTCCATTTCCCTACCTCTAAGATGGGGTTCAGCAACAGGGTTTGATCTCACACCATGCAGGGGGTGACGTTGCCCATCACATGTGGGAAAGCTCTCACCTGTGCGGATCTGCATGGCCTGGAGCGGGGAAGGGAGCGTCCAGTAGAAAACTGGACCCCCCCATTCATCAGAGGTAAGGCATGCAGGGGACAGGGGGCAGCAAGAGATCATGATGAATGGAGGCCAGTGGAGGGAGAATCAGATGAGACTGGAGTTGGGGCTGTAAGCAGGGTCCAATCCTTTCCCACTTCCCTCCACTTGCCCCGCTGTGGTGCCTGGCCTCCATGTGGTGGTGGGGAGTGGGAACATCAGTTCTCTGGAGACAGTGGGAGAGAAGGGAGCAATAGGCACGAGGGCAGCAGGTCCAGAGAGACAGGCCCAGGTCAGCCACTGGGACTCAAGCAGGCCTCCTATTCATGAGGCCCCTTCCATGGGGCTCAGGAGTCTGCACTAGGAAGCTTGCTTGCTTTTGTCTGCTCAGATCACAGAGGTATCAGCCCATTACCCAGGATTCTCTCCATCTGTGTCATGATCTCTGGTTCTGGTGAGCTGAGAAGGAATCACAGGATCTTGAGGTTTGAATCAGGGCTCACATTCCCACTAGCAGCCAGACACCCACAGCTCCCACCATAGTCAGCCTCTGCCATCTTTCTTCAAGACAGTTTGCTTATCACTTCCTCCAGTCACTTGCCCTGCACTGTTACAGATACAAACCAGGGCAAGGTCATGCTGTTTCCATAACACCCTGTACTTTTCTCACTCAAAGCCCTTGCTACACTAGATTTGACATGTCTGTTTGCTGTCTGCCTTCTTCCATAGACCCTGAGCTCTTGGGGGGCAAGAATCATGTTTTCATCTCTGTATCGTCAATACTACCCAAAGTAGGGTATCAGAAGAGGTACTCAAGACTGTTAAGTAAATATTTGAAAATTAAGATCTGGCCCTTGCTAACTTCTCTTATCTCTTACCATCATCCAGTAATTGGATACACAGAGAAGTCACTTTCCCTCGTATGACAACAACAGTTAAGAAAAAAAAATAATTTTAACATAAATGCTCCAAATAATATGGGACCCCACCTATATCCTCCTTTTTTCTACCCTGTCTAGATCTTGGCCACATTCAGGTGCTGTCAAGTCTAGGATGACCTCTTCTCCTCCTCCTCAGACTTACCAGTGATGTCTGCATGCATTTGCACAAAAAGGGGATTCTTGCTGAGGCCACCACACAGGAAAAGGGTGCTGATCGAGTGCCCTGCTGACTCCATGGCTTCTATAATGAGGCGCGTTCCGAGCTTAAAGGGAAAAACAGAAGAAAGCATCAGCATGGTGGTGAAGGGAAATAACATAGAACATTTACTAGGGGTTTACCCAGCAGTAGACACTGCACTTGGAGCTTGACATATATATATATATATATATATATATATATATATATATGTATGTACTCTCTTAGAAAGTCAGGACTCAAGGAGATTACACTGCTCATGATAACGCCATATTATTAAGTTACAGAGTGGGAATTCCAACCTGGGTCTGCCTGATTCCAAAACCTTATGAATTATTATACTATTTGCTTCTATCAGTAGTTACACAACATTGACAAAACAAGTTGACAGTGTTAACACAGTTCATTCAAATACACATATTTGATGAGTATCCGTTATGGCCCAGATCCTCTATGATAAACTTTTTGGCACCAGGGGCTGGTTTTGTGGAAGACAATTTTTCCACGGACTGGCGTGGGGTTGATGGTTTCTGGATGATTCTCATAAGGAGTGCGCAACCTAGATCCCTCACATGTGCAGTTCACAGCAGGATTCATGATCCTATAGGAATCTAATGCTGTGGCTGATCTGACAGGAAAGAGAGCTCAGTTGGTAATATGAGCGATGGGGAGCAACTGTAAATACAGACGAAGCTTCACTAGCTCATCTGCTTCTCACCTCCTGCTGTGCGACCTGGCAGGCAGGGGATCTCTGCTCTATGAGTTATGGGGAATGGAGTGACTAGCAACTCTGCTGCGAAAAACTCTGCTTCGAAAGATCTCTGCTGGAGATCCCTGAGTCAGTTTTCCTTTCCTAAAGAGGAACTAAAGAAGTTTGTTCCTTGGAAATGCGGCCAACAAACCCAGCAGCTGAAACATGGAAGTTCAGTTTAGTTCAGTTGCTCAGCTGTGTCCGACTCTTTGCGACCCCATGAACCACAGCATGCCAGGCCTCCCTGTCCATCATCAACTCCCGGAGTCCACCCAAACCCATGTCCATCGAGTCGGTGATGCCATCCAACCATCTCATCCTCTGTCATCCCCTTCTCCTCCCACCTTCAATTTTCCCAGCATCAGGGTCTTTTCCAATGAGTCAGTTCTTCGCATCAGGTGGCCAAAGTATTGGAGTTTCAGCTTCAGCATCAGTCCTTCCAATGAACACCCAGGGCTGATCTCCTTTAGAATGGACTGGTTGGATCTCCTTGCAGTCCAAGGGACTCTCAAGAGTCTTCTCCAACTCCACAGTTCAAAAGCATCAATTCTTCTGCACTCAGCTTTCTTTATAGTCCAACTCTCACATCCGTACATGACTACTGGAAAAACCATAGCCTTGACTAGATGGACCTTTGTTGACAAAGTAATGTTTCTGCTTTTTAATATGCTGTCTAGGTTGGTCATAACTGTGCTTCCAAGGAGTAAGTGTCTTTTAATTTTACAGCGGCAGTCACCATCTGCAGTGATTTTAGAGCCCAGAAAAATAAAGTCAGCCACTGTTTCCACTGTTTCCCCATCTATTTGCCATGAAGTGATGGGACTGGATGCCATGATCTTAGTTTTCTGAATGTTGAGCTTTAAGCCAACCTTTTCACTCTCCTCTTTCACCTTCATCAAGAGGCTCTTTAGTTCTTCTTCACTTTCTGCCATAAGCGTGGTGTCATCTGCATATCTGAGGTTATTGATATTTCTCCCAGCAATCTTGATTGCAGTTTGTGCTTCATCCAGCCCAGCATTTCTCATGATGTACTCTGCATATAAGTTAAATAAGTAGGGTGATAATACACAGCCTTGATGTACTCCTTTTCCAATTTGAAACTAGTCATGGAAAGAGGGCTCTCATTGTACAAAGAAGGTGAGCCACAAGACTTCAGGCTAGCAGAGGGCTAAAAGGACCTTTGTTATCACCTGAAACCAGGTAGTGGTTCTAATGAGAAGGTTTCTAGTGCCAGAATCCATTCCTCATCAGTCCTTGGTGATCTGAGATGATGCAGAAACCATATGCCCTATTTGGCTCAAGCTTCACCATATTTTCATTTTCGCCCTTGTGTCTTCCTATCTTTCAAAAATGTGTTATTTTCATCCTTGTCTTGCTCAGTTCATGAAACTCAGTAAAAACTGATGCTTGACAAGAAGATACTACCATGGGGTCATCAAGGTGAATCTTAATATATAAGTCAAGAGTTTTAGCTAAGGTATTAGAGTAGCTAAAAATCATAATTTCCTTGAAAGTTAAAAAACTGGAAGTCTCCAAATCATCATTTATTTGAGAGAGGATTAAAAACAAAATGATGAACTGTGATATGACTTTAGGAGGCAGCTGCATGGTGATGTTAGAGAAAGTGGCTCTGGGAAGAAATGAGGGAGAAGGTATTTTGGTGGCATGATAGCCCTTGAGATGCTCAAGGGGAGTGACCAAGTCCCAGGTGTGGACATGGGAAGTGGCTGAAGCAGATGGAAGAGAAGGTCAAGGGGAAGGAAAAGGTCAAAGGAGAAAGGGAGGTTAAGGATCTGGGAGGTAAGAGATGGTGCAAACACCAAGAAGGTGGGGTGTGGGCTTCACAGGTTCAGTGAAGATGGACAGTGGTTCTGGTCAGATGGCATTCAAGTGCACAGAAGAGGAGACAACAGCTCAGCTTGAGGGCATGCAGTATCTGAGCTTCACCAAAGGAAAGGAGGAGGGTTTAGGAAATCATCAGGATGCAGAAAATCCTGACTGCTGTGGAGTAAATGATGAGGGATGGTCTTAGGGGAAACACACTGACTGAAACCACCCACCCTGGCCAGGCACCACAGTAACTACTTGCGTGAATTATTTTACAACAGGAGGTCCTAGCAAGGAACCTGGAACTAACAAGCCACCACCAACCGGAAGAGTTCAGGAAAGATCAAAAGGAGACACCACATGTCCTACTACTTCCCAGAATCCTTCTTGCTGACATTCATCTTGGCTGAGTAATGCTTGTACCACCAGGAAGGACCCTGGCCAGAGACAACCCGGAAACTAATCCCATCACCATAAAACCTAAAACTGTGAGCCACATGGCTGAGCAGTTCTCCTGGGTTCCCTATTCTGCTGCTCTCTGCCTGGGTGGCCCTTCCCAACAAAGTCTCTTGCTTTGTCAGCACGTGTGTCTCCTTGGACAATTCATTTCCGAGTGTTAGACTCCTTTTTGAGTCCTGGAAGGGGTCCTTCCTGCAATAGTGGGGCAGTTCAAGAGCAGAACCAAGCATTTCCAGCCCACAGGTCTTCAGGTTTGTGGAAGCTATTAGTGAGTCTAGTAAGAATATGGATTAGGTAAAACTTGGGCCTCCAAAGATCATCCACAGATGTAGTGTGTTAAAAAAAAGATTAAAACATGTTGTACCCTATAAGACCAGATCCTGCTTATTGAATATGCCTGATTACCCCCAGATGTTCTTTCTTAAGCTTTTGGGGGCGGTCATGAACCCTCTTGAGAATATGATAAAGCCTACTGACCTCCCCAGAAAAAAGTCATATATAAAATAGTATTAAAACTAATTTTAGGAGCCCTACAAATGCCCTTACATCTGCCATGGATCATTTGGTGTCTGTGGATTCCAGGTAACCCTAGTCTACTCTAGGAGCATGAATCTGCACCTAGGAAATAAGAGTGTGGCTTTTGAATTAAAAAAAAAAAAAACCTGGGAAGGCATTCAGGCATTTTTATCTACTTTTAGAATCAAATCCACACCTAACCTTTCCATGACTCAATTCTCATTTTAAAAATGGGAATAAAACATTATATTTTTCATTTGTACCTCCATGGACTGTCTAAAATGTTAACATGCAACAAAAAATTTTAAATGTGGTCTTAGACTTGACATATCTACCTTGCAAAGTTGCTGCTATAGACAGAGTATGTAAAGAGTGTCTAGTACACGGAAGGCATTTAGAAATGAGAGCCATTCTGGTTATTAGCTAGAGGCTAAGCACTCTGCTATGCTCTTTAACATCATTTCTAATTTTATGAAAAGAAATCAAAAGCTGCATATTATTATCCCCATTTAGGATTTCCATAATTTGCTTTAAGCCATGCCGTCTGCCTCAGGGGAGGGGAAGCTGCCTCCTAACATGCATGGAGATGCCGTGCAAAATGGCTATTTCTGATATTTCTAAAACCAGAAACCTGGGGGCTCATGTGATTAGCAGGCCTGAGAGGAGAGTAACACAAAGCACATTCTCTGGGAAAAGGCAAGAAGTGATCAGAACAAGAGGCGCTCCCTCCAGAGGGGCTGGGATGGCCTGTCTATCCTCCGTGTGGCATTGTCAGCAGGAAATTCCCACTCAGGCTGCTGGTTAGTTACAGGGCCTTCCCTTTTGGCGACTTAGACGCCACTCTGTGAAACACTCCACCCTCCTTAAACGCCCCACCAAAGGGCTTTGTGCTAAAATGATTTTGTGCTCACCTTTCTGGAAAAAATGTTTTCACAGAGAAATTTAAATTAAAATCAGGCTGTTCCACTGGGAATGTACAGAACCAAATGCAAATAGAGAGACTTCAAATGCAAATAGTACTTTTAAAGGGTCTATTCTGCAAAGAAAACTATGGATGAACAGGCTATGTATAAACTGGGTGTTTGACAGGTCTTTCAATTAAGCTTGGTCAGGAGAGAATTTCACATCATGAAGGGTTTTGCATAGTCTCAAATTAACTTCACTACAATATCTCTTTAATTTCATTCTGTTCTTAGAAAATGTCAACCATAGATATTGCTATGGAGAGGAATGTGCTTAACTAACTTTATAATCAATAGGTGTAAGGGCAATATTCATAGTCAGTGAACACATTTTTTGAACATCATGGGAAAATCTCTGGTATAAGAATGCTCATTAAAATGCACATTAAAATGCACAAATGAACTAAAAGATCAGAACACCCAGATACTTTTGCAAAACAGACTGAACTCCTCACAATTCAATGGACTGCACAACATAGCCTTATTGAAAAATCTGTCTTCAATTGCCTTTCCTTTGTGGTGCTATAAAGGTCATTAAAACAATGGAGCGAATAAATATGATAGCTTTTAATATATGTACAACTATTACAAACAAAAGTGATTTGCCAAGTGTGTGGCGTTCGGAAAATGTAGTTGGCTTCCCCCGCCCCAGCCTTTCTCTACCCCTGGATGCATTATACATTCTTGGATTTCTGCTACAGTGTTCTTACCAGGAAGGGGACTCTGTGAGACAATCCTGGCCAGATTAATGATGTTTTCTAAGATGTGTCGAATCAAAACTGTTCTCAGGAATGCTTGAAGGCTTATTTCAATCACGTGGCTTTTACAAGCTGATCCAAGAGCAATGTAGAATGGTAACATGCAAGAGCAAAAGCCAGTGAGCAGAAGGACAGAGGTTCAGATTCTGACTCTGCCATGCACTAGCTGTTTGACCTTGGCAAGCAGTGTTCCCTGTCTGTAAGATGAGACAAGCCCACCTACTTACAGGGTTACTCACAGTGGGTAAGGTACCCTGTTTGGTGCCTGGCACAGGCAGTGGGCATCAGTAAGAGGGAACAGCGATGATCATCAGATGAAGGTGACCCTTGGCTCATCCTGGGTGGCCTCCTTCTTCATGTCTCCCTGTTAGCAGGGACTCAGAAGGATGAACCTCATGCAGCTCTGATATTTTCCAGGATTATTCATTTTAATGCCTGTGATTCATTCCACTGTAAGACTTTCCACACATTAACATCAGAAAATAAAAGCTCCTCAATACACTGTGTACCCAGCTTTATTTTAGAAAGCTGTGGGTTCAAATCCCAGTTCTGCCACTTACTAGCTGTATGAGACTGAGCAAGTTAATTAACCTCACTTAGGCTTAGATTGTAACCTTTGGAATGGGGATTATAATTCCTCCCTCATAAGGTAAAGTCATATAATGTATGTAAAATATTCAGCCTACTACCTGGTACATAATATCTCAAAACTATATCATTTATTATTATCATCTTTACTATGAAGCAAGATCACTAAATAACTACCTTTACTACTGATGCATACTTCTCTTCTCCATTTTTTTCATCTTTTCATACTAGCCACTCTTGCCATTTTGAAAGATGTCAGAACTATCCTTTTTTTTGTTTTTTTACCAAGTTCCCATAAATAAAGCAGGCTGACTGGTATTATTGAACTGGACAAGCTCTTAAATCAATAAGACAGTTGCTTCAATAGTTGTTTACAGATAAACTTGTTTTTAAACTAAAAAGCATTATTTAATTGTGTTGGCCAACTCTGCTCTTTTATTGTATGTATGTGGTACCCAGGTAAACTTAAACATAAGGAAAGTACTTTAGTTGATGATATGGATATATAGAAAATATGTATGTAATTCTATTCTTTAAACTAATGAGGATATGAAAGTGGCATGTGGAGAACAGACTAATTGAATAGCATATAGCTATATGTATATAGCATGAATAAACAAAAGTACTTTGCTTAAGTAGGTACATTTCTGAAAAATAAATTATGACTCAGAATTCAGTGAACTGGTTTTCCTTTCCTTTAGTCCCCAACTCCCTTTCCAGAGCAGAGCAACTAAGCCTCAGTGGATTATTGTTATTTTGGAGCTCCTACCAGCTCTGAGATCCTGAAGGCCATGACTCATTCCCTTCAAATGCACTTTCTAACATGCACATACATGCAATCTTTCATATGTTATTTCAGGGTTTAGAGCCCTTCTGTAGCTCACTCACAGATCACCTCTAGAGAATGAGTCCTTAGACAGTGATGCTTGAGCTTCTAAAAACTTGTTTTCATTTCTGATTGATCTTCAGTTTAGGAGTTCATAACACTGAATTCTCCCCTTTCTCTCTGCCTAACCATCCAATGCTTTCATTTAAGCAACTAATTATAAAAACAAACATTTTCATGTTCCAAGGAAGCTGACTATTTAAAGGAACCCCAGACTGGATGCTTTTGCAAAGTGAATAATATCACATATTTTATAAATCTGGACATTCTTAACACCAGCTCTTCTTAATGCATAAGAACATGGCGTCGGCTTGCTTGCTTCTATTTAATTGAACTTAGAAAACAAATTAGATAAATGGTAGGTAAGATGTTCTAAGATTTTAACTCCTTTTAGTTCCCAGCTATGTGAAGCTATTAGTAAAGCAGGTAAAGATCTTCAGAATTTCCTTCCAGACAAGCATCTATTTTTGGCAAGCTCCCTAAAATCTCTGTCACAACAGCATATGATGTATCCTGGGGGATATGTGGTCTCAACTTTATCAATAGACCTAAATCTCTTTAAAAATAGCATTCAAGTGTCTTACAGCAATGGCTTGAACTGTGGCCAGGTAGAGAATGGCAAGATCATCGAGGTCCTGAGATAGTTTCAATCCAGTGACCTATAGGGATGAAGAAAAGAAAAGATGGAGCCATGGTTAGAGATAGTTCCCATGAAACACGCTCAGATGTGTTTTCTTGCCGAAGCAAGTTCATATGCAAATCCCCTTTTTGTAAGCTGAACGTGAAGCGACTACTAAATTGTTTAATCTCCAGACCTGGAAAAAGTATTCTTTCTTCCCCCAAAGAAAATGCCTTGCCTTGGATTAGAGAAAAACAAACCAAATAGTATAAGGAGATTGTGTGTGGTTTTTCTTAGGAGATTGTGTTTGGTATTTATTAGCATGGAATGAATTAAATATCTTTCTTCTTATCTGAAAACATTATTCTTTTATTACCAACACCTATTCTCTTTGGCTTACAGAAATCAACATGTAGCACTGGCATTCTAGTAAAAGATGATATTATTCTGAGCTCTGCTACTGTCAGAAATCAGTGGGGTATTCAGAGTAAACTAACATGTCTCCTATAAATGTTATACCTACTAGGGGATCATTTAGAATCTGTGGTTTGCAAGGGAATTCCATTAAAGTCAACCTGAACCACATGCCTTTTTATGGAGCATGTCAATTTCTTAGAGGTTCCAGGACAACAGGTTACTGGATTTGGGTAGTTTCAAGACTTGTTCATGTTCTCACTTTCATGTCTCCCGTTTGTGAAGGTCTTCTCTTGGGACATTTCTAGAGGGTGAAGACAGGTGGTTTCTTTAAGTCTAGTCCGAAGCTGGTGGGCATCAATGCCACAGTTCACTTTAGATTTTCATGACAAAATTAATTTATGTCCAGTACTCTTGCCTGGAAAAATCCCATGGACGGAGGAGCCTGGTAGGCTGCAGTCCATGGGGTCACTAAGAGTCAGACATGACTGAGCAACTTCACTTTCACTTTTCACTTCCATGCACTGGATAAGGAAATGGCAACCCACTCCAGCGTTCTTGCCTGGAGAATCCCAGGGATGGGGGAGCCTGGTGGGCTGCCGTCTATGGGGTCACACAGAGTCGGACACGACTGAAGCAACTTAGTAGCAGCAGCAGCAATGGTGTATACATTCCTGAGTTCAATGAAGTGGTGACATGCAGCCGTACTAAAACAGGGGAGCCTAGTGGTCTACCCAGGTCTCTGTCCTTCAATTGCTCCAGCCCCACTTATCATTTTTTCCAGATTCCACCCCCAGCCAGGATTAAGGCGTCAGCCTTGGCTTGTTACAGGGCACAGATATCACTCCACTACCCAAACCAGAAACCTGGGAGCACTTTCCCCTGACTTTTCTCTCCCTTCTTGTATTTAATCAGTCTCCAAGTCTTGTACATTTGAGCTCCCAAATCTATTTTGAATCCATCCCCTCTCTTCATCCTGTCAGTCACCTCCTTAACCCAGGTCTTCAGCACATTCTTCCTGATTGCTGAAATAGCTCCTGATCAAATCTCCCTGTTTCAAATGGGGCTTGCTCCTCTCTACAAGGGAGCTAGTGCTTATTCTCAAAAGTAAACTGATCATGTGAAAAATTCTATCTCCATTTCCCTCATTCTGAAGCAGAAACACCTTCCCTGTCTTCTATGAGTGATTCTGCCCACGGTCAGGCCTGCTCTTTTCACCAGTGTCTCGTCTTTTCTGTCCTAACTTAACATCCTGTGTTCTGGTGGGTTTTTTTTTTTTTTTTTTTTAAATGGTACTTCTTTTAAAATGTCTTGGCTGATGGCTCAGGGGGTAAAGAATTCGCCTGCAATGCAAGAGACACAGGAGGTGTGGGTTCGATCCCTGGATCAGGAAGATTCCCTGGAGTAGGAAATGGCAACCCACTGCAGTATTCCTGCCTGGAGAATCCCACAGGAGCCTGGCAGGCTGCACTTGGTGGGATTGCAAAAAGTGAGACACGACTGAGCACATGGCACATGCTTATTTATTTATTTATATTTTAACTTTTTATTTATATTTTAACTTTTTGGCTTCATAGCCTGTGGGATCTAGTTCCCTGACCAGGGATTGAACCCATATCCCCTGCAGTGGAAGCACAGTCTTAACCACTGGACCACCAGGGAAGTCACCCAGCTGTTCTGATTACTCATCTAAGTCTGCTAAAGTGGGTATTCCTGAATTCAGTAGAGCTACCTGCTGATAGATTTTTGGGGGTAGATTATGAAGCCACTCAATGAGAGTAATGGTGTTGATATGAACACAAAGGAGCATGGGAGGTTTGAAGGAGAAACCAGAAAGGAGCTCTTGGGGTACATATTCTCCAGCCAAGAACTCTGAAGGAACATCTCTCAGAAAGTTCTCCAGAGGCCTAAATATGCAGTAAGGATGTTGGAAGTAGGAGAACATGAACCACACCAATACCATAGAGGTTTATGACACAGAGGAGAAAGCAGTTTGCCTCAGAGAGAATCCAGAGGTTCATGGAAGCCAGAACCTAGGTGTCCTGACAGACTCTGTGTCACTCACCACAGTGTCTCCCATGCCTGCCGCTGAGCCTGGCACACAGCAGCACTAAGTTAGCACTTGTTGGGTGTGTGGCACTTCAATGCTCCTTTTTCTTTAAGAACACCATTCTCTCTTCTAACATCCTATCCCTCTCTGTCATATACAATTATAAAAGTGAAAAAAAAAAGTGAAAGTGTTAGTTGCTCTGTCGTGTCCGACTCTTTGGGACACCATGGACTACAGCCCACCAGGCTCCTCTGTCCGTGGAATTCTCCAGGCAAGAACACTGGAGTGGGTAGCCATTTCCTTCTCCAGGAGGTCTTCCCAATCCAGGGATCAAACCTGGGTCTCCTGCACTGCAAGAAGATTCTTTCCTGTCTGAGCCACTAGGAAAGACAGTATTTATTACCTCAGCCCCTCATAAATTCACAGAGGTGGAGTGGGTATATCTTCTCTACACCCCAAGAAAGAAAAACACTGGACCATCACTTAATAGTTGCTTATTCCATGCTCTTCCCCCTCCCCAACCTCCACACTTTCTCTTCCTCATCAGAGAAGTGATTTCTATGAGACTGCAGTAAAAGAAAGTAAGTTAAAGTGTTAAGTTGCTCAGTCATGTCTGGCTCTTTGAAACCCCATGAACTGTACCTTGCCAGTCTCCTTTGGAATTCTCCAGGCAAGAATACTGGAGTGGGTAACCATTCCCTCCTCCAGGGGATCTCCCTGACTCAGGAATCAAACCCAGTCTTCAGGAAGATTCTGCAGGCAGAACCTTCATTGCAGGCAGATTCCTTACTGTCTGAGAAACCTGGGAAGCCCCAAGAATACTGGTGTGGATAGCCATTCCCTTCTCCAGGGGATCTTTCCAACCCAGGGATCAAACCCGGGTTTCCAGCATTACAGGCAGATTCTTTTTACCATCTGAGCCACCTGGATTGCCATTTCCTACTCCAAGGGATTTTCCTGACCCAGAGATTGAACTCATGTCTCCTGCATTAGAGGCAGATTCTTAACCACTGCACCACCTGGGACGCAAAAGAAGTGACCCTGTAGGTTATATACAGCTTTTGTGTGATTTAGAAAATGGTGCTCCTGCTAGGTGGACTAAATGCAAGACATTCCATTGAGAAGAGTGAATTATAAAAAGGAGCAGAGTGGACAGGATTTCAGCCCTGCCCTAAGTCCCCTCAGCTGAACACCCTGTGTGTGCACCAGCCCCAGGGAGTGCAGTGGTCCTTGGTAAAGATCACAAGTCATAAATGGTCTCTCTCTCTCTTCTTCACAACTGGCCTGACCTCAACAAGTTAGGGAAAGTTATTGGGCCACAGTTTAGAGCTCTCTTCCAGAGTCAGTCCAATAGGTAGGCTACCTTTGGCCTCCTCTCGCTGGCTGTCAATGAGATGTGAATCAGACCATGATTCTCCATGTGGTTGGGTACCAGTCTGTTTGGCAGATCAACATCCATCCACAGGAGGGTCCTGAATGCCACATATGGATAAACTGTGATGGAGGGTTTTGACTTTTTATATAGATGCATTTTCCTATTAATTTACTAGGGCTCTATATAATAACATTGACTGTGTAACTGGTTCTGATATTCTTCTCAATTAGTAAGAACCTATAAGAGAGGAGGACTAAAATACCACTAGATTTAGTTTGCTTAATCCCAGCAGCTATTCATGAGAACTTCCCCAAAGTATTTATATTCAAGCAGAAAGAAACCATGGACCCTTCTCTAAATTCTGAATGTTTTCAAAGCTCAGAAATCATAGCGAAGAAAAGAGAAGACAGTTTCTTTTCTTCAGAAACTGGGAATGAGATGATCAAGGTAAATGAGTACTAAATTTAACTCTTGAGCTGGTTTACTAGTAGCTATGGCAAAAAAAGAAACATGGTGGATGGCACAGCCTTTCTTTTATGACAAATAAAACATATCATTCTTCAAGACAGACAAAATTATTCCTGGGGAGGAATTTATTACATGGACCATCATATGGAAGGTATTCTGTATCAAAAGGGAGTAATAAGCAAGAATTCTCCCATGGCTATTTCCAACATTCCCTCACCACTAACACCAGGGCCATGAGTTGACATGTGGCTCAGTGAAAGACACTTCTCTCTAAACTGTGAAATTACTATGGCCCAGGGTCCCTGCTTTTTTGACATCTCACCTGATTTGCCAACAGAGACAGTAGAAGAACAGATAATCATTTGATTCTCCATCAAGTATCAGGTATCCCAGCCTCATCTTGACAAAAATCAAATGGCAGTCAACCCAAGATGGAACTTTCTAAGGTGTGTCTGTCATGAGGACCCCTCAGGAGGCTACAGAGGACCCTCATGGAGCTATCATGGGAAGAGGTGGCAGTGCCCTGGAAATGCCAGGGATGTCCTGGGGGAGGTACAGATTTGCAACCAGCCAGAAAGCTGGAATAGGCCAGAGGAGCTAATACTCCGGCTGAAGTCTGAATGGCTCCATCAGTAAGAAGATATGAAAAGGAAGCCTAAGTGGAAGGAATTTGTTTATAGATGCACATATGCCTCTTTCAAATGCTTGGGAGAGAGTGAAATGAGTGGGGAAGCCCCCATGGAGAGTTGCAATGGGAAGCATATTTTATTTATTTTGACTATTGTGAAATGAAGACTGTAACAGAAAACATTCATAATTAATATTTAGAGGCATATGGTGGCCAAAGAGACGTGAATTGCAATGGATAATTTCAACCTCTTAGGTATGACTGTAAAACATTTATGTAAATACTGTTGGGATTTATAAAGGTGAAAGAAAGATGATACACTTTGGAGTAAGATTTCTCTCTAATTGACTGCAGGACAATTGTGAGTTTTGTTACCTGTCTGAGCCTCATTTTTAAAAAATCTGTAAAATAAGAATAATAATACTTCAAGGTATTTAATGATTAAGTAAGTTATCTTTTGCAAAGCATCTAACTTTTTCCACAAGCTGTACCAAATCGACAAGAGCTAGACACTTACAGCGCTTAATAAATGTTCATACTCTTCCCTTTTCTCTTAATAAATGTTCACTTCTGTTCTCCTGAATTACATGAGGGGCTCAATCTCATTCACTAATTGGGACATAGAAATAAAAGATCTCCTGCAACACGCTGTGGGTACTCCCAGGGTATCAGCGATAGGGACTGAAGACCAGTAGTGGTACAGGGTGGGGAAGGTAGAGCAGAAAGAGTGCTGGGCGTCAGCATCAGGATCATGTGAGAATGGCCTGGACATCTAGGAGTGTGGAGAAGCAGTGTGCCCCTGATGAGTGCCCAGCAATAGGACAGTGGAAGACTCACTTTCAAGGACTTCTTAGAGAAGCCTTAGTCCTTATCAGCCTACACACTTCCATTCATTCTGTGAAAGGAAAGACACGTGATCTTCACCCTGGACTTCAGCTGAAATCCTGTTGCCCCTAGGCAGCTGTGTGAACTTGAGCTTGTCTCTTAACTCTCTCCCGGGATTTGAGTTAAAGGCAGGTTTCCTGTGATCCAACTTCTAGTTACTGAACTTTTGGTGGGGGCCCAGCAATCTGCATTTTTAGCAAGGCCTGAATGCATGATAAATGGTAGGAATGATTGCCCTAAACCTTGGTTATGTCAATTATAGGTCCATAGGCCATGGAGTAGTTGAGATTATAAACAAAGGTCTATTAGTAATTTAGTTAGCTAAATTTTTCCCTTCTTAGTTGTTCAAAAAATTAAGTGATTATGTATATTGGTAAAAAAAAAAATGCTTAGAAATAGATCTCGAGGGGTTTCTAAAGATTATGAAAGACAAGAAAATGGGATTCTCTGTCATAAGATTTTCTAGGGTCATTAGAGCTTGATGGAGTATCCAAGGCTCAAGGGAATTGACTGAAAGCTTTTCAGAACACAAAGGAACAAAAATCACTCTGCTTGTTCAGTCAATAATGAAGGAGGAGATGATGGGCGTATAGCAAGGAAATAAGGAGGATCAGAGAAAGATTTCTGGTAAACCTCTGGAGAGAGGCCAGAGATCGGAAAACAGGTCTCAGATAGTCAGCAGCCTGCAAGAGAAAGAGAGATAAAATTTCCCTAAAATATTTATAGGTTATCAGTATCAGGGATGGAGACCAACACTTGGCATTGGCAAAAACTCACCCAGAAATAGGAAATGCATATAAATGTATTAATACAATGTGATAGGCCAAATTTAGGTTAACATCCCCTGACTACCCTATCAAACACTAATTTGGGCACTGCTGTAAAGGGCCTTTGCAGATGGAACTGGTTACTAGCCAGTTGATCTTAAAATAGGGAGATTACCCTGGATTATCCATTTGGGCCCAATGTAATCCTGTGAGGTATTAAAAGCAGAAGAGGAAGACAGAGAGTCAGTCAAGAGATACAGTAGAATAATGCAGGAGAGATGAGGTAGAAGTGGAAATTAGAGAGATTCAAAGCATGGAAGGACTTGATCTGCCATTGCTGGCTCTGAAGATGGAGAAAGAGGACGATGAGCCAAGGAATTCATGTGGCCTCTCGAAGCTGAGGATCCCTAGCTGACAGCTATGTTGGAAACAGGCACCTCTGTCTTACAACTGCACAGAGCTGAATTTGGCCAACAACTTGAAGGATTTGATAGCAGATTATTCCCAGAATCTCCCTTAGTTCTGGTCTTGTGAAAATAGGAGCAGAGAAACCAGTTGGGCCAGCCTGGGTTTCTGACCTACATAACTGTGAGATAATAAATTTAAGCCTTGAACTTCCCTTGTGGACCAGTGGTTAAGAATCTGCCTGCCAATGCAGGAGACAAGGGTTCGATACGTTGTCTGGAAAGATTCCACATACCATGGAGCAACTAAGCCTGTGCACCTCAACCACTGAGGCCTGTGCACCCTCAACAAGAAAAGCCACCACCAGGAGAAGCCTGAATACCACAACAAAGAGTAGCCCCCACTCGCCACAACTAGAGAAAGTGTGTGCATAGCAACGAAGACCCAGCAGAGCCAAAATTAAATACACAATTTAAAAATAAATATAAAAAAATACATGTAAGCCACTAAGCTTGTGGCAATTTATTACAGAAGCAATGGACAGCTAACACACATATGACAACTGGAGGATGGACTGACATTCTCCTTCACAGCCTATTCTGTTGGTGAACTCTATACCAAGAACACTAGGCCACTTGCTGTTTCCCAGATGTACCGGGTGGAGTAGGAAATGGCAATCCACTCTAGTATTCTCGTGTGGAGAATTCCATGGACAGAGGAGCCTTGCAGGCTATGGTTTATAGGGCCGCAAAGGGTGAAGCGACATGACGGAAGCGACTTAGAACAGCGCAGCACAGATGTAGCAGGTACTTCACACCTTCATCTACCTTGCTTCTGATATGCTGAATCTAAGTCTAAAAAATCTAAATCTAAAACAATCATATATTTTAATATGCACTTGTACCAGTATAAACAAGGCTGTTTTGGTCAACAGTCCTGGTTCACATTTGCTGTCATATAACCCTGTCTTGGATTTACACACAACTTGGATCCCATCCTGGGTCCTCTGGCCTTAATTATTTCCCATTATTCATCTTTTAGGTCTTCCTGGCAGATTTCCACCTGATTTACTCCTCAATCTTTTATCATTATACAGTATCTTGAGAAAGGATCCTGTTCACAATCCACACTGCCCCCTAGCCCCAGTTTTATTTGTCATTTGGTATATACAGGGAAGATAAAAAGCACTAAGAAAAGACTGATTCTATACGGCAATTTTTTTAAAAAATCACTAAACTGAAGGAGAAATATTTCAGACATATTGAAAACAGAGCAAAAGGAATGCCAAAAATACAAAGATCTAATTTTTCATTTGAGAATGTCAGTGACCTTGGTTTGAACTGACTGGGTTCTACTACTACTTCTGGTCTTTTCTACCCTGAGTGAATTATTTAGACTCTCTGACCCTCAATTTCTCCATTCATTTCAATGCGGTAATAATACTGTCTTGCAGGGTTATAAAGAAAGTTGGTGATGATGCTTGGAAGGCATCTATCATGATGCTTGGTAGGTCATGATTCCTGAAAATAACAGCACCTATTACAAATCATCATACTAGCTGGTAAATGAGCTGCTTTAATAAAAAAAAATACATTATCCGAAAACCAGTTAAATGATACTGAGGATATTAAACTTCATTATAGGAGTCAATTTTTCATTGGCAAAAACAATATGTGAAAGAATGGTACATAAAACAATATTAAATCAGAACAAAAAAATCAATAAACTCATGTCAAAGAGTCCACGTGTTTCCAAGGCTTACAAATATATCACTCAAATGGTGCTTAATTGGTCCATGAGCTTCCAACTAGATCATCCATCTCCCAATCAGATGAAGCCACAGGGATACAGCCTCTGGCTTTTCTGCACACACTCACCAGAATTGCTGACTCCCCCACATCTGACTCTGTTTAGCGATGTCTGTCTCTAGCTGGGAGTCAGTCCTCTGGGAACTGGCTAAGATCTCATCGCGCTTCTTTCCTGACTCCCTCCTAGTTTTCCACAGGCACGCTGCACTGTGCTTGCTTTGAAGAGCCCTTGGAGCAGCACTCAACCTCTCCAGCAGTTTGAGCAGCATATGGCCTTATGTTAGAAATCACAGCTCTTCAAAGAACCAGAAAATAACTTTGCATTCTGGGTAGTGTTGTACTTGCAAAATGAAGCAGGGAAAACACGTTTCAGCCAATTGGTGAATATGGCGTGTTTTCACCTCCCGGTATGTCTCTGAGGTAATTTACTTCTCTGAGTGGGCGTTTCAGGAAAATAATTTTTAAAAACCCACCATAACAAAGAGGTTGTATTGATTTGAGAATAAGCACTGGCTGTGTACACAAGGAGGCAAGGACTCTTCTACAACTCTACAGCCCTAGCTGTTTTGTAAGGCACACCAAAGCTGAGTTTCCTATCATATTGATGAGGAAACTGAGGGCTGAGAATTTAAACACTCAAGTGTAGAAGTGTGCTCAGTCACTCAGTTGTGTCTGAATCTTTGTGACCCCACGGACTGTGGCCCACCAGGCTCCTCAGCCCGTGGGATTTTTCAGGCAAGAATACTGGAGTGGGTAGCCATTCCAGGATCCCCTGGGAAGACCTCCGGGACGGAACCCACATCTTCTTATGTCTCTGGCATTGGCAGGTGGATCCTTTATCACTAGTGCAACCTGGGAAAGAGAAGACTAATCTCTACACTTGTATGAAACATGGTTCTTATGAAGGACCAAGTGATTGTTTAGTTTCTCTAGCTGATTGTCTGTAGCTGGAGGCCTTGGTGGCTGGTAGGTACCATTGGTTCTGGGCCTAAGGTGGATGGCTTGTGACTGGCTGCCTGGGATTCAAAGGCCATCTTGTAAACATGCAAGGAAGGGCCACTGAGCAGGACCTACAATTCAAAAGTGACTGCCGTTGCTGTCTGTCTGCTGTGTGACAGTCTCTCCATTTGACTCTGACAAGGACCTTGCAAGGAAGCCGCTGCAGCTCCTGCTTACTGACAGCAGACGGACCTCACAGAGCTAACCTCAGAGGTCACGCATCGCTGGCACATTCTCAAGACACGTCTGACTTCATAATCCTGGGCTCACTTTATTGTTTCACTTGAGTAAAAGCTATCCAATCAATCACTCAAAATAAAAATCACACATACATCCCCTATAAGACACACAACCATTAGTGGTAGTATTTAGCTTCATCTCTCTCTATGACCACATGACCACATCATACTTCTTTAAAAAGTATTGCTTTTGTTTTTAAAGAACCTAGAATCATTGGTGTTAAACGTTTTGATGTTGATTGCTGTTATCCAACCTCCTTTCAAGCATCAGATGCATGCCCCTCACCCCTCCATGCCTCATTTATCAAGAGGCAAGGAGAAATATTTACATAGGTGGCTACTTGGTTCAAGCATACTATTAAGTTGCCCACCCTCTAACCATCACTCTTTTGAGTCCAGTGCCACAGGTCAATCCTGCATCACCGAAGGAGAAATGAAACAGCTAGTAACCTGGCAGGAAGCCAATTCTCACCAGAATAAAAGAAAGTGATTCTATCAAGCCTCATGGAAGGATTCCTGAGTTTTGCCCTGTTCTATTTAAGAGGGTAGACACCTAAAGCGGAAGGGTTTAGAGCCAGGTCAAACCAGGAGTGGTGATTACTTCTGAAATCTGAGTCAGTGAGGGTGGAAAGAAAAATAGAACTGTTATTGAGCAAAGATAGGGTTAGAGCTTAAATCCAAGAATCAGGGTAAGGGGAAAAACGGGAGAACAAGCATGAGGGCTAGTGGTCAGACAAGCGGAGCAGGGAATGGGCTGCAGAGTATGGTTCAGTGTGAAATCATGCATGATAGAGCTGTGGGGAGTCCTTTTTATAGTCAGTGCATCCCACAAAGTCCAGAGGTATGAGTTAAGGAAGCCTCGGGATAGGTAACCCACCCCAGCATTCTCAGGCTTCCTTGATAGGCTTCCCTTAGGCTCAGACAATAAAGAGTCCTCCTGCAATGTGGGAGACCTGGGTTTGATCCCTGGGTTGGGAAGATCCCCTGGAGGAGGGCATGGCAAGCCACTCCAGTATTCTTGCCTAGAGAATCCCCATGGACAGAGGAGCCTGGTGGGCCAGTATCCATGGGGTCGCAAAGAGCTGGACATGACTGAGCGCAGCACACAGCACATGGGTGTGTATCCTAAAAGTTGGGATTCCTGTTTTCATCTAAGCTCTGCTGCTTCTTGGCGTTGTGGCCTTGGCAGGTCACTGTTCCTTCCTCCCTTGGCAAGTGAAGGCTGAAATAACTGCTTAACCAGAAGGCAATTATTCAGTGCCCATCTTTGATCTAAGCACTGTTGGAATTAGAAACTAAATAAGCCATAGCTCTTACAATCAAAATTTTTTTCTAATACATTTAAAGCACATGTTGCTTTGTGACAACTCTGATCTTATTGTTTTTAGTACAAATTATGAATTTTGCATTCAAATCTTCAATGTAGGTTTTAATCCTGCTACTATATTTTCAGCTGTCTTTATTATTTCCTTTGTTTTCTCATTCCATTGCCTCGCTATCTGAGCTCATTTTTTTCTAATAAGTTTCTGCCCTCTTTCACAGAGATGTGCTTTGAAAAAAAATCCTATTGAATATGCCAAGAAGTTTTAAAATACTTTCTTTTGGTTTCAGTAGTAAGTAATTTTTAAGAGGCCTTTCCCTTAAGCATTCAAAATGGTATTTCTTTTACTTTGTATGCAACATGTTTTTCCTAAGGGACTCACTTTATTATTATTTTTTAAATTCACTTTTACTAGGGCACTATACATATTCAGTATTTCCCAGCACACTGTATACATGATTTACTCTCAGCCCCACTCACTGTAACTTGGGTTTGCCTCTTCAGATCTATAGCTAGTTGCCATTTCCCAGAGTCTAGCAGTTTTTATTTTGTGTAGCTTTGTTGGCCTGAGGGGGATGACCACTGCCTGGCTTTCTAACCCTAGAGCAGATGACAGACATGTAAAGCTACCCCCCTCTGTCCAATTCACAGAGTTTCCCTATCTCTGCCCCATTAAGAGAGTTTGATACAGGGTCCTCAGACTGCAGCCCATCAGCATACATCCTAAATCAGCCTTCCAGCCCGCTGGCTACTTGGGTTGGCAGCTTTCTAATGGACTGAACTGAAAGGGAAGATAAGGTTCGGGTTGTGGAGGAGTTCTGGGAAACTAAGCTCACTGGCTGCTTCCAAAAAGCAAAGCAAAACAAAGCAAAAAATCTTAACCATCAGCAGTAGAGTAGAGGGATGACTGCTCTGTTTTTAGGTTTAAAGGAACCTTGCAATTTTAAGCTAGGGACCAGGAAGTGGAGAGGTCCCAACATTTGCAAGGCTGATGGTTTATTTTGTTCATATGTCAGACATTACATTTCTCAAACAAGTTATTAAATACATTTAATCTTTTTGATTCTGTAAAACCTTCCCAAATCCTCCCTAAGAGAGTCAATTCTAATTTTTCTAGTTGAATGTCATCTTAATTGTTTAAGTCAGCACAAGTTTATGCTCTTTTCTTGCATCTTCACAGATATTTTCAAATGAAGCAGAGAAAGGCTGCATCAGGGTTTGTTGCCCAAATGCCACCTAAAAAATTCAAACTCAGGCATTTACTGAGTACCTCTTTTGGCTTATACAGATGTCTGTATTACAGGGATCACATGTTGTGTACATACACACATATACACACACACTAACACATGTACAATATTATTCCCCCAATTATCATGTGAACTTGAAACAGGTAGAGTTTCAAGTCTGTTTTCCCTCAGTTTAGCCTAGGCCTGCACAAAGTAGGTGATCAATAAAGGGTAAGAGAAAAGAGCCAACCATGGAGAGAGAAAAGAATTGGGAGAGTGTGCTGTTGCTGAAGCAGAAGAACAGGGAGTGGCCATTGGTTCTCAGAGATTTTTTATTACCTAGATAAAATGCTAAGTGCAATCTATCACTGGTTAGACAGTGACATATGGACCCCAAAATTGTAAACATTCACCCACCATGCTCTCCTCCCCTCTAGAACACTGCACATACTGTGATTCCCTTGGTCATAAACCCTGTTTTCTATTTCCCTTAGTGTCAATGTCACCTCCTATCTGAAGCTTTTCTTGACTGCTGAGACCACGGTGGGCCATCATCTTCTATATGTCTATCGAGCCTTGGGCAGTGAGTGGCATCTGGAGCCTGAACTTGCATCCGTATTGCCTGTTTATATAAATCATATATTGTTCTTGCCCTACTGGGATTTTCTTAGTAGGGCTTGGCACAAAATAGGCATCAAATAAATTTTTTCTGAATGAGTGTTGCAGAAAGTAGTCACTGTAGGTTCTGGCAAAAGGATAAAATGACAAATAGATTCAGGGTGATTATTTGGATGTTATCCAAAACTGGACTGAGGGAAAGAGATTTGAACATAGATACAAAAATTCTCAAGAAAATACTAGCAAACTGGATCCAACAACACATCAAAAGGACCACACACCATGATCAAGTAAGGTTTATTCCCAGGATGCAAGGATTTTTCAATATATACAAATTAATCTAGTTCTTTGAAAACTGATACAAATGTGATACAAACTGAAGAATAAAAACCATATGATCATCTCAATAGCTGCATAAAAACTTTTCAACAAAATTCAACACCTATTTATGATTAAAAACTCTCCAGAAAGTGGGCATAAAAGAAAACTATCTCAACATAATAAAGGCCATATATGACAAACTCACAGCTAACATCATACTCAATGGTGAAAAACTAAAAGCATTTACTCTAAGATTAGGAACAAGACAAGGGTGTCTATTCTCGCCACTTTTACTCAACATTATTTTAGACGTCCTAGCCATGGCAATCAGAGAAGAAAAAAGAAATAAAAGGAATCCAAACTGGAAAAGAGGAAGTAAAACTGGTACTGTTTGCAGATTACATGACACTGTACATAGAAAATCCTAAAGATGCTATCAAAAAACTACTAGAGCTCATCAATGAATTCAGCAAAGTTGAAGGAAACAAAGGAATATGCAAAAATCTGTTGCATTTCTATACACTAACAATGAAAGATCAGAAAGAAAAATTAAGGAAACAATCTCATTTACCACCACATCAAAAAGAATAAAATACCTAGGAATAAACCTACCTAAGGAGGCAAAAGACCTGTACTCTGAAAGCTATAAGACACTGATGAAAAAAACTGAAGATGATACAAACAGATGAAAAGATATACTATGTTCTTGAATTGGAAGAATTAATATTGTCAAAATGACTATACTACCCAAAGCAATCTACAAAATTAATGCAATCCCTATCAAATTGGCAATTTTCAAAGAACTAGGTAAAAAAAAAAATTAAAATGTGTATGGAAACACAAAAGACTCTGAATAGCCAAAAGAATCTTGAAGTAGACTAGAACTGGAAGACTCATGCATCCTGACCTCAGACTATATTACAAAGTTACAGTAATCAAAGTAGTATAGTACTGGCCCAACAGAAATACAGATCAATGGAGCAGGATGGAAAGCTCAGAAATAAACCCCCACATCTATGTTTAATTATTCTATGACAAAAGAGGAAAGAATATACAATGGAGAAAAGACAGTCTCTTCAGTAAGTGCTGCTGTGGAAACTGGATAGCTATATGTAAAAGAATAAATTAGAACATTCTCCACTACCATACAAAAAATAAGCTTGAAATGGATTAAAGACTTAAATATATGACCAGATACTATAAAACTCCTAGAAGAAAACAGACAGAAAGCTCTTTGACATAAATAACAGCAACATCGTCCTGGATCCATCTCTTAGACTAATGAAAATAAAAACAAAAATAAACAAATGGGACCTAATTAAACTTAGAAGCTTTTTCACAGAAAAGGAAACCATAAACAAAACAAAAAGACAGCCCACAGAATTGGAGAAAATATTTGCAAATGAAGTAACTGACAAGGGATTAACCTCCAAAATATATAAGCAGTTCATGCATCTCAATCTAAAAAACCAGACAACCTAATCAAAAATGGGCAAAACATCTAAATAGATATTTCCCTAAAAAGACATAGAGATGATCAAAAAGCAATGAAAAGATGCTCAACACTACTAATTATTTGTTGTTGTTGTTGTTCAGTTGCCAAGTCATGTCTGATTCTTTGTGATTATTAGAGAAATGCAAATCAAAATGCAATGAGTCATCACCTCATCAGTCAGAATGGCCATAATCAAAAACTCTACAAACAAAAACGCTACAGAGGGTGTGGAGAAAAGGGAACCCTGCTACATTGTTGGTGGAAATGTAAGTTGGTACAGCCACTACGGAGAACAGCATGGAGGTTTCTTAAGAAAACTAAAAACAGAACTACCATATGATATTTCAATCTCACTACTGGGCAAATACTTGGAGAAAACCATAATTTAAAAAGATACAGGCACCCCAACATTCATTGCAGCACTATTTACAATGGCCAAGACATGGAAGCAACTGAAATGGTCACTGACAGAACATTTTTTTTTGTCCATGCTGAATGGACAAAGAAGATGAGGCACATATATACAATGGAATATTACTCAGCCATCCAAAAGAATGAAATAATGCCATTTGAAGCAACATGGATGGGCCTAGAGGTTATCATGCTAAAAAAAAGTAACAGAAGTTGGACAGAGAAAGACAAATATCAATGACATTATTTATATGTGGAATCCAAAAAAATAATACAAATGAATTTATTTGTAAAACAGACTCACAGGCTTCAAAAACAAACTTATGGTTATCAAAGTGGAAAGGTGTTGGGGAGGGATGAATTAGGAGTCTGGGAATTAACATATATATACTACTATATATAAAATAATCAACAAGGACCTACTGTATAGCACAGAGAACTCTACTTAATGTTCTGTAATAACCTATATGGAAAAAGAATCTGAAAAAGAATAGATATATGTATATGTATAACTGAATCACTTTGTTGTACACCTGAAACTAAGACAGCATTTTAAATCACTTATACTCAAATATGAAATAAATTTTTTAAAAAATGAGATTTGAGGGGAAATTTCTAGCCTAGAATTTCCTTTCTTGTATCTTATCTAGGTCATCTTCTCCTTCCAGTTTCGTGAGGTACATTCATAGAATGACAGCTATGCAAAGGTAAGGCCACCCCAAGGGCAATTGTGAAGGGAAATCCCTGCTAAGAAACATCAGGTGATGTGTGAAGTATGTTTATAAAACAATAAAACTTCTAAAAAAGTAAATACAGGGACTTCCCTTACAGTCCAGTGGTTGAGACTGTGCTTCCAGTGTAGGGGGTGCAGGTTCAATCCCAGGTCAGGAACTAATACCCCACATGCTGCAGTGCATGGTCAAGACATTAAATACATCAACAAACAAACCTGTATTCATATACTGCTTCAACAGAAAGAGAGATCATCGCTCTAACAATATAGCAGGATTTTTTAATACAGTTGGGCATATGTCCCCATGCAAGACATCGCCTTTGGTGAGTACATACCTATTTGTACTTAATCTAACAAGACAGATGCTCTTCAAAGCACTCATTGGCTTGTTTGGAATCCCATTCTGTGTTTGAGCTAACTTTATTGGAATCCTGATGATGGAAATTCTTAAGTCTCTGGATGTCAGGCTTGGTTTTAAGAAACAGACAAAGCCCTTGGGTAAAAAGCTTTAATTTTTATTTCTTTGTTTCCAGTTTTTCATTCATTCTTTTTTTTTTGGTTGTGTCATGTGACATGTGGCATTTTAGTTCCCCAACCAGGGATTAAGCCTGGGTCCCCTGTAGTGGAAGCATGGAGTCTTAACCACTGAACTGCTAGGGAAGACCCTTCTTTAACACTTTAAGTATCTCCTGTATTTTGCTTTAGATATTTGTCTCTAAGACATGGATTTTTGCATTCATACAAAATGTGCCCTTCCCTTAAGTTCTGTTTGTACCCAGAAAGTCAGCCATCTGAAAGTACGACTTTCCAGCTATAGCCTAGGGCACATGGACCTCTCCGGACATTCCTCTTCTGTCTCCATGGGCCAAATAGGAGGCCAAGTTCATTATTTTTTGCATGGGCATGCTTCACGGACTCCAGACAGACATTGCCCTCGCTATGTCCAATGTTCTTTTCTATCATGACTCCCTTTCATACACAGAAGTTGACTGTGTCAAATAGGTAATGAAAGGAAAGACTAGGTCTTTCTGTTGGCTACACAAAAATATTTAAAATAATCCTAATAGAATTAACCACAAAACCAGAGCTTGTTAAGTCTTGAAGCTCCTCAAGCCAGCAGGCCTGCTCCTCTGTCACATAGTGCATAAAGCTTGCACTGCTTACGGCTTCCATTCTAAAGCCCTGCCGTAAGGCACCTCACACTTTGCTTCTCAACGGGACATCTGGATTCTGAATTCATGACTTCTTTTCCTCTTTGTGGTCTCTCCTGGCCTCTTGGACCTGAAGTTTATCTCTTTTTTCCTAGCTTTCACATGCTTTATCCATCCTCAAACACGATTCTTAGTGCTAAGTTACCCTTAGCCACCCAATCTTGCTTGGCCATCAAGATATTATCTCTTAGCTTAGGTGGTTGTGAGCACTTCCATCAAGGGCATGCTGGCACCTCCAGCCCCAAATCTCTGAACTAAAAGTGAGTCTAAAGGTCACTAACAGCTGAATTTACCCACTAACATAAGTTATTAACTTTATTTTACTTTACCAATGTTTATCTGAAATTCTAATAATGTTAGCCTACACTCTGAACATCCCTGACTCAGAGTCTAGGCAGATGTGTGGCTGTGGCAAGCTAGACCATGGGTGGTAATATTTACCACTTCTTTACCCAGCAGCCTGGATATGGAGATGGAAAACATGAATCCACAAACTGATGTAAATAGAAAAATTGCATAGGCAGGGGCTCAACTTCTAGTTGCTCCATGGGACAAAGAGGCAGCAGTAGCTACAAGCAAGAAATCCTGCTTTTAACACTCTCAAGGTTGGCTCAGAAACAATGGGAACTTTCAGCAGATCGTCCTATGTAGTTGCAAGAACCCTCAACAGCAGTACATCTGCAAGAAGCCAGTGGGCTGTTGGCCGGCTTTGTTTATATTTCCTCTTTTTTCCTTCTCCTCAACTTTGCTTCTTCCAACTCTGGAGCCCTTTGGCCCGCCGTCACCTTCGTGCAAGAACTGACTGTTACTTACCATGCCCTTTAGTGTCAGATCTGCTAAGGGAGACCGGTTGCCATGGAAATCTGGCCAAACATGTAAATCAACAGTGAGGAAACCCACAGGCTGAGCCTTCTTAATCAGATCCAGGTGACTGTTCAAATATGCATATACACTCTGGCGTCTGGAAGAGAAGAAGATGTTGTTTTTAAAAGGGGGGTTAGGGTCAGGGAGCAAACTGCTCTGTAGAAAGAAACTGTTTGTACTCCCACATCAGATCCAGAAAGTAAGTGGGGTCCCAAAAAGCTTCAGCAAAAAATTACCCCCAACTTACAGACATCAGCAAACCACACTCTCAGATCACACTGTGCTCTCACCAAGGACAGGAAACATGTCCTGGTGGAAGGTGGAAAGGTCTGGACGCAAAAGACCAGATCCAAGAATGGCTTTTCTCCATAGTAGGTATGTAACCATGAAAAAGTTATTCAAACTTTCTGAATCACTCTCTTGGCATCTGTAAAAAAAGCCATTATAATTCCTGCCCAACTGACCTCATAGGATTATTGTGAAGATCAAAGGAGACTATGCAGGTGAAGATACATGATTCTGCAAACTGTACAGTGCTGGACATATGTAAAGGATTTTTAAAAATCAGTATTACTAATTGTAACAATAATAATTTGACATATGGAGAAAAATGTAAGTTCCTGGACTCAGGATGGGAGTTTGCTGAAAGCAGTGATAGGATGGGCTGGATGCAGTTGGGATCAACAGCTGGGAGACTTGATTTCCAACCCCAACCTACCTAATGACAATGCATTAGTTCTTGTTCTTTTGAAGAGTTAGTTTCTTTATATGTAGAATGAAAGAGGCAGATGACCTTTCATTGTCTCATTCTATTTACTTGAGAGAGCCAAAGAGGTTGGGCTCGGGAGGATGGGCTTAGGGCAGGCAGAACCAGGATCTGTATCCAAGACTGTCCTGGATAGAGACCCTGGCTCTACCTGTTCTCACTGGGTGACATAAGCCAGTGACTTAACCTCTCTGAACTTCAGTTTCCCATACATATAATGAGTGGGAAATTTCACCTTACTGGGTGAAACCCATTGCATGACACAAAGATTAAAGTTGGTTAGCTGTCCTCTCTTTAAAGTGCTTCCTTCTCTTGAACTCACAATTCTAGAAGAAAGTGGACTAGTATCCCATGCCACCACCCACTGTTGCCCTTGGAACCATAGCTTTAAAGTATAAAAACACAGCTTGAATAATGGCAAGTAAAAAAAGTATAGGAGATCAATGACCAAGGGATGCTGATACATAAGATACCTAACATATTTATTATTTACATTTAAAATGCTTTAGGAATACAGCTCAGCGGTTCCTAGTTCTAGTTTTGCAAAACTGAATGTCTTTTTGGATCCTATGAAATTCCTGAAAATTTTTTACACTAGGTATAAAGAAATAAACAAACAAGTGGTGGTTTTCAAACTCTTACAGTATATAAATTTTATGTAGAACTCCAAGATAGAAAATACAGAAAAACAAAAGTAATCTATATAAGTACTTGCATGTGTATGTGAGAGAGTGTGTGTGTGTGTGTGTGTGTTTGTGAGATGTGTCCTGGGTGGAGGTGCGGGCAGTCATCCTTACCAGGCACTCTCTTTGGTCCTTGACCTGACATCTCATTCCCATTTGGAAAAATCTTTGAACCTCTATCAGAAGATGAAGATCTTGCTGGGAAAAGGCTTACTAACCAGAGCAACATTAACTGCTGCTCCTCCTTCCTCTGGCCTTCAACCACAACCCAATGAGCCAGGTACCGGCAACACCCCTTACAGAGGGAATGTGTAAGGAGTGAAGACATGTGACCAAGTTCAAACTTAAACTCTCTCTGTGATTCTGAAGCCATGTGCTTTCTGTATCTCTGGCCAGGGATTATTTGTCAAAGCCCCAAGTTTAAGCTCTGTTTTAGAATGATTCTATAATAGTGTTGGGCTTCCCTGGCGGCTTAGTGGTAAAGAATCTTCCTGAAATGTAGGAGATGTGGGAGACTCAGTCTCAACCCCTCGGTTGGGAAGATCCCCTGGAAAAGGGCATGGCAATCCACTCCAGTATTCTTGTCTGGAGAATCCCATGGACAGAGGAGCCTGGCGGGCTACAATCTACAGGGTTGCAACAGTCTATACAGTTGGACATGACTAAAGTGACTGAGTACAGTGCATGCATGATAGTGTTAGGCAAGGGTCCTCTGAGGTCTTCATAGAAGACAAGGCCAGAACCACACATCTGGGGGGAATACGAATGTACCCTGCTTTTACATCTCCCAGCTTCTCTGCTCCTGGTCCAACAGAATCATCTGGTCAACAATGGCCATAAGAACATTCTTTCCACCTAGAAGTCAAGAGTCTGCATTAATTGTAGCTTCAGAAAAACATCACTGCACTTAGAGTAAAGGGATTTAAAAAAAAAAAACACATGTCTATAAATCTTTTGTCTCTCAAGGAATCTCAGAGCAGGGCATTTGGTTTCAGACATCTGGGTCAATAAGAATCTATTGGCCTAATTACTATTGATTCGTCATTGTCTCATTTACTGTGGGTCTTTGCAAACAGTGAGATTCATTTAGCCTCTACATATATGGTCACTCATGCACTAATGAGATCCCTGGGGGATGGGGCATATGCTGACCCCTTTGACTCCTAACCTCCTCGCAGCTGTATGTTTATTCTTTGAATGCAGCCATTCTCCTGCACATTTTTTCAATTATCCCTTACCACGTGTGCTGAGTATATCATTCAAAATGAAATGCACTTGGAAAACATTAAAATAACAAATGCACATCATTATTCACATAACTTTAACCTTGCATGGTGCCTTTTTTGGTTCTGACTTTGTTTCAGTTTGTATGTTTTATCAATTCTTTCCCAAATGGTGGTCTGCCCTCTTTCAGCTTGGGAATCATATATTAACTGTTCCTAGTGGATCTGTCTCCCTCTTTCTCATGAAAATTTCAGGCTCATATGTCCTCTCTTAGAGAGAGAAATCCTTGCTCTCCTAGTCCTGGTGCGTATGAAGAAAATACAGTTTCAACAATCACAAAGCGACTTCACTGTGTGCCAGGTGGCTGACCAGACACAATAAACCTCTCCAAGCCCGGTTTACTTTTTTGCCATCAGGGCCAATACTTTTACCTTATAGGCTGTTCTGAAGATTAGATATGGAGTCCTGAGTACTATAAAATGACAGACGATCGATAAATAGTTCCCTCTTGTTTCTATCACAGGACATTCATTTCTAGTTTTTTACAAATGTAAGAGTCAGGGAAGATTTTTTTTTCAGACTTTATGGCTCACAATCTTCAATGCAGACAGCACCCCTGGAATGTCTCCTTTCCTTCTCCATAAATCACTTAACTCTTTGGATTCACAGGCTGCCCTAAAGTATGGTTACCACACTTTCAAATCCCAAATCAGAACACATGGTGTAACTGAAGAATTTGTGCCCTTTCCAGGACAAAGAGAAAGTCTTGGAAAAGAAGCTTCCACACTCTTTCTAGTTCCTCCTTCTTGGCCCACTGCAAAAGGTATTCTGCTTGCACTTCCCCTCTCCCTTACCCCACCCCATTCTACTAAGACGGGTCCCACCATAAAGATCAGTCCCCTCTTTGTCGCTATCTCCAATGGACCATGATTTACCTTTATTTCACTTGAACTGTCTTTTGCAGTTTGTACCGCATGACCATTCCTTACTCATTTGTTTTGATCCCCTTGTTTCCAGGCCACAATTCTCGTTTGGTTTCCTATCTCCTCTCCAGCTGGTTCTCTTCCTCTGTTTGTCCCTAAGTATATGAAGACTCCCAGAGTCCAGTCCATGGTCCTCTTCTCATTCTTTTTCTACCCTTGGATGAGTCCATCTTGCTTTCACAGCTCCAGTTAACTATCTAGCGCTGAAGACTTCCAAATATACGCCCTTATCTCCAGCTTCTTTCTCTGTGATGAGTTCCATGTCAAACATTCAAGCACCCATCAAATGCTTCTCCCTGGAAGCCCAAAGCGACCTCAACTAAAGATACCTATTAGGACACACATCATCTTTTCTGACATACGCAATCTTCTTTCTATGCTCCTTGGATTGACCAAAGCCAAGCTCACTTAACTTCCCTGGCGGCTCAGTGGTAAAGAATCTGCCTGCAACATAGGAGACATGGGTTGGATCCCTAGGCAAGGAAGATCCCCTGGAGAAGGAAATGGCAACCAACTCCAGTATTCTTGCCTGGGAAATCCCATGGACAGAGGAGCCTAGTGGCTACAGTCCCTGGGGTCACAAAAGAGCTGGACAAGACTTAGCAACTAAACAACAACAAAAAGCTCACTTAAGTGGTTGCTCAATCATAGTAGGGGCAGAATCAGAGTGGGTATCATATTTGACTTCTCTTTCTCCCTCAGTTTCCAAATTTAAATTTTCACCGGAATCTGTCAATTTATTATTTTAAATATTCCTCTAACCAGCATACTTTTCTCTTGTGCAACTGCCATTCCTTATGCATGCCTCCTTAAATGCCCAGATTAGAGCTTTGGCCTCAGCTTATCTCCCCTATTGAAATTTTGCCCCCTCCAACTGGGTTTTCTGCACTCCTTCCTGGGTGGTTCATTGAAAATGCAACTCTGATTATGACTCCACACCTACCTAAAACTTTTAGTGGCTCCTTCCCATTGCCCTCAAGATAAAGCATAAACTTCCTTGTTTGACACAGATGTTCTTCCTTATTTAGTCCTCGTCACACTGTTCCATACTACAGATGTGGTTTCCATTCCTCCTCCCTCCTCACCCCTGCATACATCATACTCCAGTGACACTAAACTACTTCTGACTTCTCAAAGTATGCAGGTCTTAACCTCTGAATGTTTGCCTATTGTCCTTCTCTCCTAGAATTCTCTTCCTTGCTTCCTTTACCTGCCTATGGTAATCACTGTTCAAGACTCTTTTTATTTTTAATTGAAGTTTTGTAGTTGGTTTACAGTGCTGTGTTAGTTCTTGGTATACAGCAAAGTGATTCAGTTTATATATAAATAACTTGGGCTTCCCCAAGTGGCTCAGCAGGTAAAGAATTCACCGGCAATGCAGGAGACAAAGGAGATGCAGGTTTGATCCCAGGGTTGGGAAGTGTAAATATTGATCCTACATGGAATATTAGAGGTTATTTTTTAACCTCTCCATCTCATTGTAGCACAGGGCTGCCAAAGAGTAGATTTCTGCAGTCACGTGGACACAGCCTTCCAGGCATATGGATGCATCCCACAGAAGAGGGCAGAGAAAAGGAATAATCATCTCGTGACATCCACCCCCCTGCTTCCACTCATGTGCCAGGCACCACGTTGGGCAGCAGTGAATCTGCTGAGAGGGAGAAAAGAAAGAATTGATTTCCTAAGTCAGCATAGCCCTCAGTCTTCTTAGCACCCTAATGAGCACTTTCTTATACTTGCCTGAAGAACAGAAGCCAAAGAAAGACATTGTAATATCCAGCTTATGTCTATTTAAAAAAACATTTCTCATCCAAGAGACATCAAGAATTTACCAATTATCCTGGCACACCCTAGGGGATAAAAGGTGTTAATATCATCACCCTGGCTCTATGATTGCCAGAGCTCAGGGGAGCCTAAGTAAATACTTGTTGATAGACTGATGGTCCCAGTTGTTGGAATGAGGGACCGGGGTTGAAGAATCCATACAGGCCAAGGGAACACAAGAATGGACAGTGAGGACAATGTTTACAAGTGGAGTCCCTATAATACTCATTTCCTCATTGAGAATTAAATGAGATTATGTATATAAATATAAATATATATATATATATAAAATTATCACTAAGCACAGTGCTAGGCACATTGCAAATTCTTAAGAAAATGTTCTTGGTCTTTCTTTCTTCAGGGGGAATTTATACAGATTTTAATGGAAAGATTTAGATATACCCTGAGATTTGGCATATGGGGGACCAGTACATTTTAAAAGTGATCCTCAGCGGGATTATGGGAATCACAGAAACAAAAGAGGTTTGAAGAAGAAATCAAATCAAGAAAAATTGATTGTCCTCAAAGGAATAACAAGAAACTCCAGGGGAAGTGGGATAAAAGAAAGACAGACTGGGCAAGAGGATGGGAATTAGCAGAACCTTGCACCTCTGAGAGGCTGGAAGTGAACAAAAGCACACCACTGCCTGCAGAGAGAGCTGCAAAAGTAGCTCAGAATGGGCTGGGCTTCCGTCTCCAGTCCTCCTCCTCCAGGAGATTATCAGCCTGCTGAGGTCAGGATCCCTGGATTCCACTGACCCCTCTTCCCACCAATGGTCTAGTTTATTCTCTATAGAGCACCCAAAGTCATCCTTTTAACCAAAAGTCTTTAATAAAGTCCAGTGGTCTCATAGCTTTCTACAATGACCCACATGGCTTGGCCCTTGGCTAAATTTCAGCTCTCTTCTGTCCCCCATTCGCTTCCACTTTGGTCCAGCCATAGTGACCTTTAAAATGTCTACTGAGTTTGCCAAGCTGGCTTTTGCCTCCAGGCCATGGGACTTGCTGTTCCTTTCATCCAAAGGGATCTTCTTTGCATAATCATGGCTTGTTCCCTCTCTTTATTTAGAGTCCTCTCTGAGTGCAACCTAATGAAGGATGGCTTCCCCACCTGAAATAGCTCCCATCCATCACCTCAACACCTCTCATTCTGTCTCCTTACTCATCTCTATTTTTTTCTTTAGAATGATGACCAATTCCTGGAGTATGTGCTCTGTCTCTCTCTACAGATACGCACATACATATATATATATGTATGTGTATGTGCATGACCATAATTTCCACGAAAACAGGGACTTCTTTATTTCTTTGTTCACTGTTATACCATAAGTGTTCATAAGACACTTAGCAGACAGTCAGAGGACCCAGATTTTAACCTTGGCTCTGCTGCCAACCTTGAATCCAGCACTTGTGGATTATTATCTTCCCACCAAATCCTGCTATCATTATAACCTCATTCTGAAACACTGGTAAAGAGTCTTTAAGAGAAGTAAGAAAATAATAGGCAGTCTAGAGGAAAAGAGCTGAAGTTATAATCAATGGAAGGTGATCTCTGGCAAAGAAGTAAAATATTCGGATATTTGGCCCCACACAGGAAGAGACTTTGGTTGTCATTTACATGCATGGGTACATCTAGTTCCTGTTTACTCACTTCAAAAGCTCATAAAATAGTCCTCTTCAGGATGAACTCTAGAAGGAGTACAGTAAATAGAGAGTATAAAATATTAAGTCTGTTTATCAACATTTGTCTCTATGGCTTCAAATAGGATTTGTTGATGCTAAGCTCTGAGATAGGGGTGACCTGCATTGCTGTTTTCAGAGAGCCCCAAGTCACACCAAAAGAGGCATACAGTTTTTCATTCCAAGGGATTTGTTGTCCCTTCCAAATAACCAACTTCACATAATAACAACTATTCTTATTTGGTTCTAAGATTTGAAGTATATTGAGTGCTATAGTCCTGATACAGTCTATTTATAGATCTGATAAATAGAGACACATTTTCCTTTGCAAGATAATAGAAGGAAACTAGAAGGGAAGAGAATCAACACTGAATTCCTACTAAATATATGAGCTGGAGATAAAATATAGAATTAAATGAAGCCAAGGATGTAGATGGGGTTATGGAAAAAGACCACAAAGACAGAATAGCTCCAAGAATGTAGCTGTGATGAACTCTGATGTCAGTGATCAAGAAGAGGATCATGAGCTTGAAAAGGAGATTAAGAAAGAGTCAGACATACAGAAGCAAAACTGGGTGAGGATGACATTCTAGACAACCAAGAGAAGAGAGTATTGGAAAGAGAGGAGTGATCACTGGTGCCGCATGCAGCTGGAAGCTCAAGGAAAGGGGCTGGAAGGCATCCTGAGTTTGCTGAAAACTGGAATAGTAAATGTTTCAGGGGCTGATGACAGCATTCAAACTTGAGTGGGCAAGGGTGGAATGAGGAAACTGACCAGGAGTACAGGCAATGCTTTGGGGCAACTTAGCTCTAAAGAGAAGGAAAAATACAGGGAGGTAGTAAGAAAGGCGGATGAAGTCAGTTGGCACGTGAAGGGATGTGGGATTTAAGTAGAGCCTGACTTTAAGAGTGAATTCTATAAATTAATGCTTCTGGTCCACCCTATGCTGTGCTTTCTCTGAGTTTGCATGCTAACCCATAAATTCCTTCTTCCTATTTTCAGTCGAAACTACTTACATGAGGTTCAGCTACAGAAGAAAGTTCTGGAAATTTTGAGGATTTCATGGCAAAGTCTAAACTCTCCCTTAGGTTTGTGTTGAGCTTTAAGGTCTTCAGAGACTGGCGTTCCCATGGTCTATTTTCATCCTTATAATAATTGGAAAATGAGTTAAGCAGGGTGGTATTATTGTAATTTTATGGGTGAGGAAACTGAGTCATCAAGAGATTTATGGCAGAATCGGTACAAGAAGCCAAGACCTCTGATTCCCAGTCCAGTGTTCTTGCTACTCCCTGAGAAGGTAGGCAGGTGATAGATGATGGACAACTGCTGCTTAACCCTAGAATGATCCCCTCCAAAAAAAAATCCTCCTCTTTTATGATCATTTGTAATAGCAGTAGAAGTTGTGGTAGTGGTGGTTGTCATTGTCATTGTACAGTTTATGAAATCTTTCCAAATACTCAAATTCTTGGAGTTACCCATAGCTGGCTCTCTCCTCTCTACTGGGCTCTCTATCCTATGTCAGTTAAGGAAACTAAGGTTCACACAACAATGCATGTGAGAGCTGGGATTTGAATCCAGATCTTGGAATTCTGTATTTGCACTCTTTTCTGTGGGTTAGAGGTTTATAAATGCTGGAACTCCTCGAGAATCTGATAAAAGCTATGGCCTCTCTTTCCAGAAATATACACATAAATATGTAATCAACAAAACTTTGCACACAATTAGTGGTTCACTGATGATCTGAGGTTAGGCATCCCTCCTCTAGGTTATGTGGACTCTAAGCCAACTAAAATGCTAATTATTGGTTAAGTGGTGTGATCCCTCTGGTACAATGGTAATGACCTTGTACTAGAAACTCCTAGAAGGGAAAAACATACGAAGACTTTGAGACTCTTGGTCAGGGTCAAACCCCCTCTATACCCTGACAACACGGTGTTTATATTCCAGTCAGTATGCACTTCCTTCTGCGCTGTGCAGGTGTGCCTTGCCATGATTGCATGTCCCTTGGTGGAAAGGAAATGTCTAATACAAGTGACTACAACACCTTTTATCACTATCTCTATCATTTACTGAATACCTATTACAGCTCAGCAACTGTCGTTGTATCCCAGACACTATTCAAATTCATTTAATCTTCTCAACAACCTAATGAGGTGCTTACTGTTATTTTCCTGTAGAGTGAAGTATGAAGGCACAATGAGGTTAAATAAGTTGGGAGGGTGACAAGATCCTAAGGGCCGAAGCTGAGACAGGCAATTTGGCTCCAGAATCTATGATAATAACCTTCACCTTAGACTTTCTCCCTTTTGCCAGGTACTAGCTACACTAATGGAACTTCTCTGATAATATTATAAAATACCTTATTTTGTTAAAAAGCCCAACAACTAGCATTAATACCATGAAATTAATTTGATAACTATTCTTCAAACTTTTTAAAAAATTATTTTAGATTTATAGAAAAATTGCAAAAACAGTATGCAGACTTCCCTTATACTCATCATCGAAGAAATTAACACAAATACTATAGTATTACTAATCTCTATACTTATTTGAATGTTGACAGTTTTTTCCCACTAATGGCCTTTTTCTGGCTAAGATCAAAACCAACCCACGATCATATATTGTTTCCAGATGCAGGAGCATCTTAGTCTCTTCAAATCTGGGACAGTTCTCTAGTAATTCCTTAAATTTCATAGTCTTTGAGGCATGTTTGCTAATAATTTTGTAGAATGTTCCTCAATTTGGGTTTGCATAATGTTTCCTCATGTTTACACTGAGGTGATGCATTTTCGGTTAAACATTACAAAAATGATGCTGTATTCTTCTCAGTGCATCATAAAATGAGGTCCATGTTGCTGATGTATCTCATTGCCAGTATTGTTAGTCTTGATCACTTGGGTAAGGTATTGCCTGCCAAATTTCTCCACTGTGAAGTTAAGATTTCTTCACTGTTTATCTTTTATTTTAGTAAGTATCTTACAGTGAAATACTATGGGACTATGTAAATACCCTGCTTTTTAAAAAAATTTATTTATTTTTTTATTGAAGGATAATTGCTTTACAGACTTTTGTTGTTTTCTGTCAAACCTCAACATGAATCAGCCACGGATATACATATGTCTCTTTCCTTTTTAACCTCCCTCCCATCTTTCTCCCCATCCTACTCCTCTAGGTTGTTACAGAGCCCCTGTTTGAATACCTTGCTTTGTATCAGACTCTCACTCACTAATTTTATTTATTTACTTGTAATACAGTTGATTTAAAATGTTGTGTTAGTTTCACACATACAGCACAGTGATTCAGTTACACATATACACACATTCCTTTCCATTATGGCTTATTACAGGATATTGAAAGAAGTTCCCTATGCTATAGAAGCACCTTGTTTTTTTTTAATATATATATAATATACTATATATATATAGTAGTTTGTATCTACTAATCCCAAACTCCTAATTTAATCCTTCCCCAACTTTCCTCTTTGGCAACCATGAGTGCTAGGTGTACACATTGCTATGAAGGTGCCATTACTTCTAAGCCATCTCAGCAGAGATCACTAGAGAACAAATAAATATGTCACACCCACTCACACATGAATATATGTATCTATATTTTATTTCTACCTAGATCCAGCAGTATATAAACTAAAAAGCCACAAGTTGATACTGATACCTCTGATTTCCATCCATTATCATACTGTTCATTCTAACTTTCTCTTTTTCTTATCTATGGGAAACCTGGCTCCCATCATCTGCAAAAAAAAAAATCTATTTTTCTGCTCAACTATAGTATATACATAAAGGGTTTTCAGAATAGCTAACTGATACTATAAAAAACAAACTCATTAATAACAGTACATTATTTATGTAGTTGTTTTTATCTTTAGCCATACAGCATACTCTCAAAATATTCTTTCTCAGAGTTACTTAGGTTAGTTTTTTTCTTTCTCAAATCCCTGTTAGTGTGATCATGTTATTATTAATACAATAGGTTCCTTTTCTTTCCTTTTTTTTACTATTTGCATTTCACCCCCATCACACACATCTATCCAAGTATCTATCTATCCATCCATCCATCCCCCATCCATCTATCTATTATTTATTTTCAGAGGGACATGAAGCATCATCATGATTCTGAGAGTCAGAGCTACATAAGAAGGCATACTCCAAGAAGTGCTGTTCCCTCCTACTACCCTGTTCCCATTTCCCCATTATTTCCATCGCATTCCTACCCACACCCCGCTATAGTTAATAACTTCATTAGTTTCTGATTTAACTTTCCTATACTTCTTTTGCATAAATGAGTAGATACACATATATTTTCTTATATCACCTTCTTTCTACATAAAAAAGAGTATACTGCAAAACTCCTTTATACTCTGCTTTCTTCCCTTAACAATATATTCTAGAAACCACTCCTATCAGTTGCTATCCTGTTTCATAGACGAAAAGACAGGCTTAGAGAGATCGAATAACTTACCCAAGGTTACACTGTTAAGAAGCAGAAAAAGTGTTTGAATCCAAGAAGCTCTGACTCCAAAATCCACACACCCTCTTCTACATCAGAGCATCTCAACCATGGTCACTAGAATATTTTATGGGGATGTCTAGGTTCTTTGTGAGTTATCGTAGGCTGTTTTGAAAATGAATACATGTATGTTCTGAATCATCCAGATGACTATCTTATAACCAAGAACTGCCAGGCATTTTCATTGCTCACAGAATCTGAAAATCATGCAGCCGCCTAAAGTCAGCGCCACAGTGCAGCTGGGCGGGGAAATCTGTAGGGAACAGAGCGAGCCATTACCTGGCTGTGGCCTTGGCTTGGAGTTCAGGGAAGGCAGCGTGGCCCTGCACCACGTGGTCTATCTGAAACACAAGAGAGAGGGGTCAGTTTTATAGCTTCTCTAGTTTATGTTTAAGCCAGACAAAGATATATTAAAATGTCTGTTTCTTTCAATTCCTTGTCTACAGAGGAGCCAAGAATGCTAAAAAGCTAACTCAGCAAGAGTGTCTCAGCTCTTTCAGAAATCTAGCTTTGTTTAACTAACTGCTGGCTTCTTGGATTTATAAAACAAAGAAGTTTAAAGAGAAGAACAGTAGGAAATGAAACTCCCAAGGCTGAACTGGTAGCAGCAGGTAGTGTCAGATCTAAGAGTGAGGTCTGACAGAGGGTGAGAAGGAGCTATAACTCAAATAACTCAGGGTAAGTGTTTGGGATTGGGGAGGGGGACTCGGGTATGAAAAACACTGACCTCTGGGTTACATTATCTGCCCCTCCTCCTGTTACCCCATGCTATCACCCCAGGGCAATGCCAGACCTTGAATTACTCTCTGCATCTTACTAATGGAAAAGCTGAGTGAAAGAGACTGTGAGGAGGGAGTCTGAGCTTAAAAAAGCACCAAAGAGTTGCCCCAGAGCTGTCAAGAGAACCTCTCCTGACAGAGAAGTTATCCTGTGGGAAAGTGGGACAGAGCTTTCCAAGGACAGAAAAGCCTGAGCTCTGTGGACAATGGTCTTCTCATTTGAAATTCCATGCCTAGGATTTATTCCTTAATCCACTTGGTGGCTCTAAACAAAATAATATGTGCTAAGTATCAGGAAGGGATGTGTTTCCCCATGCTGTGACTCTGCTTGCTAAAACACACCCAACGCTAGGCTTGAGTTCCTGAACCTAATCTGTGTATTTTCTCAGTGTTTACATGAGTCTCCAAAACAACCATGCTGACCTATTTATTTTCATTCAAACTACGAACAGACCAGTTACTGTGGCCTCATGGAGATAGTTTCTCTGAGCATGCCTCTGGAGAGTCAGGACTGTGTAAAGAGAAAGAAGCTTTGTTCTGGAGTTGCCGAGGCTGGGTCTGGGGTTCTGGCTCCGATAGAAACTAGTTGTGTGACTTTGTGCAAGTCATTTTACTGCTCTGAGCCTCAGTAAGCTCCTCTCCCCCTTTCCCCATCTAGTATTCTTTTAAAACAGGGTTTCTAGGACACAGAGTGTGCTTACCACAATGCCAAAAACAGTATAAATGATACCACTTAAAATTTGTTGACTCCTTTACTATATACCAATACTAAGCTATGCATTTTTACATACATTATCTCATTTATCCTTACAACACTTCTGTGAAGAAGATACTATTATTCACCATGGAGGTGAAAAAACTAGAAGAGATTAAGTATCTTGCCTAGGGGCATAGGGAATAAGTGGCAGATTTAGGTTTCAAACCTAGGTCTCTCTATTTAAAGTCTCTGGTCTTCAGCACTATGTCACATTGTCTCCTGAACTTCTAGGTATAAGGTGTTAAATTCTATTTGTGTTGAGCTGCAAAAATGTTTTAAAATAACACCAAAGCAAGTGGTCATTTCAATGGAAAGAAAGTCATTCAGGTTTTGAATGTTTACTTCCTGAAGGTCCAATTTTCGGTTACTGTAATGAGGCACAATCTGAGCCTTAAAGAGTTTGCAATCTAGTAGGAACATCACAATGAACCCACTGGCATCAATAATGGATAATTAAAGCCATTACTTGATTTGATGCTAATTTCTATGGGAAGTGCTTTAGGAGGTCAGAGAAAGGGGATTTAGATGAGCTTCTCGGAGGAACCACAGAGCCTAGCATGTGAACCACATGCATGAATGCAGTTATTTGGCATTTGCCAACTGTCTACCTCACCAGGTACTATGACTAGGTTCTGGGATAGAGTGGAAAAAAGAAACACATATAATGCATAGTAGCAAAAGGAAAGAAGTAAAGGACAAGCAGTTTGGAGGAGTAAAGGGCTGCAGGCAAGGGATGCCAGAAAGTAGGCTGTGATGAGCAGAGATATGAAGATGGAAAGACAAATCTGGTATAGACAGCAGGAGATTGGTCTAGTCTCAAGACTGGCATTACAGATGCTCAATAAATATCCACTGAATAAAGGTGGGACGTATGAACCATAATGGGCCACATGCTCACAGAATACCACGTACTTCTTGGGAACACTTACCACCCTTTATATTTGTATCTGTCTGTGTGGGGCACTCATGGTCAGAGAGTAACTGTATACTAAATTAGAGAATAAATGAAGTGGTGAAAATACGGGTACATGAGGAGGGTGTGGACTGCCAGTGGTTCTTCAAAGTCAGATAAATGACTATAGTTTTACTGAATTATAGGCTGTAGGAAATTATCTTGATTTGTGGAGCAAAATAATGACAAGTTAAGGAAAATTAACCTAGCAGGGAAGGCACAATGGGTAGGAAACACAGACAGGATTCAGAGGCTGACGTTGGGAATACAAGGCATGAATATTCCCTGCCTTTGCTCTATTGTAGCATTTATCAAGTTAATCAAGTTCTTCTCAATTATTAGTTTATATGTCTATCTCTTACCTTACCCTCTGAGCTCTTTTAAATCAAAAGCCTTGTAATTTCCCATTCTTCAGTGCCTGCAATAATGCCTGACATCTCGAATGGATGAACAAGATACATTTTGAATGAAATAAAACAAACTTGAAAGAAAGTGAAGTTGCTTAGTCATGTTGCTTTGCAACCTCATGGACTGTAACCTACCAGGCTCCTCCGTCCATGGGATTTTCTAGGCAAGAGTATTGGAGTGGGTTGCTATTTCCTTCTCCAGTTGATCTTCCCGACCCAGGGATCGAACCCAGGTCTCCCACATTGCAGGCAGATGCTTTACTGTCTGAGCCACCAAACTTAGTGACTGAATCGTTACAGAATATAAGAAAATCAGAGTGAAAAGATGCTTTGGACTTTTGGGTCTAAGTAAAGGAAATGTGGTCATTGTAATCACATCTTCTTATTTTCTGTATTTATGATGCTTTGGGATCTGGGGCCCTGGTAACCCTGGAGAGACTGTTCCTTCCATTGTTAGCCAATTCCCAGGGATAGTGAAGGACTCATTGGCCTGTGAGCATTGTCTTTCATATGCAAAGTAACTGATCCAGAGCCCACCTCCTCACCAACCCCTCTATGGGCCACTATGTTCCTGCTGTAATCACCCCAGAGTCAGGAACCAGACAACTCGGGACAACCCTAGCACTTGCTGTGTGGCCTGGCATGGTGTGGCCAGCCCTGTCTTTCTGAGAACCGGGAATAACAAGTTATCCTTTTAAAAGTTAATTGTCTCCTGATCTGTGGGCTTCCAGGGCTTTCCAGGTGGCACTAGTGGTAAAGAACCCACCTGCAGGAGACATAAGAGATGTGGGTTTGATCCCTGGGATGGGAAGATCCCCTGGAGGAGGTCATGGCAATCCACGCCAGGGTTCTTGCCTGGAGAATCCCATGAGCAGAGGAAACTGGCCAGCTACAACAGAGTTACAAAGACCAACTGAAGTGATTGAGCATGCGCATGCACGCAGTGCAGGCTTCGTCAAACCTGAATAATAATAAAATCTATATTTTAAAACAGCAGCTGAAACATGGGCCTCGGGAAAAGGCTTAGGTTCAAACTCATGGTCTATACTTATATCCTCTGCTATCTAAGTTACTTGACCTCACAAAGCCTCTTCTCTTGGACCTCTACAATGTGGATAGTAAAATTTGCTTTGCAGGCAAGGTTGTGGTGAGTGATGTAGAGACGGTTTTTCAGATCATAACACCTATTATTAAAAAGAAGGAGGTACCACCCAAACAGTAAAAATAGCTGGAAGAACAGGATTTAAAAGGTCAGCTGCAGTTTCATTTTTCCACAGTATCTGATGGTAAAGGCCCACCCTGATTAACAAACCAGGGGCCGCCGGTCTGTCGAATAATTGAGCACTCATTTCAAAACCCTGGAGTGCCTGTTCCAAGGGTTGATCTTTTTATATATGTTCTATCCTCTAGCATTTAGCACAGTATAGCACATCACAGAGTCCCATTAGTGGCTATTTGTCTCCCAATGAAATAACCAGTTTTACCACAATAACTATATTTGCCAAGTGGTTGCCATAGAAATACATAGACAGAACTACCCTAACTCTATGACTCTTTTCTTGTTTCTTCCATCTTCTCAGATTTCAGCTCTGAGAGCCGGCAGCTGTAGGAGTAGGCAGAAAAGACTACGAACTATTTGGAGAGGTAGGAAGCTTACACTGGCTGGGTGGAGTCACATCTTCAGGATGGCTTTCAGGTCAGGATCAAGAGGAAAAAGGCCATCTAACAATACACAAGTAGAATTTTTGTTTCTTTTTTGCATTTCCTTATAAAGGTGGAATATAGGAAAAATAGAAATGCAATACAATAGAAAACAGAGATCATACATGTGTAGTATGAGGTGACATCTGGCCCACAGATGTACTTTATTTGGGATATATAATGTTTTTAAAAATGAGCCAATGTTTTCGAATTGAGAGATGTCGCTTTCAATCCAGATTTTGGTTTCTATTGAAGAAGCAGTGAATATAAAACACTGGGTCACCCAGATTCCCCATGGCAAGAGTCAGCTGGAGCTGAGTGGGGACTGATCGCCTCAGACAGGCCTGCACCCTCCACTTTGTGAGAGACGCCACCACTCAATTTATCATCATGATGGCACTAATGCTTTACTCGGAGTAGAGATTTATTTCTCTATGCCCATCTCTCAGTCAAAGGAAGGAACATGGAATTCAGCCCAAGAGTACTGTAAGCTGAAAAGAGAAACTGCTCTGGAGAAGTGAAAAATATCTCTTTGCCTGGTCTATTTGTTCATTTACGCTATCTGTCTAACTCCTTTAAGCACTGCAGTTTTTGACCCTTGATATGGCACAGAGAGAGCATAGTCAAGAACTCGTGAGATCTGAGCTCTGCTCTGGCTCAGGGCATGACCTTGGACAAGACCATTTCTAATCCTCTCTCTAAAACATTTAATAAGTTAATATGACAGAAAGGCAAGAGCTTGTAAAATTATAGAGAACTGCACCATTTGAGATATCAAAACTGTTGGCAAAGAGTTTACAGGCAAGGAAAAGACAAATTTAAAATGTAAGAATTTTAGGTTCCATAATTGTTTTTGCTAAGACAAAGCTGTCTTATTGCATGATGGGCTTTTCTCTATTAAAAACAGCTTTATGTGTTACTCTTGAGACTGTCTTTTTCCTTCTTTACAGATAGGAATCAATTAGGCTTAGGGTCATCACTTGGGACAACTGTCTTTTTTCCATTTGTATTTACCTGTAATGTCACTTTTTCATCTAAGCTATTTCAACCCTCTTTAAAAAAGATTATTTATTTATTTACTTACTTATTTAGTTTTGGCTGTGCTGGGTCTTCATTGCTGTGTGGAACTTTGTCTATCTGTGGTGAGCAGAGGCTACTCTCTAGTTGCAGTGGGAAGGCTTCTCACTACGGAGGCTTTTCTTGTGGAGCACGGGCTCTAGGGCTTGCGGGCTTCAGTAGTTGGGGCTCCTGGGCTCTGGAGCACAGGGTCAATAGCTGTGGCACACGGGCTTAGTTGCTCTGCAGAATTTAAGATCTTCCCAGGTCAGGGATGCCTGATCTGGGACCCATGTTTTCTGCATTCGCAAATGGACTCTTTACCACTGAGGCATCAAAGGAGTCCACTATTTCAACTCTTTATTTAACTAATATTAGCTCAAAGCAAAAACGTTTTGCTTGATTTCTCCCAGCTTTGAAATTCTCATGAAAATCTAATGAAAGAAGAAAGCCCACTTAAAAAAAAAAAAAAAATTGATTGTGAGTTTCAACACTGAACAGCTCCTAGGAACAACAAACATTCCTGAAAGAAAATATAAACTATGTGTTTTTTGGTTTTTTTTAACAACTTTAGCTCTTCAAAGGACAATTTCTCTTTCAAGTAGATCAATTGTGATTTAATGTAGGGCTAGTTCAGTCAGTTTCATTCATCATCAAAATCGGTAGCTTTGTTCATTTTTATAGTTTGTTAGTTTTACCTATTCATGAAACTAATGTGATATATATCTACTTTGTGCAAGGCATCATTCTAGTAACTCAGGATACAAAGATAAATATAAGTCACTGCCCTTACAAAGTTCTCCCAATGAAGGGAAAATGGGCATCCCAATATGTGAATATAGTCTAGCCTGATAAGGTTTTTTATAGATTCAATGAATATTAGGGTTTCCCTTGTGGCTCAGATGGTAAAGAGTCTGCCTGCAATGCAAGAGACCTGGGTTCAATCCCGGGGTCAGAAAGATCCTCTGGAGAAGGAAATGGCAACCCACTCCAGGATTCTTGCCTGGAAAATCCCATGGATGGAGAACCCTGGTGGGCAACCCATGGGGTTGTAAATAGTTGGGCAAGACTGAGTGACTAACACACACACCCACATACACACACACCCACATAGACACACACACACACACTCACTCTGTTTTGGTCATAGTCAATAACCACAGGGGATTCTTTCTGTTCACATGCAGATTTTCTTTTTCACATGGAGATATATTATATTGAGGTATAGCGTCAACAAATATATACAATAATTAAAGATTGTGATTAGTTCTTTGAAGGAAATAGATAAGTCACTGTAACAAAAAACACTGGTTTGGGGAGTTTCCTGGTGGTTCAGGGGTTAGGACTTGGCACTTTCACTGCTGTGGCCCCAGGTTCAATCCCTGGTTGGGGAACTAAAATCCTGCAAGCTGTGCAGACAGGCCAAAAATTAAAGAGAGAGAGCAAAAAAAAAAAAAAAAGAGCACTGATTTCAGATAGAGGATTCAGTAAAGACGGAGAGATCTGAAGGTGAAATTTAAGCAAAGATATGAACAAGAAATAAGAACCAATAATTCTCAGTACAGAGAATGATAAATGCAAAGATTCTATAGTAGGAAAGAGCTTCACATGTCCTAGGAATTGATAGGCGTCCAAAAGAGCAAAGAAGCAGAAAAGTTGTGTGAAATGAGGATAAAGAGGTAGGAAGTGGGGCAGATCAAGCAGGCCATCTCAAAGGCTTTAGATTTTACTCTAAGTACAATCAGAGGACATAGAAAGCTTTATTTTTTTTTTTAATTGAAGTATAACTGATTTACAGTATTGTGTTAGTTTCAGGTATACTGCAAAGTGACTCAGTTATTTTTTCTAATTATATCCCCCTATAGGTTATTATATATACAGGACTCCCCTGTAACTTAGATGGTAAAGAATCTGTCTGCAATGTAGAAGACCTGAGTTTGGTCCCCGAGTTGAGGAGATCCTCTGGAGAAGGGAATGGCAACCCACTCCAGTATTGGTGCCTGGAGAATCCCACGGACAGAGGAGCCCGGCAGGCTACAGTCCATGGGGGTCTAAGAGTCAGACAGGACTGAGCTACTAACACTATTACTATAAATTTATTATACGACATTGGATACAGTTTCCTGTGCTGTACGGTGTATCTTTGATGCTTATCTATTTTATATAGTAGTTTTTATCTGTCAATCCCATATTGCTAATTTATCCTCTCCCTACCTTGCTAGCAATAAATTTGTCTTCTCTATCTATGAGTCTGTTTCTATTTTGTATACAGATTCATTTGTGTTATTTTTTTAGATTCTATATACAAGTGACAGGATTAGTATTTGTTTTTCTCTTTTGACTTACTTCACTTAGTATAATATTTTCTAGGTTCCTCCATATTGCTGCAAATGGCGGTACTGCATTATATTTGTGGCTGAGTAATATTCCATTGTACATACATACCACTTCTTCTTAATCCAATCATCTGTTGATGGGCATGTGGGTGGTTTCCATGTCTTAGCAATTATAAACAGTGGTGCTATGAGCACTGGGGTGCATGTATCTTTCTGAATTAGAATTTTCTTTTTCTTTTCACATGGTAGCTCTATCTTTAGCTTTTTAAGAAACTTCCATATTGTTTTCCATAGTGACGGCACCAAGTTACACTCCCACCAACAGTGTAGGAGAGTTCCCTTTTCTCCATACCCCTTCTATCATTTATTATTTGTAGATTTTTTGATGATAGGCATTCTGACCACAATGAAATTAGACCACTCCCCCACACCATAAACAAAAATAAACTTGAAATGGTCTAAAAACCTAAATGTAAGACATGACACCATAAAAATTCTCGAAGAGAACATAGCCATTCTTTGACATAAATTGTAGCAATATATTTTCTTAGATAAGTCTCTCAAACCACAATAAATTAAAGCAAAACTAAATAATAGGACCTAATCAAATGGAAAAGCTTCTGCACAGCAAAGGAAACCATCAACAAAATGAAGAGACAACTTACAGAATGGGAAAAAATATTCGCAAATGATGAGATCAACAAGGGATTGTATCTAAAATATACAAATAGCCCATACAACCCAATATAAATAAACAACCCAATCAAAAAATGGGCAGAAGACCTAAATAGGCATTTTTCCAAAGAAGACCATACAGATGACATGCAGATGGCTAACAGAAGGGTTTTAATCAGGGAAGAGATGTAATCTTGTTTGTTTTAAAAGAAATCATTTAGTTCTACTTCTTAAGATGACTGAAGTGAAGTGAAGTGAAATCACTCAGTCGTGTCTGACTCTTTGCGACCCCATGGACTATAGCCTACCAGGGTCCTCCATCTATGGGCTTTTCCAGGCAAGAATACTGGAGTGGGTTCCCATTTCCTTCTCTAGGAGATCCTCCCAACCCAGGGATTGAACCTGGGTCTCCCGCATTGTAGGCAGACGCTTTACCATCTGAGCCACCAGGGAAGTTCAGATGACTAGATAGCTCTTATTATGCAAACAATTATAAATAACAATATAACAATTATAAATGCTTATCAAATTACATCGAACAATTCTCTGAAGATATTAGAAAGTTACCAAACCAGGTAGAAACTGAAGAGGAATAGACACATGGGAAATTTTCAAAATTGGAAAATATTCAATCTAATAAAAGACAAAAACGAGAGATGGAGAAAGCAAGAAAACAAAAGTGACCACAGAAAACAGAGTAAAACGGAAGACTAAATCTGAGTATATTCATCTTTACATTAAATGTTGATAGCTTAAACACTTGAAGAAAAATCAGAGGTTATAAAACAAAACAGGAAAGCAAGACCTAATTACATGCTGTAATCCAGAACACAGACAATGGTAGTTTGGCCAGTGGTACTGGGAATAAAGGTAAAGAAAAACAGCTAGATTGGTGATATACATTTTGGAGTCAGAAACAAGAAGGTTTTCTGATGAATTGGATGTGGACAGAGAGGGAAAAGAGGGAGGTAAGTACGAATCCTAATTTTCTGGCTTTAATAAGTATATAAATGATGGTGTACGTTACCAAGATGAAGATAAACAATGGAGGATCACAGTGAGTTTATCACTTATTATAGTCAGAAAATGGAGTAATCCTTGACTCCTTCTGCCCTCTACCTCCTTGGTATTTAATCCACTGTCTCCGTCCATAGAAATGTTATCCTTCAAAACCCCTCTCCTTTCTCTTTTCTGCACACTTCACGTTCAATCCAGCAGGTAATCCTTTTGCTTGTATCTTCAAAACATATCCCAAATCTGGGCACTTTTCACTAAGCCCACTGCCATCATTCTCGCCTCGCATTTGGTCTACTCCAAGAGCTTCTTTCTGGTCTTCCTGCTTCCACTTCCCCTACTCCCATCCACAGTTTATTCCCAACATAGCAGGCGGCAGCCAGAATGATACTTTAAAGACCTAAGTCATGGCATATCTCTCCTGTGTTCATCATTCTTCAATGACTTCCCATTTTACAGAATAAAAGCCAAAATCCTTACAGTGGCCAAAATACAGCCTCTATTACCTCTCTGACTGTATCCCCTACAATTTTCATTGTGGTTCACTCTGCCCCATTCCTGTGGCCTTCTTGCTATTCCTATATTATTCTCAGGTAAGCAACCCCCTCAGGAGCTTTGCACGGGTTTTCCCTTGGCCTGATATGTTCTTCTCCCAGGTTTCCAAATGGCTAAGTGAAAGTGAAAGTCGCTCAGTCGTGTCTGACTCTTTGCGACCCCATGGACTATATAGTCCATGGAATTCTCTAGGCCAGAATACTGGAGTGAGTAGCCTTTCCCTTCTCCAGGGTATCTTCCCAACCCAGCTATCGAACCGCCAAATGGATAACTCCCTTCCAAACCATAGTTGTTAGATGTCACTTCAATGAGGCCTATCCTGACCACCGTATTTAAAACTGCAAAGTCAACTCACAAGTTGAATTCCTCTATTAGTTTTACAACTTATATTGTAAAATAAAACTTACTTATCATTTTTATTGTGTATTATCTGTCTCCTGTTGTTAGAATGTAAGCTTGAAAAGGGACAGATTTTCAGAGGAGGGGCAGAAGGGGTTGTTTTACTTATTGCCTTTTTCTCACTCAGAACAGTGCTCAAGTTTAGTGCTCAAGATAAACATCACTCAAGTTTAGACCTTACAGATAAGTAGAGAGCTAACAAGAGTAACAGGGTCATCTCTATGCTTTAGAAAGATTGTTTTAGCTGCAATCGTTAGAGATGGTGATGTGACTAAATGTCTCCCCCTACCCCCGCCCCCCAATTCATACTTTTAATCTTAACCACCAATGTCATGGTATTGGGAGGTGAGGCCTCTGGGAGGCAGTTAGGTCATGAGGGTAGAGGCCTGATGAATGGGATTAGTGCCCTTATAAATATCTGAAGAAGCCACAGTTCTCCTTTTCTACCAGGAGAAGATGCAAGGAAAAGACAGCCTTCTGCAACCTAGAAGGGGGCCCTCACCAGACCCCAACCATGCTGCTACCTTGATCTTGGGCTTCCAGTGTCCAGAACTATGAGAAATAAATTTCTGCTGCTTATAAGCCACCTGGTCTATGGAACTTTTTTTTTAATAGCAGCCCAAACTAATACATAAGGGTTAAAGGGGGAAAGATTAGAAGTGAGAAGGTAATTAGGAAGCTGAGCAGGATCCAGGGGGATGTTAAAAAAAAAAAAAAAAAGTAAAGGCCTGGGCAGGAGGAGGGAACAGGGAAGCATCTGTTTATGCAGAGTTGGTCTTTGTATCTGTGAAGTTGTTCCAATTAGCTAATGTGAGATCCTTGGCATGAAACACACCTATCTCTATATACCTAGATCCTGCCAACACTGATTCACACACTTTTCTCTTTCTTGACCTCACTAAGTCTACCAACTGTATGTGCTTTAATGCACTTGAAAAGTTACACTGATAAAATAATTGTTTCTCAAGGAAGTGTACAAGAGAACTGTAAGAAAAAATTCAGAAAGGCAGCTCTACAAAAGTCAAGTCCAGTTCTGGAAAGATCTGGGGCTTCCAGTAGCTGACTTGGGTTTGAATCAAGGTTCTCCCCACCTATAGCTGTTAGACCTTGATCAAGTTACCTCACTGTTCTGAGCCTATTTAGTCACTTGTTAAACTTATAAAACTGACCACACAGACATGCTGTGAAGATCAGATAAAATCCTGAATCTTCATGAGGGCCTGAATGTGCTTAGCATAGAACAGATTCTTCCAGTTGGCTGTAGGGGTAGTGCAATTTACTTTTACGTGCTACAATAAATTATAATTACCCGTTCAGTATCCAACTTTCCCATTAGATGATAAGCTACCGGAGGACAGGAATCATGTGACCATGTCCTTGCCTAGCCCAGAGTAACCCCTCCGGAAATCTCTGTAATAGGAAGGAAACTGACTAAATGAAGTCACAGGTAGTGACATCACTATCTCTGTAAGCTGGATCTCTGTAAGCTGTGTACACGTTAAGCCCTTCATGTTGTTGGTGTTCAGTGGCTAAGTCCTGTCTGACTCTTTGTGACCCCATGGACTGCAGTGCACCAGGCTCCTCTGTCCTCCACTATCTCTTGCAGTTTGCCCAAATTCATGTTCATTGAGTCAATGATGCTACTTAACCACCTTATCCTCTGCTGCTCCTTCTCCATTTGCCTTCACTATTTCCCAGCATCAGGGTTTTTTCCAATGTGTCAGCTCTTCACTTCGGGTAGCCTAAGTATTGAAACTTCAGCTTCAGTATAAATCCTTCTGTTAGGTAGTTAAAACAGGAAAAAGGAGTCCAGAATGGTGGTGGCTAAAAGACAAGGAAGGGAGAAGCCTGTGAAAATAGAACAAAGGAAGGTCTGAGGACTGGAGTGAGAACCTTAGGTAGAACAAACAGCACTCCTGGCTAGACCAATATACATAGGGCAGGCCCGGGGGAGGAGAAAAAACATGTAAAAAGAGAAGCCAAAGGGCCAGGGGTCTCTCTCTCTCTCTCTCTCTCTCTTCTCTTCGAGTCTTTTGGGTCAGCATGCCCTCAGGCCTCGAGGATGTATTTTCCTTTATTTTCTAAATAAAACTGAGTTGTAACACAGAGCGGTAACACTGGTCCATCTGAGAACTGTAACACTGGTCTGTCCGAGGGCTGTAATGCTGGTCTATTGCTTCAAATTTTTGTTGTGACAAGACAGATCTGAGGAAATTACATACTCCCCTGACACTTCCAATGAATATTCATGGTTGATTTCCTTTAGGATCGACTGATTTGATCTCCATGATGTCCAGGGGACTCTCAAGAATCTTCTCCATCACCATAATTTGAAAGCATCAGTTCTTTGGCACTGAGCCTTCTTTATGGCCCAACTCTCACTTCTGTACATGACAGCTGGAAAACCATAGCTTTGACTACATGGACCTTTGTTAGGAAAAGTGATGTCTCTGCTTTTTAATATGCTATCTAGGTTTGCTCTAGCTTTCCTTCCAAGGAGCAAGGTTCTTTTAATCTCATGGTTGCAGTCACCATCCACAGTGATTTCAGAACCCAAGAAAACCAAATCTGTCACTGCTTCCACTTTTTCCCCTTCTATTTGCCATGAAGTGATGAGACCAGATGCCAAAATCATAGCTTTTTAAATGCTGAATTACAAGTCACCCTTTTCACTCTCCTCTTTCACCCTCACCAAAAAGCTCTTGATGATGTTCCTCTTCACTTTCTGCCATTATAGTGGTATCATCTGCATATCTGAGGTTGTTGATATTTCTCTGGGCAATCTTGATTCCAGCTTGTGATTCATCCAGCCCAACATTTTGCATGATGTACTCTGTACACACCCAGTTATGGAGGACTGGCTGAGCCCCTGAGGCTAGCCCCAGGCTGAGGGGCATTGGTGATAAAGGAGCAAGCAGATAGGCACTCATGATGAAACAAATCCTAAACTCCAAGAGCAAACAGCAGCTCACATAACCCTGTGGCTCAAGTTTATAAAGCTAAATTCTGACTTCAAGCAATTCACTGCTAACTCCCACCAAGCCCTAGTGTCCCGGAAAGCCAGTGCACCACAGGGGCAGCTCAGGAATCTGTCCTAGTCTCTTTTATTCAGTGCCTGCCCCAGTAAAAATGACTTCAAGTAAGACAGAGAAGACAGCTTGGAGAGAAGGATGGCTGAGGTCCAGCTGGAAATAAGCTTCAACATCTGGATGCAGTGACTGCACGGGTTGGTATTCTGTGGAAAAAATCTGGGCAAAAAACGATGGTTTTTGCACAGCTATTCTGGAAAGAGTATCGACAAGCACGAGACAGTCTTTGATGGGTGTTTGGTGAGCTGAAATAAATCATCCATGGGAATGGGGTATGTGCCCTTCTAAGAGGAAATAAATATCGGCTGCACAAGTTTGAAATGAGTGGAAAACAAGCCCAAATCTCAGGCAGATGAAACTGCAAAGACTCCAGAGCCAGAAAAGATCCTATCCTATTTTTTTTCTTCATCCTGAAGTTAACCAGATGGAGACTTTTTTTTTTTAAAGTACCAATCTATTCATATACTTGGAATGAAAGATTTTGCTTTGTGATGGAAGATCTGTATTTAATTGCAAAAATAAGACAAAATATCTTTTTTTTCCCCAAATCTAGAGTTAAGATAAATTTTATTTCTTTTTTTCCCTCTCTCCTTTCCCCTCCTTTACTTCTCTTTTCTTCTTCTGTCTCTTCTCTTCCACTTTAGATGATATGTTTATGACTGCATGTTTGTAATGTATTCTGGACAGTGTAATAATAGAGCAGACTCCTATAGACAAAATATGAGAGAAGGTGTACATATGAAACACAGAACAAAAGAGATTTAACGTCCTCTTATAGTGTTCTGTACAATGACAATATGCTGAAAAACCAGTGATATGAATTCACAAAACATGAACCAGAATAAGTAAATAGAAAGGAAAGATAAGTGGCAAATGAATCATGTAAAAAGGCCACTGACAGTGCATCAGGAAACTCTCCAGGCTGTGCTTGAGACCCTGAGTTTCAGTTCCTCATCTATAAAATATGGATAACAACTGTACCTAACCTGTAGGGGTTCCAAGAGGATTAAATAAAATAGTACATGAAAGGCTCTTGGAATTGAGACTAAACAAGTCTTCAAAATAAATATTAGGCATTGTGATTATTATGACTATCACTCAAGGATTAACAGGATTAAACATATAAATCTTTCCCATGGGAAAATGCACTCAATAAGGTACAATTATTATTGCTATTATTATCATCATCATCATTGCTATTCTTTTTGTATCTCTGTTTTCTAGGTGGTTTATGTCTCTTTGCTTGCCCTCTTTGAACTGATGCTTTATTGGATAGTCTGTTTTTTTTCTTGATTCAGATTTTGCTCCATCTTGCTAACTTCTGGATTTCCTTAGATTTTGCTTTCTGTAACACATGCGTCAATCATGCTCCAACCCGACATCCAATGAAACTATATATGTAGAATTATCCAAAGTAGAATTCTACATGCAGCTGTATTGATGGTGCAAAATCAACTAATTAGGTAAATGTCAACAGTTTCCATGATTCTTGTCAAAAACCATAGTGGACGATTATGAAGATTTTATTAATGGTCAGAAAAGAGTCACTCTTTAAAATTTAATTTCAGGCTCAGGAATTAGGCATAACCAATTCTTGTCCACCAAAATATGTCAAAATGTTTGGGCAAAGATGGCTTATATCCATAGCAACGGAACAAACTCTAAGCCAAATACTAGGAAAAGCATTTCTTGACTGACACAGATGTTCAACTGGCATACTAAATCTCCAAAAACCTATTGATGGACAGCTTCATGGACCATGCATCCTGCAAAAAGAGTTAGTTCAATGAATCACTATTTTTGTTATAAAAGACTCCAGGTTGTGTCTGCTATGAATTCTGGGTCTTCCAAGGTAATTATACCATAATGTGGGCTTGTAAAGGTGTTTGTTTCAGTAATGGGTTTTCTTTGTGTCACAGAAAGGGAGTGGAAAAGTTGAAAAGTTGAAAAGTTGAAAAGTTGTGTAAATACATGACACTATGTTTAAATAGGAAATCATCAAGTCCTGATCCCACTGCACCTTTGGTACAGAGCGATGTCTTCTTCTCAACTTTTCTATTGAGAACAATCAAATGTTATTTAATTTATACTTCCCAACTAGACAATGAGCTCCTTAAACCTGGGACTATTAGGGGACTAATTCATATATCTTTATAGACCGGCACAAGAGTGGAGGCACACACCTGGCTCTTTGAATCTAGCCATTCACCTATGCATCCACCAACTTTGAGAGAAAACGCAAGGCGTCTAAGAATAAAATACAAACACACCAAGAAATGGAAATTAATGGTCATTTATACCCACATTCAGCTTGGGATCAGACCACTTTTGATTTGGCTGAACATTCAGAAGAGCTGGAGAAGAACAGACCATAAACAGATGACTTCAATACAACATAGTAAATGTGAGGTTGGGTAAACAAGGCTGGGTCTCATTTTCCCTTGCTTTTCCACATTTAATCCCTCAGAGGTCTGCTGATCTTTCGACCTCAATTCTCAGTCATTATTGCCACTGTCCTCATTCAAGCCCTCATGGCTTTTTGTCAGTGGGTCAATCTATTGAAGCTAGTCTCTTTCACTGGGCTATGTATGCCTAAGCCTTCTTCCTGATGGATACTAGCCAGTTCTTATAACAGAGATAGGACAACATCTGTCATTCTTCCAATCTTTCACCTGTTCCTCTTGATCTACTACCTAAAAGTTTAACTCCTTAGCATGTTTTACAGGGAATTCTTCTGTGTGGTCCCTGACCAGCTCTCCCAATTGCAAGCCATTTTTCTAAGAACAGTTTATGCCACAAGTGAAAGTTTGCAATTATCCTCAAATATGCCTTGTTATTTTTTCACTCAGATATCTTTGTGTCTATGCTAGTTCTCCTACCTAGAAAATATCCCTGCCTTTCTTTGTCTGGTTGGTCCCTATTAATCATTAAAGCTCAGCACAAATACTGTCTCCACTGCCAAGAATTTCTTAATCTAGCTTTGTTCCTGCTCTGTGTCTTATACCTCAGGTATAGTATACATCTCACTTTTATTGATCTTCTGTCTTCCCTATGAGATGACCCCATGAATTCAACATATTTTCTCTAAGCACCTTTTATGAACCAGGCACTGGTTGGATACAAAAAGTATGATATGGCCCATACCTGTAAAGAGCTCCTGTGTGTAAGTCACTTCAGTCATACCTGACTCTTTGCAACTCTATGGACTGTAGCCCACTAGGATCCTCTGTCCATGGGATTTTCCAGGCAAGGATACTGGAGTGGGTTGCCATGCCCTTCTCCATGGGATCTTCCTGACCCAGGGATTGCACTGGGCTAGATACAAACAGAAGTATGATATGGTCCATACCTTTAAAGAGCTCCTAGATTTCCAGAAAAGACTTATCTCAGAATGTCCTAAGAGCTAAAGTTATGTTTTACAGATCAAGTAAAACTAGCAAGTGACAAAGAACTCTCCAAGCAGAGCATATACCAAGGCACAGAGGAGTCGAATAACATGAGCCATGGGGAAGCCGTGAGTAGGGCAATCCGCCTTAGTGACAAGTACACATGCCAGACTGGAAAGGATAGACCACAAAGGGAATGATGTGCCCAGAAAACTATCTGAACTATGCCCCCAGGGCTATGAGGAACCAGTGAAGGATGCTGGCTAGAGATTAACACAGTCCTTTTCACAGAGTAGAACATCACTCTTGTTGCCATGAGAAAAATGGGTTGTTATGTGAAAAGAAAGCTAGGTGAGAAGATTGGTTAGTCATCAATGCCTGGACCAACATTTATTCCTTTGGCAAACGCAGGCAGCATATGCTCCATATGTGAGGTTGTATGCTAAGGAAAAGTTAATTCTGATTTAAGAGTCTGCAAATCTTTCAGATACTGGGTATAAAGAATATGACAAAATGGACTAGTCAAGGGTGGAAAAACATTAAGGACCATAGGAAGAAAGTGTCAACTTACCAATTTTCCAGTAACGCTCTGACCACCTTCATTCAGCCAGAACCCAGGGACCATGGCTGAGAAATAAGGGCCCCAGACACCTGGTACAAAGATTGGGTTTTTGCTGATCTGGAAAGAAAGGGGCAAAGTATGTGAAAATATTGACCCTCAAGGCTAGAAGCAGTCTTATTTTCCTCCCATGTGAGGTCCCTCTGGCCATGGAATTCAGCTTCTTGCTAAATACCTTTGATGGTGGGGAAGTCACTCCTGCCAAAGGATGGTCCTGGCTTCTTCTTTAAAAACCTTTCTGATAAACTCATCCAGGTGTCAAGGTAGCAAAAGAGATCATTTTGGAAAGAAACTGATGTGACAGTCCTTGGCTGGCTCCCTCTCTGTAGTGAACTGACTGCAGTCATGGTCCCCATTTTCTAGCCCTCTATGCATCCACCTGCTTTGCAATGTGACTTCATAGCCCCTGTCATTGAGAGGTGGGGTCCCCATCCCTTGAGTCTGGATCAACCTTGTCACTTGGTCTGGCCAACAGAATGGGGCAGAAGTGACACTGTGTACCAGTTTTCAGGCCTAAACCTCAAGAACTGTGTGCTCCTGTTCTTCCCCCTCTCCCTCTGTCATGAGAACATGCCCCGGTGAGCCTTCTGGACAGATATGCAGAAAGCTGAGTCAGTCCAGTTGTCACACATGATGATTCAGATACATGAGACAGCCCAAATCGGATCAGCAAATCCTTTTAGTCAACCAGCAGCTGGCGAGCCTGGATCACCAGAATCACTCAGCCAACTGATAAGATTTGTGAACAAAAATACACGTCCTATTGTGTGTCATGAGGATCTTATGTTTGTTTCCCACCTAACATATATAAGGCAAGAGATAACTGATACGTCCCCTTACTTCTACAAATATTAGACACCTAATAACATACTATCCCTCTTGACTAGGGACACGGAGATGAATGAGAAAGAGCTCTCTAGTCTGCAAGAAACTCCTCATTTAGGGGGAGCTAGATAAGTAAATAGTCAAATAGAAAACAGTGTGGTCCATGGGATGGTAAAGACAAAGCATAGAATGCTGTGGAGGGGCACATCGGGGAAGGAATGAAGTGGTCCAGACTGTGGCTTCTTAGAGAATGGGACATACACTTAGACTAGTAAGATTTAGCAAGATGAAACAGAACAGGCATTCCAGGTCAAGGGAATAGCTTGAACAAAGCCATGTAGGTGAGACAGATGCTCTTGGTATTCAAGATATGGCAATGTCTTTTTGTAGCAGACCACGGAAGTCCATTAGGTGTTAGGAAAGTACATCAAGGGATGAGACAGGACAGGCAGGGATGGACCACGTGTTTACTGATCTGGAAAGGCATGAGCTTCTCATCCACCCAGTGGAGATAAATGCTCAAGTGATATTATGGTTGTGGGGGGTGTATGAGAAGGTAAGGATGAAAAGGGAGTTAGGTACATTGGGTCTACTCCTGAAAGTCCTGAAGCTGGGCAGAGAATGTATGCATTCATTTATTCTACAAATATTTATTCAGCTCTTACTATGCCAGGCCCTAGGGATACAGAAGTGAACTGAATATATCTATAATCTCTGCCCTCATGGACTTTATAGTACAGAACTTCAGCATATGGATAAACCTTCTAGCTATTCTGGTTCTCTTTTCACTAAATGAGTGAAATCAGTCAAATCAGTAGGAGTTCCAATCCCTAAAAAGGAAGGGGGTGAGGGAAGGCAGGAGACTATACAATATTATCAACTTTAAATTTTGTCAAATAAAGATCGTTTATAAAAAGGGTAAATTTAACACCTAAAGTAATCTCAGGGGTAAAGAGCTTTTCTGTTTTTTTTTCCCCCCTGCAAGGAAAAGCCATTTAACTTTTATATGTTCACTCATTTCTTGACGGGTTCAGCAGATGTTTCCTGATTTCCTGTTGTGATCCAGGCACTGAAAGTAAACGTACACCAAAGAGTGCAGTCTCCATCTTCATGGAACTGCTCTCTTAAGAGGAATGCAGACTAGAAGGGCTGATGATTCAGGTTTGGCCAGGATTCTCTCACTTTTAGCATTAAAATTCCTATGTCCTAGAAAATTCTCAGTACTAGGCAAAAGGGACAGCTGGCCACCCTAAGATGGCTATCACACAAATGTACAAACAGTGATAAGTGAATGAAAGAATATCAAAAGGTATTATAAGGGCTCATAAGTGAGGTACCTAATGCAACCTAGGGGTCAGAGTTTTCTGAAGAAGTGATATCTGAATTAAGGTGAAAACATACACAGAAATTATTTAGGTGTGAGCATATATACATCTGTATTTTGTACATATATATGTGTGTTTGTATGTGTACATGATTGTTCCAGTAAAGAGTGTTCCAGACAGAAGCAGCACACACTAAATGGTATATATTTTTATCACTTTGTCTTTGCCAGTGAAAATTTTATCACATGCCAGCTCTAGAAACTACTGCCCTACTCTGCAATGCCTGAGCCACTGTGGGGTGAATAAGACAGCCCATGCCTATAAGTACTTAAGCCCCAGGGTTTAGATGGGTGGATGGACACCCACCGAAGTCAAGCCATCTCTTTTCATGCCCTGCACCCCTTCCCGTCCAGAATTCTTTCAGCACCATTCGACAGATTAGTTTCAGAGAAGTGGCATGTTGTCACAAAGGTTGTAAATGGCTGAGGTGGGAGTTGAGCCCAGGTAGATACTGGCGTCAAACCCCAGGATGTGCTTTTTAAAAACAAACAAAATTTGTATAAATTTCTTAGGAGGGTTTTGCATCACTCCTGCCACCACCACCCCCCAACTGCCCCTGCACCTCAAACCCCACGATTTAAAGATGTTTCTGTATAAGTTTTTGCTGAACTCCACTGGCAGACTGGACTCCGCTGCTCAGAAATGGCAGGTGAAGGAGCTGTCTGACTGTCCAGAATGCTCTGAGCTAATTCCTGCTTGTGTTCACTCGCCTGGGATGGTACATGCTTCTCATTGGACATCCTGACTACGGCAAGGAAACAGATACAGAAATATGTTCCCCAGAGCGCCTCCAATTACTCCCAAGCTCTGGGAAAAAACAAGTAAGAGTTTGTTTAGACCGAGCGCACATTCATGTATTTATATGTAGTCTAATCCTCTGCAGTAAACCTAAATACTTCAGAAAATTTTTGTGAAAGCCTTTTCCATGCTGATAGCTATCTTGGCCTGAAGGCTGCTCTGGGACTCAACGGGAAGGAGCACATTTTACTCCACTATTAACAGGTGTCCATACAGGACACTGACTTTCCAGCAATAATATGCTAATGGCAACAGCAACCACTACAATTGATTGGGTACTTATTAAAGACCATATTTTAAGCACACTGCAGGAATTAAATCACTTGATCCCCACAATAACCCTAAGGGGAAGATTCTATCATTACTCCTATTGTTCAGATATGTAAGCCGAGGCAAAGACTGTTAAATAGCATACATGCTCAAGCTCAGTTGCTCAGTCATGTCCGCCTCGTTGCAATCCTGTGAACTGTGGCCCACCAGGCTCCTCTGTCCATGGGGTTTCTCTAGGCAAGAACACTGGAGAGGGTTGCCATTTTCTCCTTCAGAGGAGCTTCCTGACCCAGGGATTGAACCCACATCTCCTGTATCTCCTGCACTAGCAGGTGGATTACCACTGAGCCACCTGGGAAGCCCATTAAATAGCATACACAGGGTTATAAAAATACAAAGCAGTCAGGCTCTACAGGTTCTGTATTTGTTCCTGTTCTGTATCTCTTCCTGACTTTAGGCGACCGTTGCTTCTTTGAGTCCTTCATTTACCTTTAAAGGGCAGAAAGCAAGGGTCATTAGAGCCAAAAGAGACTCACTGAGACTGAACAAACCTCCCGGCCTTGATGACGCGTAGGTTAGGGAATCTTCATGTGCAAAAGGCTTTTGATAAGTTTCCCCCTATACACTTGTGAAGAGCAGAGGAGAAAGAAAGGATTGAGTCAAAGGCCTATCTTCACTCTATCATGACTACCATGTTCTTAGCCAAGGGACCTTATGAAAGGGAATCTTTCTGAGCCTCAGTTTCCTTAGTTCCAAAATGGGAAGAATGATATAAATGTGGTAGGACCTTCATGAAAATAAAATAAGCTGTCACCTATAAACAGCTTATTATATGTTAAATATCATGTAAAAGTTAGCTCTTGAAATGAGGAAGGTATGACGGAATAGTCAGGTGACTGGGATGAATGGCCATAGCCAAAAGTAAATGCTACCATTAAGCACACATCCTGGTAACTAAGTTAGTAAAGATTCTGCCTGCAGTGCAGGAGACCTGGGTTCAATCCCTGGGTCAGGAAATCCCCTGGAGAAGGAAATGGCAACCCACTCCAGTATTCTTGCCTGGAAAATCCTACAGACAGAGGAGCTTGGTGGGCTATAGTCCATGGGGTCGCAAGAGTAGGACATGACTTAGCAACTAAACCATGACCACCACCACCATTAGGGAAGTCTCTAGATGCATTCTTGGTTTCATTTAGTCAGCATTCTTAATAATGAAGTAGAAGATGACATGGGCTTCCCAGGTGGCTCAGTGGTAAAGAATTTGTCTATCAATGTAGGAGACTGAGGGGATGCTGGTTTGATCCCTGGGTCAGGAAGATCCCCTGGAGAAGGAAATGGCAACCTGCTGTGATATTCTTGCCTGGAGAACCCCATGGACAGAGGAGCCTGGCAGACTACAGTTCATGGAGTCACAAAGAGTTGGACATGAGTTTGAGTGACTCAGCAGAGCACACAGAAGCTGATATAGAAGCAAAGTTTATCATATTTTCAGGTGGTATAAACTTGGGAGAATTACTTATCATGAGCCACGTCCAAATCATGATTCAAACTTACTTTAAGAATTAGAACAGTAACATTCACTAAATCGTAAAGTCAAAATTTTACACTTAAAAGGTACTGGTAATAGTCCCTTCTGGAATATTCCTTTTCCTGGGTGATGTTACATGAGCATTCAATTTAGTATGAATTGTATGGAAATCTTTGACATATTGTTTAATTATGTGTGATAGAAATAAAGTTGTAAAAACCCACAATAAAACAAAATATTTGGTTGTGCACTCTAAGCCAGGCACTGAGATCAGCAACAAGGTTAATAAAATAATAAAGCAGAATACTAGTAATAATAGAAGAAGAAGAAGAACAGTGAGGAGAGAGAGAAGGGAGGAGAGAGGAGAAGAAGGAGAATTAACAATAAGGCACCCCCCTTTTCCACAAGGTGCTCCTGGTCAGACTGGAGAGACAGAGGTGGAAATTAACAAATTACAGCAAAACATGCCAAGTGCCACAGTGGTTGGGCGAGGAGTGTGGTGGGACCCAGATTACCTGGGAGAAGAGCGAGCGCTTCACAGAGGCGGCCACGTGGGAGTCAGGCCTTAAGGAGGAATAAGCGCTTCCTTAGGTGGGTAGGGAGGGCATCCCAGGTAACAAGCCTCAGAGGCATGAAGCTATGCAAGCATCTCGATTTTTATGAGGGCTTAAAGTTCTCCATTTTACTTTACATAAAAATTCACAAGGTCTGAAGGATGGGTATATTTTTGCAACAACATATCCTATTGCTTGTCAAAGATTCCATTTTTTAAAATCCTGTGATGGGGAAAAAAGCCTCAGTGAAACCACCCTCAAAGTCAGATAGAAGAAATAATAATATAGAAATAATAATAATAAGTAATAAAATAGCAATTGGTAACAGCTACTGTGGGTTTATTACATGCCAGACTCTTCGAGGCACTTTACAGACATTATCACATTTAATATTCATGACAACCCAATGAGACAGATACTATTATTATACTTACTCCACAAATGAGGAAATCTAAGCTGAAGGAGGTCAAATAACTCGTAAATACAAAAGGAGTAATTGCAAGGTCCAGGCAGGATCCAAGCTATGATCTACTAACTTATTTTTCTCTCCAGATCATATTTTCCTTACCCATAAAATAGCCTGGACTAGAGATGTTTAATATCTCTTTTGTCTTTGAGATTCTCTGATTCCTGAATGTTGAGTCATTCTCCCTTAGCTGGCCAATCGGAACTCTCCAGAACGCTATTAATATTTCAACACAGACTCTGCCCTCACATGGCCTGGGGCTCATGGGGTTGTCTGGGGTTGCTTCTTGGGGCATCTCTAAGTACCCAACTTTGCTCTACCAACTCCCTGACCTATGGCCAACATTACTGGGGGCTTCTCCAGATTGCCAACTTCATGGATTATATTCAATGGCTATTATCTATAATATCTTACATTAGCTGAGTAAATATTCAGCAACTACTTACTGGATACACACTGACTTCAAACTACTATTTTAAATATAAAAAGAAAGATGGGTGTTGAGAGCCATGTAAATGACATAATCCCTGTTTACAATCTAGTAGGCACTGGAGAGCAGGATGAGCTGGGTAGTCTCTCAGGCATCAAGTGACTTCTGAATGTACATTTGCATTCAGACTGAAAATAACCCTACTAATACATGGCTGCAAATACACAGAGCCTGTTTTACAGGTGAAGACACAAGAATGGGAACAGTAATCGAACTACCCAGGATCACAAGGATCAGAAATGGTGGACTTGGGATTAGAAGTCTCTCTGTATGTGCTCCTGCCTCTTTTCATGTCTGTGTCGGAGCTGGCTCCAGGAGTGGATGCCACTGGCTGACTTTTCATCTAGGGCTATGCTACAGTCAGCTGAGTTTCCCTGTGGTGATAAAACCCAGGCACCTGCTCACACCTTTCTGGGAGCAGTGACTGGATTCAGGGTAGGGAGCTGCTCCAGCAACGTCCGCTCTGCCTTCCTCCATCCCATCATCCCAAACTTGGCCTAAGCCCCTGGCAGGGGCAGGAGGCAGGCTGCAGGTGCCAGTGGTCCTGGGAGGGAACAGGAGGTTTTGTTTTGAGTGCCTCTAGCCAGGTTGGGAATGTAAGAGGGTAGCCGCAGGCATGTGTGGGACTGGGTATTTCCGTGGTGGCTCATCTCTCCCTCCAAACGGACTGTGCTATCGTCTTACTAGAAAAAACCATTTATACACATTCCAGTCAGCTCCCAGCTCACTACATAGTACAAAAAAAGAGCACAGAGAATTCTGTTTATGAATGGGGGCTCTTAGCATTCACCTCTATTTTTCCACTTCTCAGGCTGAATTGCAATAAGTCTCTCCTACAAAATGGTGAGGAGCTGCGTGTTATCTTAAAGGTAGTACATAAACATGGTTTGGTAATATGACCATAGACCTTGGAGTCAGGAAAAGTGTTGTTAGATGCTCAGTTGTGTCTGACTCTTTGTGACCCCATGGACTGTAGCCTGCCAGGCTCCTCTGTCCACCAAATTCTCCAGGCAAGCATACTGGAGTGGGCTGTCATCTCCTACTCCAGGGGATCTTTCTAACCCAGGGATTGAACCCAGGTCTCCTGCATTGCTGGTAGACTCTTTACCAAAAGCTGGCTGTCAGTTATGGTTGGGTTGCATCCTAGTCGTGAACCTTCGAATCTCTCTGAGTCCCTTTTCTCAACTATAAATGGGGACAATCCCAGATCCCATCCCTCATCAGCTCCATCTCTCTGGTGGGCTCTTCCTCCTCCTTCCTCCTGGATTTGTCTCACTTACCACATCTCTCAGGGTCAGCTCACTCTCATGTAGTTATGACAATTTTTATGCTGCTGAGTTTCAAATTTTTATTCCAAATGCAGGCCTCACTCCTGAGTTCCATACAGGACATTTGACCCGAATGTCTAATCAACATGTCCAATATAGATAGATCTTGTCATTCTTCCTCCCAGGGCTCCTCCTGTCCTGGGGTCCCTGTCTTACTATATGGTACCCTATTTACCCAATCAGCAGAATATCATTCTTGACTTGTTCATCTCACTCATTGCTCCACGTTAGGTCGCACATACGGTCAACTCTATTTTCAAACAGAAGCCTTTATGTTTCTCCCCACTGCCATTACATTATCAGTCCTTTACCTTTTCTTGCTTGGGTTCTTGCAACAGCAATTAAACTGGCTTATTTGCCTCAAATATTTTCCTCCTCCCTGCAATCTGCAAGCCCCATCAGAGACTAACTTCCATACCTGCAGCCAAGTGGTCTTTCTAATACATAAATCTAATTCTATCACTTCCTTTACTTACATCCTTTAGACAGTGACCAGACATTCCCACCTCTCTGATCTGATCTACGAATGATTTGGCCAAATAGATCTTTGGTACATGTGGTCATTTCCCCCACTCTTTGCCCTGTCGTTTCTATTTTTTATTGCAGTAAGCTCATCACAGTGTAGGAATTCCACAAGTGAGCCATTTCTTTCTCATCTCTGAATCTTCATCAGTTCTCCTCTCTTTCTAAAAGGCAGCCCCAGGACTTCCCAGGTAGTCCAGTGTTTGAGACTGTGCTTTCAATGCAGAGGGTGCTGGTTCAATCCCTGGTTGGGGAACTAAGATCCCATATACTGTGGGGCACGGCCAAAAAAAAAAAAAAGAAAGAAAGAAAACCTCACTGCTTATTTGAAATACACATTAAAAAAAAAACAAAGGGCAGCCCCTCTCACCTTCCCCTGACTAACTCTAAAATGTCCCTTTGTAAGACTCTGTTCCGTATTACATTTACCTGCTCCGGGAAACCTTCTCTGAACTCTGACTTCTCTCCTAGTTCCCAGTTGGATGTGCCTCCTTGCATCTTCCCCTAGCTCTCTGTACTTCCATGATGTAGGCAATTCTAACATTACATGTGTAAATGTGTATACCGAGATCTATAAATACACACATAATATGTACTTATATCTACAGAGTATGCTTTGTAAATGAAATCATCACACATATGCAAGAAATGGCTAAAATTACTATTAATTTATGAATAGCTTTAATAAATTTACTAATAATTAATATTAATTATCTCACCTGCATTAAGAACAAGAGTAGAATAAAACACATATCCAATCACTGTAAGTGACCTGTGGCTAATAAAGCTCAGGCCTGCCAAGTTTTCCTCTCCTCTGTTTGGAGGTTTTGGAAAGGTTGAGTCCTCCAATAAAGTCTGCCTTTCCTAGAAACTCAATCCCTTTATTTCAGTTTGAACAAAACAAGAACACATAAAATCCATTCATAGATATCTTCTGGGGCTTAGGAGTCTGAGTGGGCAGGCGGGGAGGGCATTGAGCAGGTGTGCCACCCAACCAAATAGTCCCCAATCTGGGGATGGAGGGAGGCTGCCAGATATTGCCTGTAATGTCCTGAATTATTTGCAAAGGATTCTGGACCCTTTAAACCTCCTTCTTCATCATCTTGAAACCGGTATGTGATCACAACAGCAATGTCACTCATCAGTTTCTTATCCACTCATATTGAACACACCCAAAGTTGACTGCAAGAGAGACTGAATAGCCAAGAAAACTTTAGGATCTTCCTGAAGTTCCAAAGTTGACTGCAAGAGAGATTGAATAGCCAAGAAGACTTTGGGGTCCTCCTGAAGTTCCCCCAGCTTCCTTTCCCCTGCAGACCAGAAGCCACACTCGACCTTCTCTGTACAAATGCCTGATGCGCTCCAGGGAGCTCAGACTGGCTTCAGCTTTGGAAGCTTTGAGAGCTGTGTGACCCCAAAGATGTAAAATCATATCTGGCCTCTTTTTCACAGCCCAGACAGTCTGTGGTGGGTAAACCACAGTTTCCTCTGTAGTGGGGGAGGGAGCTAAAGAGGAGGAGGGGTGCTCTGTGTGGGCAGTCTTTATCCATCGGACAGATTCTCAGCTCTGCTGCTCTGATGTCACACAGTGAATTGGACCCTCAGAATCAGAACTGTATTTTTCTATTTTTGTCACACTCCCCCATAAATGAGCACAGTACTATTAAGCGGTTCTCAAATACAGTTCAACCAATGCTCTTTTGATTCCAAATTAGCTGTTATGAAAAGCAGCTCCCCCTTATAGAATTTAGATGCCCTTTAAAAAGGTGCCCAGAACAGAGAAGCAGAAATATCATATGATATCCTTTATATGCAGAATCTAAAAAGAAATGATATAAATGAACCTACTTACAAAATGGACAGAGACTCACAGAGAATGAACTTATGGTTGCTGGGGGAAGGATGGGGGAAGGGATAATTAGGGAGTTTGGGATGGACATGTACACACTGCTGTATTTAAAATGGATGACCAATTAGGTCCTCCTGTATGGCACAAGGAACTCTGCCCAATCTTATGTGGTAGTCTGGATGAGGGGAGTCTGGGGGAGAATGGATACATGTGTGTGTATGGCTGAGTCCCTTGGCTGCCCACCTGAAGCTATCACAACATTGTTAATTGGCTATACTCCAATATAAAATATAAAGCTTAAAGGAAAAAAAAAAAGTTATAGTGGGGGGGGGGTGGAAATGATGCCAGGGAGTAGTTTCATAACTGAGGCTGAGCAAATCAGCAGGTCCAGAGGGGGATGACACAGCCTTTTCCCTTGTGACAGACCCTTGGCACCTACGACACAGCACCTCCATCAGACGTGCTCTGACTCTGCCTGCTAAGTTGTGGACATTTCTCTCCCAACCCTGCTCCTGATCTGTTTCTGCATGTCCCTTATTAAGACCATGGTCTGGCCTCAGCTATCATCTCATAAATCTGACCATGGACTCTGCTTTTCTGGTTTAATATTCAATGTTCTGTCTTAACTTGCTATGTGACCTAGCCCCTTGTGGTGTGATCATCTGAAAAATGGGGTGCAAAGGACCTCTTTTTACAGATTTGTAAAGATTAAATGTGCCACAGTCTATTATAGGCATTGGTGCGGTGCCTGGTACATTCAGTGACCCAGGGAAACGAAACCTGTATTAATATCATCACCTCCATACCGGCCAAAGTGTACTTCTTATTTATGGATTGGCGTACACGTGGGTGTTTAATTTTAAAACGTACGATCTGACATGATCTTGACTAGAATGCTAAAGTAGCGTACAGAAGCCGCACTGGCTCTAGAAAAGAGAACCCAAGATAAGAATCGAACTCTCACTCGGATGAGTTCAGTTCTATTGGCAAGATCTGTCACTGGGATTAAACGCAATCGAGGCTTTACCCTGGTAAAAGCATATGATATAAAGGCAAAGAGAGCCTTGGCTGATTTATATTGGAGCCTCTTTTGATAAAAGACTTTCTGTGCATCAGTTCAGTTCAGTTCGGTTCAGTCGCTCAGTCGTGTCTGACTCTTTGCGACCCCATGAATTGCAGCCCGCCAGGCCTCCCTGTCCATCAGCAACTCCCGGAGTCCACCCAAACCCGTGTCCATTGAGTCGGTGATGCCATCCAACCATCTCATCCTCTGTTGTCCCCTTCTCCTCCTGCACTCAATCTTTCCCAGCATCAGGGTCTTTTTAAATGAGTCAGTTCTTCGCATCAGGTGGCCAAAGTATTGGAGTTTCAGCTTCAGCATCAGTCCTTCCAATTCAGGACATATGCATCAGTTATTGCCTTTTGGAAGTGCTCCCCAGACATCCCACTCCTGCTAATCAGGGGATACTTGGGGACTTGAGCCCTGTCCATGCAAGTCTAGACCTGAAGAATCCTCCTCTGTAGAATTTTCTCTCCATTTTTGGCCTCAGAAGATAAAGCCAGAAGAGAAACTAAAAACTATCCATATTTATATGATACTTCCCTCAATGAGTAACTACAAAAGTATTATAAACAGAGAAGTGTATTCAAAACTCAGGGTGAAGGGGTTTACCCTTTACATTTTCTCTATAACAACAGAGACTGAGAACATCAAAACATAGTGATGGCTGGATAGAGGAAGAAGATGGGGAGAAATGGTGTGAAACCCAATATTCTCTGGCTACCAGCATGTCCAGAGCAGACAAGTGATCATGGCCCTCTGTCCTACCATTTCTGGACCAGGCATCCAGGGTGCTGGAGTCACTGCCATCAATGCAGTGACGTGCCCTGAAACTTCTCTGCCATCCGATGGGGGCAGGAGGCACTTTCACATATATCCCAAGATGCTAGGATGTCCTGTGCTATATGTGATTCTGATGGGAAAGGGAGCTAAGTTTTAGAGATATTAACTCAAGTTCCCAGCTTCCAAAAGGCAGAATCAGGATTTAGACTCAGATGGGATGTAAGAGTTCCTATCTTTTCTGAGACACTGTTTTAGAGGAAAAAGGTTGTAAGAACACAGGAGACTGGGAGCACTCTCTTCCATGTTTGGTCTGGAGCAAGCCTGGTGCCTTCTGGACCTTGAATGGAATATGTACCTTGCAAATTCAACAGGCATGATGAAATTTTCCTATATTGGGGAGAGAAAGAGAAGAAAAAAAGAAAAGAGAGAGAGAGAGAGAATCCACACATTCCAGAGTATTTTTTTCCTCCTCTCTACACATGCGTGCGTTCTCAATTGTGTTCGACTCTTTGCGACCCCAAGGACTGTAGCCCGCCAGGCTCCTCTGTTCATGGGATTCTCAAGGTAAGAATGCTAGAGTGGGTTGCCGTTTCCTCCTCCAGGGGATCTTCCCCACCCAGGGATCGAACCTGCATGTCCAGCGTCTCTTGCATTGCAGGCGGGCTCTTTACTACTGAGCCACCAGGGAAGCCTCCTATCTATACTCAGTAGCAATTCTTTAAGAATATTAAGGGAGTCTCATGTTTTGATAAAAAGAAATTACTTAATAAATTGCTTTCCTATTTAAATGAGATCTTATAAAAGAGAAATGGCTTGTACTACAGAGGCCAGGGGACTAAAGCAGAAAGGATGCTCAGAGGGGAAGTTGATTGAGGGGGTGTGCCCTCTGCCTGTAGTCTTATAAAAGACCACACTTAATATAGGCGATATGTAAACACTGCAGAACAATCAGAAATAAATGAAAGGAGGGCTGCAGAGTAACAAAGTTCAGCTGTGGGCAATGGCCAGGAGGCAGCTTTTGTTATGCACAGATCATCTGCATGTGAGGCAGGCCTGATTTCAACTAGGCTACAGGCTAGTTCGGAGAAGGCAATGGCACCCCACTCCAGTACTCTTGCCTGGAAAATCCCATGGACGGAGGAGCCTGATGGGCTGCAGTCCATGGGGTCACTAAGAGTCAGACACGACTGAGCGACTTTACTTTCACTTTTCACTTTCATGTATTGGAGAAGGAAATGGCAACCCACTCCAGTATTCTTGCCTGGAGAATCCCAGGGACCAGGGAGCCAGGGACCGGGGAGCCTGGTGGGCTGCCGTCTATGGGGTTGCACAAAATCAGACACGACTGAGGCGACTTAGTAGCAGCAGCAGCAGCATAGGCTAGTTAGTGTATGAAAATGGATCAGGGCCCATCTGGATTTCCTTAGGAAAAAAGCATGGGGAAGTGGGTGGAAAAAGAGAAAAAAGCAGGTATCTGTAAAATAGAAAATAAATGACCTGATGTAGGTCAGGGTTACAGTTCTGGAAGAGTGGTTTAAATAAAGTTTCTGTGTTATAGATCAGTCATGTATTTAGCTTGTGCTAAGTCGTGTCCGACTCTTTGCGACCCCATGGACTGTAGTCCACCAGGCTCCTCTGTCCATGGGATTTTCCAAGCAAAGAATACTGGAGTGGGTTGCTATTTCCTTCTTCAGGGGATCTTCCTTACCCAGGGATAGAACCTGTGTCTCCTGGATTGGCAGGTGGAATCTTTACCACTGAGCTACCTGGAAAGCATATTCAGCTCACAGTGTAACAAATGACAATTACTGGGGTGGCCAAGAAGTTTGTTCTGGTTTTTCCATTACATCTTATGGAAAAATGAAATTATTGGCCAACTCAATACAATGGTTTATATGTGTATGTATATATGTGTGTGTATATATATATATGTATGTGTATATATATATATATATTTTTTTTTTTTAAAGGCACTGCAAATAAACACAGGGGGAAAGGGAAGGGAAGACGGCTAACACTTGCCAAACAGTTACTATGTCTGATGGTTTTTACATATTTATAGATTTTCTTTGATTTACAGAGGGCCTCACTGTGTCTCAGACAGTAAAAGCATCTGCCTACAATGTGGGAGACCAGGGTTTGATCCCTGGGTAGGTAAGCTCCCCTGGAGAAAGAAATGGCAACCCACTCTAGTACTCTTGACTGGAAAAGCCCATGGATGGAGGAACCTAGTAGGCTACAGTCCATGGGTTGCAAAAGAGTACAACACAACTGAGCAACTTCACTTTGATTTACAGATGAAGAAACCAGAGCTCACAAAATTCAAAGCCCTGTTTACGGCCACACAGGTACCAAGGGGCAGAAAGGGGATTGGTCTGGGTCTGTGTGACTCCAAAAACCATGCTCTTCTTACTATAGCCAGCTGCTTCTTGGCTGTCTGGGAACCAGAAAAGTCAAATGGATGTAAGAGGGTCAGTGGAAGCAGCCCTTCCCATTCTGGGTGTGAGCCTGGGCTGTGGGTTTACAGAGAGGGGCCCTTGGTACTTGCAAGGCTAAGGGCACTGCCTAAGGGTTCCCTTAATGAGTGAACCAAGCCCGGGTTCTAGAGCTCAGCGCGCTTCCCTAGGGTCCTGCTTCCCTCTCTCCACTCATCATGCAGCAATCAGAGATAAGATTAAATGAAACTGGCCACCAGGGCCAGCCTGGCTTCCAGGATGTGTGAATTCCGGCACAACGGTCTGTGTGTTGATACCCTGTGTGTGTGGTGTGGGCTCATTCGCCATTGGCCTAGCAATCTGAGAATCTGGCTCTCACCTGAGGGACAGATGTCAGGGTAAGGAGTCAGAGCTGTTTTTCCACTTCACTGGCAGGCTGTCGGAGGGTGGTGACTGAGCACACAGCCATGGTGGGAAGAGACACTCCTCTACCCTCCATGCTGGTCTCTGGGGAATACAGAGAGGGGCGCACTGGTTAATGGGGTCTGGGGCTGGTGAGACTCCTTTCTCAAGGCCGAATAGTGCCATAAAGAAGAGGATTTCGGTTGAGCCAGGTAGGGAGTCAAAACTTGTGCAGTGAGTTATGAAAGTGAAAAGTGTTAGTAGCTCAGTCGTGTCTGACTCTACAACCCCCTAGCTCTGTGACGACCAGGCTCCTCTGTCCATGGAATTTTCTAGGCAAGAATACTGGAATAGGTAGCCATTCCCTTTTCTAGGGGATCTTCCTGACCCAGGAATCAAACTCAGGTCTCCCTCATTGCACACAGGTTCTTTACCAATTTGAGACTCTGGTGAATCCTGGTTTCTCCCATGTCAGTGACAGACAAGAGTATTTACCTTCCAGAAGGTTCAAGAATATTAGAGGCAACAGAGAGAAAATCCTGACATAGTGCCTGCACACAGTAAATAAACAACAAGTGTTAGCTGATTATTTAACTTCCTGAACCAGGAAATGTTAAGCCAGGCAATGTTTAATCTACATTTTTCTGAGTGAAGAGAGCAGACTGGCCTGGTTAATCCTGCTCAGGTGCAAATAACTGAGATGCCGGCAGAGGGAGCGAATGGCTGGAGATACAGTAGGGTTTAGGTGGAAGGAATGTGGGTCTCATTTTTTTTTAGCCAGACCGTGAGGATGGCTTGGATCTCAAGTTGTGTCCCTAATGGGTTGATGGTAAAAAAAAAACCCAACTAATGTTTACACTTGAGGCATTTCTATTAATTGAGGCTCTGCACTCTTCTGTGAAGAGCTTCCACAGCTGCCTTCTAGAGCTGGGGCTGTGAGCTGTGACTGTGCATGCAAAGTACCTCGTGTGGTTTCTGACACCCAGCAGGTCCCTAAGATGGGGGAAGAGAGGAGGGCCCAGGCCACATCCGGGGCCTCTGTGGAATCAAGATTCTCTGTAACAGAGACACTTCCACACTGCGTCAGCAAACATTTAATTGAGCACCTACTATGTGTCAGGCCCTGGAGAAATAAAGATGAAAAAGATTCTCTCCTTGTCCTAGTTTTCAGTGTCGTCATGATGTCCAACAGCTAATCCCCCAATGGCAAGAGACTCTGATAAACTTTTCAATAAAGGCGTAAGTTCTTAGCATAATAATGGCTTGAAGAAGCTGTTATGATTTGGCTAGAGTGTAGAATATATAGTAATAATAACAAATCATACAAATGTTGAATTGGCACAAGGTGTCAGCAAAAGACTGTGTTAGTGACTTTACCTGCACCACCTCACTTAATAATTATTACAGGCCTGTAAGATAGCTATCTGTATTCCCATTTTACAGATGAAGGAACTGAGGCTCAGCAGGGTTATATAACTTGCTCAAGGTCAGGCTGCCATGGATCAGGACAAGAAAATATTAAATGTCAGACCTATGAGTGGAGAGCAGGCAGAGGTCGGATGATGAAAGCCTTTTCCCGACATGCTGAACAGTAGAGATTTTTTTTCTTGCAGACAACGGAGGAAATATATCCCCAATTTCTGTTTTGGTTACTTTGCAGCTGGAAGTCCACAAACCCACTGCTTCCCCCATCTCAAGCACATATTCGGGATTACCAGAGGCCAAACTTGCACAGTGGTTCAGTTTGGTTTGTTTTGATTCACAATTGAATGCATAATGAATGATAATTGTCTGTTATGCGGCCCGAAAGTTCCTGCGGTCACAGTCTACGTAAGTGTCCACACAGAGCCCGGCCTTCCCTGGTCTCAGGAGCCTCCAAGCTCTGGATCGGCCTCCTGGTGCGTAAGGATGTGTGGTTTCTTCTACTTTGCTAAGTCAACAGTTCTAGGCAGGGTAACAGAGGCGTTGCCTCAAATACATTTCCCCAGAAAGTCCTTCATCTCATTTAATCCATCTACTCTTCCCAAACTTTGCTCTTTACCACCTTCTGCCACTCCATTCTTTGAATGTTTCAGACCTGCTACTTTGACCGTGGACCTTTAAACCACCTGACAGTCCAAGCCAGAAAACTCAAAACATACATGTGAGCCTTGGACCTCTCAAAGGGGGACGGGGGCTGTCAGCCCTTTAGATCTACTTCCTCCTTGATTCCTCCCAAGACCTTCATCTCCATCTCTCACTCATGGCATGCTTGGTCTCGAGGTTCTGGCCTTTGGACTTAGTCTAAATCCTGACTGCTCTTGGCAATGTTGGCTGAGCAGCCCTCCCCCAGCTCTCCCTTGCTCTGAAAGCAGTTTTTCCTTTAGTGGCAGTAAAGAGCAGACACGATGAGACCACCAGATCTGGGTGAGGAGGCTGCACCTGCCATGCCAGAAGTCCTTGGAGCAGCACCCAGGCGCAGGGGACACCAGGGAATCATTGCAGCATTATGGAATGGTGGGTTTCTTTGGGTCCTCAAGACTGGGAGAGCCCTCAGGAATACCTTCAAGATACCAAGGTGAGCATTCAACACCACCACATCTCCAAGGCTTGTCCCACTTCGAACCTGAGTCCTAAGTGAACAATTGTTTAATTAAAAATTCATCAAAAGCCAACTTTGGGTCGGGGCTGTAGCAGGCACTCGTGATACAGAAATGAACAGGCCACAATACCGGCCCTTGAGGAATCCACACCACTGAGCAAGGATGATGTATACCCAACTAACAACAAACAAACAACACTAGCACTGAGATAAAGGTATGTACTACGGGGGCACGCAGATATCCCACCTAGTGGAATCTGAAAGCTTCCAGAGAGGGATGATGTCTGAACTAAGATATAACAGCTAAGTGGGAATCACCTAGGAGGGGCGGGAAAGGGCCACTGGAAGGGGGAAGGAGAGGAAACGGGGAGCAGCACCGCGGGGCTGTAGGAGAGAGAAGGGAAAGGAGACGTGTGTGATGTGGGGTCACAGAGGTCAACATGGGCCACACTGTGCACAGGGTCACGGAACTTGCTAAGAACTTCGGGTACTGACTGTAGGGGGGATCAGACGGGGAAGGATCATATGATTCCAGCTGGTAAAGGAGATGGTGGCTAAGACCTCTGTCCTCTCTGGGACTCCACTTTGTCATCTGTAAATGAGAGAACTCAATCGGATGATCTTTAAAGTTCCTTCTGGGTCCCTTATTCTGATTCTTCTCTGAATGGATGATCACAGTTCTAGAAATATTTTTCATGCTGTTATAGAGATGGTAGCTAAATCGTATCAGTGGGTGCCTGAAAGATCTTTTAAGCTCCAAAGGAAGGGAGAAAGAGCATAGTATTTGGCTCTCGGTGACCTGAGCTCAGGTTCAGCTATGCTACTGACTGACTGCATGACTGGGTAAATCACTCACATTCTCTTTCATCTGTAAGAGGGACAGCAGTGCTTTAGAGGGTTACTACAAGGAATAAAGAACACCAAATACTTCAAAATACCTGGCACATAGCAGTTGCTCAAGAAATGTCCACTAACTATTAATGGGACAGGGCAGACTGGAGCTCAGTATATGCTAGACCTTGAGCATCAGAGATGAATGAGCCACCATCATGGCCCTTGAAAGCATAATGACTAGGCTTGGGAGCTCAAGGGCTAGTGGCAGAGACACCCATTTGCTACATTTTTATTTTAAAAAAAAAAACATCTTTTTACTTTGTATTGGAATATAGCTGATTAACAATGTTGTGACAGTTTCAGGTGAGCAGCAAAGGGACCCAGCCATACACACATGTATCCATTCTGCCCCAAACTCCCCTCCCATTTAGGCTGCCACATAACCTTGAGCAGGGTTCCCTGTGCTATATAGTAGGTCCTTGTTGGTCTTCCATTTTGAATAAAGCAGTATGTACATGTCCATCCCCAACTCCCTAACTCTCTCTCTCTACCATCCTTTCCCCCCCGGCAACCACAAGTTCATTTTCTAAGTCTGTGAATTTGTTTCTATTTTGTAAGTAAGTTCATTTGTATCATTTCTTTTTAGATTCCACATATTAGGGATGTTATACAATATTTCTCCTTTCCTGTCTGGCTGACTTCACTCAGTATGACACTCTCTAGGTCCCTCCATTTTTTAATTTTTTTATTAGTTGGAGGCTAATTACTTCACAACATTTCAGTGGGTTTTGTCATACATTGATATGAATCAGCCATAGATTTACATTTATTCCCCATCCCGATCCCCCCTCCCATCTCCCTCTCCACCCGATTCCTCTGGGTCTTCCCAGTGCACCAGGCCGGAGCACTTGTCTCATGCATCCCACCTGGGCTGGTGATCTGTTTCACCATAGATAGTATACATGCTGTTCTTTTGAAACATCCCACCCTCACCTTCTCCCACAGAGTTCAAAAGTCTGTTTTGTATTTCTGTGTCTCTTTTTCTGTTTTGCATATAGGGTTATCGTTACCATCTTTCTAAATTCCATATGTGTTAGTATGCTGTAATGTTCTTTATCTTTCTGGCTTACTTCACTCTGTATAAGGGGCTCCAGTTTCATCCATCTCATTAGGACTGGTTCAAATGAATTCTTTTTGACGGCTGAGTAAAATTCCATGGTGTATATGTACCACAGCTTCCTTATCCATTCATCTGCTGATGGGCATCTAGGTTGCTTCCATGTCCTGGCTATTATAAACAGTGCTGCGATGAACATTGGGGTGCACGTGTCTCTTTCAGATCTGGTTTCCTCAGTGTGTATGCCCAGAAGTGGTATTGCTGGGTCATATGGCAGTTCTATTTCCAGTTTTTTAAGAAATCTCCACACTGTTTTCCATAGTGGCTGTACTAGTTTGCATTCCCACCAACAGTGTAAGAGGGTTCCCTTTTCTCCACACCCTCTCCAGCATTTATTGCTTGTAGACTTTTGGATAGCAGCCATCCTGACTGGTGTGTAATGGTACCTCATTGTGGTTTTGATTTGCATTTCTCTGATAATGAGTGATGTTGAGCACCTTTTCATGTGTTTGTTAGCCATCTGTATGTCTTCTTTGGAGAAATGTCTGTTTAGTTCTCTGGCCCATTTTTTGATTGGGTCATTTATTTTTCTGGAATTGAGCTGCAGGAGTTGCTTGTATATTTTTGAGATTAACCCTTTGTCTGTTTCTTCATTTGCTATTATTTTCTCCCAATCTGACGGCTGTCTTTTCACCTTACTTATAGTTTCTTTTGTAGTGCAAAAGCTTTTAAGTTTCATTAGATCCCATTTGTTTAGTTTTGCTTTTATTTCCAATATTCTGGGAGGTGGGTCATAGAGGATCTTGCTGTGATTTATGTCGGAGAGTGTTTTGCCTATGTTCTCCTCTAGGAGTTTTATAGTTTCTGGTCTTACATTTAGATCTTTAATCCATTTTGAGTTTATTTTTGTGTATGGTGTTAGAAAGTGTTCTAGTTTCATTCTTTTGCAAGTGGTTGACCAGTTTTCCCCATTTCATTCTTTTTGATGGCTAATATACCATTGTATCCTGAAGAAGGAAATAGCAACTCACTCCAGTATTCTTACCTGGAGAATCCCATGGATGGAGGAGCCTGGTGGGCTACAGTCCACGGGGTTGCAAAGAGTCGGACACAACTGAGCGACTTAACTAACTAAACTAACTAATACCATTGTATATATGTACCACATCTTCTTTATCCATTCCTCTGTTGCCATTTGCTACTTCATAAAATAAAATGAATGCAATGACATTCATAAGAATAAAGTGCTATGGCAACACAAACAATGACTTTTGCCTGGGATCATGGGAGGAGGCTCAGGTATTAGAGATGAGGTGCTAGTTAAGCTGGTGACCAATAGTAGATAAACAAGTTGTTTAATCTACTGTTTAACATATCTCATTCCATAGAAGTTGTGAGAGAATTTATCTCCAAGTCTAATTTTGTCCATTATAGAGGTTCTCAATGAGGGATTCTAATGAAATTCCTTCTCATGAAAATGATCTCAGGGAATAAAAACAGGGAGGAAGTTTAAAAAAAAAAACATGAGAAAAAGCATAAGTCATCTTTAAATTTTTAACTTCAAGTTTCATCATGAAATATTACCATCTTCTTGGCCAAAAACTTAATGGGATCTTACTAGGGAGGCACTGAACTAAAGTGATTGACCAGCCTCATCTCCCAAACCATTTCAGAGAAGACAGAAAATGATTTCATGTGTTCAATGACCCAATGTCATTTCCCCCATGCACAAATTAATATGTCTTAAAATTACTCAGTGAATTAAAATTATTAAAATAGTTAATAAAAACTAAAGTTTCTAAACTTCCACTTTTATAGGGTTTGTAAATAAAAGCAAATTGTCTACTTGAAAAAAAAAAAGATGACAAGCTGACCAAAGTCATTATTGACAGACACCATTTTGCTTTGTAGTATTAATGGTTGGAGGCTAACAGTTGGGGGCATTTCAGCTGTTCCAGAGGCCAAGTTAGAGAAAATTCCTTACTTAACATGATCACAGGGCAGGCCAGTCAATGGAAGAGATGGGCTTTCTCCTTGACTAGTAAATGAAAGAAGCTTGAAAAAAATGACAGACATAAACTGTGTGCTTGGGACTTTCTTATGATGAAGAAGAGAAGAGAACAAATAAAGAGGAAGAGGAGGAAGAGGAAAAAAAGAGAAAGCAGAGAGCTGAGGGATTAGAAAGTCTAGATTTAGGATTTATCTTGCAGCATGGAATTCAAAGACAGCTATCTACAATTCTACAACATGAGAAGGACCTGTGGTTGTTGAATGAGTCATCTCTAAAATCTAAACATCAAGAAAGAACACGAGCTCTTCCAGTGGTAAACAGCCTGAACTTGATTAAAGTGAAATATAACTGAGAGGTCAGAGTTCTGCAGAATGTGATAACATCTGATTAGGGCACCAGAACAGAGAGGGTGGTATGGAAACGGGGTCTCAAAGGATGCACGAGATTTTAGCAGGTTCATTTGGGGTGGCAGAAAGGAAGAAAGAAAGCAAGGGAAAGAGAAGTTTTTTCGCCCGAAGAAACAGAATATGGAAAGGCCAAAGAAAGTCAGGAAACATTCCTTAAAAAAAAAACAATCAGACAAACAAAAAAATTATCTCTGAGACTGGAATCTAGAAAAATGATAAGATGATCTACTGTAAAGCAGAAATAGACACACAAACATAGAGAACAAACCTGTGGACAACAAGATGGGAAAGGAGAGGTGGGATGCATTGAGAGATTGGGGCTGACATATACACACTATTGATACTTTATATAAAACAGATAAATAAGGAGAACCTACTATATTGCTCTTGGATTCCCAGGTGGCTCAGATGGTAAAGCGTCTGCTTGCAATGCAGGAGACCTGGGTTTGATTCCTGGGTCGGGAAGATAGGTTGGAGAAGGAAATGGCAACCCACTCCAGTACTTTTGCCTAGAAAATCCCATGGACGGAGGAGCCTGGTAGGCTATAGTCGATGGGAAAGAGTCAGACATGACTGAGCGACTTCTCTTGATCTTGACTATATAGCTCAGTGAACTCTACTCGGTGCTCTGCGGTGAACTAAATGGGAAGAAAATCCAAAAAGAAGAGGAGATATATGTACAGCTGATTCACTTTGCTATACGGTAAAAACTTACACAACATTGTAAAGCAACTATCAGTTCAGTTCAGTTGCTCAGCCGTGTCTGACTCTTTGCGACCCCATGGACTGCAGCACACCAGGCTTCCCTGTCCATCAACAACTCCTGGAGCTTACTCAAACTCATGTCCATCAAGTCAGCGATGCCATCCAACCATCTCATCCTCTGTCGGGCCCCTTCTCCTGCCTTCAATCCTTCCCAGCATCAGGCTCTTTTCTATGAGTCAGTTCTTTGCATCAGGTGGTCAAAGTATTGGAGTTTCAGCTTCAACATCATCAGTCCTTCCAATGAATATTCAGGACTGATCTCCTTTAGGATGCACTGGTTGGATCTCCTTGCAGCCCAAGGGACTCCCAAGAGTTTCCTACAACACCACACTTCAAAAGCATCAATTCTTCGATGCTCAACTTTCTTTATAGTCCAAATCTCACATCCATAGATGACTACTGGAAAAACTACTAGTTAAAAATAGTTTTAACTAGACGGACCTTTGTTGGCAAAATAATATCTCAGCTTTTTAATATGCTGTCTGGGTTGGTCATAACTTTTCTTCCAAGGAGCAATCTGCAGTCACCATCTGCAGTGATTCTGGAGCCCCCCAAAATAAAGTCTATCACTGTTTCCATTGTTTCCCCATCTATTTGCCATGAAGTGATTGGAACGGATGCCATGATCTTAGTTTTCTGAATGTTGAGCTTTAAGCCAACTTTTTCACTCTCCTCTTTCACTTTCATCAAGAGGCTCCTGAGTTCTTCTTCGCTTTCTGCCATGAGGGTGGTATCATCTGCATATCTGAGGTTATTGATATTTCTCCTGGCAATCTTCCCTGGTGGCTCAGATGGTAAAGCGTCTGCCTTCAATGCGGGAGACCCAGGTTCCATTCCTGGGTCGGGAAGATCCCCCGGAGAAGGAAATGGCAACCCACTCCAGTACTGTTGCCTGGAAAATTCCATGGATGAAGGAATCTCACAGTCCATGGGGTCGCAAAGAATTGAACATGACTGAGTGAATTCACTTTCACTTTCTGGCAATCTTTATTCCAGCTTGTGCATCATCCAGCCCAGCATTTCGCATGATGTATTCTGCATATAAGTAAAATAAGCAGGGTGACAACATGCAACCTTGATGTACTCCTTTCGCGATTTAGAACCAGTCTGTTGTTCCATGTCCAGTTCTAACTGTTTCTTCTTTACCTGCAAACAGATTTCTCAGGAGGCAGGGAAGGTTGTCTGGTATTCCCATCTCTTTCAGAATTTTCCACAGTTTGTTGTGATCCACACAGTCAAAAGCTTTGGTATAGTCAATAAAGCAGAAGTAGATGCTTTTCTGGAACTCTCCTACTTTTTTGATGATCCAAGGGATGTTGGCAATTTGATCTATGGTTCCTCTGCCTTTTCTAAATCCAGCTTGAACATCTGAAAGTTCTTGGTTCACATATTGTTGAAGCCTGGGTTGGAGAATTTTGAGCATTACTTTGCTAGTGTGTAAGATGAGTGCAATTGTGTGGTAGTTTGAACATTCTTTGGCATTGCCTTTCTTTGGGATTGGAATGAAAACTGACCTTTTCCAGTCCTATGTCCACTACTGAGTTTTCCAAATTTGCTGGCACATTGAATGCAGCACTTTCACAGCACTTTCTTTTATGATTTGAAACAGCTCAACTGGAATTCTATCACCTCCACTAGCTTTCAAGGCACTGTTCAATGGGCTAGGGATACAGCTGGGAAAAAACAAAGTCCTGCCTTCATGGGACTTATGGTCTGATGGAACTTGGGATGACAAAAATAAAGGAATATGTAATTTATATATAATCTAAACATATAGTATAGATTATATATAATATACATATTCAAATATATAATATGTCAGCTGTGATAAGGCTCTTTAGAAAAATAAAGCAGGAAGGAGAAAGTAAGTAGCGTGGTGAGGGCAAATGTTATTATTTTAATACAGGGTGATCTGGGTGGACCTTTAACGATGAGGTTACTTTAGGCTGAGACTATAAGGGAATGAGGGAGGAAAGCATGGAGTCAGGAATGATACAGACCAGAGATAAGAGCAAGTCAATGGCCCTGTGGCAGGGGTGTGCTTGTATCTTACACGAACAACTATCTCACATCAGTGCAGCTGGAGGGGTGTGAACAAAGAGGAAAGCCATAGATGAGGGCAGAAAAGTAAAGACAGGAGATAAACGGAGGTATGGGAGTTCCATTTGGGGTTAAGAGAATTTTTCCTCTTCTCTCCAGTTCTTCTTGCTGAGTCGCTAAGTTGTCTGACTCTTTGCAACCCCGTGGACTGTAGGCCTTACAGCCTACAGATTGTTGTCATCCTTACAGCCAGACTCCTTACAGCCTGTTGTCATCTTATACGGTTAAAGAAAGGAAGATTTGTCAATGCAGGAGAGGGAGGGGAGAACTGCTAGAGCCTGGAGTACATTCTAATTTACTGAAGGACCTGCACAGTTACAGAAGTGTACAGGGGGAAAAGAGCCTTCTTTGCCTCTCTACTCCAAACAAAATTTGTTCTGTGAACTCTTCTTCCTCATCCTGGAATGCAATTTCAGGGCCAGCCGTAGTATTCATACAGCCTGAAATAATAGAAAGTGTTTGGTCGACCTTCAACATTTAATGTGAACACTCCATTATAATATTTAAAACTCCCACCTTGATTCACTTGGCAGTAGAGCAGAAACTGACACAGCAGTGTAAAGCAGCTATATTCCAATAAAAAAAAATCACTGCAGCACTAGACAACAGCCAAGATATAGAAGCAAGCTAAATGTCCATCAGCAGAAGAATAAAGAAAACATGGTGTGTGCAGGTATATACACATATAATATATATATCAATAAACACACACACATGCTAGAATATTACTCAGCCATAAAAAAGAATGAAATACTGACATGTGCAACAACATCCTAAGTGAAGTAAGTTAGAGAAAGATAAATGTTATAACACTTGTATGTGAAATCAAAAAAAGTGAGACAAATGAACTTACATGAAAAATCGAAACAGACTCACAAACTTTGAAAGCAATTTTATGGTTATCAAAGGGGAAACATGGGGGGGGATAAATTAGGAGTTTGGGATTAACATACACACACTACTATATATAAAATAGATAATCAATAAGGACTTACTGTATAGCACAGGGAACTGTACTCAATACTCTGTAATTACCTATGTGAGAAAAAGAATCAGAAAAAGAATGGATGTGTGTGTGTGTGTGTGTGTGTGTGTATAACTGGATCACTTTGCTGTACACCTAAAACTAACACAATACTGCAAATCAACTACATTCCAAGATAAAATAAAAATTAAATTTAAGAAAAAAAAAAAAGCTCCCATCTCATCTAATTGAAAACATCTCTCTCCCACAGCTACAACTGACTTAGACGCATACCTGGGGGCAGGGGGTGGGGATTCGGGCTGTTTCTGTCTTTTTTCTTCCACCCTTTCCTCTGCTGGCTAGCCATCTGCTGCTCAGGCTGCTCCACAGCCTAGGCAGGTGCCTCGGGGAGGTCTTACTGGACTGAAAGGATCATGATCTGGCTCCGATATGTCCTCAGAGTGGGATGCATGTCCCAAACAGACTCTCACGATGCAGTTTTATTGATTCACGACAACAAGCCCACTGGGGACTCCCCGTGGCCCCACTGTAGTATGCCTGGAGCATGCTTTCTCACTCTCTCTCCCTCCCTCTCCACGGCTCTGCTCAGGAGTCCCTTTCATTCCTGGCCCTCAGTAGTAAACCCTACTCCTCCTCACTCACTCCTTCTGCACAGGATTCCCTGTAAGATATACCCTGCTGGGTTGCTTGTGCCAGATCCATGGGACACCTCTGCCTTGTCTTCAGCAGACACACAGCCCATACCCAGAGCAGCTCTCACTTTTCGCCTCAGTATCTCATATACAAGAGTCAACCCTGGCCTCTTTCCTCGGATTCTACTTCTGTTTTATATCCTCAGGGTGGTTTTTAACACTAGTTTAACAAGCTTTTAGGAAGCCCTACACAGGCAGTCTGGTCTCTGGGGCCTCTTCCAAAAGCCTGAGGAAAGGAAGACCCCTATTGTAAGCCCTCCTCAGAGGTGCTGGAGCAGAGAGCGCATGGCGGGAGAGGAGATGCAGAGAGCTGGCCAGGGCTCAATAAGTCGACTTACTTTCTGGCAACAGCAGTCATCAAAGACTTTGAGTAGAGACCCAAATCAGGAAAATGTCATCAATTTCTGAACACCAGACATTCTAATACTGGGTGCTACTTTAACCAACTTACTAAATGAAATCCCCCTTGAAATGAGAAGTACATAGAGGATTACAATCACTGTAAAGAATTCAAAACTACTAAGATAGTCTTACCTAATTTCCTATTTTATGATAACCAACCTTCCTCAGTTATTTACCAATAAATGTGTACATAATCTTACCAGGGTATTCAAATCTATCTTTTTGGATGTAAGCCTGCCACTCTACCAACCCCTTTCCAATTTCATACTGAAACTCTGAACCCTCTACTAACATAATAAGACAACCCTTTGTGAGTACTTTTGTCTTAATTCATAATAATCACTTTCAATACTCCTGGCGACATATACAAATTGAAAGACACTGGCATGAGATGAATGGTCAACTTTAAGGAGAAAATGAAATTAGCAATTATTCCATTAAAGCAAGTATTTTATGTTTGTCCTGATTAAATCATCTTAACCACCTGGCTCCAGTTCCAATAAAAGTGAATCATTAGGGGCAAAGTCTAATAGCTAGCAGCAGAATACTCTCTGACGGATTCATTCATTTCTTCCTTCCTGTGTCCAATGCTCAGCTGACTGAGCCGTGTGCTGAGAGAGCCTTAAAAAGGGCAGCACCACACGCTGAGTTCCTGGTGTGAGGGGTGTGGAATGTAGCATGCTTTCTGGCTCCCCTTAAGCAAACAATGTGCTAACTTTAAATTATCCATTCAAAGGATACTTATTAAATATCTTCCACTCTTCATTCAATAAGTATTGAATGTCTAACTGAGTCCCAGGCACTAGAACAGACACAGAGGATACAATGGAGAGCTGATGGTCCCTGCCGTTGTGAAATTCAGAGTGATGGAGTTCCCGGGCCCTGGAATGGAACTGTCAAACAAAATCACCTTTAGTGGTTATTCAGGCACGGGCTACTGATCAACTGTCCTGAATGCTATGGGAGATCATTTTCTCAATTTCACAAAAAGAATATCTATATGTCTATATATCTCAAAAATTTCCAATAAATACCACATTCACTAGAGAAATTTCAGACACAGCCCCTCTAATATCAGGAACAACATGAGACTGGTTTTTAATCATCATAACTGTTCAACATAATACTGGAGGTCCAGATAAACACAATTATACAAAAATCGACAACAACAACAAAAGGTATAAAGAAGGGAAGAGAGAGAAGAAATTTTCTGGTGATAAAGATCTTCCAGATAAAGTTCATACTTATCCTGCGAAAACCTCTTTCTTTTCTGACCACAATATCACACTTCCAACACCACGACCTTACGGAAGCCTTCCGTGACCATCCAAACTGTATAAGATCACCAGGATCTATGGTTTAAAACTTACTGTGAAAGCTATCAGGCATGTATAGACTGTTTAATACATGCATATTTGAAAATTTAGTAAAATGCATATTTACAATAGCTAACACATGGAAGCAACCTAAATGTTCATTGACAGATGAATGGATAAAGAAGATGTGTGTGTGTGTAATGGAATATTGAAGAAGAAGTGAAGTGAAGTGAAGTCGCTCAGTCGTGTCTGACTCTTTGCGACCCCGGGGACTGTAGCCCGCCAGGCTCCTCTGTCCATGGGATTCTCCAGCAAGAATACTGGAATGGGTTGCCATTTCCTTCTCCAGGGGATCTTCCTGACCCTATTACTCAGCCCTAAAAAGGAATGAAATAATGCCATTTGCAGCAACATGGATGGACCTCAGTTCAGTTCAGTTAAGTCACTCAGTTGTGTCCGACTCTTTGCGACCCCATGAATCGCAGTCACCAGGCCTCCTTGTCCATCACCAACTCCCAGAGTTTACTCAAACTCATGTCCACCGAGTCGGTGATGCCATCCAGCCATCTCATCCTCTGTCGTCCCCTTCTCCTCCTGCCCTCAATCCCTCCCAGCATCAGGGTCTTTTCCAATGAATCAACTCTTCACATGAGGTGGCCAAAGTATTGGAGTTTCAGCTTTAGCATCAGTCCTTCCAATGAACACCCAGGACTGATCTCCTTTAGGTTAGACTGGTTGGATCTCCTTGCAGTCCAAGGGACTCTCAAGAGTCTTCTCCAACTCCACAGTTCAAAAGCATCAATTCGGCACTCAGCTTTCTTCACAGTCCAACTCTCATATCCATACATGACTACTGGAAAAACCATAGCCTTGACTAGACGGACCTTGTTGGCAAAGTAATGTCTCTGCTTTTTAATATGCTGTCTAGGTTGGTCATAACTTTCCTTCCAAGGAGTAAGCGTCTTTTAATTCCATGGTTGTAATCACCATCTGCAGTGATTTTGGAGTCCCAAAAAATAAAACCTGTCACTGTTTCCACTGTTTCCCCATCTATTTCCCAAGAAGTGATGGGACCAGATGCCATGATCTTAGTTTTCTGAATGTTGAGCTTTGAGCCAACTTTTTCACTCTCCTCTTTCACTTTCATCAGAGGCTTTTTAGTTCCTCTTCACTCTCTGCCGTAAGGGTGGTATCATCTGCGTATCTAAGGTTATTGATATTTCTCCCGGCAATCTTGATTCCAGCTTGTGCTTCTTCCAGCGCAGCATTTCTCATGATGTACCCTGCATATAAGTTAAATAAGCAGGGTGACAATATACAGGCTTGATGTACTCCTTTTCCTACTTGGAACCAGTCTGTTGTTCCATGTCCAGTTCTAACTGTTGCTTCCTGACCTGCATATAGGTTTCTCAAGAGGCAGGTCAGGTGGTCTGGTATTCCCATCTCCTTCAGAATTTTCCACACTTTATTGTGATCCACACAGTCAAAGGCTTTGGTATAGTCAATAAAGCAGAAGTAGATGTTTTTCTGGAACTCTCTTGCCTTTTCAATGATCCAGCGGATGTTGGCAATTTGATCTCTGGTTCCTCTGCCTTTGCTAAAACCAGCTTGAACATCTGGAAGTTCACAGTTCACATATTGCTGAAGCCTGGCTTGGAGAATTTTGAGCATTACTTTACTAGCGTGTGAGATGAGTGCAATTGTGCAGTAGTTTGAACATTCTTTGGGATTGCCTTTCTTTGGGATTGGAATGAAAACTGACGTTTTCCAGTGCTGTGGCCACTGCTGAGTTTTCCAAATTTCCTGGCAATGGATGGACCTAGAGATGATCATACTAGAGATGATCATACTAAGGGAAATAAGTCAGACAGAGAAATCCAAATAGCATATGCTATTACTTACATGTGGAATCTAAAATATGATACAAATGAACTTACTTACAAAATAGAAACAAACTCACAGACACAGAAAACAAATGTATGGTTATCCAAAGGAGCAGGTGGAAATAAATTAGGAGTTTGGGATTAGCAGATACAAACTAACACATATAAATTAAACAACAAGGTCCTACTATATGGCACAGGGGACTATATTAGATATCATGTAATAACCTATAATGGGAAAGAATATGAAAAAAATCTATCTTGATACCTACCTATCTATATCTGTATTGTTTTCTATACACCAGAAACACAACACTGTAAATCAACTATACTTCAATTACAAAATTAATAAGGTGCATTCAGCAAGTTTAGTTGATATAAGACCAGTTTTTAAAAATCAAATATATTTCTCTATTTTGGCAGTAACTAAATAGGAAATATAAGGCAGAACTAGATAAAATTCATAAAAGCAATTAAAAGTCACTGTACAGGAATATGACTCTGCTTTATCTGTGCTCTTTTGCTACACACAAATGTAGAAGTACTTAACACTTCCCAAAGAAACTATTACATTTTAACTTCATTTACTTTAAAAAATGTATTTTGATGTTACTTCTTTTCACAAAGGGTGTGGTACAATGAATGATGATGCCCCCCAAAGACAGCCATGTCCAAATCCTTATAACTTGTGAATGTTACTGTATATGGCCAGAAAAAAAAAAAGCTGGGGGGGGGTTGGAAATGGGGATATAATCCTGGATTATCTAGGTGGGCTCTAAATGAAATTGTAAGTGTCCTCTGAGAGAGAAGAAGAGGGAGGTTTGACCACAGATGAGAAGGCCTTGTGACTACAGAGCCCTGAAGTGACTGCCATAGAGTACTGAAGTGATGTATTCCCAAGCCAAGGTATGCTCACAGACACCGGAAGTTGCAAGAAGCAAGAAATAAGATTCTCCCCTAGAACATCCAGAGAGAGGAAGATCCTGCTCACACTTGATCTCAGTGTACTGAACCTGATTCTGGACTTCTGGTCTCCATAACTTCAAGAATACGAATGTGCATTGTTTTAAGCCACCAAGTTTGTAATAGTTTGTTACAGCAGACATTGAAAACCAATTCAAAAGGTTTTAGATATTTTATATAGCCCCCTTCAACACACACACACACACACACAGAGATGTTATAGTAACTCAAACAAAAGCTGTGAATATAAAACTAATGAAAAGAAGAATGGAAATATGATAAACCAAAGGCTCAACATTTTAGCTTGAGTGTTAGATTTCAACTCTAAGCTTCCTGGTTTACAGGGATAGAAGAAAAATGGGATTGATTGTACAGCTTGCATTATTGGAAAGAAGGATATGTAAGTTCAGATTAAACATTTTAAACCAGTAAATTCTAAAACAAATTCTCCAGTGGAATTTTATATGGGGTACAGTGAGTAACATATTAACTTATCAGCATAGTTAAAGTAACAGAGGTATGACTTTCATATAGCTATTACTCTTATTTTTGCATCTAAAATTTTTATTAAAAATAATTTCAGACTTAGAGAAAAGTTGCAAAAATACAAAGAATTCTGTATATCCTTCATTAGATTCAGAGTCTCTTAATATGTTGCACAGGCATTCTTTCTTTCCATCCATGTATCCATCCATTCCCCTCACACAATCACTCACTGTGTGTATGTGAAAAAAATTTTTCTGAACCAATGTAAGTTGCAGATTTAATGCCTATTTACTCCTAAATACTTAGGCACATTTTATTTGTAAGAGAATATTCTTTTATATGGCCCTAATACAATTATAGTATCAGGAAATAAAAACGGACAAAATTCTATTATCTTATCTATAGGCCTTATTAAAATTTTACCAATGGTTACAAAACATTTTTTACAGTAAAAGGGGAAAAATATTCTCTAGTTCAGGACTCAATTCAGGATCATACACTGCCTTTAGATGTTAGTCTCCTTAATATCTGTGTTAATCGGAAAGGTTTCTCCTCTCCTGGGAAGCCTTGATTGCATCCACCCTGCAACCTTAGCACTTCCACTGCCAAAAGACCACCAATTTCATCTTCTAACTGTCTTTCAAATATATCAACTCCTCTCCATCTCCCCTGCCATACTCTGAGACAAGCTACTGCAATACCATCTCATCTGATCTCTAAGGCTCTTCTATCTAGTCTCCTAGCATCCACTGTGGTCTCTCTCCAATCTGTCCTCCAAATCGCAATTATGTTGATCCTTTGTAAATCTCCTTATGTTGCCCACTGTGCTTAAAACCTTTGTTTCTCATAAAAGACAAACATCTTTCACAAGGATTATAAACCTAGCATGTCCTGCCCCTTTTTGCTTCTCCAGGCTTAACTTGTGTACCAAGTTTTGCCTGTACCAAACCCAATCTGCTAGTTTCCCTCCTATCATCCTGCTGTACTCTTCCTGGACCACTTACCACTCATCCACTGCCATGTTCAACCCTCCCTGCTCCCTACTAGACTCTGCTTAGTTACCTAATCAAAGTATTTCATCTCAAACATCCCTGCCTTATAAAAGCCAATCACCCAAACTTAATCAGTCACTTGGCTTTACACTCTCATGGTTTTTCCTCCACTTCACCGCACTATGTTGCTGTTGTTCATTTACTAAATCATGTCAGAGTCTTCGTGACCCCATGGACTGCAGCACGCCAGGCTTCCCTATCTTGCACTATCTCCCAGAGTTTGCTCAAACTCATGTCCATTGAGTTGGTGATGCCATCAAACCATCTCATCATCTGTCACTCCTTCTCCTCACAGCATTTACACACCAGACACACAGAAGAGTGTATAAAACATATATGTATAATTCAAAGAATGATAATAAAGACTCATCCAACCTTCACCTGGAATGCTACTTGTCACAAGCCCCTCCTGGGAGGCATCTTATTTTTTTAACCTCAATAACCAGCAGCCGTAGCCATGTAATTAACCAAGTGTTCTGTACATATGGCCAAAAAATTTCTTGCTTATCTTTCAAGGTTCATCATCCATACATACATTCCTAAAATGTGTTATCTCTCTGATCTCTTTGAATTTTATTTGAATAAAATAATTCTGTATTTTCTTTCATGCCTTGTTTCTTTCACTTAAAATTGTTTGACACGTATAGGTAGCTATAATTCCTTCAATCTCAGTATGTATGCCACTGTAAGACTACAATACAATTTAGCATATTCATTCTATTATTAGGAGAAACTTGGGTTGATTCAAATTTGGAGTTATTATGAAAATAATGCTATGAACACTCTGTACTAATCCCTGGGTCCATATTGGTACAAGGGTATGATAGTTTCTCCAGGTTTTTACCTAGGAATGAAATTGGTAGAGTGCAAGGTATGTGCATATTCATATAATGCTTCACTGTTTTCCCAACTGATTACACCCATTTGTACTCCCATCAGCTGGGTATGAAATCAGTCAGTCCTAAAGGAAATCAATCCTGAATATCATTGGAAGGACTGATGCTGAAGCTGAAGCTCTAGTATTTTGGCCATCTGATGTGAAGAGCTGGCTCATTGGAAAAGACCCTGATGCTAGAAAAGTTTAAGGGCAGGAGGAGAAGGGGACAAGAGAGGACAAGATGGTTGGATGGCATCACCGACTCAATGGACTTGACTTTGATCAAACTCAGGGAGCTAGTGAAGGACAAGGAAGCTGGCATGCTATGGGGTTGCAAACAGTTGGACACAATTGAGCGACTGAACAACAGCAGCAGGGTATGAATGTAAAGCACCTATCAAGATCTGTAACTACATATTTCTGTGACTGTTTGCTTAGTATCCACCTTCCCCATTAGACTGTAAGGTCTGTGTCTACTTGTGCTTACCGTTTCACTCCAGTGCCTGGCACAGAGCAGGAGCTCAAGAACAACTGGCTGAGTAAAAGAAGGTACTCTGGATAAGAAAGTTTAAGTATTTTGGATGTGAACATAAGTCTATCTAACTTCACAACCCATGTCTTTTCTATCATTTACATTTTCCTTCTCTGAAAATGGTGATGACCATTTGTATCCTACTTACTAGTTTCCAATGCAATGCAAGTGAAAGTCGCCCAGTCATGTCCGACTCTTTGCGACTCCATGGACCATAGTCTGTGGATTTCTCTAGGCCAGAATAATGGAGTGGGTAGCCTTTCCCTTCTTCAAGGGATCTTCCCAACCCGGGATCAAACCCAGGTCTCCCACATTGCAGGTGGATTCTTTAACAGCTGAGCCACAAGGGAAGTCCAAGAATACTGGGGTAGGCAGCCTATCCCCTCTCCAGCGGATCTCTCTGATCCAGGAATTGAACCCGGGTCTCCTACATTGCAGGCAGATTCTTTACTGAGTTATCAGGGAAGCCCTGAAAGTGAAAGTTGCTCAGTCGTGTCCGACTCTTTGCTACCCCATGGACTCTACAGTCCATGGAATTCTCCAGGTCAGAATACTGGAGTGGGTAGCCTTTCCCTTCTCCAGGTGATCTTCCCACCCAGGGATCAAACCCAGGTCTCCCACATTGCAGGCAGATTCTTTACCAGTTGAGCCATAAGGGAAGTCCAATGCAACGGTAACAATCAAATGTGATTACAGATGTCACTCCAATAAGCATGGAGTACCTATTAAGTGTCCACCAACGTTTCACTACCATGCACCTGGACTCAAAGGTCCGCAGATGGGGTATATGAAAGGTGACTGTCAATGGCAAATGGTTGATGAATGTATATGGATTAAGATTACTTTGTATACAAATACAGGGGTTTCAGATATCACTACAGGGAAAACCAGGGACAGCAATTAATGCTTTCAAGTCCAAACTGCACCTGTGTCCCAAATTATTCACCAGCACAAACAAAAGAAGCTTGCTCCAAGCCCCATCAGAACAAACATTTGAAAATGCTTTTACCCAGATGGCATCACTTTTCATCTGTGCCTGGGCTCAAGGAAGGGCTGGGCAGAGAGCTGTATTACACACTGCACTTCAGCTTGGCACTGTGGGTTCAGAAAGTAAACTCTGACTTCCTATTTACACTGAAAGATCTTAGGCCCCTGTGGTTTCCTGTTGCATCCTGGCGTGTCTGTGCTTTGGTTTCTCAGTTGTCTGCACAGAGCAGCAAATGGGGTCCCTCACGGTTTCACTTCATCCTGCTCTTCATAAGAAAATAAGAATTCTACAGTCTCTAATTGTTAGCAGATTCTACGAGCTACTCTCTCCAAGTCCTGACTTCTCAATCTGTCTGGACCTAAGCCTACCAAGAGACATTTCCTTTGAAAGGATGGAGACTCATGGAACCTCCAAGTGTGACCCAAGCCAGCAGGGACAGACTGACCATTCAACTTAATTTACTACATTTTACACTATGTTTACATTTATTTACTTCACTGTTAACATTCATCAAGTATAAATTTAGAGTCACTTCTATGTACAAAATGCTCTGCTGGGCACTGAGGAAACCATGATGAGAAGGTGTAATTGCTACTCTGAAGGAGCTTAAAGCCATTTTTCTGAAAGTCCCTGATTAGAATCACTGGGCCACCTGTTAAAACGACAGTATACTCCTTCCCAGCAAGACTCACTGACTCATTCCCTGTGGGAGTGGCACCTGAAGAATTGCATTTGTAAGGAGTCTTCAGAGACATTTTATGCACAGTAATTGAGAACCACGGGTTGGCAGCTCAGTGGAGAATTTACAGTCTTGGGGTGTGGGGGGCGGACAGTGACAGAATCAGGGGCCTTTCCTATGATATATCAGACTTCCCCCAACTGCACGATCCTTCAATTTGAGTAAATGAAGGTGAACCAACTAAGCATGGAGCAGAAATGGCTTTGGGTTTGCTCACATATGTATCTGAATCTCGGACCTAACCCTTACTATTAATAGCCAGGGGACTTCGGACAGATCACTCAGTTTCTTTGAACCTCATTTAAAAAAAGAAAACAACACCTGCTCTGTCTACCTCACTTAGTTATTCTGAGTATTGCATTCCACAAGGCATTTTACAGACTCTAAAGCACCAAGAATGAGTTAGTCATTTTATGATCACAAAAACTTTAATAAACAAGAAAATTAAGCCAACCCATAAGGTTTCTTTTAAGCAGTCAGAACTAGCCCATCTCTTAACCATCCTAAACTTTGCTCCCACTTTCTCCTAAACATTGTAACTGTGTATAATGTGCTTCCTTCCAAGTTCCAGCAGCTTTTTTCGGAAGCAGAACTCGAAAGTGGACCCAGTTCTGGGTAGGACAGTGGGATATACTCTTGGCACCATGTTAACATTTTTGAGGAATGAATATAAAAGACAGGAGACCAGTCAGACCTGGCTTCCTCTGTCTCATCCTAGCTCTGCAATCTCTCTGACCTCAATTCTACCATCTCTTAGATGGAGAAATATGCTCTATTGGGTCATTTTAGGTTACTACTCTTTAAGGACATTTGACTTTTGTTTAATGTGAATGTATTAGTACTACCCTTTATTCTGACTTAAAACATGCCTACTACACCTTTCTCTTTCATAAGTTCAGTTCAGTTCAGTTCAGTCACCCAGTCATGTCTGACTCTGCAACCCCACGAATTGCAGCACGCCAGGCCTCCCTGTCCATCACCAACTCCTGGAGTCCACCCAAACCCATGCCCATCGAGTTGGTGATGCCATCCAGCCATCTCATCCTCTGTCGTCCCCTTCTCCTCCTGCCCCCGATCCTTCCCAGCATCACCCATATTTGTTATGAGGATTAGATATTCTATATACAGGCTGCCAGAGGAACTAGCGCAAAGTAATTATGTAATAAATCCCAGCTATTGTTATTCCTAAATATAAACACATTGCTTGTTCATCCCTAACATGTTGTCCCCAGAAACTTCCTCTTCTTTACATACGACACACAAATTTGAGTAGCCTTTTGTTTGGTGAATATATCCTTCTCTTTTTAAAATTTGAATTTTTATCCCTCAAACTGTGGTAGTGTTTACTATCTAACTTCACCAGGATTACAGATCATTTACTGTCTGTTAGCAAACCTCTTTGGGTGGACTTGATAACATGTGGTATGCTGAACTCCTCCTGTGTGCCCTAGGGACAGAGCATGACGGAGGCTTCTCCTTGACTGCTCAATGAGCTCAGGCATATAGGGAAGACGAGGAGTGATAAGTGCTGCTCTGGAGCTGGGCTTAGAGAGCTATGAGGGCCCAGAGGAGGCACAACTCACCAAACATGCTGGAGGAAGGGACAAGAGCCCCATGGAAGTAACACCTGACCTTTGGGGAACTTTGTGAAAGACACGCACTAAGGATACACAGTAACTAAAAACATAGGTTCTGGGGTCCCTGGGCTTTGGTTCAACCTCTGTTCTGCCTCTTCCTCACACTGTGAGCTCCCCAAGCCTCAGTTTCCTCATCTGAACACTTGGGATCATAATACAATGAGAGTCATCCTAGAGTTTACTGGGAGTATCAAATAACATAGTAAATGTTCAATAAATGTGAAGTATAATAATGATGATGATTCTAGTGGCGATGAGACTCATCAGGTAGAAGAGAGTTGTGGCCATTCCAGCCAGAGGGGGGGAAAAATATGCCTAGAGGCCAAATGAGAAAGTACAGGCTCTTTGCAAAAAGAAATCTATACTTCTTCAATCTAAAGTATTCCAAAGACAAACGCATTTTTCATGTTTCATAGGATGGCAAAATGAATAAATAGCTTACTATTTAGAACCTATTTAAGATCCCTGGTGTGAATATTCATAAGCCTTACTGTAGAAAAACAAATGTGACTGATTATGGGTGCTATCCTAGATCTCGCTAACATTGGTATGTAATATACTGTATGGAAGTGGAAGTGAAGTCAGTCAGTCGTGTCCGACTCTTTGTGACCCCATGGGCTGTAGCCCAACAGGCTCCTCTGTCCATGGGATTTTTCCAGGCAAGAGTACTGGAGTGGGTTAGTGGGTTGCCATTGCCGTCTCCAGAGGATCTTCCCAACCCAGGGATCGAACCCGGGTCTCCCGCATTGTAAGCAGACGCTTTACCATCTGAGCCACAGGGAAGTCCAATATACTGTATACATAGAGTAAAAACTTTAATTTTAGCCCCATGGAATTCACAAAAGGATATGGGATGTACCTATTATTAGAATACAGGATGAAAAGTCAGGAATAGCAGGGGATGAGGCCAGGGGTGGGCAGGGCTCAAGTCACACATGATCCGCTATGACCTGCTAGGATTCAGGAGACTCACTGAGAGATTTTAACTGGGAGAGTGAAACCATCAGACTTGATATTCAGGACCATCTCCACTGTGAGTCTGTCAAAGTAGGTCCATGCAGACTAGGGCCTTGCATAACACAGAAGAATGAGTACATGTGTTAATATAACTGGCCATTCTCTCCATGGGCTCCCTCTTTTTCATGAATCATATCCCTAATTCCAGAGAACACCAGCCCTGACTTTCAAGATCATAGCTAGTCTTTGAATTAAGAGTTACATGGAAGCCTGAGGAACGTTCAGTAGATTGTAACAGGCAGGCAGATGGCAGGTAGGTAAGCGAGGGTGGCCCCGAGACTCGTCTACATCAAGCAGCTCCTGGATGGCTGACCAATTACTCACAGACACCCTCCACTTAAACATCCCCTCAACCAGCAGAATCAAGGCTGTCTCTGCCTGGCTCTACACAAGGCTGAAATCAATGACACAAGGCCCAAACACAAATCTGGCAATTGGATGATATGGCCACTTTTCAATCAGTTTTATGCTTTTGCTTATGGTCTGCTTCAAGGTATAATTCAGTGAAATAAATCAGTTCTCACATGGATGGAATCTTGTGACTGAATGTAGCAATGCTGCTGTAATAAGTGGGAAGGATCAGGTCATCAAGGAAAGAACCTGTTGTCTTCTTGAAGACCAGAGAGCTGACATGCTGGATCTTTCTTCTTTCGCCATGGAGCCTGTCAACCCATCGAAGAAAAGGACACCAAACTGGCATGGCATGGTTTGTTCTTCAGAAAACCTGGATGGTTGCTACCCAGTATATTTCTGTTTGTCCTTCTATCAATCCAGTATTTACGAGACCCATACCACATGTCAGGTGCTATCCTAAGTGCAAGCAGAAATGGAAATTTACTTTTCTGTGTTATCTTTCTGTTACCTCTGTAAGTAATAAAGACCACATGCTGGTATCGTTCCATAGTATAACCTGAAATATGGGCACTAAATCTTTCTCTTTCTCAAACATCACTGAACTCAGGTTCTCTAGAGTTCTGAAAAATACATGACAGGGGTGAGTTTTATGCTATGTGAATTATCTTTCAGTAAAAAGTTAAAAAATAATACATCATAGCACTGCAGTAACTTTCACCTCCTTGAGATTTAAGACTTTCATTCTTTTTAAACTGAATATATCCCAAATCTATAAGAACATGGCCAAATTCTCCACTGGGTTTTCACACTGAACCTCTGTTTTTTTTTTTCCTGCTGGCAGTAGGGCCACTGATGTTCATTAGGAAGGGACTTTCAACCTCAACCCTTGAGCACTGATTGCTCAAAAAATTTCTCATGTTTTTCTGGGACCTTTGTTCTCTTACATGTCATTTCTCCTGGTGTTCTCACACTGGTAAAACGGAAGAAGAGAAACTACACTAAACTTCTGATGGCTTTGAAGGTCAAAAAATAGGAAAATTTAATTAAGGTGTAAAAAGAGGTCATTGGAGCACGCATACACAAAGAGAGTGGGAGATGGGGATGAAAAATAAGGGGGAAGCGGGACTTCCCTGGTGGTCCAGTGGCTAAGACTTCATGCTCCCAATGCAGGGGGCCTGGGTTCAATCCCTGGTCAGGGAACTACAGCCCACAAGCTGTAGCTAAGAAATGGCACAGCCAAATAAATAAATAAAGATGAAAAATATATATATTAAAAAAAAAAAAAAAACAACAGAAAACAATAAGGCAGAAGCAACCAGGCAGAAGTTCTGAAGCCCCAGAATGTATGTAGAAGTGGAGGAGTCGCTGTGTATTGAGAACCACAGCACAGCAGCTGACGCTTAGTGAGGGCTCTGTCCTGGCTGCCTCAGACGCCTTTACATCCTCACGCATTTGCTGGAAGGGCACTAACACTGCCATCGCTGCTAGGTCACCCTCAGCAACCATAGTGTCAGAGTCACCCTTAGAGCAGATGAGTGGTAAACAGAAAAAGGGGGAATAAAAATCAATGTGGTTTTCATTTCATGCTCTTCCAAACAAATACAAAAACATCTCCGTGATTTGAGAAGTTAGTCACGTGTCTTCAAATTGCCTAATTCGGTACTTGACCACAGAGCAGCGGGGAAACAGGGAAGATGATAAATAAGAAGTCTCATAGATACATGCCCAGGGGACAATGGTGACAAGTGATGCTGCTTATTCTTATTGTTATCGTTAGTCTGGGGGCCCCCTGAAGGGCAGTGATTTGAGAGACTGGGAAGGAGGGAAAATGAGACCATTGTGGTTGAACTGCACCCAGGCCTCACTGTGTAGTTATCACCAGACTTTGAAAAAGATCTGCCTTGTAATCACTTCACCCCCCTTCCCACAAAACACCCATGTGCACAACCAACCATCCCATGGCCCCTGTCTCATTGTTCTGCGAAGAGTTAACAATGTGAGCTCTGGAATTAAACTACCTGGGTTAGAAACTTCTCCAGGACTTACTAGCTATGGATTTGGATAAGTATTCTACCTCTCTGAGACCCAGGTTCAGTCCCTATAAAATGGGAGGATAACATTGGTAACTGCATAAGGTTATTATGAGAGTTAGATACAATAATAGATGCACATTTTTTACCCCATGATAAGCATGCAGTAAATATTAGCTGCTATTGTTACTGCTGCTAATTTCGATTCTTCCCTCTGCTTCAACCATTCTTCCAGGCGAGCTGCCGTCTTTTGTGGAAAACTGGGCTCACGCCAGCTGACACGCTCTCATTTGTTCTGACCTCATGAAAGGTCTTGTGTTACCTGGCTTTGCTGTGTTCCTGGTGGGCCTCCAGAAACATGGGACCAGACGGCCCTGCCCAGCTTTTACGGGAGCGGAATGGCTGGATCACACAGTAGATGTGAGAGTCTCTTATAGGAAACTGCTCAACTATTTTCCCAAGTGGTTGTGCCATTTCACATACCCGGCAGGAGCCTGTGAGGGTTCCCGTTCCACATGCTCATCAAACTTCAGTCCTTCTGACAAACATGTCGTGGGTCTCACTGTGGTTTGAATTTGCATTTCCCTTGTAAGGAACCATGTATGGCACCCTCTGTCCCTCAGTTTGGGCCTGGGTAGAGTACCACACTGCTATAATCATCACCCAAATGGCACAGCTCCAACGACGTGGCCTGGCCTGAGGGGGGTTTCTCTGGTTAGCGCTCAGGACTCTAGGACTCCTGAGCCCTCGTTTCCCAACAGAACAGAGATCAGGCTGCAGATCCACTCTTGGCCAAAGTGCACCCTGAAGAGCTGCTGGGAAGGGACCCTGTTCTCTTCCAGGGACCTATAATGGATGGGAATGGAGAGCTCTGGAGGACTGTGAGGTGGAGGAAGGAAGAGCAGGTGCGGCTGGCTTGTGCCTCGCAGGCCCTGCTGAAGTAAAGCTGCTTAGTGAGGCTCTCACTTCCTAGAGAGGCCAAGTGAACTCCCAGGTATGACCGGCAAGGTGAGGGATGGGGTGGGGAGACAGACTGACAGTGCCCTGGATGTGGGGGGGCTTCTACCAGTTGGTCAGCCCCCCCAACCCCCATTCAGCAGAAACAGATGATGAAAGATGGCCCTACTGCAGTGGGAAGGTGTGAAAAGAGACTTAGGAAAATTCAAGCACTTGCACGCTTGTTAGTAAGGGAAGTGGTGGTGGCGGGGGTGGGGAGCAATCCAGCCATGTAGTCACTAAGCATTTGTGAATATTATACCCCAGCTCTAAACTGGACAGGATGGGATGAGAGGGGCAACAGAGACATGGACCCACTAGTGTGGACCTGATAAGCAAGTCAGCTTCCTCTGAGATATGAGCTGGTACTACTAAAGAAAGTCTTGTCCAACTCTTTGTGACCCCATGGACTGTAGCCCACCAAGCTCCTCTGTCCACGGAATTCTCCAGGCAAGAATGCTGGAGTGGGTTGCCATTCCCTTCCCCGGGGGATCTTCCTGACCCAGGGACTGAACCTGTCTTCTGCACTGCAGGCAGATTCTTCACTGTCTGAGCCACCAGGGAAGCTGCACCATTAAAACACAAATAAGCACACCTGGTAATCATGAGTGGGGAGGGAGAATGGGAGGAGGAGACAGGGAGTTTGGGATCGACGTGTATACACTGTTATATTTTAAATGGATAACCAACAGGGACCTACTGTGTAGTAAATGAAACTCTGCTCAATGTTATATGACAGCCTGGATGGGAGGGGAGTCTGGGGGAGAATGGATACATGTATGTGTGTGGCTGAGTTGCTCTGCAGTATACTGGAAATTATCACAACGCTGTTAATCAACTATATTCTAATATAAGATAAAAAGTTTAAGAAAATACAAATAACCATACCTATCAGTCTGTGCTACAGACCAAAAGAACAGAACAGTAAGATATGTCAGACTACCTAGAGAATTTACTTGGGTTAGAAGGAAGGATGTGACAACTGGTATTTATTGAGCACCTACCAAGTACTATTCTTTAAATTAAGGCTAAAACATTTTTAGAGATACTGTGCCTGGGATATAGAAAGCACTATATAAGTTCCTATAGGCAGTATTACTATTGTTCTTATTTTCTGGCATTCTTTACTTTTTTTTAAAGATTTATTTAACTATAATTGGTATTAAGTTGCACATATTTAAAATATCTGGTTTGATAAATTTTGACATAGCAGACAACCACCAATGAAGATATTATTATAATCAAGGTAAGTATATCCATCACCCCCAAAAGTTTCCTTGTGCCCATCTATAATCTTACCCTCCTGGTCCTCATTCTGCCCACTGCCCCACTGTAGGCAATCACTGATCTGCTTTCTGTCATTATATATTAGACATATATATATATAAAAAATGCATTTCCTAATAATTTTTAATAAATGGAATTACATATAGTTTATACTCTTCCTGTTTGGCTTCTCTCACTTAGCACAATTAATTAATTTTGAGATGAATCCATGTTGCATCTTATATTAATAACTCATGCCCTTTTATTGCTTAGTGGTATTCCATTCTAACAATGGACCAATAGTTTTTCTATTCACTGTTGACAGATGTGTGGGTTGTTTCCAGTTTGGGGCTACTACAAATGAAACTACTATGAACATTCCTGCCTGAGTTTCTGTAGAGACATAATGCTTTTATGAGTGGAACAGTAGAATCACACAGTAGGTGTACGCTGCCTTTGTAAGAAAGTGCTAAACTATTTTCCAAAGTGGTTGCACCATTTCACATTCCCCTCAGCAGTAAGTTCTGGTTTCCTGCATCTTCATCACAGTGTCAGCCATCCTAACAAGTATGTAGTGGATCTCACGGTGGTTTGAATGGGCATTTCCCTGGTGACTAATGACATTGAGTATCTTCCCAGGTATTTGTCATTCAAATCTTTGATTTAGATGTCTGCAACAACACTGGCCCATATTTCAATCGAGTCTGCTCTCCCTCTCCCCTGGGTAATTGAGAGAAGCTATGGACCCAAAAGGGAAGAGCAAGGACTCTGGGCTCAGTCCCCTAGAGGGGGGTCAGTCCCCACTTCCTGCACAAGGTGTGACCCACTTAACTGCTCTTTACCTCCATATCCTTACTTGTGAAATGGGGAGAGTAAAGGTGCCCAGCTCATAGGACTGTTGAGCTGATGACAAGACATATAGGATTTAGCACAGTGCCTGGTACACTGTAGGTGCTCAAGAGATGGCAGCAGCAAATGCTATTGCCTGTCTTCTGCTAATGACTGAGGCTGGACCAGGGATGCTGAATTTTATCCATTCAGCGCAGTGTAGAACTGTCCTGCCTCAAATGCCAGGAGAAGCACTACGCTGAATTTTCTGATTGCATGAGCTGTCTTACTGCTCACAGAACCATGCCAAACCCCTCCCTGCCAGTCAGTGCCTAGCATACAGTCTGTTTTCCAAACATGTCGTTGAGGGGACTAGGGTGAGCCTTGGTATGGAGAGACCAACTCCTGAGAACACTGGTCCGAAAGGCTGACAACTGCAGGTCCTAGTGAATCACGCACAGGAACCTGGCTCCTTCCCTGGGAGTTGTGACCGTGGACCTATCTGTGCCTATGGACTCCCTTCCCTCTCCACCTCTCTACCGACCTCTGCAGATGCCACCTGCTAAAGAAACTAAGGCAGAGAAACCTGCCCACTGTTTCTTAGCTGTGACATTCTCCTTTCCTACAGCGCTATCCCAGGGGGTCTGCAATACCTACAAACCATCCAGGAGCAGAGGAACTCAGTGGTAGGTGCTGTAGACACGAAAGACAAAGATAAAGAGTAGGAGCATGAGACTAGGGGAGGATCTGGTGCCTGAAACTGAGTAGGAACAGCATCCCCATGCAGTGGGGAAACTACAATCCTGTAAGTACCACATGCTACAGGAAAGCTTCCCTGTCTACTGAAGACTTTACTGGTCCCATTCTCCATGTGAAAGTGAAAGTGTTGGTCACTCAGTGGTGTTCAAGTCTTTGCAACCCCATGGACCATTGTCCGCCAGATTCCTCTGTCCCTGGGATTTCCTAGGCAAGAATACTGGAGTGGATAGCCATTTCCTTCTCCTGGAGGTCTTACCGACCCAGGGATTGAACCCCAGCCTCCTGCATTGCAGGCAGATTCTTTACTGTCTGAGCCATCAGGGAAGCCTCCGCCTCTCCATATTCCAGTCTTAAATTTACCATCAGAATTACCACTCAGAGCTGTGGTCATCTTCTCCTTGTTTGTCTCTGTCCATAAAGGCAGGCATTACACTTTATTTTATTTATCTTAATACCCTTAGTACTTAGCCAGGAAAATACAAGAAAATATTTTGGTAATGAGTGAATGATTTAATAAATATTTTCTAATGAACTTTTAATTTTAGAACAGCTTAGATTACAGAAGAGTTGGGAATATAGTACAGGGTTCCATAGATCTGACACCTAGTTTTGTCTATCATTAATATCTTATATTAAGCTAATATGTCACAATTAAAAAATGATGATGAAATATTATCATTGACTTAAGACTTTACTTGATTCAGATTTCCTTAGTTTTTATCTAACATCTTCTTCTGTTTTAGGATCCCATCCAGGGTGCCACACTACATTCAGTTGTTACATCTCTTTAGACTCCTCTTGACTGTGATAATTTCTCAGACTTTCCCTGTTTTTTTATGACCTGGATGGTGTTGGTCAGGTATTTTGTAGCATGTCTCTCAAATGGAATTTGTCTGATGTTTTTCTTATGATTAGTTAGACTGTGGTTATGGGTTTGGGGGAGGAAGATAACAGAGATAAAGTGCCATTCTCATCACATCATGGCAATAGTACATACTATCAACATTACTTATCACTGTTGGTGCTGACCTTGATCACCTGGCTAAAGTTAGCAGGTCAGATTTCTCCATTGTAAAATTACTCTTTCCCCCCGCTTTTTGTACTGTCCAAGGAAGTCACCATGTGTAGCTCATGCTTTAAGAGTAGGAAGTTATGCTCCACCTCCTTGGGGTGGGAGTATATCTATATAAATTATTTGGAATTCTCCTGCCTGAGAGATTTGTCTCTTCTATTTACTTATTTATATCAGCATGGGCTCATACTCATAATATTTATGTGGCACTTTGGGTTATAGTCCAATACACTTTATTTTTATCTCCAGGCAAGAATACTAGAGTGGGTTGCCATTCCCTTCTCCAGGGGATCTTCCTGATATAGGGATCTAACCAATTGAACCATGGTTTCCTGCATTGCAGGCAGATTCTTTACCATCTCAGCCACCAAGAAGGCCCCCTCAAATTGTTACAATATTTGCTTTTTTAAACATTTCTTTATTTTCTGGTGCTACTACAAGATACTCTAGGATCATCTTGTCTATTTCCTGCCTCAGTCCTCAGTTCAGTTCAGTTCAGTCGCTTAGTCGTGTCTGACTCTTTGCAACCCCATGGACGGCAGCACGCCAGGCCTCCCTGTCCATCACCGACTTCCAGAATTTACTCAAATTCCTGTCCATTGAGTTGGTGATGCCATCCAACCATCTCATCTTCTGTTGTCCCCTTCTCCTCCTGCCCTCAATCTTTCCCAGAATCAGGGTCTTTTCAAATGAGTCAGTTCTTCGCATCAGGTGGCCAAAGTATTGGAGTTTCGGCTTCAACATCAGTCCTTCCAATGAACACTCAGGACTGATCTCCTTTAGGATGGACTGGTTGGATCTCCTTGAAGTCCAAGGAACTCTCAAGAGTCTTCTCCAACACCCAGTTCAAAAGCATCAATTCTTTTGCGCTCAACTTTCTTTATAGTCCAACTCTCACATCCATGCATGACTACTGGAAAAACCATAGCCTTGACTAGATGGACCTTTGCTGGCAAAGTAATGTCTCTGCTTTTTGATACGCTGTCTAGGTTGGTCATAACTTTCCTTCTAAGGTATAAGTGTCTTTTACCTTCATGGTTGCAGTCACCATCTGCAGTGATTTTGGAGCCCCCAAAAATAAAGTCACTGTTTCCACTGTTTCCCCATCTATTTGCCATGAAGTGATGGGACTGGATGCCATGATCTTAGTTTTCTGAATGTTGAGCTTTACACCAACTTTTTCACTCTCCTCTTTCACTTTCATCAAGAAGCTCTTTAGTTCTTCTTCACTTTATGCCATAAGGGTGGTGTCATCTGCTATCTGAGGTCCTAGAATCAACCATTTCTCCAAGAAACCCTGATACTTTTTATTGGAGAATGGTATTAGAAATGAAGATATAGGCACCAGGAGTGCTTGTAGCAACTAGCTGCTAGGGTGTCCTTGTTTCAAGGCCCCCTCCACTATCACAGCCAGAAAATACATGTAGGTTTACTAAACTGAATACCTACATATATATATATATATATATATATATATGAGATCTACAATAAACCCAACATGAGTTTATCTAGATGTTTTTAATTTGAATCCATTGTCACACGGATCATTCTAGCATTGCTGCTGTTGCCATTCAGTCGCTAAGTTGTGTCTTACTCTGCAACCCTAAGAACTGCAGCATGCCAGGCTTCCATGTCCTTAACTAACTCCAGGAGTTTGTTCAAACTCATGTCCATTGAGTCAGTGATGCCATCCAACCATCTCATCCTCTGTTATCCCCTTCTCCTCCTGCCTTCAATCTTTCCCAGAATCAGGATATTTTCCAATGAGTTGGCTCTTAAATCACTTTTAATAATAGTGCCATATTTGGTATATGGTGCTAGGAACAGTGCCAAACTGCTTATAAAGATTACCTCACTTAATCCTCAAAACAATGTTATATAAATACTATTGCCCACATATAACAGACGAAGTCACAGAGGTACTAAAAGATGAAGTATCTTACAGAAGTGAGTGGTAAAGTCAGTGTAAGAGCCTGCCTTTGAAATTACACCCACTATGTGATAGCTAATCACCAGGTCTACATTCACCTAAAATGAGAAAACTTCAGTTCTGAGTGATTTAAGATGCAGATGTTAATTCCTAGCTCTCACCAACCATTGTTCTGCTCAAACCTTACCTCTTCAATGCTTCCCCACCCCCCGCCCCAGGGTCCTCTCCCCATCTGTCATGCTGACTGAAGACAAGTTGCCAAAGTTACGACCTGACTTGACAGCTCGAGAAAAGGGGTGCTGGAGCGATGGCAGGGATCAGCTCCATCTGACCCCATGACTTTTCAACCTCTGGCTCACCCCTGCTGCGTATGATCTTGGGTTTTGGTGACTTGGTAGTAATTAACTCTGAACAAGCAGCTCTGCTTTCATGCAGTTAAAAAAAGAACAGTATTCTTTTTCCTTGTTAATTAAATCATCTACAAGGAAGATAAATGTGCAGCCCACACTTGTATCTTCTAAAATATCAAAGGCCTGATTAGTAAGGCTTATGTTCAACCTCGGGCTTTTTCTCTAGATTCCTGGAAGTAACAGGGACGTGAAGAAAGGCAACTCTAAAGGACTTGTTACTTGGACATTCCTTCATTCACTCACTCTGGGTGAGCTAGAAAGAGGCAACCTGGATCAAACGCAGAATATTCCTGGGAGTTTTGCCCCAATCAAAATTAGAATTAGAAACATCAGCGGTGAGCAGACAGGAAGAAAGAGAATCCTCCAGACCAAGTTGGAGACCACTTTTTGAAAAGCCCACAGACCCCTCTAGTCCCTGTGTTCTGTTTGCAGAATTTTTCCTGACAGTTGGTGGTTTTATTTGCCAGAACCACAACAAAGAGGGTCCTTGAGCTTCCCGGAGAGTGTTTCCTCAGACCTGCACCTCTCCGAGACCTCACAAAGGTGTCATTGTTGCTGGCTCGCTGGGCGCCCAGCACCTGAGCCAGATCAAAGGCATTTTCCGATGCCAGCATGACCACAGTCTCACCCTCACCACATAACATTAAAGCTGATGATTAATCCCCTTGGCCCAGGAGGTCCCTTCCCACTCCCAAGTACAAAGCGGGGTGGGGGTGGGGACTTTATTTCCAGCACAACATGACCATAATAAACCAGCATTTTATGGCCCTCATTCATTGCAACCAACTGCAGCTGCCCATCAAACTTGTTAAAGTCCAAACAGTTGCTTCATGTGAGCCTTTTATATCACTAGGGAAGTGTAATAAGAATCCCCACCATTTCTGAGTGTCTATTATGCAAGGGGGATGTATGTACATAACTCATGCTATCCAGCAGCCCTTTAAGATAGGCATCCTCACCCCCAGTGTGATGATCAAGAATCTGAGGCTCAGAGAACTTCAGTAGCTCACCTCAGGTCATAGGGTCAAAAACGTGCATGAGCAGATGTCCAAACCTACACCCGTCTGACTCTGAAGCCCAGGCTCGCTCCACTCCAGTGTAATTGTTCACAGCACAGGAAGGCACTGAGAGGGATGTTCCTGGGACTCAGACAGAGCTGGACCTGCGCTCTCAGCTCCAGCTTAACAGTTTTGTGACCTTGGGAAAATGTCTGGTCTTTCTTAGGCTTTAGTTGCTTAATTTGTAAAACAGATGGTATACAACAAGCCAGCAGCGTTTTCATGAAATTAAGACACGGGGATGTCACAGACTCATGTTTGAATGGATTTGCTGTTGCTCACAAATCCAAACCGAGTGGGGTAAAAGTATCTGATACTTAGACTTTACAGGAGAAACCAAGTTAGACGGGTCCCTGTGAAAATGGGAGGTGATTTAAACAGGCTTAAAACAGTGTTCAGTGAAGACAAGCTAGCGAGTGTAGACTCAGAGAGTGGGAGATGAGGGCTGAGTGTCCTGGTGGGCACCTCCTGCCCTCCTGCTCACGGTGGCCTTAGGCCTCCGTATATTTGTCCCTTCAGCGACAGTCAAGCCTTACAATAGGGCTGCTGAGGGGAAGACAGAGGCCAGGACTGTTCAAGAAGTTCCATTTAAAAGTGTGTCCACAGAAACAAGCAGAAGGAAATTTTTTTTGAGGAGGTTTAAGAAGTCCAGTGTAGTGTCCCCTTAGGAAGCTGTTTCTAAGCCTGGACCCTTCCCAGGCAGGCACTGTATTCTTTCTGCCCAGCACACCTGTGCTAGTGATGGGGAGCTAGCCCTGGCAAAGTGCTTACTTTCTCTGACGCACACCTCGATTCATCCTCACCGTACTATGAGACATACACTACAACTCTCACATCTCACAGATGAGGAATCTGGGGTCCAGAGAGGCTAAGTGCCTTGTCTAAGGGCCCACCGTTAGGAAGTGGAGGAACTGGGATTGGAAACCAGTCAGGGGGCCCCATCATCTTTATGAAAAGTGTGAGAAAAGTGTGAGAACCCCTGACACCATGTCTGGTGCATACTAGATACTCAGCATCTCAAGTTCAACCTGAATCTACACTGAGGGGCCTTGTACCGTAGTACCTGTTATCCATTCTATCTCGCCAGTGGGAGGACTCATATCATGCCTATGTCCCCAGGGTTTAGCACAAGAGCAGAGGATCAATGAATAAGTAAATGTATTGATATTTGCTCAACTAAAATATTCCATGGTATAAGAGGCTCACTGGTCCCAACAGTAACTAAACAGTTTCTCAGGGCCCATGAGTCCCTCCTCTGTGGTAGGGTTTCTGCCCTGGACTGTATCCCAGATCCCCCTCTAACCCACACTCCTGTCCCCAGGCCTTCCTCCTCCTCTCCCACTCTCCCCTCGATTTTACTCTTCTGGGAAAAATCCAAGGATCGTCCATCTAACTTTAACAGAGTAATGACTTTTAAATAAAAATATGGTAGAAATGGGTACTTATCGAAATGGAATGCTTTCAGACTCAGGCATTTAAAGAAGATATAAATTTTAGGGCAGACACTAAATTTTAACTGTAATCTTGGAGAAAGCCTTTCTACTAATTCATGGAGAAAAATTAACAGAGTGAAAATTGCTTATCAGTGTGCTTTTGAAGTCATGATATGCAGCCTAATTCTATACATCATCAGACCGCTCCCAGGGAGATGGATTTATATTGACTGAGGGAGAGCCTGGCCGCCAAGGAAAACAGACACCTCTGTGCAGGGAGGACTTGGCTACCCATTAGGGACAGATTGTCTGGGAGGGAGGCATTGCCATCTCTGGATCCGATTTCACTCCTCGCTCCTCAGCTCTCTGGCCAGGGTGATGTGAAAGGTGGGTTCACGCCTTTACACACTTTTAAAAAAGTGTAAAAAGATCTGGCAAATCAAAGCAAGGCTATTGGAAGGAGGGCTGTGCTTTCCACTCGACACGGCACAGGGGACAGAAAGGGAAGCTGCTGAGGGGTCCCAGGGGCCAGCAGCTCAGATGTCCTGCCTGGCTGGCCTGTCCACCCCAGAGTGTGGCCGCCCCGCCCTCACCCGCTCGGCAGACTCACGCCCATGTGACAAGAAGATGTTCCACAGATGACAGCCAGCCGTGACGTCACCGGCTGTCCCTCACAGGCGAGGCCGTGCCCCTTCACATCTGCTCCAATCACTCCTGTGAGAAAACACAACGGAATCCTCTTAAAAAAGAAAGAAAGAAAGCTAGAACATACCCAAGACACTCTTTTATTTATTTATTTTTTAACACCAAACAACGCTCAGAAGGCATTCCATGTGTAGGCCAGTTTCGACTAGAAACACAAAAGAGCGTACCAGCCTGCCAAGGGGAACTAAGAGGCCTCTTCTATTTTTGCTTTTCTCTCTGGTCAGTGTATGGCTTCCAGGTGGCGCTAGTGGTCAAGAACCTGCCAGTCAAAGCAGGCGATGTAAGAGAACTGGGTTGGGTTTGATCTCTGGGTTGGGAAGATCCCCGGGAGGAGGGCATGGCAAACCACTCCAGGATTGTCTGAAGAATCCCATGGATAAGAGTCTGGAGGGCTACAATCCACAGGGTTGCAGAGAGTCGGACATGAACTGAAGCGACTTAGCACACACCTAGCACACGCAGTGTGTGGTCTCGAACACTGGAATAATAATAGTGACTCTAACTAGAATAATAGAAGCGATGGTCATCAGTGATTTTTGCTCCCAAACTACTAGGCACTGTGCTGAATAGTTACAAGTATAGTCTCATTTTATATGAAGCCTGTCAAGTTGATGCTATTAACACCACACATTAGTGAAAGAGGGAAGGCCTGTGTATGGGTGAAGTGACCTGTCCAAGATCACATTGCTAATAAGAAACAGGGCTGAAGGGAACCTAGTTTAACCCATCACACTTCAATGTCAAAGAAGGCAATGGAGTCATTTGATGATGGAACCTTCTCAGCATTTCTGGGTCACCATTCTTAGTGCTACTCTTTCCAGAACTCTCAGTGTAAAGGGCAGAGTGACTGACAGTCAGTTTCTGTTGAAAGAACGCCAGGTGGCAGAGAGTTTCCCATACATGGTATAAGTTCAGGGGCTCCTCCACACGGACTGTGTTCCTGATACTTACTGGGCAAGTGAAGTTACAAATGCAAAGGGGGAGTTAGACTGTTTAGAGCCTTGAGTCATCTATCATTCATTCAAATACTCAATGAGCACCTTCAAGACATAATAAAACATACTGGGTTTTATATGTGGGAGATGCAAACACGGAAACATTCCCAGTGAGGAGACAGGCAGGAAGTGGTAAGCATCAGGGCAAAGCACAGAGGCCGGGATCCAGGAGAAGACAGCTCCTCCCCGTCTCATGGACTCCAGGCCACGCTGCCCCACTCTTCGTCTCTAATCCTCAGTGCTCCTTCTCACCTCCAGACCTCTGCATTCACTCTGCCCTCTGCCTGAGATGCCATTCCCCAACCTCTTTGCCAGGTGAACTCCAATTCCTTCCTAACTCAAATGTTATTTCCTCAGAAGGCTTCCCTGCTCCTCCAGGCAAAATGCGGCTCCCTAGTCAAGGTTCTCACACCTTCTTGGACTTCCCTAACACACAAGACACTGGTAATTTACAGAATTACTGCACCCCATCTGTCTCTCTTGCAATCATAAAAGCTGCTGGAAGCTGGCACTGCCTTGCATGCATGCTTAGACCCCCAGCACTGACCACAGTGCCTAGAGTGAAAGTACCTATGCTGGGGATGTGATGATAAGATGACAGCTCTTGTCCTAGGGCTGCTCACAGTCCTGTGGGAGGGAGGGAAGGAGAAGCCTAGATGGAACATTTAAATGCAGGGATCAGATGATACAAGAAGAACTGCAGGGCTTATAATCATAGTGGAGAACAATATGGCAGTGTCTTAAAGAACTAAAAACAGAACTACAGTGTGATCCAATGAATCCCACTCCTGGGCATGTATCTGTAGAAAAGTACAATCTGAATGGATACAAGGCCTCTGATGTTCATTACAGCACTGTTTACAACAGCCAAGACATGGAAGTCACCTAAATGTCCATCACAGATGAATGGATAAGGAAGATGTGGTGTATATATGTATACAATGGCACACAGCCACAAAAAGAAGGAAATAATGCCATTTGTAGCAACATGGATATAAGCAACCTAGATATAAGTCAGACAAATATCATATATAACATCACTTATGTATGGAATCTAAAAACAACATATTCAACTTATTTATAAAACAGAAGTAGAATCACAGATGTAGAAAACAAGCATATGATTACCGGGGGGAAAGCAGAGGTGGAGGAGGATAAACTGGGAGAATGGGATCGACATGTTGTTCGGTCACTCAGTCATGTCTGACTTTTTGTGACTCCACGGACTGCAGCACGCCAGACTTCCCGGTCCTTCAGTATCTCCCAGAGCTTGCTCAAACTCATGTACATTGAGTTGATGATGCCATCCAACCATCTCATCCTCTGTTGTCCCATTCTCCTCCTACCTTCCATCTTTCCCAGCATCAGGGTCTTCTCCAATGAGTCAGTTCCTTGTAACTGGAGGTCAAACTGTCAAAGCTTCAGTTTTAGCATCAGTCCTTCCAATAAATATCCAGGGTTGATTTCCTTTAGGATTGACCGGTTTGATCTCACTGAGGACCAAGGGACTCTCAAGAGGCTTCTCTAGCACTACAGTTTGAAAGCATCAATTCTTTGGTGCTCAGCCTTCATCATGGTCCAACACTCACATCCACATATGATTACTGGAAAGACCATAGCTTTGACTAGATGGACCTTTGTTGGCAAAGTAATGTCTCTACTTTTTAATATGCTGTCTAGGTTTGTCATAGCTTTTCGTCCAAGGAGCAAGCGTCTTTTAATTTTAAGGCTGCAATTACCATCCACAGTGATTTTGGAGCCCAAGAAAATAAAGTCTGTTACTGTTTCCATTGTTTTTCCATCTATTTGCCATGAAGTGTTGGGACTGGATGCCATGATCTTATTTTTCTGAATGTTGAGTTTAAGTCAGCTTTTTCACTCTCCTCTTTTACTTTCATCAAGAGGCTCCTTAGTTCCTCTTTGCTTTCTGCCATAAGAGTGGTGTCATCTGCATAGCTGAGGTTATTGATATTTCTCCCAGCAATCTTGATTCCAGCTTGTGTTTCACCTGCCTGGCATTTTGCATGATCTACTATACACATAACTTAAATAAGCAGGGTGACACTATATAGCCTTGATGTACTCCTTTCCCAATTTGGAACCAGTCTATTGTTCCAAATCCAGTTCTAACTGTTACTTCTTGAAGTGCACACAGGTGTCTCAGGAGGCAGGTAAGGTGGTCCGGTATTCCCATCACTTGAAGAATGTTCCACAGTTTGTTGTGATCTGCACAGTCAAAGACTTTAGTGTAGTCAATGAAACGGAAGTAGATGTTTCTCTGGAATTCTCTTGGTTCTTGTATGAACCAACAGATGCTGGCAATTTGATCTCTGGTTCCTCTGTCTTTTCTAAATCCAGCTTGTACATCTGGACGTTCTCAGTTCACAAACTGTTGAAGCCTAGTTTGGAGGACTTTGACCATGACTTTGCTAGCACGTGCAATTGTGCGGTAGTTTGAACATTCTTTGGCATTGACTTTTTTGGGGTTGGAATGAAAACTAACATTTTCCAGTCCTGTGGCCACTGCTGAGTTTTCCAAATCTGCTGGCATATTGAGTGCAGCACTTTCACAGCATCACCTTTTAGGATTTGAAATAGCTCAGCTGGAATTCCATCACCTTCACTAGAGTTTTCCTGAGTCATGCTTCCTAAGTCCCACCCGATTTTGCACTACAGGATGTCTGGCTCTAGGTGAGTGATCACATCATGGTTATCCAGGTTGTTAAGATCTTTTTAATAAAGTTCTGAGTATTCTTGCCACCTCTTCTTAATATATTCTGCTTCTGTTAGGTCAATACTATTCTTTCCTTTATTGTGTCCTTTATTAGTGTTCAGTATTAGCATCTTTATTGATATATACACACTACTATTAATATAGAAAACTAAAAAGAGCTTCTATATAGTTCTTCTGTGTATTCAAAAATACACAGAAGAACTATACAAAAAAGATCTTAATGACCCATAAAACCATGAAGGTGTGATCACTCACCCAGAGCCAGACATCCTGGAATGTGAAGTCAAGTGGGCCTTAGGAAGCATCATTATGAACAAAGCTAGTGGAGGTGATGGCATTCCAGCTGAGCTATTTCAAATCCTAAAAGATGATGCTGTGAAAGTGATGCACTCAATATACCAGCAGATGTGGAAAACTCAGCAGTGGCCAAAGGACTGGAAAAGGTCAGTTTTCATTCCAATCCCAAAGAAAGGCAATGCTAAAGAATGTTCAAAGTACAGCACAATTGCATTCATCTTACATGCTAGCAAAGTAATGTTCAAAATTCTCCAAGACAGGCTTCAACAGTACATGAACTGTGGACTTCCAGATATTCAAACTGGATTTAGAAAAGGCAGAGGAACTAGAGACCAAATTGCCAGCATCTGTTGGATCATACAAAAAGCAAGAGAATTCCAGAGAAACATCTACTTCTGCTTCATTGACCACACTAAAGCCTTTGACTGTGTTGATCACAACAAACTGTGGAACATTCTTCAAGAGATGGGAATACCAGACCACCTTACCTGCCTCCTGAGAAACCTGTGTGCAGGTCAAGAAGCCATAGTTAGAACCAGACATGGGACAATGGACAGGTTCCAAATTGGGGAAGAAGTACATCAAGGCTGTATATTGTCTCCTTGCTCATTTAACTTACATGCAGAGTATATCATGTGAAATGCCAGGCAGGATGAAGCACAAGCAGGAACCAAGACTGCTGGGAGAAATATCAATAACCTCAGATATGCAGATGACACCACCCTTATGGCAGAAAGCAAAGAGGAACTAAAGAGCCTCTTGATGAAAGCGAAAGAGAAGAGTGAAAAAACTGGCTTAAAACTCAACATTCAGAAAACTAAGATCATGGCATCTCGTCCCATCACTTCATGGCAAACAGATGGGGAAACAATAAAAACAGTGACAGACTTTATTTTCTTGGGCTCCAAAATCACTGCAGTTGGTGACTGCAGCCATGAAATTAAGACACTTGCTCCTTGAAAGAAAAGCTACAACAACCTAAACAGCATATTAAAAAGCTGAGACATTACTTTGCTGACAAAGGTCCAAGTAGTCAAAGCTATGGTTTTTCCAGTAGTCATGTATGGATGTGAGAGTTGGACCATGAAGCAAGCTGAGCACTGAAGAATTGATGCTTTTGAAATGTGGTATTGGAGAAGACACTTGAGAGTTCCTTGGATTCCAAGATCAAACCAATCAATCCTAAAGGAAATCAGTCCTGAATATTCATTGGAAGGACTGATGCAAAAGTTGAAGCCCTAATACTTTGGCCCCCTGATGCAAAGAACTGACTTCTTAGAAAAGTCCCTGATGCTGGGAAAGATTAAAGGCAGGAGGAGAAGGGGACAACAGAGGATGAGATTGTTGGACTGCATCACTGACTATGATGGACATGAGTTTGAGCAAGCTTTGGGAGTGGTAATGGACAGGGAAACCTGGTGTGCTGAAGCCTATGGGGTTGCAAACAGTTGGACACAACTGAGTGACTGAACTCAACTGACTACAAAGACCTACTCTATATCTATAGCACAGAGAACTCTAATTGATAATCTGTAATGACTCTTATGGGAAAAGAATCTAAAAAGAGTGGATATATGCATAACTGATTCACTTCCCTGAACAGCGGAAACTAACACAACATTGTAAATCAGTTATACTCTACAAAATTTTAAGAAAATAATCGAAGAAGAAGAAAGAGAAGGAGAAGGAGGAGGAGGAGAACTGCAGGGCAGCTTAGCTCACCTTCAGGGATTCAGGGGATTTCCAAGGAGGGGGTCTATGCTGAGTTCTGCAGGAGTCAGCCATGAGAAAGGATGAAGGTGCATCCTTAAGCCACAGATCCCTAGAGCTGAAGGCTGTGGCTGCTCAACAAGCAGGCTTTTCCAGAAAGCAGGGTCAAGGGGGCCACTATGAGGTCTCTTACATGCCAACAGCTTTCTAGGTTTTTTTCTAGAACTTCTCCCAAATTCTCCTTTCTTGGGCACAGCAACTTGGGAACTTCAGTTATTGTACAGAGGCCCAGTGGTGGAGGAAGTAAGCCTCTTTGTAACTCTCTGTGTTGGTTATCACAGTCTGTTTCATGTTATCACAGGAATTAGGTCCCAGCAACCAGGTGATTGAGGTCTGGGACTAAGGTTGAAGAGTCCCAGGCCTGAGGGCCTTCACCAAGCCCTGAGCATCATGTGGCTGCCCCTGTGGCCTGTGTTTCCCAGACACTAGGTCAGCCAAGCAGGGCCCTGCCAGGAGATGTGAAGGCTTAAGGCACTGGAGAGCCAGAGTGTTTCTCCCCCGCTCCCCCCATGTCAAGGGGCTGCTTCTTCATGACTTCAGCTGTGTCGAAAGGGCCGAGACTCGCACTCGGCCCATGTTGACCACCCTTCGCCTCCGGTTACATCACCTCTTCCTATGTTCCTCCAGCACGGGGTGGCGACAGCTTCCATTTTGCTGTTTCCCTGACTTGCTTTGCAGGGAATATAGCCCTTTATAGCTCCTTCATAATCTAAGCCACCATTTTTGTGTATTAAATTCCCTGTTTTTTGTACATACTTAAGAGTGCTTTACATTTTTTTCTGGGAAATCTTGGGTGATAAATTTCCCCATCCTGGGCGCAAAGACTTTCGACAGAAAGAAACCCTAGATACAAGATCATTTTATTTGAGTTGTATTTGCAGTCTCTCTCTCTGGGAAAGTGTTAGTCGCTCAGTTGTGTCCAACTCTTTGTGACCTCATGGATCATAGCCTGCCAGGCTCCTCTGTCCATGGAATTCTCCAGGCAAGAATACTGGAGTGGGTAGCCATTCCCTTCTCCAGGGGATCTTCCTGACCCAGGGATTGAACCCAGGTCTCTTGCACTGGCAGGCAGATTCTTTACCATCTGAACCACCAGGGAAGCCCCATCTCTCTGTACATGTCTCATTTTATTCTTACAACTACTGAGTGTGATGGGTGTTATTAAAATCCTCATTTTTACAAAGGAAGAAATTGAAGCTTAGAAATGAGAACTGAACCAAGATCACACAGCTCACCAGAAGCAGGGCTGGGAATCCCATTCAGGTAGTCTGATTTCGAACTGCTGGGTCTCAGGTTTTTCTCCAAAATAAAAATCAGATAACCAGGTGGTCAATGTTTACTCATCTGTATATCTCAAAATATTGGGGCCTTACAATATTGATCCTGAGATCCTCTTGGAAAAGGGGTTGGCCATTGATGGTCCACCGTGTTTTAAGCACGTTCAAGGAATTCCTGCTGATGACTGCTTTTATTGGTCCCATACATATAAAGCATAAGCAAAGTTTATCTTACAGGATACCTCAATCCTAAAAGGGAGTTATACAAGGTATGAAAAGAAATTTGTGGAAAATATTTCTTTGTTTCCTCTCTGATTAGCAGATTCATTGTTGATATTACTAGGCTTAGAATCTGATAATGAGTGTATTGCAATGAAAAAGAACGAATCTCCACAATGCTCTTCATAGCAGCCATACCGATTTGCAGGGTAGAGATAGAGACACATGCATAGAAAACAGACATGTGGACACTGGGGCGGGGTCGGGGTGGGAATGGGATGAATTAGGGGGTTGGGACTGACTTATAGACATTGCTGTGTATGGAATGGATGACTAATGAGGACCTGCTGTGTGGTGCAGGGAGCTCGGCTCAGTGCTCTGTGCTGACATGGATGGGAGGGAAATCCAAAGGGGATGGGATACATGTATGCATATGGCTGATTCACCTTGCTTGTGCAATGGGAAGTTAGCACAACACTGTGGAGTAACTAAACTCCAAAAAAAGATTAAATATAGAAAATGATTTAAAAGCTGCTGTCACATATCAGAAAAAAAAAAAGAATGGGATTTGGAGACAGTAAGACCTGCTATAACATGAAGAAAACAACAATATCACATGGTAGCTCTGACATAGAGGTAATGCTTAAAAATAAAACTTGGATTAACAGGTGTTATGTCACCATCACCACTATCCAGCATCGTCATCAATATCATCTGAACTCTTCTCAAGAGACAGTTACATTGTTCCTACGTTTTTAGAAAATTGATCAGATGGCTAGGATAGGCTGGATACTGCATTAAAGTCTTTCAATATTGTCTCACAATCTTCATAACATTTGTGAAATATATTCTTTCTCCCCTTCAACACATACAGAAGCAGCAAAGTAACTTGCCCAAGGACACAGAGATGTAAGACCAGTGCCAGGATGCGGCAACTTGAATTTATTTGGTCTGACCCTAAAACCCATGTTCTTTCCAGAATCCCTAACTTTATAATGTGATAATCATCTTATACAAAGGAAATATATTTATAAGTGTCAGTTCACCAGGGACTCAGAGCCATGGGTTTAGAGTTTGAAAATCTGAATTTGAGCTGTAGTTCTGCCATGAACCACCTGAAAGTCTGCACTATTCCTGGACATCCACTAGGAGAGAAGTGGATGACAAATGGAGGTTCTTTTTCAGTCATTTTCAGGACATAACATACTTAGTGATTCTTTGAAAAAGTGTCTCCTGGCCTGGAAACAGGAGGGCTGAAAGAAATCCCTCCCAAGATGGTATATTCTCAAGTCCCGAGGGAACTCAGAAAACCTCAGGCCAGGTTGGCACAGCACCAGTGACAGGCAAGTATTGCCTGGTTTCCCGTCCAGAGAGGTTCTGAGCACTCTGCCTAACAGATCCGATCCAAGGGCTGATGCTGCTGTGAGACCACGTGAGTCTCAGCCCTGGCATCCCTCATTTTGTCTTTGGCCACATAGAGCTTGGAGGGGCCAACCTAGAGAAAAGAGGTCCAAGGCCCAGGAAGCAACACAGGGGAGGAGGAGCTTTCTCTTTTCTGCATAAACACGTTTCACAATTCATAGAGGGATCATGGGCCTCATGTGTACATCAGGAAACAATTCCTAAGACGGGGTTTTGACAAGCACAGCCCTCTGAACTACTGGGGCCCTTCACATGACTATGCAAGTGTCAGTGAATTCAGCATTCCTCAGAAAGTTTAAAGAGCAAAATTAGCAGCTGAAGAAATAGGCACCAAAAAAAAAAAAAAATTGCAAGATTCAACTGGGTTTTCCTTGAACCTTGCACAATGCTCAGCTGATGGTAGTTGCTTAACAAATTTTTTTTGTTGTTGAATGAAAAACAAATAGTTTACTGAGTCAATGAATCAATTCAGGGCCTCTTATTTAATGACTCTTCCCCTTTAGTTCATATCAAGAAATGTGTTTTAAAAACACAGAATTAAAAAGGGGAAATTAAAAATTCATGAACAACTCTTATTTTTTCTTATGTGCTCTTTCCCTCCCCCTGCCCCATCCACCAAACATCCATCCTTCCATCCAAACACTTATTGAATATCTACTCTATTTCTGTCAAAGAAAAAAGAGACTTTGCAAATGTTATGATTAACAGTGGGTTGGTTATCCTGTAATTTATCAAGCCACAACTGCTTTGAAAACTTTAAAGGGTTGTATAAAAGAAAAACATCCCAAGCTCTAGCATTTGTGTTATAATTATCTCATACTTAACAGCTATATAAAGTACTTTATAGTTTGCAAAGCATCCTTAAACACTGTACCCTTCGTGAAGTTTTTTTAAAAAATCCTGTCATATGCGTTATTTTGAGATCACAGTTGAAGAAACAATTTAAGAGAGGTAAAGTAACTTACTTAAGTTTATTTAGCTACTTAGAGGCAGAGGCAGGAGTAAAACTCAGCTAGGAGTTTTACTCTCCTAGTCTGAAGATTTTTTTCCTATGTTTGAAAAATAAAAAGGTCTGTTTTAGATAGATCTACATCTTGAAAATGATGTTCTTAAAGTAACAACCCTAGATACCTTTCTGAAGGAAAAAAGGATGTGAAGGAATTTGAACATTACCTAAGACTGTATGAACTTGAGACTCTCGAATTGGCCATGTGGAGGAATAAACTGACTGATAAATTTCATCAAATGAGCTGTCTGACTAAGCCAGCCAAGGGGTTAAGAGGTTCTTCAGGAAGAGGATCTTTGGAGATCACCAGCCTTGTGTTTCAATAATTGTAAGCTCCCAGAATTTTTTCTGCAGAGGACCAGACACTAGTTTCTACACAAGAAGATACTGAATTCTGTTCTTTTGTTGAATATTCATTCATTTTATATTGAAAATAATAGATGGGTTTGGCACTAGAGTGCTTAAAAAACCTGGACTTGTTCATCATAGGCCCTTGGTTAAGTTTCTTATCTCCTTTATGCATCAGTTTCTACATCTGTACAATTTGAATAACAGTATCCTCCGCATCGGATAGTTGTAGGGATTAGATGTGTTAATATGTGTAAAGTGCTTACACCAGTGCTGTCTGGAGAACATTCTTAGATGATGGAAATGTTCTATATCTGCATTTTCCAATACAGCAGTCACCAGACACAGATGGCAACTGAGCCCTCAAAATGTGGCTAGCGCACCTGAGGAACAGAATTTTCCATTTTGATGAGTTTCAGTAGCACATGTGGTTAGTGTGCTATATTAGAGTGTGCTGAGGACTATAGAATGCTTGCTGTTTTTACTATCGTTGCTATTACTGTTGTCTTCAGACTTAGTCTTGAATCCCACTGACACGTTCTTAGGCAAATGCCTTGATCTCTAGAACCTCAATTTCCAAATCTAAAGATTCTGGATAACAATGCTTACCTTACAAAATTGTGGGTGGGGATTAAGTGAGATGTGGTGGACTCTACCGGTACTCAACAAATGGGACCTTCAGGTGTGCTTGGCACAAAGGTAGAGATTTCCTACTTATTCCTAAATGCTCCTTGCTCAGCCATGCCACTGAACATTACCTCATGCTCTTCCTTCTCCTTGGAATGTTCTTCCCCTAGTACACTCCACCCCCCAACAATCTACCAGGGGAACATGGGTTCCAGGGTGCAGACCCAGATCTTTCATCAACAGTCTTCCCAGACTGTGCCTTTAGCCATTCACCTGAGCACCCCAGTCAGGGAGAACTAGTCAACCTTTTCTATCTGTAATGTAGCTGTCTGCACAGCTGTCTCCCTCTAGCAGACTCTGAGCAGACTGAGGCCAGGGCAGGCTCACTAATTTTGGTTATTGTTTAACAAATGAATGACTGCATGTTGCACAAGGTGTATATAATACTAGTGAAACACAAGATGTTCTCTAGATAAAGGTAGTGGATTTAATCATGGGCAGATACGCTGTGTCTTAAATACGACTGACAGTAAAAGATAAAGAGTTTTGAAGGACAACTTATAAGCGATGGTGAAAATCTTACTGGAGCCTCACAACTCACCTTGTTTAGAACTGTCAAAATCACTGGTAAAAATAAAGATGCTAAGACCCTTCTGATTATTGAAACATTGTTGTATGTCTCAGACCTTACAAGTACTATTGTATTAAATTCTTAAAATGATCTCGAGAGGTAGCTGTTATCACACCGTTTTACTAATTCAGAAAATGAGACCAAAAGTTGTTCAAGGAACTTGTCCAAGGTCCTTCAGAGTCAGAGCGGGGGAAGACAACACACAGATCCACCCAATGCTAAATCTCATGGAGCTATAGAAAATAGTTCCTTTCTTTCCAACCACTTACAAGAATTTCAAGTATTCACAGACAGCAGAGCTGAACTCAGATCTCTTTCAGGATTTACTGTCATAATCCACTATAGCAAGCCCAAAGGGTTCATCTCAAGCCTAACAAATGAAGGGGAGTGAAACAGCTGAAAAGATTTCTGTGATCCTGGTGTTTGATGAAGCATCACTTTGGCTTTGAAAGAAATGCCACTTAGAATGCATCTAATCTAAATCCTAAAGTAGGTGTAAAAAAAATCCTAGGTAAAAATTCTACAAAGAAATTTCACACACCTTGACACTGCCACCACCTCTGTTCCCCTCCGCCCACGCCCCCATCCCCAGAACCGGAAAGATAATAGGAAAGGTTTTTGTCTAAATGAGATGTGAACAGACTTTACAAGATATTTGCACTATTTCGGGCATAATGGTGAAGAACAAGTGCTCTAGGATCAGACCACCTGACTTCAAGTCTGCAAGTTGGTCAAGTCACTTAACCTTGTTGGGTCTCGGTTCCCTCGCCTATGAAACTGGAATGACAACAGAATGTAGCTCCAAGCACTATTGTGAAGACGAAGTGAGCCAGACTGGTACCTGGATCACAGTTTGCTCCGTATAGCTCTGCCATTGTTGTTAAACTACTGACCAATCTCAGTCTTCGGTGTTAAAGCAGGGCTTGGCACGACTGTTCAGGCATTCCCCCTCAGCATGCTGCATGCTCTGCCAGAGGGATCTGGGCTTACACAGAGTGACTGAACATTTGTCTTCTGTCCGCGTGTGTACAACTGATGACAGAATAATGGGGGGCTCATGGGGATCACAAAAATGAGATACCACGTAGTAGGAACGATTCAGGCTAACATTTTAAACACTGTTGATAATAAACCAAAAGCTATTTATATTCCTAAAACCCACAATAACATGTTTGTATGGTTTTTCCAGTGGTCACGTATGGATGTGAGAGTTGGACTATAAAGAAAGCTGAGTGCTGAAGAATTGATGCTTTTGAACTGTGGTGTTGGAGAAGACTCTTGAGAGTCCCTTGGACTGCAAGGAGATCCAGCCAGTCCATCCTAAAGGAGATCAGTCCTGGGTGTTCATTGGAAGGACTGATGTTGACGCTGAAACTCCAATACTTTGGCCACCTGATACAAAGAGCTGACTCATCTGAAAAGACCCTGATGCTGGGAAAGATTGAGGGCAGGAGGAGAAGGGGATGCCAAAGGATGAGATGGTTGGATGGCATCACTGACTCAATGGACATGGGTTTGGGTGGACTCCAGAAATTAGTGATGGACAGGGAGGCCTGGCGTGCTGCAGTTCATGGGGTCGCAAAGAGTCAGACACGACTGAGCGACTGAACTGAACTGAACTGAGGATCATTCATCCTACAGTACAACTTGGTGATGATGAACATCGATTCTAAATTTCACACTTGTCCAAGACTTGCACCCATCAGACACCAATACAAGACCTTTGGGAAGGTCAGAGAACAAAGAAGAGACCCTCAGATAACTGTATCTGGGTCTCACTCCTCTGTTCTCCCTTCTACCCAGAAAGATCAAATCTCAAAGGTAGGCTATAATATGTAATAGCTTGGAAATCTGAGACTCAGAGAACACTAGCAAAATCCACAATAAAGACTAAGGAAAAACTTGATTTCAGAAATTCCTTTCTTCTTAACTGCAACACAGCCTCTAGATTACTTGCTCACTCTGATCTGTAACATCATAAAAAACAATTTTTCACTCACGGGCATTAGACATGGAAAACGGTCAAGTTGAAATCCAATCCAAATAGCCAAGTTAAGTCACAAAAATCACTTACCATCTAAGTAAAAGAAATAAAATTAAGAGAACTGGTCCAAGTATCACAAATGTGTCTTCTGGAATAAATCCTTACATAGATCTAAAACTGTGACTCTAAATCACACAGTTGCCTTCTGATGTTTTCTAAGTTAGTTAATTTGACAGCTATTTATTGATTCCCAGTTATAAGCCAGGCACTGTGAGGAGCAAGAATGCTAAAGATGAAAATGGTTTCCTTTTATACTACTGGATCCCAGTCTAGGAGGGACGAAAGGGACATAGGCAGACACAAGACAATAAGGAACAACCAGTGACTCAGATCTGAACCTGTCTAATCAAAGTATGGAGCCAGGACCCCTGACCTAGTTTGGATGGTCAGGAAGGACCTCCTGAAGGAGGGGAGGCAGGAGTCTCCTCAGTCAGCAGGGGGAGAGAATAGGAAAGGAAAAGCAATTCCAGTAGCCTAGAGATAGATAAGAGAAACAGATGATGTGAACTACTGGCCTACAGAAACTGAAGAAGATGCAACCCTGTGTTCTGAAGAACATGGTTGGACAAGGCTCTGGATCAGAAGGCAGACAATTTATACTGGGTTCCCAGCTCCACCACATGAGCACCATGCAGCATAAGCTAGCGCATCAGCATAAGTACAGCACATAGCAGAAGCTAACTTGCCTCCGTGGGCCTCAGTTCTTGAGGGGGGAGTAACCGCATCTACTTGGCCACCTGACGCAGAGAGCTGACTCACTGGAGAAGACTCTGATGCTGGGAAAGACTGAAGGCTGGAAGACAAGAGGGCGACAGAGGATGAGGCATCCTGAACTCAATGGACACGAGTTTGAGCAAACTCCGGGACGTAGTGAAGGACAGGGAAGCAGAGTGTGCTGCAGTTCAGGGGGTCGCAGCTGGACATGATTTAGTGACTGAACAACAACAGAATAGCACTGTACCCCCCGTGTCCCAGGAAGCACGCCCCCCGTCCCAAGTCCTGAGCAAGGGATAATGCATGGTCAGCCTCCACGTAATAAGGCAAGCAGCCTTGTGCCTGGGATGTAAAAACTGCTAAATAAATATCAGTGTCCAACCTCTCCCAGGAGAGAGTAATCTTTTTTTGGCCCTAGACAAATGGTCTCATTTATCAAATTATCTGAAGGCTCTCTGCAGGTGAAAAAGGAAGTAGTCACCATGACAGTCCCCTCAAAGACACAGAGCAGACCGGTGAGATGGTTCAGGACAACACTAACGGGAGACGGGACTTGCTCAGACAGACTCTTTTGGACACCTGAACCTGGGGAAGAGGCCTGAAATTTCAGAGGAAAATATCACAGTTGGCTCCCCAGTTCTCTCTCCCCAGCCTCTGAAGCCACACTCAGTGCCTCCTCCCTTGGTGTTGAGTTTTGGTTCCATCAAAAAACGTCCAGAGGTTTTGTGGGGTTAGTTGAACATTGACAGATTCTTCAAAGCCTGGAATTCACTCCCAGAGCCAAAACCAGCCAAGTTTCTATGGGGCTAAGATTTCCCCCAGAGAGGGTTACAGGGCTTTACTACACACAGACTGATTGATCTAACCTTGCGCCACGCTTCAGACAACAAGGAGACAAAAAAGAAAAATAGATTTTTGAAGCTGGATCCTCTGTTCCTGGCCCCTATTACTGGCGGAGTGGGGGTGGGAGTGTAAGGCGACCCATCGCTGGATAAGAGTCAGGCCAGAGAATCGGAGAATTAAGTGCTATGCAGAGCAGCTGGAGAGAGGAAAAACAAAACAAAACCTGAGCAGGATAAAGGGCCCAGGGTTTTAACACAGCGAATGAATGACATGTGGCTCAAATAGTTTCAAAGAGAACAAAGGCTTAGGTAAATAAATAGTATGGAAGACGAGAGCAAAAATGAATTATAGAAAATCCCACAAGGAATACACTGGGATTTTTCAAAAACTGCAGATGAAACGACAAGAGATCAACATTCAGCCCTCCCTTTCCACCTACACACCTGCTCCTGACATCCACGTTCTTGGGATAGTTAGCCCTGGCCAGGCTCCCCTCTTCTTTCTCTGGGCCTGCCCTGGGCTCTGGGGGTAAGGGGGATGGTCTGAAAGAGCCCTGGACTTCAGCGAGAAAGAGACATTTCCAGCCACATGACTCTGAGCAAATGAGCTGAGTTCCTTGAGCCTCTAATACCTCCTCTGTAACAGCGAAGTGATGATTTCAAAGTAAAAGTGTAAAAAGGCAATCTTGTTTTGAAAGGAAAGTGCTGTGATCACATCTTAGGCCCTGAATAATATTCTCTCCCTCCTCCATTCGGTCGGATCCAATTTGATAAACGTTTACTGAGCACAGCTCTCCATGAGGGAGCATGCTCAGCACTGCAGGGGAAACAGTACCTGAAAAAACATAATCACTGTTCTCCTAGGGCTCACAATCCCCTGGGAGCCAAGGATGCGGGTACCCAGCAGCCTGATTATGGCTGCCAAAGGAGCACAGCAATCGATGAGCAGAAGGAAGGGTCTCACCGTGTGTGGGTCTAGATAGGCTTCTCCACTGAGGGCCTGTTTCCTCTTTGACCTGGTGATCAGAGGTCTCCTCTACCTTGGCTGTGGCCACTCACTCCAGGTCTTGCTGCAGCCTACCTCAAAAGCTTTAGGTCTCCTCTACAACACCATCATCGTAAGAGCTAACACCTGTGTAGCATTTACCTGCTCCAGGAAATCTTCTAGGTGCTCTATGTAAATTATCATAGTAGTGAATCCTCACAATTACTGTTATGAGGCCCATCTGGGAAACAAGAACCTGCGAGCCAGCAGGGTAAGTAACTGACCAGTGATCACAGAGAGCAGATGATGTGTGGAATAAGAATCAGGCTGTCTGGCTCTGGAAATCATGCTTTCTTCCAACCCTGAGACTAGGAATGCAGTTGTGGGTATTCTTGGGCAGGGTTTTTTGGTACACACAGGTACTTCTTTCTGTTGGATAGATGCTGTATGTTCAAACTATTTTTTCACTCTGCCTTTGCTCTCACTCCTTCTAAATTCTTTATTACAAAGGGAAGAATTCTTGAGTGATTTAAAAAAATAACACCCAGTCCATCGCTTCAAAGCACCTCTGGGCAAACCTGGAGTGTGTCCAAGTCAGTGCATCTCTTTGGGCACTCTTTGGAGAGAGAACGCCCAAGGCCATCAGCAGTGTGGACCAGAGGCAGCAATTGAACAGACAACGTGAAGCAGCTTCCACTTGCCAGGCCTTCCAACCTTGCATTGTCCAGGCACACCTGTTATGCTGTCACTGGGCACTGTCCCCCGAAGCTGGCCAGTCCTCGTCATCATCCACAGCCTCCCCACATTCTGCCACCTGCCAATCTGCAACCTAGAGTCTGGCAGGTCCACAAGTGTTCTTTTCTTCTTTACTGCATTCTTTTTCTTTGGAGCTGTGTGGCTGGAGTTCATTTGGGCTGTTATCAATCAAGCGATGCAACCAATTTTTTTTAAGAATGAAAATAATCTGATTAGCAACCTGGAATTTTTTAGGATAAAACTTAAATTAGAATAGTGAGAAGAAAAGAAACTTCTATGGAAAAGAAAAAAAAAACCCAGAAAACGATAAACTAGTAAATTTTGCTTTTACTCTTACCCTGGCAGAGGGAGGAACATGCAAAAAATACAAATGATGAAAGGGTTCAAAGTCATTTTCACAATTCATTGAACTACTCAACCACTGTCAGTTATTAGAACTTAGCTGGGAAGGTTTGGTATCCATTCCTCATTTCTTTTTTTCATTTTTAACTTTTGACCTCCTTCATCCACTTCTCCCACTTCTCACCCCCTGCCTCTAGCAACCAACAATCTGTTCTCTGTATTTATGAGCTTTGGATTTATTTTTCGATTCTATATATAAGAGAGATCTTACAGTCATACAGTGTGTGTCTTTTCCTGTCTTATCCATTTCACTTAACATAATGCCCTTGAGGTCTATCCATGTTGGCACAAATGGCAAGATGCCATTCTTTTTAATTACTGAATAATAGTCCATTGTCTATAAATTGTATATAAAATCCACCGGAATTTATTTTTAATGTATGGGGTTTCCCTAGTAGCTCAGCTGGTAAAAAAAAAAACCCATCTGCAAGGCAGGAGACCCCAGTTCGATTCCTGGAGAAGGGATAGGCTACCCACTCCAGTATTCTTGGGCTTCCCTGGTGGCTCAGCTGGTAAAGAATCTACCTGCAATGCAGGAGACCTGGCTTCAGTCCCTGGGTTGGGAAGATCCCCTGGAGAAGGGAAAGGCTACCCACTCCAGTATTCTGGCCTGAAGAATTCCATGGACTGTATAGTCCATGGGGTCATAAAGGGTTGGACATAACGAAGTCACTTTCACTTTCATGGTATAAGGCAAGGGGCAACATCCAATTTTCCCCATATTGATATCTAATTAACACACCTCACAGATCTGCAGTACTACCCTTGTAATAAATTGTTTATATATAAGTGAGTCTGTTTCTAGACTCCTTAATCTGTTTTCCTCTGGTCTGTCAACCTGTGCCATAAAACCAGCCTTTATTGCTTTATAACAAGTTTTTTTTTAATATCTGGTAGTATTAAATTCTCCCAACTTTGTTCTCCAAAGATATCTTGTTTATTACTGGCTCTTTCCATAAAGTTTCAAAATTTGACCATCAATTTCTACCCCCTCACACACAAATCTGCTAGAATTTTGAACTGGACTCACTGAGTCCATACAAGAAACTGGAAAGAACCAAAAAAGGAGAATATTGAGTCTTCCAATCAATGAACATCATATATCCCTTCATTCATTTGAGTCTTCTTCAGTTTCTTTCAATAATGTTTCATAGATTTGTGCATAGATGTCCTTAACATCTGCCATTAAATTTACTTCTAGGTATTGGATATTTTTATATTACTGTAAATTATGCTATTTAAAATTTTAATATTTTAAATAAACATTTCTCTTTCATGAGAATAAAATTTATTTCTGTCCTGACTTTTTGAATAGCAATATTGCTAAATTATTTATAGATTTTAATACTTTATCTATAAAATATTAAAATTTCTATATATGTCTTATGTCATTTATGATGTCAACTGTATGTCTTTCTCATAATCTTTATATTTTTCTTGACTTACTGCTCTGGCTAGGACATACACTAAAATGTGGAATAAAAGTGGTGAGAATGGGAAAGTTTTATTTCACCATTAAGTTTGATATTTGAATTAAGTGTTTTGTTCTGTATGCATCCTTAATCAGAAGAAAAAAAAGTTCCTTTCTGTTCTACGTTTGCCAAGATTTTTTTTAAAGTCATGAATCTGTCTTACATTTTATTTATGAAAGGTCTTTCTTTAAACAGTTATTAAAATAATCCTATCATTTTCTTTTTTAAATATGAAACTGCATTAACAGTTTCTTTTTTTTCAAAAATTTTTTTCCCTTTTTTTCAAATGTTAAAATGATTTGCTTGAGTTCTTTTACCAGTTTTGGAAAGCTTTTGGAAATTATCTTTTCAAATATAGCTCTGCTTATAATATATCTCCTCTCATTCTAGGCTTCCGATTACATCTCTGCTAGATCCCTTTACCATGCCCATATCTCATACTCCTGTGTATTTTCCAACCTTGTGTATACTATGTTGCAGTATGGATATTTTCCTGACCTACTGTCCAGTTCATTAATTCTTTCTTAGGCTATATTGAGTCTGCTATTAATTTCAGTTCTTAATTTCAATTATTGCATTTTCAGCTCTAGAATTTCCATTTGGTTCTTTTTAAATTTCCCAGTTCTTTGAATTCTCCATCTTTTCCTATAATTTCTTGAATATAATACTTTCAACACCTCAATCATCTGTGGGTTTGGTTTTTCTCTTGATTTATGAAAATTCTTATATTTTGCATACACCTAAGATTGTTTTGGTGGAGAAACTATAAATGAAAAATTTTATATGTAAGTTGAACCTCTTATGTTGTCTTTCTCCAGAAAAAATACAATTTTGCTTTTTGCAGTTAGCTGAAGAGGGAAAGATTTAACTGCATTTAATTAGGTGCTGACTTGATTCAAAGCCAGGCTTCAGTAAAGTCTGTCTTTTCCAGTTTACTCTTATGGTCCCAACTAAAAGTCTAGAGTGTTTAACAGGATCTTTCATCCTTAACGATCCCTGAACTCAAGTTGTTGTCCTTCCATCCTGGGGAGGTTACCAAATTGGTGCTTAGCTTGCCAGAATCTCAGCTGCAGATTTCAAATCAGCAAATGTCTTGTGTAAAGGGTAGAAATATCAAGCCAAATTCTCTGGGCCTCTCTTTTGATCATGGTCCCTCAAGTCAAGTGGATATCTCCACTGAATAAAATAAGTTTTAATGAAAGCCCAGCTTAAAATTGAATAAATTATTCTGACTACTTTAAAGTCAACATTTATTATATTTTGCCAGTTATGAGAGAAACTTCATTTGAAATTAAAAAAGATACTTTCATACATTTAGTAATAGGAGAAATACAAAGAGAACTCAAAATTTTCAATAACTTTTGCATAATCAGTGAATTTAGAAAAGAAGGAGAAGAAGAGAAGTGGAAGAGGAGAAAGAAGGGGGAGGAGGAAGAAAAACTGTCAAATTCCCTGTATTTCTTTCAAGGTCCCCTGCTACAACACTATTACAGGCTACTCCTTCTTTGCACGTTCCTCTTCCCAAACTTCTGGGAAATATAGACACGTCTGCTTGGAATAAGTATCTTGTTTAAAACCACCTTCAGTGGCTTGACGATGCCTGCGAAGAGGAGGGGAGCACAGATTTTCAACATGATGCTCAAGTACTGCCATTTTCTCCCTACCTATTTGATCCTTATAACCCCATCTTCCAGGAGTCTCTTACAGATATTACAGACTTTGGCCAAATCGAAACGCTTACCATTTCTCAACCCCATTCTAGTGGCTCCATGAATGCTATTCTCTCCATCCAGACTACTTTATATGTCATTGCTTGCAATGGAGAAGATATTTATTACTCTGGGTTCAGTTCAAAGGCTACCCCTCACACTTCCTGAAAGGACTATGGCAGCTGACATTCTAGGGTTCTCATTACTAGTTGTGTGATCTTGTGTAAGCTGCTGGAGTTGATGTGACGATCATACAAGTAGACTGCCACTGCTGCTGCTGCTAAGTCACTTCAGTCGTGTCCGACTCTGTGCGACCCCATAGACGGCAGCCCACCAGGCTCCCCCATCCCTGGGATTCTCCAGGCAAGAACACTACCTAGCACATTACTGCCATGCTGAAGTTATTAAAAGAATTTTAGTATCTTGTCTTTCCACTGTCTTACAGTTTCTCCTGAAAGAGACTTCTCCCTTTTCCAAATTCCTATAGAACTTAGTCCTCAGGCTAAGAACTTCTTTACATCGCTGATTTTGCCACACTAACTATTAATAGCATAGTGCTTAGCATGTTTATAGGCAAAAACATTAACTGAAGTATATACTTACTGGGTTAAGTGCTGGGCTCTGAAGTTACGGAGATGAATATGACCAGATTCATTGCCCACAAGAAGCTCATAGTCTAAGTAGGGGACAGTAATATAATCATCTATTTAAATGTCTAAATGTTATTCTCCATGTGTTACATTTAGAGATATGGACACAGGGAAAGAATTATTATCCCACATGCATTAGGCTGGGCAATAAGGTCACACCACAGTAAACCAGACAATGTGTGAATAAGACACATATTATTCAAGAATATTTAATGTGTTTCACAGAATTGAATTGTGTGGGTTTTTCTTTACAAGTTTCAGTGGTGAGAGGCCTGAATATAAAAGGTGTGTGGAGTCTTCACTCATGTTACTGACACTGGTGGCAGAGTCGCCCGCCCTCCCCACCGCAGTTTTCACAGTGGTGAGTCACAAGGCTGGCACACTTTTAACTCACTAGGCTAAATTCAGCCCAGGAACCTGTAATAACACAGCTCAACAGCCTAACACAATCTCTTTAAACAGAATACAAGAACCTCAGCTTTCCCTAGACCTGAACATTTGATTCAAAGATTCTCCATGTTTTCCCTTTTTTCAACATTAAAAAAAAAAAATTGTCTAAGGCTAACTCAGTAAACACAGGCTTGGGTGAATCTATCTGACGGTAAGAACAGGAGACGCAGAGTCAGACAGACCTTCCAGGTTCTCCTCTCACCCCACCCACACGCCTGAACCGAAGCGAGTCTCATTTTGACCTTTACAGGGGTGGGAAGAACCTACATAGCCAGAGTTGTAAGAATTGTCAAGGTAAACACTTATGCAGTGCCCAACTCATGGTAAGCATACCAGACTGGAAGAGCTCTTTATTGCTCTACTTTTCAAATAAAAAAATTTTAAATGCAGTCTTTCAATTAGCCTGGGCTCAATTTTGTTCTTTCTGGATTATAAACAGATAACTTTGACTGGAACCAACTTGAGTTCTGACCATCCCTTGCATATCTTTTAAGGTGCTGGTGGTGAAGTTCATTAGTATAATGTGGGGACTGGATATAAGGCAGATGTTTAGGCCACAGTCAAACCTACTATTCAGTATCTATGGTAGTGGTGGTTGTGGGAACCCAGTACTCTGCATTTTAATTAATTCCTTGATTGACTTTGCATATTCAAACCACTACAATAAGTAAATAAGATCAGGAATCAGATGTACAAACAAATGAAAACTTATGTCATTCTATGTTCAAATTAAAATATTTGGGTTTTTTTTTTATTATCTGGATTATGATTTCAATTTACTATAGAGAATTGGAAATAATGTAAATGACTTATTTTCTCATATTGCTCCTCTGTGTATTTTCCATTTTCAGTAAATAATAATTTCTAAACAAAATGAGAACAGAGGGAAGCTATGTGGGAATGTTTATATTGCCACCAAAAAAATGAAGATGGAATATTGAGAAGTAGGGGAATAGAAATCCTTAAGGATTGTGGAAGAACATTCAGCATCTCAGACTACAGTGAGCATGGGCAGACTTTGTACATTCTCTGTTTGGATTTGAGGAAAGAGATGACAGGACCAGAGATAAAACTTCTCTCATAAAGACAGTGGCCAAGATCAGGGTGGGTACAAGACATTGAAAAGTATCACTGCCACCCTCAGACCTGATGGATGAGAAACAATGATGCTGAGATATGGAAGTCAGAGATGGGGAAATGTATTTCCTCTTCCAGCTACACTTCTGTAGGTTGGGAAGTGATGCTGCAAAAAAAGAGTGCAAAGCCCTGGCAGAAAAAAGCAGGTTATTTCTGAATTCCCAGGGCCTGGGAGAACAAATATCTGTTTCATTCCCTTGAAGTAAATTTTTGTTTTAAGCTTAAATAGAGATGACATTATTTATTATTTTTTTTACTGCTCTATTTCTTTTGAACTATCATCCATTGGTATTACAAACCACAGACGTACTCCCAAGGCGAATGCCTCCTGTAGAGCACTTGACATAGTTGTCAGATGACAATCAGTGCTGAGGAAGCTACGTGAACAGATATGGTTGATCCAACTTAATTTTAGCATCCAGTCTCCTAGACTTGGAATTCAGGGCTTTTTACATTTGAGCTTCTGACCTGGAAGCCCTTAACATTTAAGGGCTCACCATGTGTTAGGAGAAGGTGTCTACACAATTCAAGAGGATCATCTCCATTTATAGAAAAGAACTCTGAGGCGTAGAGCAGCTACGTAACTTGTTAAAAACCAATGGCAAAGCTGGGAGCTCAGAACCCATACTGTGGTACATGGTTTCTGCTTTCCGGGCCATCTCTCACTGTTCCCCTCACAGATGAACTGCAGGCTCGCCATACTGAAAGGATCCTTGATGGAGTCAGGCCTTATCACACTCAGAAATTTTTCACATTCTGTTCCAGCCTCTTGAAATGCTTATCCCATTTCCACCTCCTAAGTGATGCTTCTCTCACTTGTCCTGGCAGAGGTGGTTGATCTATTCCCTGCACTCTTGTGACACTTCCCTTTCATCTGGGAAAAGCAGGGTGCAGCTTCCAATGAGATTTTCCTGATGACAGGTCTGCCTTGTCTACCAGCTGCTAAGCTCCTCTAGAGAAAGGACTGGGTCATCTTCACCCTGGTAGCCCCAGTTTCCTGTATGGCATCTGAGGGCCAAGTATGGGCCTAACACATATTTGCTGACTGAATTAATTGCTACTTGCTTCTTAAACCACAAAATGTTCCCTCACTCCACTAAGGTCTGTTTCCTCAAATGTCACCACTCTGGATTAAACTTTCCAGAACTCTCTGTACTGGCAGCAACTGCTGGCACTCATCATTGGTTTATACAGACCTGATCTTTGTAACACGTAGCAGTACCTGATAAAGACACATGAATGTATATATGCATATACACATAAACCCACACATACACTATGCTCAAGTGTATGTGTGTGGGTATACTGGTACACGCATATGTACACACAAACATATATACAAACATTCAGCCAAACATACATATTTAAGAGCATGCAGATATAGGTACATTTGTACATGTGTATGCACAAACACAACATGTATACATACTTGCAGACAGAAGTGTGTAACAAATGAAAACATCTGGACTCACATAAGCACATGCATGAACATGTCCATCCACATGTATGTGTGTGCATGTGCATGTATGCATCCAGCACATATAAAATATACACACATATGTGAGGTTATGAACACTTCAAGCAGGATAGAACATCCTCAGCAAATGGAAGTTCTTACAGAGTAGAAACTTGTTTCTATTCAATACCATATCTAACACTCCTATAATAATACATGGCACATAAAAGGAAGATATCACATATTTATTAAATAAAGGAATGAAACTTTGGATTTCTCTTGCCAACTGCTATCATTCATAATGTAAATCTGTTGAGATCCCACTGCTCACACATAAATATACAGACACTGTTCTAAGTGCTTTACAAATACCAGCTCATTTATTCTTCAAACAACTCTATGAGGTAGGTGTGATTTTTATTCCCATTTTATAGGAGGAAAAACTGACGGATGGAGTGTCAAGCAACTTCCCAAGGTCTCATAGACAGCAAGTAGATCAGGATTTGAACCCATTCAGTTCAGTTGCTCATCATGTCTGACTCTTTGCAACCCCATGGACTGCAGCATGCCAGGCCTCCCTGTCCATCAACAACTCCCGGAGTTTACTCAAGCTCATGTCCATTGAGTCAGTGATGCCATCCAACCAACTCATCCTCTGTCATCCCTTTCTTCCCCCACTTTCAATCTTTCCTAGCATCAGGGTCTGTTCAAACGAGTCAGTTTTTCGCATCAGGTGGCCAAATTATTGGAGTTTCGGCTTCAACATCAGTCCTTCCAATGAATATTCAGGACTGATTTCCTTCAGGATGGACTGGTTGGATCTCCTTGCAGTCCAAGGGACTCTCAAGAGTCTTCTCCAACACCACAGTTCAAAAGCATCAATTCTTCAGCACTCAGCTTTCTTTACAGTCCAACTCTCACATCCATACATGACTACTGGAAAAACCATAGCTGTTACTAGACGGACCTGTGCTGGCAAGGTAAGATCTCTGTTTTTTAATATACTCTCTAGGTTGGTCATAACTTTTCTTCAAAGGAGTAAGTGTCTTTTAATTTCATGGCTGCAGTCCCCATCTGCAGTGATTTTGGAGTCCCAAAAAATAAAACCTGTCACTGTTTCCATTGTTTCCCCATCTATTTCCCATGAAGTGATGGGACCGGATGCCATGATCTTAGTTTTCTGAATGTTGAGCTTTAAGCCAACGTTTTCACTCTCCTCTTTCACTTTCATCAAGAGGCTGTTTAGTTCTTCTTCACTTTCTGCCATAAGGGTGGTGTCATCTGCATATCTGAGGTGACTGATATTTCTCCCTGCAGTCTTGATTCCAGCTTGTGCTTCACCCAGCCCAGCATTTCTCATGATGTACTCTGCATATAAGTTAAATAAGCAGGGTGACAACATACAGCCTTGACGTACTCCTTTCCCAATTTGGAACCAATTGGTTCCAAATTGACTCTGTTGTTCCATGTCCAGTTCTAACTATTGCTTTCTGACTTGGATACAGGTTTCTCAGGAGGCAGGGAAGGTTGTCTGGTATGCCCATCTCTTTCAGAATTTTCCACAGTTTATTGTGATTCACACATTCAAAGGCTTTGGCATAGTCAATAAAGCAGAAATAGATGTTTTTCTGGAACTCTCTTGCTTTCTTGATACTCCAACGGATGCTGGCAATTTGATCTCTGGTTCCTCTGCCTTTTCTAAAATCAGCTTGAACATCTGCAAGTTCACGGTTCACGTATTGTTGAAGCCTGGCTTGGAGAATTTTGAGCGTTACTTTACTAGCGTGTGAGATGAGTACAATTGTGGGGTAGTTTGAGCATTCTTTGGCATTGCCTTTCTTTGGGATTGGAATGAAAACTGACCTTTTCCAGTCCTGTGGCGACTGCTGAGTTTTCCAAATTTGCTCACATATTAAGTGCAGCACTTTCACAGCATCATCTTTTAGGATTTGAAATAGCTCAACTGGAATTCCATCACTTCCACTAGCTTTGTTTGTAGTGATGCTTCCTAAAGTCCACTTGACTTCGCATTCCAGGATGTCTGGCTCTAGGTGAGTGATCACACCATTGTGATTATCTGGGTCATGATGACCTTTTTTGTACAGTTCTTCTGTGTCTTCTTGCCACCTCTTCTTAATATCTTCTGCTCTGTTAGGTCCATACCATTTCTGATTCATTTGAATCAGTTATGTCTTCTTAATTGCTGCCTTGTGTTACCTCAAGAGTTTTCATTTTCATTGTCTTCAGAAATCAAATTCTTACATCAGAATCATAGCAGAGAACATGATAAAATTAGAGTTATCAAGGTGGGTGGGGCAGACGCTACTAAAAGATCTTACTAGAGACTAATGCAATTTTTCGATATCCCCAAAATTTTTCTTCCTTAGTTTCTCTAGACATCTATACTGGTTGCAGGGTGCCAGGAGGTGATTCTCAAGATTCCCAGTGTAGGAAAACATTTTTTCTTTCCTGTTCACCTTTTATTATGACTCATATGAATGCTTAGTTAAGAGAAAATTGAAAACAAGGAAATTCAGCAGGCCAGTGGAGAGATGATAAGGAAGCAGCCAGGAGTTCAGATGTGAGGCTGCCGCCCCTGAGCAATAACTGGAGATGTTCATTTTCCCACCAACAGCTGTGGATGTGCAAGCCCCAAAGTAAACATTAGCACTTGGGGATATTATATGGATGTGAAGCACCATGTGTTGAGTTTCTGTGCCATGAAAAACAGTGGACCTGTTGGGTAAGCCTACTCACACAGTCAGTGACGCAAGTGCAATCTTAGACCTCAGGCCCCGAAACAAACACTTTTCCAGCAGTCTTCTAACTTTTGAACTTGGAGTGGGAAGTCCTCCTAACAGGTGGTGGCAGAGTCAGAACCTGGGACCGGGTTATTCTGTGTGTCTTTGTTTTTGTTTCCAAGTTCAGCAAAGGAAAACAACAGCTCATGTTTTCAGTCACATATTAATACATGAGAGAATAAGTAGAGCCTCCTGGTTAAAAATTCCCTCTGGATACCAGGTAAGTTTCTGAAGCTGATGAGGGTCACAGATTTACTTGAAATCAGGGCCCTCAGAGCCCAGGAACTCACGCTGAGTCAACATTCTGCTCTATTTAGGAGGAAGCACTTTCTCCATTGTTTGATGAAAAGTCTTCACCAAAGGGGGGAGAGAGATCAGTATCACAGTCTTGAATACAATCCTTCCTCACCCTGTATCCCTAAGCAAATTCCTTCACCGGCTTGAGTGTCTGTTTGCTCAACCATTCATGGAGTTAAAAATACCTTGATGGTGGTTAGAACAGCAAGTCACTACACAAATAAGTTTAGTGTCAACATTCATTTCAATATTAATAAAAAAAAATAATCAATGAAATTTTATCAACTTTAGTATTACTGATCTCTCCAGCATGCAGTCAAAAAATAGCCAGCCTGGTCAATAAGCCTGGTCTTAATTCCTCACAACTGGGAGAACCCCAGAAATTTGTGCTGTGCTTACATTTTATTAAGTCCCTTCTCCACTCTGTGCCTCAACTCTCTCATCCATAAAATGGATTTAGAAACACACCTACCTGGAAGAATGTTAAATATTATAGAAGCTCTATCTTTTGCTTTAGATATAGACATGTTTGTGTAACTGCAGGCTAATGTAAGTCAAGGCGTAGATATATCTAGGCAGACAAAAATATTCTTGCAGGGCAAGCAGGAGAAAGCTTATAGACTCTGGAGTTAGAAAGACTTGGACCTAGGGTCCAACTTTATCATTTATAGAAATGCCATGCTGAACAAGTTTTTAAACCTTGATATCCTTGTATATCAAATACAGAAAACAGTGGTATGTTCCAGCATAGTTGTGAGTTGATGACACTGACTATTTGTGAGTTGATGACACTGACTATTTAAGTGCCGAGCACAAAGCTGGGCACAGAATGAAACAAAAAAATAACTGCTTTGAACTTCCCAGAAGGACCTTGAATGCCAGGTGCTTTTATTATTACCAGCTTTTAAGGGAGACTGTGATGACAAAATGGAAGAGACTTGCTCATGTGTGGCTTAGAACAACTAATTTACCTATTTGATGGCCACCTAGGATCCTAATTACAGTCTTTAAATAGGATATGATGTGTAGAATGAAGTAACAACATATATGCACGTGCAGGGATTTACCAGCACATATACACGTACATGCAGTGCATACACAGTTGCATACACATATACTTATGTAAGCACCTGTATTGAGTATACCTGCTTCTCACCTCCTCTTATTTTCTACAACCGGTAAGCATCCCCACATACCCAAAACCATTCCCTCTTCCTAATTTGGAGATAGTGTGGAAGAATGGGGGCAGGGCCCCTGACCAATACATTCGGAGGCTCAGTTTCTAACTCCAACCCTGATGGTAATGAGATGGGCAACCCTGATGACTCACTGTTTTCCTGGGCTTTGGTTTTCTCATTTTCATATTGAAGAATTTGATATACAAAGTCTTTGAGCAAACTTTCAGTTCTGAAGCCTATGATCACTCATTATCCAAACAGCAGCATGTGTATCAAATAAAGAAACCACCATTTCAGGGTAGGCTCATGGCTGTACACCCTGCGTTGTGCAGTGGAGAAGGATAGGCCACAGGAGCTGGCTGCAGCCCCAGGGGCCCACATTCCTCCCGGATTTCTGGCCACAGGAAAGACTGGTCTCTCAGCTATGGCCCATCCCTCACAATCCGGAGCACAGTGTTCCAGGAAAGCCCTGGGGCCTGGGGGCAGGAAACCCAAAGCTGTCTTGCCCACCCCCTTCTCCCCTCTCTGCCCCTCAACAAGTCTCACGTAGCTGCTCTGGTATCAGGCAGCAGTGGTTCTCATTAAACCAAACCTCATCCTGAAACAATAGTCTTAAAAATCACACAAACAAACTCCTCCTCCCCCTTCTGATTCACATCCAGTAACTCCCAGAGTCACCCTCACTCTATCTGTTTGGGTACTGACACTGCTTTTCTCCTTCTAGATTTGCCAGCGAGACTTTATCTGCTCTTCTAATCCCCTCCATTCCTCACAGAAGGTCTGCCTCTTTGGATCCACCTCTGCTTTCTCGCTGGATACACTCCTTCCTGCCTCCAGCTCTTGATCCGCTAGGCCTGGCTCCTTCTTAGCACCGTTCTGGTTTGGTCAGATCTGTCTGCCTGAAAGCTGCACGTCCTTCCTGCTTCTCACCTGTGTGCTCAGTGCCAACTTGTCCTGCAGGCCTCCTCCTCTGGGCACCAGGTGACACCTTCCATCCCCTAATCAGTTTTCTGGACCCACCTCACGTACTCAGGCTCAGGATCCTTGGTGGGCAGGCCGTAAGTATTTACATTTTTTTTAATGCTCCCGTACCTGGATTTACCAATTCTTGTTTTGGATCTTTCAAAATCCTCTCACTTTTACTATCTTCATTAACTCACTGATACCCGGAGGACTGACTCTGTGGGTTCTACGCTGAATGATGGGTAGAAAAAACATGAAATGGTGTAAAAAGTGAAAAAGGTGAAAGTGTGGCAGAAACACAGGGAGGGAGTGATTCTTGGTTTCTAAGAATGAGGCTAAGTTTGGAGACATCTCCATTGTGGAAGTGACATTTAGCCTGATTTCTCATGTATGAGTAGGACTGTGGAAGTGGGGAGGAGGGAAGCACCCCAAACAGAGCAAACAACACAAGCAAAGGCCAGAGGGCAAGTGTATCTGATGTGTTGAAAGGACAAGTGGTCTAGTGTTAGACTTTGGGTAAGACAGAAGGGGTGGGAGTCATCTTAAACTCCCTATTCAGAAGTCTTCAGTTTCTTATCTCACAACTAGTTTCACTGAAGAGTTAATTTCAGAAAGAACATTTTGACCAAGTACTAACATATCACTAAGACAGTTAATTGGGGCTGCTTCCTGGTTTCTACAGAAAAAACAAACAAACAAACAAAAAAAACACCTGAATTGATGAAGGGAAATAATATCACTGGAAGGGTTTCAGTTAAAAGTAGGACTCCTCATCCCCAGCACTACTGACACTTGAGGCTGGATAACTTTCCGTTGCGGGGCTGTCCTGAGTGCTGCAGGGCATTTAGCAGCATTCTTGGCCTCTACCCACCACATGCCATGCCAGTTCCTCTTTTCCAAATGACAATAAAAAAAATGTCTCCAGATATGGCCAAATGCCCCAAGGGAGTGGGGCTGAGGAGTTAAAATCACCCCTGGCTGAGAACCACTGAGATAAAGAGAAAGATCATTGAGCTCTGAAGTCAGTCTCAGGTCCACATCTTGCCATGATACTAGCTATGTGATGGCGCAGATGTTACTCTTTCTGCCTCCAGCTTCCTCGTGTATAGAATGGGAAGTAACTTCTGCCTTGTAGGATCATCATGAGAACCAACAGATAAAGTACGTGAAGTGTCAGCCACAGTACTTGGCACATGGAAGGCAAGTAAGAAACACTCACAGTAACAGTGGCACCAATAAGAGTAGTGATTCTTGTTTTACTTATGATATTGTTCTTGTTGTTGTTGTTTTTAGGAATAAAACCTCACTGAAGTTTGAAAGTTTCAACAACTAAATAAGTTCCATTTTATCAAGAAGCAAGTGTGTCCGAAGTCACTTCAGCGACCTAAGGACTATAGCATGCTTGGCTCCTCTGTCCATGGGATTCTTCAGACAACAATACTGGAGTGGGTTGCCATTTCCTTCTCCAGGGGATGTTCCTGACCCAGGGATTGAACACGCATCTCTTATTATGTCTCCTGCATTGACAGGCAGGTTCTTTACCACTAGCCCCACCTGGGAAGCCCGAGAAGAAATTATAGGGCAGGAAATGTTGCAATTACATTACAGACATCACTTGCTCTAAGAATCCTTTTACAATTCTTCAAGTCTCAATTTTGGGTCCATTCCATATTTTCCCAAAGCCTTATATACTTGGGATGTATAACTGTGTTGTGTATTTAATGTTTATTTTCACTACTAGTAGATACAAGTACACAGAAGCTTAGTTTTCTCTCATATTTACCTTAGATTCCCATCAACTAGTAGAGTGAGTCATCAATAAATAGTTATCGAAATTTCTTTTTTTGATATTTGCTACTGTCTCATGTGCTATTCTTTAACTTTTTGTTTTATATTGGAGTATAAATGAGGTCAAATGCAAGCCTAGGCAAGATCATATTGTAACAAATATGCATTCCATAAGGCACAGTGATTAGAAGTGTGGAATCAGATAGCGTGGGTTTAAATCATGCATTTACCACTTGTTAACCATGTGACTTTAGGTAAGTTAGGTAGTCTTTGTGAGCCTCATTGTTTTATTTAATAAAGGAAACAAAATAATAGTGTGTATAAGGATGCTCTGAGAATCAGTATGGCTTCTAGAGTACCGACAATGGTGAGATGTGAAGTTGGCAAATTTTATTGCTCACTGGAATAAACCATGTTTTTTCTCTAAGAAGGCACTGAACCAGAAGTGCTTTTTGCAAGATGGGCTAAACCAATTCTTCTGCAAAAAGAAAAGGAGGAAGGAAGTGGAGAGCAGAGGGGAAGGGATGGGAGGAGAGGGAGAAATGAAAAATTCTCATTTTGGTTTGATTCTGCAACTTGAGTGATTTAAGGCAATTCAACATCTGGCCTAGATGAGCAATTTAAACCAAATCAACATCTGGCAAAGAAACCAGTATCTGGAATCAGAGTGATGCCAAACCAAGGCACTATGTTTGCTCCCGGCCAACACCCGCTAAAGTGATGGAGCACAAAGGACAGGAGTCTCCAGACTTCCCAGACTGGATCAGGGAGTGCTCCACACAACCCTTTGCCTCGTGCAGACTTGAGCCAGGTACACCGACTGTGCAGGGAGTTTCCTCTGTAATGGGAGGTTACCCTGTTTCTCAGCTGAGCATCCATCCATCCCTCACGGAGGGGACGCCATGCACTCCCTCATTCACCAAATACGCACGGTGTTAACCGTCCTCCACAATAAAAGCACTGTGCTGGTTGCTGGAATATAAGAATGAAACGGCACAGGGCCTACTCTCAAAGAGTCCACAAACTCAAAAATGAGACAAATGAGACATCACACACAAACCTGTGATGTGCACAGTAATGGAGGCAAGTCTCAGACATCATGGGAGGGAGAGAAAGGACATCTTAAGTCAGCTTAGCGGAGTCAGGGAAGGCCCCCTGAGGAGATAGCCTGCCTTCAAGATGTGCAGGACAATCAGAAGTTGAACTGGTAGAGAAGAAAAACTGGGGGGAGAGGGCCAGAGACAGGAATCAGGTTGTTATTGCCTTTCAGGACAGCTGCGCTGCCAGAGCCAAGCACAGACCTGGAACCAAGTTAATACTATTTTTGTAAGCGAGAAAAATATCAGCAGCAGGAGCCTTGGCCAGAACCACCCCCAGAAAGAGCAAACAAAACTACTCCTATCTTCTGGCTGTCTGCTGGAGTACTTATAACCGGCACCTTACGTACGAAATGTCCTTTTATCTTTGATTTTTATTCCCACCAAGTCCTTCCTCCTCTTTTTCCAGAACTGGAAAAAGCAGGAGTTGAGTGGCACTTGCTTCTTTGATCTTTATCCTCCTGTTCCCAGGCTTCCCCAGAGACTGAGAGTCCAGGAGCCTTTCTCCAAAGCAGAATGTTGACTCCTTCTGCCAGTCAGAATGTAGGATCTGAGGCAGGTCACACCAGGTCAGCACTTGAAGGAACCGTAATTGTTCGGGGCTTGTGTGAGGCCTGGATGACATCCAATTCCAAAGCCAGATTCTTAACCTGACTCTTGGCAATCTCTCAGCATGGAGTTCATCTAACCAGATCTTGAGGTTGTTTCTGACCTCAACCTAAACAGAATCTTAAAGTAGGGAACCCTGCATTCCATGAAAGAGTTTTAGGGAAGGAAATATAGGGTAGAGATTCAAGGAAGGCAGATGACGTCCAGAAGCATGGGTGGGGTTCTTCTCCAACTGCCTATGCAAAGGGAAGATAATTCTCCTGGATAATAACTAAGAGAACTTCCCTTAATAAGGCTCCTACTTTGTGTCAGGCACTGTGATTCCAGAGTGAGAAAAATCAAAGGAAAATACCTCACTATTGCATGCCTGCTATGTGCCAGATGCTAAGCCATCTGCTCTAATTGTGTTCATCCTAACATATCAATGAGAAGAGCACAGCTATCTCCTACTGCAGGAGGGAAAATTCAGAAGTATGAAGAGGTATGATATTTGACTCAAGGTACACAGGTAGAGAGAATATACACATTTAAATCCAGATCTTCAAACTCCATGTTCAGACCCCTGATTATAGCGTCACAATACATCTCAAGGGTTGGTTGTCTCACACCAGTACCGTTAAGTCACAAACATGCAGGCCAGGGGAGAACAACTAAAAGGTTTGGGACATTGGCTGCTCGGTTCACTGCTGGTAATATCCAGTGCCTGGACCAGCTGTTGTTCAGTCACCACGTTGTGTCCAACTCTTTGTGACCCCATGGACTGTAGCCCAATAGGCTCCTCTATCCATGGAATTCTTTAGGCAAGAATACAGGAGTGCATCACCATTTCCTTCTCCAGTAAGCACCAGGTTTGCAAGCTTTCAATATATATCCTTAGTAACTACATGCTTGGATGGGTGAATGACTTTTTAAGACATTTGAGCGTCTTTTCTCCTCCCATCCTGAAAGGAGCATAGGCAGGCTGGGAAACAAGAGGGAATATTTGCTTCCAGGCCTCCTTTCTTTCCGAGACATTCTAACTCTAAACTGGCTATGAGGTAAAGAGGAGAGATGGAGGTAGAAGAAGGATAAAACTTGGTCAAAACTGCTAAACAGATCACCTTCCTAGGCACTCCTTAGCCACTTCTGGCCCCTAAGCTTAACCCTTTAAGAATGCAAGGTCCTGTCCTCTCTTTCTGCTTAAAAAACTTACTTTTGGAAAACAAAGGGGGAAACATTAATGTAAGTGCATTTGTGTTTTAAAAGCAACAAAAACATCTGGGCCAAAGCTTCTAAATAAACAGCTGAGAAAAGAAGAGAAACTAAAGGCAAAGTTTAGACACATTCGAATGCAGAGTTACAAAGAATAGCAAGCAGAGATAAGAAAGCCTTCCTCAGTGATCAGTGCAAAGAAATAGAGGAAAACAACAGAATGGGAAAGACTAGGGGTCTCTTCAAGGAAATTAGAGATGTCAAGGGAAAATTTCATGCAAAGATGGGCTCAATAAAGGACAGAAATGGTATGGACCTAACAGAAGCAGAAGATATTAAGAAGAAATGGCAAGAATACACAGAAGAAGAATTATACAAAAAAGATCTTCATGACCCAGAGAACCACAATGGTATAATCATTCACCTAGAGCCAGACATCCTGGAATGTGAAGTCAAGTGGGCCTTAGGAAGCATCACTATGAACAAAACTAGTGGAGGTGACAGAATTCCAGTTGAGCTATTTCAAATCCTAAAAGATGATGCTGTGAAAGTGCTACACTCAATATGCCAGCAGATTTGGAAAACTCACTTCCCTGGTGGCTCAGATGGTAAAGCGTCTGCCTACAATGTGGGAGACCTGGGTACGATCCCTGGGTTGGGAATATCCCCTGGAGTAGGAAATGGCAACCCATTCCAGTATTCTTACCTGGAAAATCCCATGGACAGAGGAGCTTGGTAGGCTACAGTTCATGGGGTTGCAAAGAGTTGGACACAACTGTGTGACTTCACTTCACTTCACTGCCTCAGCAGTGGCCACAGGACTGGAAAAGGTCAGTTTTCATTCCAATCTCAAAGAAAGGCAATGCCAAAGAATGGTCCAATTACCACACAGTTGCACTCATCTCACATGCTAGCAAAGTAGGCTTCAACAGTACATGAACCATGAACTTCCAGATGTTCAAACTGGTTTTAGAAAAGCCAGAAGAACCAGAGAACAAATTGCCAACATTCATTGGATCATTGAAAAAGCAAGAGAGTTCCAGAAAAACATATACTTCTGCTTTACTGACTATGCCAAAGCCTTTGACTGTGGATCACAACAAACTGTGGAAAAATCTGAGAGATGGGAATACCAAACCACCTTACCTGCCTCCTGAGAAATCTGTACATAGGTAAAAAGCAACAGTCAGAACTGGACATGGAACAACAGACTGGTTCCAAATTGGGAAAGGAGTACATCAAGGCTGTATATTGTCACTCTGCTTATTTAACTTATATGCAGAGTACATCATGAGAAACTCTGGGCTGGATGAAGCACAAGCTGGAATCAAGACTGCAGGGAGAAATATCAATAACCTCAGATATGCAGATGACACCACCCATATGGCAGAAAGCGAAGAAGAACTAAACAGCCTCTTGATGAAAGTGAAAGAGGAGAGTGAAAAAGTTGGCTTAAAGCTCAACATTCAGAAAACTAAGATCATGGCATCCGGTCCCATCACTTCATGGGAAATAGATGGGGAAACAATGGAAACAGTGACAGACTTTATTTTCTTGGGCTCCAAAATCACTGTAGGTAGTGACTGCAGCCATGAAATTAAAAGATGCTTGCTCCCTGGATGAAAAGCTATGACTAACCTAGACAGCACATTAAAAAGCAGAGACATTACTTTGCCAACAAAGGTCTGTCTAGTCAAAGCTATGGTTTTTCCAGTAGTATGGATGTGAGATGTGATAGCTGGACTATAAAGAAAGCTAAGCCCTGAAGAACTGATGCTTTTGAACTGTGGTGTTGGAGAAGACTCTTGAGAGTCCCTTGGACTGCAAGGAGATCCAACCAGTCCATCCTAAAGGAAATCAGTCCTGAATATTCTTTGGAAGGACTGATGCTGACACTGAAACTCCAACACTCTGGCCACCTGATGTGAACAGCTGACTCATCTGAAAAGACCCTGATGCTGGGAAAGATTGAAGGCGGGAGGGCAAGGGGACAACAGAGGATGAGATGGCTGGATGGCACCACTGACTTGATGGAGAGGAGTTTGAGTAAGCTCCGGGAGTTGGTGATGGACAGGGTGGCCTGGTATGCTGCAGTCCATGGGGTCGCAAAGTCAGACATGACTGAGCAACCGAACGGAAAGCTTCTAAGGGTAAAATTTCTGCCACTGACCATCTCTGGTTTGGGAAAACGTGGGGGTGCTCATTTCACAGCCCAGAATCCTCTCCATGCAGGTCAACTTAACACTCTTCGAGTGTCTTCAAGTACTAGGTGGCACACAGGGCACAGCCTCCTCTCCTAGAGGGGACAGTGAGCCCTGGGCAGAAGTGAGAAGGCATGTCTGGGTCTGTTCCTTAGGGAGGTCTAGGAAACTGACAAGGGAACCAGAGTTCTGAATGTTCCCAGATGTAGCCCTCTTTCTTTCAGCATGTGGTGGTCCAGGTCAAGTGCTTGTCTCCTGGGTGCGGGAGGATGACTGAGACTGTTGCCCCAGGATAACTGAAAATGCTTGATGGAGGAGGCTTCCCTTGCCTCAAGCAGGACATGAGAGGTCAGGATTACCAGGATATAGGAACACTCCATGTCTGTCTAGACCACAAGTTCTCTTTGTGCCTGTTCTTAGAAACCAAAATCATCCAATCAAAAGCACACACTGTCCATATTAAAAAGGGAAGGAAACACCCTCACCTATAATCAATATTTTCCAATGCACATACTTGTTACTATTTCTCAGGCACTGTGTTAAATTCTGAACACATAAAGATAAATAAAACAGGCATGTTTGTAGATACCTCTTCTGCTCTGAAACTCCAGAGACCATGTGGAAGACTAGACACTGCTTAATAATCTTCTGTGTAAGGAAACATTAACTTTCACTCTACAGCTTAGGACCATGTTGTCTTATTCTTGACTTAATAGGACTATATTCATTTAATCAGTCTGTCAAGCGCCTGGGAGAACCAGAAATAGAGCTGAGCATAGGTTATACAGGATGAATAATACAATGCCCATGCCTTCAAGGAGTTTACAGTCTAGTGGGAAAGAGTAGCAGATAAAATAGCAATTACAAAACAATGATTTCTTCCATAGGGGTAGGTAAAAGTGATGGAAGAAAGACAGCTTAGAGAATTTAGGTATAAATGGAAGAGTCACCCATGGAAGGCTACACAGAGGATAAAGCATCTAAGATGGTCTTCAACTTAGAGTAGAAGTTAGCTAGTGGCAAAGTGGAGGACGAGTCATCCCCAGGCAGAGAAATACATGTGCAAAGACATGGAAATAGAAATGCAAAGACAGAGGTCTGAGAGTACAGTTTGATGTAAGCATTTGATAGATAACTTTTGACTGTAATATGAAGTATTGACTAAAATATTTTTCAAAGTTTTTTGATGGTAATCCATAGTAAGAAGTTCACTTTCATTATGGAGCAGTATACACATGCAGATATATAAAATTACAGTGGAAACATATGTTCTACAAAAAAGTGCTCCTCTGGTCAGTCCATTCTGTTCTGAAGATCTAATGGTCATGATTTCCTAAATTGATCTCAAGAAGTTTGAAGCATAATTTAAAAAGGAACACTGTTAGAAAGAAAGGCTAGGGGAAAAAACAAATTTGTCTACAGTTGAAGTAAGAAATATTGAGAATATGAAAAATCCACCTCCCCACCAAAAAAAAAAAACTGCAATGAGAATGAAGAAGTGGAAAGAGTCATCACACTTTAGGGTAAACTCTGCCTCACTGTCTGCCTTCCACTGAAGGATGAAACCTTGTGTTTTTTTAAAAAAATTCACTATTCCCTAGCACCATGCTTGGGACATACCAAATGTTTGATGGTTCTTTGATGAATGAATAAATGAATACAAGAATGCCAGGTTGTAGATTTATTTAAAAGATGAAATCAGGAATATACCCAAGTCACTGGACATAGGATATAAGCCAAATATATTATGAAAATAAAATTAGACTTGCAAGGGCTTTGGAGTATGGGTAGAAAAAAGTAGTACAGGTAAGTACACCTTTGTCATAGATGTTAGTTGGAAGTTAACATATCTCTATCAAGTTTTCAGTAAACCAAACAGCCATCCGGGTATTTATTTATATCATTTTTCTATTAGTTTGTATGGGTAAACTGATAAAATTACAAATGAATTCTACAGTTGATGAAAAGTTCTATAACTCTACACATATACCTAACTGTAAAAAGGCTTTTTCTCTAACTTGAATCACTAGCTCTCAATCTTGGCTTTAAAAATAGAAAAGCAGTGTCTTCGGTCCTAGAGAGTGACTGGACTTAGTGCTGGTGGTGACATGGAGAAAGAGATTACCTAGTCCTCCTGCATGAGCATCAATTAGTGAGGCTGCCACCGCAATTCCAGGAGGAAGGCCAAGGTCCTTTGCTGCCTCTGGTGTGAGCCCACTTCCAAGAGAAGCTCCAGGAGGCAGCACTTGGTTTCCTGGGTAGACAGGAGGAAAAATAAACACCTGTCAGTTTGAGAAACACAAAAGCAAATAGAGAGTTTTCTTAAGAGAACCTCTTGGCCCCTCCCCTCTCCTCTGCCTTTTCTCAACTTCATGAAGATAGAAACCATGCAGTTACAGAGAGTCCTTGTGCTCATTTGGCGACTTAGGTGTATGAGCTTGCTTCCCATAGGTCATGCTCTAGAGTGCTTAACAAAGCCAAGAGCTCTAAGGCATCTTTCAAATCAGAGAAAGATTCCATTCATGGGAAATTTCAAAAGATACAAATACAGTGGCCTCTTGAAGACAAGGTTGAAATGTTCAAACTGTTCCAAACATGCTTCCTAACATAGCAGCCGTACCAGCATATGTTATACACGCAAACACACATAACTCCCACATCCATACATACTCCCTGATTAACATATATTCCCAAGAAGTTAAGAAAATTTGCTTATGTAGTTGCTTCCTGTCAGAAGATAAATAAGGGAATTATTTTGTTCCAATAAAGAATTTCATAGAAGTTCATCTCAGTTAGGAATGAGAGCCCAGCTTAAACCTTGCAGACTTCACAAGGCTGCTACTTGCACAATCACAGAATACAATTTGAATGGTGTTCTTTGGAGTTGTGCAATGCACTGACCCTGATATTTCAAGTGACCTTGAATTCCTGCAGTCAGCCAGGCCTTCAGTTAAGAATTTATTGATTGTCTTGCTTTGTGTGGGCGCCACAGCACTGTAAAAGGCAGTCCTTGCCCCCAACCTAGTTAGGGAGAAGAGATCAGGACACAGACAACCACGCAATCAGGAGAATGAAGTGATCCATCTGCTCCCAGGTGTTTAGCAGAGGCTGGGTGGCCCCCGCCTCCCACCAGCCCTGTTCAGCCAAAGAATTTATAGTAACTATTTCTGTAAAATAAGGAGGGTACAGAGCAGAACCTCTATATATGCTAAGATCTTTCTGAACCTTAAGGCTCTAAGATTCTGAATGGGTGCCATTTGCTCAGTGCTAAGATTCCCACCACTTGTTAATTGTTTCATGGAGTTCCAGGGATGAACAGAGGCACTTCAGGACTCCTGGGGATAGAGGAGAGAGTGGGAATTAGAAGGAGGCAGAGGGTGAATGGCTCACCAATGTCCTGTAACCAAAAACAGAGCACCTCTACAATACCAGTTTGTATCCATTTTTTCAAATTTTCTCCAATTTGGAAAAAGTTTAGCTAAGAAAAGAAAACAGGAGAAGGCTGAACCCACTGCATGGCTTCCACAGCTTCACTGTCCAGTATGGGAGTCACTAGGCGTATGTGGGTGGAACATCTGAAATGTGGCTGGAGTAACTAAGGTGCTAAATTAATTTTATCTGAATTAATTTCCATTTCAATTTCAAAACTGATACTCAATTCAATTACTGAAAAACTTTTAAGTACCTTTGGAACAACTACCACAAATCGATTTTTCAACATTAATTCAAGGAATCTAAGTCAAGTATTCACAGTGAAAATTTAGAGTCTGAATTGAGAGGAACTAAGTAGAAAATACACATCAGATGGCAAAGATTTTGTATGAGGACATGAATGTAAAATATCTCATTAATGTTTAGATCAATTATATATTAAAATGATGTTTTGGATATGGTAGGTAAAATAAAACTTATTATAATTAATCTCACCTATGTCTTTTTACTTTAAAGTGCTACTGGAAAACGTTAAATTTCAGGGCTTCCCTAGGGGCCCAGTGGTAAAGAATCCACCTGCCAATGCAGGGGACATGGGTTCCATCCCTGATCAGGAGGATCCCATATGCCTCGGAGCAGCTAGGTCCGGGTGCCACAACTATTGAGCCTGCACTCTAGAGTCTGCGAGCTGCAGCTGCTAAGCTCACGTGTCACAACTACTAAGGCCCTCACGCCCTAGAGCCTATGTTCTTCAACAGGAGAAGTCACTGCAATGGGAAGCCCATGCACCACAGCTAGAGAGCAGCCCCAACTCGCCACAACTAGAGAAAAGGCCACACGACAACGAAGACACAGCACAGCCAAAAGTAAAAAAAAAAATAATAATAATAAATAAATATTTATTTTTTTAAAAATTACACGTAAATTTTTGATTTCACATGTGGCTCATATTATATTTCTATCAGACAGCACTGGACCAGAGGATAAGGCCCAGATACTCAAATGATGGGTTGGGGGGCCCAGAGAATCTCTACTCTGCTTTGAATGCACAGCCAGCAGAAACCTGGAGGAAAGCAACACCCTTGACTGTGGACAGTCTGGCTCTGGACACTGTCTCCATCATGTCACTGTGTCTAGTATCCAGCACATACCAAACAACATTCCCATTCACTGAGCACTTCTATGCTGGGGACCATCCTAAGGATACACCACACATTCTCTCACTTCATTGTCACAGAAACCCTATGTTCCTGTGGGAACATTCCCTATGTGGGTACTATTCTAACTTGTCCCCATTGCACAGACAAATGGGGAAAATCAACTTTATGAATGGAAAGTAAATTTACCACAATCACACGACTTACAGTGCTGGAACACGGGCATGTATTCCAATCTGATGGATACCAACCCTGTGCTCCTGTTCTTTACATTTCAGTGCAGCTTCTAAGTGAAGGAAGGGATCAAGAGAAGTATTTGTAGGACAAACATTACATGTGTTTAAAAAGTGGTCCATGTAGAAATCATGTGCTCTATATTCAGATTTCTTTTTAAAGGGTGAATTTTCCTAGGAAGGTCAAAATGGGAACTTCTATTCATCCCCAACCCCCACAAACACAAAGCCTGTAATTTTCAATGAAAAAAAAAAAAGGTTCAGAAAAGAAAAAGGGTTAGCTGGGTGGGGTACACTTCCAAGCCTTTTGGAAGTAATTTAGGAAGGAACGTCGGCTGATGAGATGCAGAGGGAGCCCCGGGCTTGCAGTCAAAAGGTCTGGATTCAAATGACATGCTGGAGGAGTATAAGTAGACTTCCCAGTAGAGGCAGCATTTTGAGCAAAGGCCAAGAAAGAGAGGAGACCACCAACAGGGCTGAGTAAGCTGGTATAGAAGCTGGGGGGCCCTAGCAGTGGTGGAGGAGGCTGATAAGGTTGGAGAGGTACATATGGACATCCAGATGAAGGTGTCTCAATATATCACAAAGATCGCCGTAAGTTTCTGAAAGAGCATTAAGCCTGGGAGTGAGGTGAATTAATGTTCGCTTTTGCATGCGTGTGTGAAGCATAAGTGTTTTACAAGATTGTGTCAGTTTCAGGTATACAGCAAAGTGATTTGGTTACATACATATATATATATATGTTTTTTTCCACTCTTTTTCATTATAGTTTATTACAAGATATTGCAAAACCTGTATGCAGGTCAAAAACAGAACAGTTAGAACCAGACATGGGACAATGGACTGGTTCAAAATTGGGAAAGGAGTACGTCAAGGCTGTATATTGCCACCCTGCTTATTTATCTTATCTGCAGAGTACATCATGTGAAATGATGGGCTGGATGAAGCAAAAGCTGGAATCAACACTGAAGGGAGAAATATCAACAACCTCAGATATGCAGATGACACCACCCTTATGGCAGAAAGCAAAGAGGAACTAAAGAGCCTCTTGATGAAAGTGAAAGAGGAGAGTGAAAAAGCTGGCTTAAAACTCAACATTCAGAAAACTAAAATCATGGCATCTGGTCCCATCACTTCATGGAAATAGATGGGGAAACAATGGAAACAGTGACATACTTTATTTTGGGGGGCTCCAAAATCACTGCAGATGGTGACTGCAGCCACAAAAATGAAAAGATCCTTGCTCCTTGGAAGAAAAGCTATGACAACCCTAGACAGTGTATTAAAAAGCAGAGACATTACTTTGCCAACAAAGGTCCGTCTAGTCAAAGCTATGGTTTTTCCAGTAGTCATGTATGGATTTGAGAATTGGGTCATAAAGAAGGCTAAGTGCCTAAAAATTGATGCTTTTGAACTGTGGTGTTGGAGAAGACTCTTGAGAGTCCCTTGGACTGCAAGGAGATCCAACCAGTCAATCCTAAAGGAAATCAGTCCTGAATTTTCATTGGAAGGACTGATGTTGAAGCTCCAACACTTTGGCCACCTGACGTGAAGAGCCAACTCACTGGTAAAGATCCTGATGCTGGGAAAGATTGAAGGCAGGAGGAGAAGGGGATGACAGAGGATGAGATGGTTGGATGGCATCACCAACTCAATGGACATGAGTTTGAACAAGCTCCACGAGTTGGTGATAGGGAAGCCTGGCGTGCTGCAGTCTGTGGGGTTGCAAAGAAACAGACATGATTGAGCAACTGAACAACAACAACAACAAGATACTGAACACAGTACCCAGACTCCAAGCTGAAGCTCCAATACTTTGGCCACGTGATGTGAAGAGCCAACTCATTGGAAAAGACCCTGATGCTGCAAAAGGTTGAGGGCAGGAAGAGAAAGGGGCGACAAAGGATGAGATGGGTGGACGGCATCACCAACTCAATGGATATGAGTTTAAGCAAACTCCAGGAGATAGTGCACAGGGAAGCCAGGCGTGCTGCAATCCATGGGGTCGCAAAGAGTTGAATGTGACTCAGTGACTGAAAAACAACCACCCAGACTCAGAGACATGAATTTGCATCTTTTTAAAGATCTCTCTGGCAGTGAACAGAATGATGTAAGGAAAAACAGTAGTGAAGCTCTCTCAGTAACCAGAGGATAGAGAAGGGCATTTATTAAGGTTACTGGCAAGTGAGATGCAGAAACAGAGGCAGATATGAGAGATTTTGTGGAGTGAGAAATGGTGGGAGGTCTGGTAGATAGGGAGCCACCACCACTTGGATTCCCATTAAGGATGGACATGCTGTCCAGTGGGCGGTCAGGTCAGCAGACAGCCTCCAATTGCCAGTTCCTCAAGGTCATCAGGTAAGATGATGACTTTCCAAGTATGGCTGCAACTGGAGACTCAACAGAATGGGAACAGAGGGCTCTGATGTGCACCACTCACTCCAGAACACAATACTCTGCCTGGTGAGCCAAGGTCTCATTGGACTTCATCACATTTGAATTCACCCTCTGCCCAATTCTACTACAATCCCTTTTCTTTCACAGATGGCAACCCCTAATAACCATCTTATACCCCCAAATCTATCTCAGCATCTGCTTCCAAAGAACCTGAACTAACACAGTGAGCCAGGCTTTCTCCTCAATCCCGTGGTCTAAGAACAAAAATAAATATGCACAAAGATTAACATCTTCTTATGAACTGGAACCACAGCCTTCAGAAATCATTTCCCTGGACCCCAAGCAGGAATAAGCCTTGTTTAGCTAGAGCCCAAAGGGAAACAGCTTGGTATAAGATGGGATGATAGAAACAGGTGGGGACCTCTAAGAAGGCATCCCAGGAAATCACCCTTTATCAGCCAGAGGTGCACTGGGGACCAGAGGATCTGTCAGAGTAGGCTTTAGTGTGTCTCGACAAGTTTTCCGGAAATAATCTTCCTTTCGCTCTTCTTTCACCATAAAATTCAATTAATCACAGTATCGGCTTTCCCAGACTTAATGAGAACTTCATAGCCCCAGAACTTGCAGTCTTTTCCCTTCTTCTCTCAACTGTTTATTCAAGCATTTTAGCAGACATTTCAAGAACAATGGTAATGAGGATGGCCCCAGATATTTTCGATCGTCCTGTGCCTAGATTTAGGTGCTGGGGAATGAGTGATAGACTCAATGAGGAGTTTCTGACCTCAGAAGGCTCACACAGTAGTCTGTGCAAACCAAGGCTCTCCAGACCATAGAGAAAATGCTCTCAAGGCAGAATGTGCATGTTGGTCTCAGAGCACCGAGGAGGGACAGTGAGGATGGCCTGGGGGAGAACAGGAAATCAAGATGAAGGTGACATTTGAGCCTGGTTTTGAAAGACAGGTGGCAGATTGCCGGTTTCAGTGCTTGGGGAGATGGAGGCCATTAGAGCGAAAAGCGAGTTCACTGGAGGGAGCCTTGAGGGGCACACAGGGTATTTCAGGCTTTCTTATGTTGCCAAAAAGGGCACCAGGGAGGAGAGAATGGTGGCAGCCTGGACAAGAAAGGCAGTGGGGGACCTCAGGTGGGGCTAACTAAAGCCACGTGGCCTGATGACCAGTGACTTTGAACTCTTATATTTACTACTTAAGAAGATAAATCTGCAATGAGAAATGCTAGAAAAGGAACTTCAGGCTGGGAAACATTATGTAGAGATGAATTCTTGTTAAGGACATCAACAAAGATATAGATGGACTTACTTGTAGAAATACATTCCTAGGGGAAAGATACAGAGAACAGGTTTTCTCTGGATAGAGAAATTATGACTTTTTTTCTTTTTACTAACCCATACTTTCTAATTATTCTACCTGGAACATGTGCATCTTGTGTAATATTTTTGAAGGTGTTTCCCCCTTAAATCTGTGCAGGGTGAGTCAATTAGGGCACATGCATTCAGCAGCATCCTTCATAACCATTAACATGAATGAGGAAGAATTAAGGTGTGGATTTGGAAGGGAGTCCAAGATAAATTAAGTGAAAATGGAAAGATGCAGAGTAGTATTCGGAGTATTCTCCCACTTGTGAATTCTGTTAAAGGATACAGAAATATAAGCACATACACTTCCAGGAAAGTCCTAGGCAAAAAGCATAGAATATTGTTCCAGTGGGGACTGGGATCCAGGGTGGGCCCTTGTCTCTGCCACTTCTGCTTCATTTGTACCTGGCCTTGAACTTCTTCTGTGATCAAAGCAAACTGGTTAAGTTAAAATAAAAGGAAGATTAAAATAAGGAGAATTCTACAGACTTTTTTCAAATAGTTCTCCTCAGCCTGAAGGCAGGGGAGAAACCCTAGTCCATTTTACTTACTTTTTTGATCTGGTTGGCTTTTTTCCTGTGAACACACCCTCACCTTGGGGTGTAAAAAAGCAATCGCTTTGAGGGCTCTTGGGCCCCTCTGTCCACTGATTCCCATTCTGATGGGCAGAGTCGGTTTGAGGGTCACAAACTGGGGCCTACAATTAGCTGGTGGTTACAGTCTCTCTGCATAGGCAGGGGCTACTATTATACCAAATCTTCCCCTACCAGTTTTTCAATTATCTATGACTAATGAGCACTTTGGGAACAGTTTCAGACACACACATAATCCTCTTTCCTGACGTCAGCAGCAGAAATTAATGACTGTGTGGATTGCTGGGAGACAGAAAATGCATTATAATGGTCAACAGAACTGTTATCCTCTCCAGGAAGGGGGAGGTGGGGGCGGGGTGTCATATTAACTGGAAGGTTCAGTGTTCCTTTGTATTCCTACAAACATGAGATGAAACCCAAGGGGAGAGCTGGCTCAAAGCCCGTGGAAATGTCAGAGAGAGGTTTGGGCGTGGGTGGTATGTGACCCTGGTTCCTCTGTGCTTGGCACTGGATCCCTGGTCCCTGCTCATTTTTGCCAAGGTCAACAGGCCAACCGGATCAACCAGGACAGTGCTAAGTGACATCCTGCCCTGCCTGCAGAGTGGGTCTCTGAGGACTTTCAGATTGAATCCGCTTTCAATCTGGTTTTGAGATGAGAGAACAAAACACACGAACATGCAACTCTCCAACAACAGGCTGGGAATTACTTCAAAAGAGTGTGGTGGTTTCTGTGACTTTATTGTTTCACACGGGCAAACTATGAGCTGGGAGAGTTTCAAAGATTTGTAATTCTGGTAGAGCTCCAAAGTTATGTGAACCATGAGGCCTCAAGTTATCAAAACATAATACCATTATATGCTTAAGGCTGCCAGTAGATTGGCTATTGATACTTTTTTTAAAAAAACTGACAGAATCAGGGGCTTCAGCCATACCTAGCACGAAAATTCTCCTACAGAGATCTCACCTGGGCAGGTTGGTATAGGGGGCTTTCTAGACCTGGAACCAAAACTGATACAAGACTCACTGAAAAACTTTCCAGTAATTCTTGCTCCTGAATGGGAAGTACACATGCCTACAACTCTTCACTCAGAGTAAGTAATGAAAACCTCAAACGTGACATGTCCTGCCACCTGTTGAAAGACATCTTCTGAAACAAGAAGTTGTTCATTTCCCTGCTAAAAATAACCTTGTTCCAACTAGGAATTAAACTGTATTTTAAATTACTGATTTAATAATTTTCTGATGATAGCCTCATCATTCATTGATCATTAAAGAAATGTTTACGGAATACCTACTATGTGGCAAGCACTGCTGTCATGATAAAAATGCATTAAGGAACAAGAGAGATGAGGGTCTCTGCCCTCATAGACACTATTCCCAACCAATACCTCTTCTGAGTTATAATTGTAACTATTCCAATCCTGTAAGCTCTTCTGTGATTTGGACTCTCTTTTTTATATTGCTGTATCCCTACCATTCTATTCTGATCCACAGGAGGTATTTACTCAATAAACACACAATATATTTTAAATCAAGCTTTGAATAACCCTTATGTTATGCTTTGGTTTTTCCCTGTTTTTCTTTTATTCTCTCCTATTAGAGAACAGCTCAGAGATAACTGTATTTATCTCTGCATTCATTTCCCCTCCCCGCAGCACCCAGCAGTGTTTTCTAGAACACACATCCTCAGTAATGTTCATTCAACTGAATTTATACATTCCTTTTAGAAAGAACATAAAGTTGCAATAAACTAACTTAGAAAGATTATACACACACACAAGGCTGAATATCAGTAGTTGGGACAGTCAAGAGCAGAGACTGGATTGAAGGTTAATTCTTGAATGCTACTGAGACAAGGAACATGTTTCATTATATAATCCCACAAGTAATACACTCTCATCTAACTCAGGCACAATGTAATGTATTAAGATGTATGCATGTGCCTAGAAAATGATTGACCAGCAGGTCCAAGGCTCTCACTAGGTACGGTGATGCCATGGTGACAAGTCATTGTGGATATCATCCTGAATGAAACAGAGGCTCTCAAACTCTCCTTGCCTGGTCAAGCCAGATTCAAGAAGTGAATGGTGGTCAAGTTACAAGTTTAAAGTCCCAGGTCTTAAAGCTAAATGGTCCTGAGGAAGGCAGGATGGACACTAGGCCAAGGAGTTTGGACTTGTTCTAACAAGCAACTGCCACTGCAGGTCAATGAGCCAAGAAGTGACATATATGACATATTTTAGGAAGATAAATATCCTAATAATAATGTCTATTTATCAAAACCTATGGACTCTCAGTTACTGTTCTTGGCATTGCTCAGTTGCTATCCACTTCATTAATAGCAACAAACCCATGAGGATAGTATTAGAATCATCATGTTTGTTGTTCAGTAGCTAAGTTATGTCTGACTCTTTGGGACCCCATGCACTGCAGCACGCCAGACTTCCCTGTCCTCCACTATCTCATGGAGTTGGCTCAAATTCATGTCCATTGAATTGGTGATGTTATTCAATCATCTAATTTTCTGTTTCCCCCCTTCTCTTTTTGCCCTCAATCTTTCCCAGCATCAGGGTCTTTTCCAATGAGTTGGCTCTTCACATCAGGTGGCCAAAGTATTGGAGTTTCGGCATCAGTCCTTCCAATGAATATTCAGGGTTGATTTCCTTTAGGATTGACTAGTTTGATCTCTTTGCAGTCCAGGGGACTCTCAAGAGTATTCTCCAGCACCACAATTTGAGAGCATCAATTCTTCAGCACTTAGCCTTCCTTATGGGCCAACTCTCATCTGTACATGACTACTGGAAAAACAATGGTTTTAACTGTACAGACCTTTGCTGGCAAAGTGATGTCTCTGCTTTTTAATACATTGTTTCAGTTCAGTTCAGTCACTCAGTCATGTCCAACTCTTTGCGACTCCAAGTACATTGTTTAGGTTTGTCACAGCTTTCCTTCCAAGGAGGAAATGTCTTTTAATTTCATGGCCGCAGTCACCATCTGCTGTGATTTTGGAGCCCAAGAAAAAAACTATCACTACTTCCACTTTTTTTCCCTTCTATCTGCCATGAAGTGATAGGACCAGGTGCCATGATCTTAGATTTTTAAATGTTAAGTTTTAAGCCAGCTTTTTCACTTCCTCTTTCACTGTCATCAAGAGGCTCTTCAGTTCCCCTTCGTTTTCTGCCATTTGAGTGGTATCATCTGCATATCTGAGGTTGCTGACATTTCTCCTGGCAATCTTGATTCCACCTTGTGATTCATCCAGCCTGGCACTTTGCATGATGTACTATACTCCTTTCTCAAATTTTGAACCAGTTTGTTGTTCCATGTCCAGTTCTAACTGTTGCTTCTTGACCTGCATACAGGTTTCTTAGAAGACTGGTAAGGTGGTCTGGTATTTCCATCTCCTGAAGAATTTCCCACAGTTTACTGTGATCCACACAGTCAAAGGCTTTAGTGTAGTCAATAAAGCAGAAGTAGATACTTTTCTGAAAATCCCTTTCTTTCTCTATGATTCAGTGAATATTGGCAATTTGATCTCTGGTTCCTCTGACTTTTCTAAATCCAACTTGTACATCTGGAAGTTCTCAGTTCATATACTATTGAAGCCTAGCTTGAAGGATTTTGAGCATACCTTGCTAGCATGAGAAATGAGCACAATCATATGGTAATTTGAACTTTCTTTGGGATTGGAATGAAAACTGACCTTTTCCAGTCCTGTGGTCACTGCTGAGTTTTCTCAAATCTGCTGGCATATTGAGTGCAGCACTTTAACAGCATCATCTTTTAGGATTTGAAATAGCTCAGCTGGAATTTCATTACCTTCACTAGTTTTGTTCACAGTGATGTTTCCTAAGGCCCACTTGACTTCACACTCTAGGATATCTGGCTCTAGGTGAGTGACCACACCATCATGGTTATCCAGGTCATGAAGATCTTTTTTGTCTAGTTCTCCTGTGTATTCTTGCCACTTCTTCTTAATCTCTTCTGCTTCTGTTAGGTCCTTTCCATAATTGTACTTTAGCATGCCCATCCTTGCATGACATGTTCCCTTGATATCTCCAATTTTCTTTACGAGATCTCTAGTCTTGTCCATTCTACTGTTTCCCTCTAGTCTTGTCCATTCTACTGTTTCCCTCTATTTCTTTGCACTGCTCACCCAAGGCTTTCCTATCTCTCCTTGTTATTTTTTGGAACTCTTGCATCCAGATGGGTATATCTTTGCCTTTCACTTCTTTACCATCTGAGCCACCAGGGAAGCCCAGAATCACTATGCTGCAATTGTAGAAATAAACACAACAGAAAGGTTACATAATTTGTTGAAACTCATCTATCTGATGAGGGACAAGGTCTGGGTTTCAATCCAGGATTCTCAGATTCCAAAGTCGGAGATCTTCCTACTATACCACATAGATCCGAGCTGGGAGATACAGAGCCAGAGAGGATGATCTCAAGAATATATTGACTGTCATGGATATAACAGGAGGAAGCTTCATTTGACAAGAGGCTCCCAAGTGGGTCGTGTCCAGGAACAGGAAATCCCAGCATGCTGATCCATCTAGCTCCTTCCTTTTCTCTCCCAGGTAAATTCCAAAGACACAGACTCAGGACTTCAAATGGCCATTAGGGACCATCAACTTTAGTACATTCCTCTTACACCAGAAAACACTGAATCAGGGAGGAAGGTGGGTTCCCTGGGGTCACTCTCCGTGGTAGTAGAGTCTGGAATGAACCCTAAGGCTCCCAACCAGAGGAAGGCTTCCTCCACTTCTTCATACTCCCATCCTGCCCCCAATCCTAACTGCAGCAGGAAGCTCACTTAAGCCAGGGTCTAAGTCACAGGGAGAACAGGAGAGTTGGCAAAAGTCCAGTGGATTCCAGCAGTGCAGGTGGCCAATTCTAAACTATTCAGAGCATAAAGTGCAGTTTTTTAGCTTGAAATCATCCACTTTGACACCAACAGTGACCTAATTCTCTAGATAATTGCTGATGCCCTATTTTGCCCTCACCTAGCCTAAGGCCACCTCCAAAGAGCCTTTCCTGGGTAGATCATAATTAATCAGTCTTTCCTCTACAATCCCACAGCATGTTTCTTGGAATTACATCATTCTGTTCTATATAATAGCTTTTTCTTTCCCCCTTGTGCTTCCTTCTCCTATCTTAGATTCTAACCACCTTGAGGGCAGAGCTATTTTGGTTTAGCAGAGCACTCAGAAGGTCAGGTTAGGAGGTGGGCAGGCTTGGGTGAGGATCCTGGCTTTACCAATCACAGGGCTTGGGACCTGGGCAAGTAATTCAATTTCCCTGTTGCAATATCCTCATTTTTAAAAAGGCTACAATCATGCTATTGAATATTTTTCTCCCAAAGTGGTTGTGAGACTCAAACAAGGTGATACATACAAAAGGACTTTAGGATTCTGTCTGCCACAAGGGAAATATTTGATAAATGTAGATATCATGGTTATTGTGACTCTGTATTGCTGGTGTGACTCTGTATCACTGCCTGGATTCTGTCTGCCACAAGGGAAATATTTGATAAATGTAGATATCATGTATTGTGACTCTGTATTGCTGGTGTGACTCTGTATCACTGCCTGGCACACAGTGGTTATTCGGTTCATTCTGGCTGAGGTTATAAAGCTGAGGAGAGAGCCTCAATGTTAGGGCATGTGGAGATATATGCTTTGGGGTTTATAAGAACAAACCAGAGAAACTGTGAAAATCTGTTAAAATATTCACAGTAATGGAGTTCAGTTTTCCAGCACAAAAAGTGTCTCCCCACAGCTATGTCCCCATGGTATGTCTCCAGAGTGAAATGTTTTAAAAGCCCTGAAGGTGTTCCCCTCAGAGTTATTTTAAGGACCAAATGTTTGCTTCAAAAGGAAAAATTATGATTTTGTCAGTGAAACGCTTGATTGTTAAGATGACCAATGATTTTAAAACCCAGGCATACAGTTCTGCTGTGGAGACTTCCCCTATTGCTAGGGGAAGGCAAATTCAGGAAGTATATGAAAATATTTTAGCTGTCACTGTGCTGAAGACATTAGAGCTGTGGTCTGGCCAGCTTTACTTTCTCTTTGCATAATTCAGTAAAAAAATAAAAATCATATAAAGAAAACTAGGGACTGACACAGATTTCTCAATTTTTTATTTAGTCTCCTGGATTCATTAAAAAAAAATCCTAGACTTTGGATCATTTGTCTCTATCATTCTATCTCTGAAAAGAAGAGAAAGGGGATGACCTCAAAATAAAGGATATTCTCTTAAAATTAAATGTATTTCCTTTTATAAAATTTATTTTCTCATCCTATCACACACCAGTGAACACCTTGCCAGGGGCCACAGTTGGTCTCTAGTCTTGACTCCTGTTAGCAAATTGCTGGTTTACAGAATGCTAACAGCCTTCTAACAATGGGGGAACCAAACAGCAAGTTCTCACGTGAAGAAGTCAGTTGTTGGGGCCAGTATTAACCACACATCATCAAACATCTGGTGATCTGAAGACATCTGGGGCTTTTCTATCATGTAGACCAAACATGATTCAGGTAATTGACCAAATTTTTCACTTCCCAACCAGATGTCTTAGTTCCATATAAATGAAGCCAATCTTGTACTTTCATGTGCAAATAAGCCAGACATAAATTCACCCTGGAGGGCAGAATTAATTGCTTATTTTCAATGAATAGCAAATTACATATTATTCCTTTATTCCCCAGTGATTTTACCTTGAAAAAAGGTTTTCCACTCCTGTTTTGAAAAGCATATACTGTATCTTAGGAGAGTTCTGTCATTTTAAAATGTTTATTCCTTATAGCTAGTAAGTTTTGAAATGAGTCAGTATGCTATAATGAAAAGAGTGGTCTTAGGAGTCAGAAATGAATCATGTTCTAGTTCTGTGTCCAGTCCCACCTTCAGACTTTTAAGGGCCTTGGACAAAGCTACTTAAAGTTTTTGGATTCTGATTTTCTTTGCAGATATAAATCATAAAACCATTTATAAGGGACACTGGGAGGACTTGAGATCATTCATTTCTACAATATGTGTTGGACATTTACTCAGTCTATTAGGGAGACACAACGGGGAACCCCAGTGCTGTACTGGGGCCTCTGTCAAGAGTACAGGTGCTCAAGTTGGGGTGCTGTTCAAGCCCTGTTTAAAATGCTGGAAGAACAAGCATAGTGTCCAACAAGGGCAGTGCCTTGATTCAGGGTTTTTAATAAAAGTATGAGCAACTCCAACTGAAGCTAATGTTTAAGAGAGTATCAAATCTGTAAAAGGAAGGACCTGTCTGAAACCTTTCCTCTTCTTTTATGGCTCTCAAGCACACCCTGGAATTTGCTCTCATCACATTTGTTTAAAGAATTCATGTGGTTATCAATGACCCTCCACCCTCTATGCTGTTGTCCTGACAACCAACCATTTACCAGACAGAATATGGAAAGCAGACAACAACGTGTCCCTTTGGTCAGGTTTAACAGCAAAACTCAACAATACTCAGACAATATTAAAAGACCAGGGTCTCAGGGTTTTGAGATCCTTCAAGGGGATATAAATTCACAGATACAGATATACAAATATACATATAAAGAAGGAGAGGGGGATGTATGGTGAACTCAACTGGGTAAGGAGAGGCTGCTATGAAGAATTCAATTTAACAGCTGTTTAATAGCTATTTTATTTCAATAGCCAAGCTACAAAGAGAAACACTGCACATAAAGGCAAAAAGGGCTGAATTTGTTGTTCTAAGAAGTTAAGATTCTTTTATTACCAAAGCTTAGAAACATTTAAAATATATGAATAAACAGAATGTGGCTGTGGTTTTTAAACTTTTTTCCAAAAACCAGAACTTTTTTTTCCCCCCAAATGGAATCAATACATAAATCTGATTTGGTTCAACTAGAGAGAAAATGCCCCAAAGTGACGGATGCCCTAGCTCTGACATCTATGAGACATCCAGATCTGGGGGCTGAGGTTCAGGGGTTCTAATCTCGAACTTAATCTATGGTGAGAAACTGTGATGGGAAGGTATTCTACAGGGGAGTGACCGTAATCTGGTGCTGGAAAACTGTAGGTCTGTAAGGCTGCTGTTGCTCAGTCTCTAAGTCATGTTGGACTCTTTGCCACCTCATGGACTGCAGCGCACCAGGTTCCTTTGTCCTCTACTACTTCCCAGAGGTTGCTCAAATTCATGTCCATTGAGTTGGTGATGCTATCTAACCATCTCATCCTCTGCCACCCCTTTCTCCTTTTGCCTTCCCTCTGTCCCAGCATCAAGCTCTAAGGCTGTGCTGTAGAACAAAAAGTGAAGAGCAGAAAGTGTCCACTATTTAACCACAAAGACAGTGACCTCATTCTGAGTGAGCGAAGATGCTGGCACAGAAGGACCCACAAGCAGGAGTGGAATGTGCCAGGTTGGCATTGAGCCAAATGTCAGAGTGAAATCCCTGAAGCCTTCAACCATGTCACCATGGGAATTTAGCAGGAAAAGTTTCAAAACATGATGCTCTAACTTAATGTCCTTTAAGTCTCCGACTGGCTCATCCAGTGTGTATGTTGGGAAGGGAAAGTTCATGGAGATTTTAGGGGAAATGCTCAAGTGATAAGAAGATGCAACTTTAAGCTTTGTAAATAAAACAAAATCTAATTTCTCTATTTCAAAGTCTCATTCTCTGGACACAGGAGTGGGGAGACTGAACAGACCGTGCCCAAAAGGAAGGCTGGCTCAAAGCCCAGAAGTGTCACTGGCCATCTCATCCTTTCACAATGGCCACAGGGATGATTCCCAGAGGGGGAACGGGGTGCAGAGGGAGCTAGCCCAGATTTCTAACAGGCTTCCGTGCCTTGGGTCAGGAGGAGAAACAGATAAACTGCAGGATTCTGCCTTTTGCAGAGAGTTTTGGGATTGTGTAGCCTCTGGAAGGTGAACAAGGGTGGATATCTATTGGGGGGGGGGGGTAGGGGGAGGTGTTTATGAGGTTAATCTACCAGGCCCTGGCTTGCATAGCCAGAATCAACTATTTTTTAAACAAAAATCAAGATCACAAAGCTATTATGCAGAAACACAAGATGTAGAAAAACTGTGTTTTTTTTAATCTCTAGTTTTCAAAGATAATACAAATTCCTTACAGCCAATTCAAACACTACAAAAAGACAGCAGAAGAAATTTCCCATTATTTCCTTCTCCCAGAGATAACTACCCCTGAAACTCATAGAGAATACCCTACCAACATATTAAGGTACCAGTGGTTCACTGGTAAAGAAATCTGCCTGCTAATGCAGGTTTGATCCCTGGGTTGGGAAGATCCGTTGGAGGAGGAAATGGCAACCCACTCTAGTATTCTTGGCTGGGAAATCCCATGAACAGAACAGCTGGCAGACTAAAGTCCACAGTCTTGAAAAGAGACACAACCGAACACACATGCACATACCATACATACATGTTTACTTCCATGTACAAGGGATATTACAAGCATGCAATTTTATAGTTTGCCTTTTTAACTCAGCAGTATGTCACAGACTTCTTTACCCATCAGTGAGTACATTCTTTTTGAAAATGTATCATTCTGTAATATGGATGTGCCATATTATTTAACTAAGCCCTTAGTTTCAGAAACTTAGTTTGTTTCTGTCAAATTAAAAACAGATCTAAATTGACATAGGAGAGGCTTCACTTCAGTTCAATCACTCATTTGGGTCTGACTTTGCAACCCCATGGACTGCAGCAGGCCAGGCTTCCCTGTCCATCACCAACTACTAGAGCTTGCTTAAACTTATGTTCATTGAATCAGTGATGCCATCCAATCAGCTCATCCTCTGTTGTCCCCTTCTCTTCCTGCCTTTAATCCTTCCCAGCATCAGAGTCTGTTCCGATGAGTCAGTTCTTCAGATCAGGAGGCCAAAGTATTAGAGCTTCAGCTTCAGCATCAACGAATATTCAGGACTGATTTCCTTTAGGATTGACTGGTTTGATCTTGCAGTCCAAGGAACTCTCAAGAGGCTTCTCCAACAACACAGTTCAAAAGCATCAATTCTTCGGTGCTCAGTTTTCTTTACAGTCCAACTCTCACATCCATACATGACTACTGGAAAAACCATAGCTTTGACTATGTCGGCAAAGTAATGTCTCTGCTTTTTAATATGATGTTTAGGTTGGTCATAGCTTTTCTTCCAAGGAGCAAGCATCTTTTAATTTCATGGCTGCAGTCACCATCTGCAATGATTTTGGAGCCCAAGAAAATAAAGTCTCTCACGGTTTCCATTGTTTTCCCATCTATTTGCCATGAAGTGATTGGACCGGATGCCATGATCATAGTTTTTTGAATGCTGAGTTTTAAGTCAGCTTTTTAACTCTTGTCTTTCACTTTCATCAAGAGGCTCTTTAGTTCCTCTTTGCTTTCTGCCATACGTGGTGTCATCTGCATATCTGAGGTTATTGATATTTCTCCTGGCAACCTTGATTCCAGCTTCTGCTTCATCCAGTCAGCATTTTGCATGATGTACTCTGCATTTAAGTTAAATAAGCAGGGTGACAATATACAGCATTGACATACTCCTTTCCTAATTTGGAACCAGTCTGTTATTCCATGTCCAGTTCTTCTTTTTTTATTATTATTATTTTTTTCATTTATTTTTATTAGTTGGAGGCTAATTACTTTACAATATTGTAGTGGGTTTTGTCATACATTGACTCCATGTCCAGTTCTAACTGTTGCTTCTTGATCTGCATACAGATTTCTCAGGAGGCAGGTAAGGTGGTCTGGCATTCCCATCTCTTGAAGAATTTTCCACAGTTTGTTGTGATCCACAGTCAAAAACTTTAGTGCAGTCAGTGAAGCAGAAGTACATGTTTTTCTGGAATTCTCTTGCTTTTCCTATGATCCAACAGATATTGGCAATTTGATCTCTGGTTCCTCTGGCTTTTCTAAATCCAGCTTGAACATCTGGAAGTTCTCAGTTCATATACTATTGAAGCCTCACTTGGAGAATTTTGAGTATTACTTTGCTAGCGTGTGAGATGAGTGCCATTGGGCAGTAGTTTGAACATTCTTTGGCAATGCCTTTCTTTGGGATTGGGATGAAAACTGACCTTTTCCAGTCCGTGGCCACTGCTTAGTTTTCCAAATTTTCTGGCATATTGAGTGCAGCACTTTCACAGCATCATCTTTTAGGATGTAAAATAGCTCAGCTGGAATGCCATCACCTCCAGTAGCTTTTTTCATTGTGATGCTTCCTAAGGCCCATTTGACTTCTCATTCCAGGATGTCTGGCTCTAGGTGGGTGATCACTAGGAGAGACTTAGTATGGATTATTGTAAGGGGGTAAAGGGGCTTTTCCAATAGGAGAGGAAAATTTACTGCAATAGGGAGAATATTGTAACCATAAAATCTGTAAATGTCCCAAGAGTTGCACACAAATTGTGTGTCTTTTATAGAGTAAACAAGGCTAGAAAAAATAAAGTGTAGGGAAATGGTAAGAAAGAGTGGTGTGATTAGAGAGTAGATCAGAGTGTTTTACCTTGAGGCCAGTCTATTTTGGGGGAGGGACCCATGATAGTTTATTTTCCATGTTACCCTGACTAGGCCACAGGGTGCCCAGATATTTGATGAAATGTTTTTCTAGCTACGTCTGTGAAGGTGTTTTTGGATGAGATGAACATTTAAATCAACAGACTGAATAAAGCAGACTGCCCTCCCTAATGTGGGTGGGCCTCATCTAATCAGTCAAAGACCTGAATTGAACAAAAAGGCTGATGCATTACTTGACTTACCTCCAACCCCACTAAGACAGAATCCTTTCTGCTTGAAAACCTTTCAACTTGCCATAGGCTTTTTTCCTGCCTTTGGACTTGAAATGAAACATCAGCTCTTCCTGAGTCTCCAACCTGCCATCTTCAGGATGGAACTACACCATCAGCTCTCCTGAGTCTCCACTTTGCCAACTTACCCTGCAGATCTTGAGATTTGCCAGCCTCTACAACTGCATGAACCAATTCATTACAAAATGCACATGCTCTCATCCACATGCACCCTACTCATCTGTTCCTCTGGAGAACCCTAATACGAGACTCTTAAGGAGGGCTGTATTTTGGTTCAGGCTGAGGGTGGGCCAAAGGCCAGGGGCCTGAGGAAGCACAATGTATGGTTAAACCTGTATTTTGTTCTAAATGATCAGTGGGGACATGCAGTGCAGCTAATCATTCATAAAGCAAAGAATGGGAATGTGGAGGGTCGTGTTTGGCCTTGTTGGAAATAAACAAAGGAGCCATCCATGAGTCTTATCCAAGTCACACAAGGAAGGACAATTCTCTACAGCACCCATTTCCTGGAACACAAAGCTTGGGGGCATTTGTAAACCTTCCCAGCTTTCCAGGGGCACGGGACTCAGATAAAAATCAACACTGTCATTTCTAACCATTCTTGTTATAAATAATACTGTGGAGAACATCTCTGAATTAATCCTCATCTACATGGCACCATGGCTAACTTGAGGAGTTTAAGAATGGCACCTCTGCTATCCCTCACTTAGAAGGAGAAGCCATAAATAAATGTCTAATATTCTCCAACAGCTCACATCCTTAAGGAACTAGAAAAACAAGGCAAAAGTATGAAAACTTTTTCCAGCCAGAAAGGTCACACCCAAAACACCTGCATCTTCTTCCTTAGATGGACACTGTCTCAGGTTCCTTGCGCAAACAGTGAGATATGATGGAAGGAACACAGGTGTTGGATTTAGACATACTAGGGTTCAAATCCACTTCAACATTTACCAGCTATAAAAATTTAGGTTATGTGCTTAAGTTGTATAATCTGGGGAGAATAGTACACAAAAGGAATGCTATGAAGAAATGAGTAAGATGATGAATATAAAAGAGCCTAGCATACTGCAAGGCACTTAACTGACTTTCCTTAAGTATTTTATTTTCCTCTTTTTCCCCCATAGACATGAAGTTATATAGAAGGAAATAATGGAAGGGGCCACATTGCATTAAGCACCAACTGTGATCCAAGCATGATACAATGTGCTTTATGCTTCTTATATCATTTAAAGTCTCTTATTAAGCCTGTGAGGGAGCAAAGGTCATCCCCATACTGTAGATGAAGAAACCAAGATACAGGATGGACTTATAACATGTTTGAGTTCCACTTCAAATAAATAGCAGGGTTGAAGTTAGGATCTAGTTGTTCTGGTTGTAAAACTCGTTTCCTTTTGTTTCCCAAAGCCTGGGTGTTGCTATTAGCTCTACTCTTCCTTTCTGGGAAAATGAGAGTCTTCCAAATGTGCTTGCAAATTCCCTCAGTAAGATTCTGCTTAGTAATCCTAGCCTCCCTCTCCAATGGAAGGCTGATATTGCTTTCTCCCCAGAGCCAACACTCTGCCATGAGCTAGTGGCTTACCCAACAGATGCTCCAGGATTCTACCATTTTTCCACCTTGCATATGCTCTCAGGGACAATGAAGGAGCAGGAAAACATGTCAGAAGAGATACCAACTATATCAGGCCTAACTAATTCACAAAATAAATTCACACTAGAGCTCGCTTCCACAGCCTGAAGAAACCTCCTGAACTAAAGACTAAAAGTAAAGCCTTTGGGATTTCACGATTCTTTCCTAAGGTAAGTAGAAAGGGAAGAGATGGGGAGTGAGACTTCTTTTATGAAATGTCTGGGAGGCAGCTATGAGCAGTGCCATTTTTCAGCTGGGGAAACTGGAGCCCAGACCCTTCATAAGCGGTGAAGCTGGGAACTGATGCCAGCTGTCTGACTCTAAACCCACTTCAACATCCCCCTTCCTATTTCTGAATTTAAATGTTTGGTCAGAATCAATTAAAACCTCAAGGACTTAAGAAAAGGAAACTGCATTAGCATTCGCCTTCTAAGTGCTAACTCTCCTGTTCTCATCACTTTGCTCTGTTCCCATATTTTTCACCTGCTGCATCAGACTGGTGTTGTCAAAGCAGGTTCCCCAGTGGCAGCATGAACGGCAATTGGGAACCTGCTAGAAAGGCACATTCTTGGGCTGCACTCCAGGCCTCCTGGAGCAGAAGTTCTGGGGTGCGGCCCAAATGGCCCTCCAAGCCATCTTGATGAGGACAACTGCTGAGATGGCTGGATAGTATCACTGACTCAATGGACATGAGTTTGAGCAAACACCGGGAGATGGGTGAAGGACAGTGAAACCTGGCATGCTGCAGTCCATAGGGTGGCAAAGAATCAGACGTGACTGAGCAACTGAACAACAACTGCATTATCACCTAGAGAGCCTTCGAAAACAGTAGTTCCCGGACCCCATCTGACTTTTGCTCAATGGTTTTAAAGTGGGGCCTGAGAACCCTTACTTTTAAAAGTTCCCCAAGTGAGCCTGAAGCATAAGCAGATGTAAGCACAGAATCCCCAGAAAATAAATGTTTACAATTAAATCATTTAGTGACACTGTGTATTGGATGAGTGAACTTCACAAATGCACCCTTGGTTTAAATAATGGCCTCTCTTCTGATCAGCTGAGTGACCTTGGGCGAATGACTCCCTAGCCCCTTTCTCCTCATGTGCAAAACAGAACTAATAACACATACTTAGGGTTGTGAAAATTAAATGATAGTAATCAACACTTGGCACAGTGTCTGGTACCTTGTAAGTACTAAATAAGCAGAAGCTATTTCTTTCAATCATCTAATACCAATGAAGAAAGCATAATCCACGTAAAGTATCTCTATTCTATCAGACAGAAGGGGCTGAGCACACAGAAGGGAGATTGTTGGGTATCTGCAAGGTACCTTTCCATTTTCTTGGGTCCTGCTGTGAGCGAGACTCTCTCCTGTGGGAAATATGACATCCTCTCATTATGTTGCCTTGCACCAATGAGATGCAAATGAACGTGGAAGGGTGTGGAAGGGAACACCAGACCGGGAGGCAATATGAGAGGATGTGGAAACAACGTAAAGACAGAAAGGATGGTGCTACCGAGCTGCAGGTACTCACAGGAAACCCACGTTTCCAGGAAGGCTGAGCCACCTGACACAGGTGCTAAAAGTGCATAGCGAGGAGCTTCCGTCTGTCCTTCCCAAGACAGAGCTGCACGGCGTGTGCAGGGCAGGGGGAAAAAGGGTGAGGAGAGGGTACTGGGGACGTGAGAGAGGCCAACGGGGGCAACAGAGGACGGGGGCCTGCTAGACAGCAGAAATCAGCAGTTCACATTAAAATCCAGGTTAGGAAAACTGCATTCCACTACCTCCATTTTAAAACAACTCTTCCCACTACAGAGTGACACAAGCAAATGGATCCTGTCCTGCTCGAAATCCGTTCATCTATTTTCCTAGGATAATGAAGTGGCTATTTGGGTCTCGATGTCTGTACTCAGGCTGTTCTTTCTCTACGGAATATCCGTGTCCTTGCTCCTTCACATAGCTAACTTCTCTTTCCGCCATAGGAAGCAACTCAAGGCTCAGCTCCTCCTGGACGGCCACCCTGAATGCCCACCTCTTCCACACCCTGAACTGTGCTTGTTCTCCTCTCAGCGTAGCCATCTCAGCTGGCATATAACTCAATTGTCATCTTTCCTTAATTCAGTGTTTCCCAGGGTGTATTTCCCTCTCCATGAGTTCAAAAATCTGTTAGAAGATGTTATTTAAAACAAACACTTGGTGTTTTATTTGGGAAATAAATAAAGCTCTTGGTGTTTTATTTGGGAAAGGCCAAGCTGAACTATAGATGGATTTCTATACTGATCCTGGAAATTTTTTCCTAAAAATCATCTTCAGTCTCAAAGTGTACACTGTGGGCTAGGCTGTTATATTTTCATGGCATTGTCTGCTCTTTCTTAGTAGACTATAATTTCCTTGTGGGCCACAGAGTCTGCTCATTGTTGCATTTCTGGTGTCTACCTAAGCACTTGCTATATGGTAGACACTTGGTGAAAGTCAACCACATGCTAAAAGGCAAAATCATCACATCATTCCCCTTCTGAAAACCCTCTAGTGGCTTTCTCTGTTCACCCTGAGGAAAACTCCGTCTGCCTTACTTCAAGGCTCATGAGTCTCCACATTTAAAAAATCTTTTACCCTGCCTCTTGCCAATCCCCTCTCTGACTACATTCTGCTAAACTGGTCTTTTTGACTTCCTTAAAAGAATCAGTCCTGTCATCTGCAAACAGCGAGAGTTTCACTTCTTCTTTTCCTATCATGATCCTCTACATAGAAAACCCTAAAGACTCTACCAGAAAATTACTAGAGCTAATCAATGAATATAGTAAAGTTGCACGATATAAAATTAACACACAGAAATCCCTTGCATTCCTATATACTAACAATGAAAAAACAGAAAGAGAAATTAAGGAAACAATACCATTCACCATTGCAACAAAAAGAATAAAATACTTAGGAGTATATCTACCTAAAGAAACAAAAGACCTATACATAGAAAACTATAAAACACTGATAAAAGAAATCAAAGAGGACACAAACAGATGGAGAAACATACCGTGTTCATGGATTGGAAGAATCAATATTGTCAAAATGGCTATTCTACCCAAAGCAATCTATAGATTCAATGCAATATCTATCAAGCTACCAAAGGTATTTTTCACAGAACTAGACCAAAGAATATCACAATTTGTATGGAAATACAAAAAACCTCGAGTAGCCAAAGCAATCTTGAGAAAGAAGAATGGAACTGGAGGAATCAACCTGCCTGACTTCAGACTCTACTACAAAGCCACAGTCATCAAGACAGTATGGTACTGGCACAAAGACAGAAATATAGATCAATGGAACAGAATAGAAAGCCCAGAGATAAATCCACGAACCTATGGACACCTTATCTTTGACAAAGGAGGCAAGGATATACAATGGAAAAAAGACAACCTCTTTAACAAGTGGTGCTGGGAAAACTGGTCAACCACTTGTAAAAGAATGAAACTAGAACACTTTCTAACACCATACACAAAAATAAACTCAAAATGGATTAAAGATCTAAATGTAAGACCAGAAACTATAAAACTCCTAGAGGAGAACATAGGCAAAACACTCTCCGACATAAATCACAGCAAGATCCTCTATGACCCACCTCCCAGAATACTGGAAATAAAAGCAAAACTAAACAAATGGGACCTAATGAAACTTAAAAGCTTTTGCACTACAAAGGAAACTATAAGCAAGGTGAAAAGACAGCCCTCAGATTGGGAGAAAATAATAGCAAACGAAGCAACAGACAAAGGATTAATCTCAAAAATATACAAGCAACTCCTGCAGCTCAATTCCAGAAAAATAAATGACCCAATCAAAAAATGGGCCAAAGAACTAAACAGACATTTCTCCAAAGAAGACATACAGATGGCTAACAAACACATGAAAAGATGCTCAACATCACTCATTATTAGAGAAATGCAAATCAAAACCACAATGAGGTACCATTACACGCCAGTCAGGATGGCTGCTATCCAAAAGTCTACAAGCAATAAATGCTGGAGAGGGTATGGAGAAAAGGGAACCCTCGTACACTGTTGGTGGGAATGCAAACTAGTACAGCCGCTATGGAGAACAGTGTGGAGATTTCTTTAAAAAAACTGGAAATAGAACTGCCATATGACCCAGCAATCCCACTTCTGGGCATACACACTGAGGAAACCAGATCTGAAAGAGACACGTGCACCCCAATGTTCATCGCAGCACTGTTTATAATAGCCAGGACATGGAAGCAACCTAGATGCCCATCAGCAGATGAATAGATAAGGAAGCTGTGGTACATATACACCATGGAATATTACTCAGCCATTAAAAAGAATTCATTTGAACCAGTCCTAATGAGATGGATGAAGCTGGAGCCCATTATACAGAGTGAAGTAAGCCAGAAAGATAAAGAACATTACAGCATACTAACACATATATATGGAATTTAGAAAGATGGTAACGATAACCCTATATGCAAAACAGAAAAAGAGACACAGAAATACAGAACAGACTTTTGAACTCTGTGGGAGAATGTGAGGGTGGGATATTTCAAAAGAACAGCATGTATACTATCTATGGTGAAACAGATCACCAGCCCAGGTGGGATGCATGAGACAAGTGCTTGGACCTGGTGCACTGGGAAGACCCAGAGGAATCGGGTGGAGAGGGAGGTGGGAGGGGGGATCGGGATTGGGAATACGTGTAAATCTATGGCTGATTCATATAAATGTATGACAAAACCCACTGAAAAAAAAAAAAAAAGAATCAGTCTTAGTCCCCTCCTGAGGCCTAAACACATGATATTTCTCATGCCGTTTCTCATGCCCATATGTTCACGTTGCTGAAACCATCTCCACTTTAAGGTCTCAACTCAAAAGTGTTCCCCACCACCATACTGAAGTCAGCATTTTGTTTCAATCATGACACGCATCAATATTTGCCACTGTCTTGTCTGTATATGTTCTTGCTATTGTATGGAATCCCTTCCTCTCACTGTAATGCAATATAAGCTTAACATCTGGGCTCACTGTTACCATCAAGAATGATGGAACAAAGAAGATGCTAAAAGAATATTTGCTGGTTGCTGAATGAATGAATCAATCAATGTATCACAACAGTTAAGAGCCCCAGCCTTCCTCCCAGAATGAGATCAAATTCTCACCCACCAATGACTAGCTCTGTGACCAGGGCAAGTCATTTAAGTTCCAGAAGGCTTCCTACAAAATAGGAAGTAATGGGCTTCTATTTACATAACAGATTGAGCATATTAGTTAGTTTTCTCCCTCTCAAGTTGGGAGTGAAGTAGAAGTAAAGGGGTATTCCTCTTTTTCAAACTGCAGTAAAATAAACACAACATAAAATTTAAAATCTTAACCATTTAACCATTTTTTAGCTCAGTGTGCAATTAAGTGCATTCACACTTATATGTAACTATCAGTATCAACCATCTCCAGAACTCTTTTCATCTGGCAAAACTGTAGCTCTGTATGCAAGAAACAATAAATCCCCATTCTCCCCCTACTCTTGGCCCTTGGCAACCACCATTCTAATTTCTGTCTCTGAATTTAACTACTCTAGGTACCTTATATCAGTGGAGTCTTATAGTATTTGACCTTTTGTGATTGTCTTATTTCACTCAATGTTTCCAAGGTTCATCTTTGAAAGTGTCAGAATTTCCTTCCTTTTCCAGGCTGAATAATATTCCATTGTATGTCTATTCCACATTTTATCTGTTCATCTGTCATTGGACACAGCTATTGCCAATAGTGCTGCTTTGAACAGGGATGTACACACATATATCTCTTCAAGTCCTGTCTTCAATTCTCTTGGGTATATACCCAAGAATGGAATGCTGGATCACACGATAAGTCTATTTTTAATTTTTTGAGGAACTACCATACTGTTTTCCACAGTGGACACACCATTTTACATTCCCATCAACAATACACAGAACTTTTAGTCTCTCTACATTCTTGCTAACACTCTCATCCTGGTGAGTGTGAGGTACAAGGGTACATCTTTTAAAAGAAATAAGGCCAAAAACATGTAAAAGGTGACAGCAGCAACAAACTTTTGGAAGCTTGGAAAGAAGAGCCATGAACCCTAAGTGACGTGAATCCTACACTGGTTGTTAGGAAAGCTAAGAAGCAACACAATCTGCCCTGCAGAACCCGCAAAGGCTTAGGAATCTAGTGGTACACATTATCTCTGGAAGTGATACTTGTGGTTGAAAATAGGAGGTCTGCTTGAAAGCCTATTTAATAAAAAGGTAAGCTCAACACTGACATTACACTGGCATGACCATCCCTTCCCCCAACCTGGCCAAAGATGACACTTACTCCCTGGAAAGAGCAAAATTGGATCTGGATACAGGATACCAGGCAAGTGAGAGTAGGGAAGATGAAGTGCAAAGAGGAAAGAAACAGCAAAAGATTTCATAATGAGTATAGAGACATCCAACCTCGTTCCTGCCCTGCTTTCTTGAACTCAAGAAGCCAGGCCTGTATCCCTGCTATGGGATATTAAAATATTGGAAGTTCTTTTTTTTTTTCCCCTGGGGACTCCAATGAAAGCAAGAGAAGAAATTCAAAGATTCTCATAGTAAGCAAACCATCCAGCTTGCCCTATAGGGAGGACTGTGCTGATGAGCCCTGTAATAGAATTGTTGATCAGTTATTTACTACCCCATTCTCAAATATAAGCAGCCAAGAATCACCTGAGCATCTGAAGAAACAGCCTCTCATACAAAAGACAGACACCCAAATAAGCAGGCAGATTCAAAAGATAACAAAAATTTGGAGGAAATAGAGGAATCACACTACGCAGAGAGATTACATTTCTCTTGATGCATATACTACAGTGTGGGACCAGACAGTTCATGCAAAACAAATGAACAACAGTTATTATCAAAATGATGGGTAGAGTTGTAGAACTAACCTAGCCACTGGCCCTGAAACAATTGAGAGTTGAAATATGATATTTTGCTTTTACATATCCTAAAAGTATTCAGCCATTTTCTTACAGAATTCCAGAGTTGGGAGGATGAGATCTGAGAAAATGACACGGCCTGATTCTTTGTATCCAATAAGGACAACCTATAAGTGTCTATTATTACTTTATAAGAGCAACATTAGATAAAAAATTATTTTCATGTTTTCAGAAAATTTTACTTTAAAATTGTGCTTATACAGGGCATAATGAAAAATAGAAATATGAATACATAATAGTGTTACTTTAAAGACTTCAAGTCATAAACTAGTATATAAATAGGGGTTTTAATTGTGTTAAACTGTCCAGGAAAAAAAGGCAAAGTTAATTAAAATTGTATTGGGGTATTCGAGTGGTAAGATTGTTTTCTGCTTTCATTTACTTTTTGACTTTTCATTAGTTCCCTTTACTTTTACTTTTTTTGCAAGATAAAAGAAAAAAAAATAAGAGGGAGGAGATCATTCTTTTACAAGTGGTTGACCAGTTATCCCAGCACCACTTGTTAAAGAGGTTGTCTTTTTTCCATTGTATATCCTTGCCTCCTTTGTCAAAGATAAGGTGTCCATAGGTCCGTGGATTTATCTCTGGGCTTTCTATTCTGTTCCATTGATCTATATTTCTGTCTTTGTGCCAGTACCATACTGTCTTGATGACTGTGGCTTTGTAGTAGAGTCTGAAGTCAGGCAGGTTGATTCCTCCAGTTCCATTCTTCTTTCTCAAGATTACTTTGGCTATTCGAGGTTTTTTGTATTTCCATATGACCCAGCAATCCCACTTCTGGGCATACACACTGAGGAAACCAGATCTGTAAGAGACACGTGCACCCCAATGTTCATCACAGCACTGTTTATAACAGCCAGGACATGGAAGCAACCTAGATGCCCATCAGCAGATGAATGGATAAGGAAGCTGTGGTACATATACACCATGGAATATTACTCAGCCGTTAAAAAGAATTCATTTGAATCAGTCCTAATGAGATGGATGAAACTGGAGCCCCTTATACAGAGTGAAGTAAGCCAGAAAGATAAAGAACATTACAGCATACTAACACATATATATGGAATTTAGAAAGATGGTAACGATAACCCTATATGCAAAACAGAAAAAGAGACACAGAAATACAGAACAGACTTTTGAACTCTGTGGGAGAATGTGAGGGTGGGATATTTCAAAAGAACAGCATGTATACTATCTATGGTGAAACAGATCACCAGCCCAGGTGGGATGCATGAGACAAGTGCTCGGGCCTGGTGCACTGGGAAGACCCAGAGGAATCGGGTGGAGAGGGAGGTGGGAGCGGGGATCGGGATGGGGAATACGTGTAAATCTATGGCTGATTCATATCAATGTATGACAAAAAAAAATAAATAAATAAATAAAAATAAAAATAAAAAAAAAAGAGGGAGGAGATCATGCTGGTGGTACCTGGTCTCCTTTTCGGAAACCAACAGTGACATGTGCTCAAGATCACATTGCAGTGAAGTTCACTTGTGAAAAGGCCTCAGTCAAAGTCAGGCTGGAGAGAAGCCTCAGGGCCTGGGGCTGGCAGTGGGAATGGTGAGAAGAGCATTTAGAGGTGGGGGGCTTAACGAGGTGCTAATGAGCCAAGGTGGTCCAAAGCTCCTAAGGCCTTTCATATATCAAGTGTCTCTGGATAATTATCAGTTTCAGGAGTTTCTGCAGCATTAGAGCAGCACCAGCCCAGACAGGTTTTATCTCCCTGCAGGCTTAACTGAGTGCCTCAGCAGCTCCAGATTTCAGCCCTAAGTAACTGAGAAAGCTGCCGGAGACTAGAAAGTCACATCAGTGTTTGGCAAGGAACTGCCTGGCAAAACTGAATCAGGTACTGTGTTGGTTCTGAGCTACAGCAGGTAGACATGCTCCTGCCCTCATGGAATGTGTAATCGAGCATGAACATCAAGCTCATAATTACAAACAATCCATGAAAAATTCAAACATAATAAGTGTTATAAAAGGAAGTGCACAAGATTTGTGGTTTGCATAGAAATGACACAAATTCAACTGCACACAGGATTCAGGAAGCAAATGAAGATGCAGAGAGAAATTAAGCAATATAAATAATGCAATTGATTTATTTCACCACCCCACTCAGGGAACCCAGACCTAGAGTAGGATGTAAATCCGCTCTTTGCTGGGTTTTGGCTTCAGCTCTGATTTTCTCATAGTGTGTCTCCTATTGTTACATATAATTCTTAACAAGCCTTTGTGCACAGTTCTGCAGGCCCTGAACAACTTCAGAGGGCACCATTTATATCATGGTCTCCTACCTGAGCTCCCAGGGGTGCTCAGCTGAATGTGATATAATTCTTTCATAAACTTAGACCCTAAAATAGGCCAGTATCTCAAAGGAAGAAAAACTACTGAATTTTTGACTCTGCTGTTTTGTCAGTTTCACTGTGGATCTTGCTGCCTACAGGATTTTCAAGGGTAATTCTGGCTGACAAAATTCTCACAATAGGTACTGACTTTAAAACCAAATCTTCCATTTTGAAGGGTTCTACCACATTCAGAGGGTATATTAGAGAGATCTGGTCTACTAAGAAGAGCTTCCTTGTAGGTCACTGAGAGCAGAAGGATGAGCAGAACTTATCTAGGGAGAGAGGCTGGGAAAGCATGGCCAGCAGCGAGAAGAGGATTAGGCACCAAAGCAGGTAAGCGTGGAATTGAAACAACTAAACCTGTGACACAAAAAGGGCAGAAAGGGGCAGGCAGCCTAATTTACCTACTACCAAGCCAATCTTACCAACTCTGCGAGACCCCCTCACTGACTGATTTCACCAACATTAACCCAGAGTTTACCCTTAGTGAGAGACTTGCTCCCTGAGAGCTTGGATCCCAAAGATTTCCATTCCTTTTGCTTCACAATATTGATTTCTTCCTGCTCACACAGCACTTAATTATGGGCTGTCACTTCAGTTTTGGAAACACTGATGGGTTCCCTGGGTGTGGTAATGTTGTTCTGTAGTTCCCTTGTTTCTCAGCTTTACTCAAAGGTTCAGGTCTCAACTCTCTGACCAACCTGTGCAGTCTTTTGGTCAGGGTCGTCATGAATACATTTATGTGCCTGGCAATGTGCCAGGCCCAGAGTGGATGCCCAATACACATGGTTAGGTACAGTCACATGGGAAGTTTGAGGCAGAGGGGGAGTTCAGCAAAGTTACAAAGGACACTTAACATAGTGACAGTCAGGTATAGGGGATAAATCTGCTGTACAGGGAAAAGCTGGAGTCTGAATCTGGCTTTTTCTTCTAATCTATGGCTCAGCACGTAAAGAATCTGCCTGCAGTGCAGAAGACAAAGGAGACTGGGGTTCCATCCCTGAGTCAGGAAGATCCCCTGGAGGAGGAAATGGCAACTTACTCCAGCATTCTTGCCTGGAAAATCCCATGGACCAAGAAGCCTAGTGAGCTACAGTCCACGGGGTTGCAAAGAATCAGACATGACTGAGCACACAGCTATAAAACACACTTTAGCAAATATCTAGCTTTTACTTGCTTTTGAATTGTTGTCAAGTCACATCCCCTCAGTGGTTAAGAGAAAGTTCTAGACCTAGATTGGTTTCAACTACTAGCTTCGTTGTATGAAACTGGGTAAGTGATTTAACCCTTCTATGCCTCTGTTTCATCACCTGTAAAATGGGGATAATAGTCTCTTAGAAGACTTTTGAGTGAGTTACGTGAGCTATAACAGATAAAGCTCTCAGAACAGTTCCTGGCGCATAGAAGGGGCTCAATAAATAAATTACAGCTAAACTTATTATGTTCATGTTCTTATTGTTTCCTCAAACCTGCCGAGTCACTATTTTTGTTAGTTATAATTAAATGTAGTTACAAACCCACAAAAGGTTGACATAAAAAAAACAAATTTCTCTTGTAAAGGAAGTCGAGAGAGCAAATTCAAAGCAGGTACTGTTGCACCACAAATGCTCACTACTCTGCCATCCTTGACCCATGGCTCTTGTCTTCCTTATCTAAAATGGCTGCAAGAACTCCAGCTAGTCTACTTGGCTCAGGTATGAAGGAAGAGTGCCTTTTTGATGCCCCTCTCCCCACTTAAAGGAGGTGTCTGAGGAATGCCACAGAATACTTCTGCTTACATCATGTTGGCCAAAACTTAGATGAACATATGTAGCTGCAAAGGAAGCCAGGAAATGTAAAGATACCTATATTCAGCTAAAAGTCTGAATTTTGTTAAGAAAAGGGTAAGAGTACATAGATGAGGTGGGCATGTACCTCTGGGTCATGTGCCACTAGCTGGCAATGAAGGGAGGAAGTTAATCCCAGTCCTATTCAGTTTTATCAAAGCTTTGGGGTTCACAGCAAGTCAAAGGACATTTTCTGAGCACATTATCTCAAGACCTACAAAGCTGCCTCAACTTTAATTATTGTGAAAGCATATCTCTTAAAGGAAATGTAACTATAAGGGTCTGATTCACTCTAAATTATTGAAAAATTGATTTTTTAAAAAGGTGTTTGCTAGCCAAGACTTTTGGAACCATCTCAATGAGCTTAAAGAAAAAAATCACTCTTTCTTCTGAAGAGGAGAATCAGGTTTTTTTTTTTTCCTGATAAGAAGAGAAAAACTAAGTCCCCAGATTAATGTGTTTACATATTCCTTAGTGATGGATAATCCATCTATCATAGGTCTTTGGCTTACAAAAAAATAAAAACACATATTCTCATCACTATGGTGGTGAATTTTATTTTAAAACACATATTATTTACTTTATATTAATTATGCATTATCAATAATTTGAGTGCTTTTTATTGCCAAATCTTTAAAAATAAATGCACATGATAGTGAAACTTCATGGAGGCATTACTTACTGAAGCATTTTTCCAATCACAAGGATATAGATGAGGCTCATAAAAAAGTCAGATCTGTGATTGAATATCCCTTTCAAAAAACATTAGAGTCCTGAACAAATGTACTTTTACTTCCTGGCAAACTTACCAGACTTCTACTGTATCACAGGAACAGTCCATAAGAAGCTACTGCTTTACGACCAATGGGAAGAAAGACGGTGACAGAGTAGGTGCACTATGCTAGGAAAAAAGGTCAGGGAGAAACAGAGTGCAGAAGACACACTGGATCTGGCCCTGTTCAGTGAGATGAGTCAGAAAAACAGTAAGCCGAATGATTCAGCACCATCCCCATGAAAAATGCATGAAATGATTGGGGATGTAATTTGCTGGTAAAAAGCATGAGCTTTTGGAGTAATACAGGCCTGGTTTTGAATTCCTGCTCCTTCACCAAATAGCTATGAAGACTTTAGGCTAGTTATGTAAACTCTGAGCCTTGATTTTCATATCTGTAAAAGGAGATAGTATTAGGACCTGTACCTCATTGGTTTGTCAGAAAATTTACTTGATAATTCAAATAAAATGCTTGGCAACAGTTCCTGGCACATAACCCACACTCAACAAACAATAACCATTATCAGGACACTGTTCCCTTTCCTCCTCCTTTTTCTTTTTAAATTATTTTTTATTGAAGGATAATTGCTTTACAGAATTTTGTTGTTTTCTGTCAAACCTCAACATGAATCAGCCATGCCGCTGCTGCTGCTGCTAAGTCGCTTCAGTCGTGTCCGACTCTGTGCGACCCCATAGACAGCAGCCCACCAGACTCTGTCGTCCCTGGGATTCTCCAGGCAAGAACACTGGAGTGGGCTGCCATTTCCTTCTCCAATGCATGAGAATGAAAAGTGAAAGTGAAGTCGCTCAGTTGTGTCCGACTCTTCGAGACCCCATGGACTGCAGCCCACCAGGCCCCTCCATCCATGGGATTTTCCAGTCAAGAGTACTGGAGTGGGGTGCCATTGGCTTCTCCGTGAATCAGCCATAGGTATACATATATTCCCTCCCTTTTGAATTTCCCTCCCATCTCCCTCCCTATCCCACTTCCCTAGGTTGATACAGAGCCTCTGTTTGAGTTTCCTTAGCCATACAGCAAATTCCCCTTGGCCACCTATTTTACATATGGTAATGTAAGTTTCCATGTTACTCTTTCCATACATCTCACCCTCTCCTCCCCTCTCCCCATGTTCACATGTCTATTCTCTATGTTTGTTTCTCCACTGCTGTCCTGTAAGAAAATTTTTCAGTACCATTTTTCTAGATTCCGTATGTATGCATAAGAATATGATATTCATCTTTCTCTTTCTGACTTACTTCACTCTGTATAATAGGTTCTAGATTCATCCACCTCATTAGAACTGACTCAAATGCATTCCATGTTATGACTCAGTAACATTCCATTGTGTATATATACCACCACTTCTTTGTCCATTCATCTGTGGATGGACATCTAGGTTGCTTCCATGTTCCAGCTATTGTAAGTAGTGCTGCAATGAATAATGGGAAACATGTGTCTTTCTCAATTTTGGTTTCCTCAGGGTATACGGCTAGGAGTGGGATTGCTGGGTCATCAGTCAGTTCAGTTCAGTTCAGTCGCTCAGTCGTGTCCAGTTCTTTGCAATCCCATGAACCGCAGCACGCCAGGCCTCCCTGTCCATCACCAACTCCCGGAGTTCACCCAAACTCATGTCCATTGAGTCGGTGATGCCATCCAACCATCTCATCCTCTGTCGTCCCCTTCTCCTCCTGCCCTCAATCTTTTCCAGCATCAGGGTCATATGGTGGGTTTATTTCTAGCTTTCTAAGGAATCTCCATAACGCCTTCCATAGTGGCTGTATAAGTTTACATTCCCACCAACAGTGCAAGAACGTTCCCTTTTCTCCACACCCTCTCCAGCATTTATCGTTTGTAGACTTTTTGATGATGGCCATTATGACCAGTGTGAGATGATAATCTCATTGTGGTTTTTTTTGTTTTGTTTTTTAACTATTTATTTATTTTGGTTTTCTTTTTTTTTTTTTCCCATTTATTTTTATTAGTTGGAGGCTAATTACTTTACAATATTGTAGTGGTTCTTGCCATACATTGACATGAATCAGCCATGGATTCATTGTGGTTTTGATTTGCATTTCTCTAATAATGAGTGATGTTGAGCATCTTTTCATGTGTTTGTTAGCCATCTGGAGAAATGTCTGTTTAAGTTTTTTTCCCCACTTTTTGATTGGGGTGTTTATTTTTCTGGCATTGAGTTGTATGAGCTGCTTGTATATTTTGGAAAAAAATCCTTGGTCAGTTGTTTCATTTGCTATTATTTCCTCCTATTCTGATGGTATGTCTTTTCATCCTGCTTATAGTTTCCTTTGCTGTGCAAAAGCTTTTAAGTTTAATCACTTTTTTAAGGTCCCACTTTTTTACTTTTGTTTTTATTTCCATTACTCTAGGAGGTGGGTCATAGAGGATCTTGCTTTGATTTATGTCATCGAGTGTCTGTCTATGTTTTCCTCTGAGAGTTTTACAGTTTCTGGTCTTACATGTAGATCTTCAATCCATTTTGAGTTTATCTTTGTGTATGGTATTAGGAAGTGTTCTAATTTCATTCTTTTACATGTAGCTGTCCAGTATTTGCAGCACCACTTATTGAAGAGGGTGTCTTTGCCCCATTGTATCTTCTTGCCAACTTTCTCAAAAATAAGATACCCATAGGTGCATGGGTATATTTCTGGGCTTTCTATTTTGTTCCACTGGTCTATATTTCTGTTTTTGTGCCAGTACCATACTGTCTTGATGACTGTAGATTTGTAGTATAATCTGAAGTAAGGAGGGTTGATTCCTCCAGCTCCATTCTTCTTTCTCAAGATTGTTTTGGCTATTTAGGGTCTTTTGTGTTTCCATAGGAATTGTGAAATTTTTGGTTCTAGTTCTCTGAAAAATGCCATTGGTAATTTGATAGGGATCACATTGAATCTGCAGATTGCATTTAGTAGTATAGTCATTTTCACAATATTGATTGTTTCTACCCAGGAACATGGAATCTCTCTCCATCTGATTATGTCATCTTTGATTTCTTTCATTAGTGTCATAATCTTCTGTGTACAGTTCTTTTGTCCCCTTCAGTTCAGTTCAGTTCAATTGCTCAGTCATGTCTGACTCTTTGTGACCCCATGAACTGTACCACACCAGGCCTCCCAGTCCATCACCAACTCCCAGAGTTCATCCAAACTCACGTCCATTGAGTCGGTGATGCCATCCAACCATCTCATCCTCTGTCATCCCCTTCTCCTCCTACCTTCAATCTTTCCCAGCATCAGAGTCTTTTCAAATGAGTCAGCTCTTCGCATCAGGTGGCCAAAATATTGGAGTTTCAGCTTCAATATCAGTCCTTCCAATGAACACCCAGGACTGATTTCCTTTAGGAAGGACTGGTTAGATTGCTTTGCAGTTCAAAGGACTCTCAAGAGTCATCTCCAATACCACAGTTCAAAAGCATCAATTCCTTTGCGCTCAGCTTTCTTTATAGTCCAACTCTCACATCCATACATAACTACTGGAAAAACCATAGCCTTGACTAGACGGACCTTTGTTGACAAAGTAATATCTCTGCTTTTTAATATGCCACCTAGGTTGGTCATAACTTTGCTTCCAAGGAGTAAGCATCTTTTAATTTCATGGCTGAAGTCACCATCTGCAATGATTTTGAAGCCCAGAAAAATAAAGTCAGCCACTGTTTCCCCATCTATTTGCCATGAACTGATGGGACCGGATGCCATGATCTTAGTTTTCTGAATGTTGAGTTTTAAGCCAGCTTTTTCACTCTCCTCTTTCACTTTCACCAAGAGGCTCTTTAGTTCTTCACTTTCTGCCATAAGAGTGGTGTCATCTGCATATCTGAGGTTATTGATATTTCTCCTGGCAATCTTGATTCCAGCTTGTGCTTCTTCCAGCCCAGTGTTTCTCATGATATACTCTGCATATAAATTAAAGTTTATTTCTAGATATTTAATCCTTTTGGTTGCAATGGTGAATGGGATAGATTCCTCAATTTCTCTTTCTGGTTTTTCAATGCTAGCATATAGAGAAGCAAGTGATTTCTGTGTATTGATTTTGTATCCTGCAACTTTGCTAAATTCACTGATTAGCTCTAGTAATTTTCTGATACTATCTTTAGGGTTTTCTATGTACAGTATCATGTCATCTGCAAACAGTGGGAGCTTTACTTCTTCTTTTCTGATCTGGATTCCTTTTCTTTCTTTACTTCTCTGATTGCTGTAGCTAGGACTTGCAGAACTATGTTGAATCAGTTCAGTTCAGCTCAGTCACTCAGTTGCGACTCTTTGCAACTCCATGGACTGCAGCACACCAGTCTTCCCTGTCCATCACCAACTCACAAAGTTTACTCAAACTCATGTCCATTGACACAGTGATGCCATCCAACCACCTCATCCTCTGTCTGCCTCTTCTCTTCCTGCCTTCAATCTTTCCCACCATCAGAGTCTTTTCAAACGAGTCAGTTCTTCGCATCAGGTGCTCAAAATGTTGGAGTTTCAGCTTCAACATCAGTCCTTCCAATGAATATTCAGGACTGATTTCTTTAGGATGGACTGGTTGGATCTCCTTGCTGTCCAAGGGACTCTCAAGAGTCTTCTCCAACACCACAGCTCAAAAGCATCAATTCTTCGGTGCTCAGCTTTCTTTATAGTCCAATTCTCACATCCATACATGACTACTGGAAAAACCATAGCCTTGACTAGACAGACCTTTGTTAGCAAAGTAATGTCTCTGCTTTTTAACAAGTGGTCTAGTTTGGTCATAACTTTTCTTTCAAGGAGCAAGCGTCTTTTAACTTCATGGCTGCAGTCACCATCTTCAGTGATTTTTCAACCCCCAAAATAAAGCCTGTCACTGTTTCCACTGTTTCCCCACTTATTTGAAGTGATGGGACCAGATGCCATGATGTTAGTTTTCTGAATGTTCAATTTTAAGCCAACTTGTACTGATGTTGAATAACAGTGGTGAAAGTGGACACCCTTGTCTTGTTCCTGATCTTAGGGGAAATGCTTTCAGCTTTTCACCATTGAGAATAATGTTTGCTGTAGGCTTATCATATATGGCCTTTACTATGTTGAGGTAGATTCCTTCTATGCCCATTTTTTGAAAAGTTTTAATCATAAATGGGTGCTGAATTTTGTCAAAGGTGTTTTCTGCATCTATTGAGATTATCATATGGTTTTTATCTTTCAATTCATTAATATGGTGTATCACATTGATTGATTTACATATATTGAAGAATCCTTGCATCTGTGGAATAAACCCAACTTGATAATGGTTATGAGCTTTTTGATGTGTTGCTGTATAGTTTGCTAAAATTTTGTTGAGGATTTTTGCATCTATGTTCATCAGTGATATTGGCCTGTAGTTTTCTTTTTTGTGTTGTCTTCGTCTGGTTTTGGTAACAGGGTGATGGTGGCCTCGTAGAATGAGTTTTGAAGTGTTCCTTCCTTGGAAACTTTTTGAAAGAAGTTTACAAGGATTGGTGTTAGTTCTTCTCTAAATATTTGATAGAATTCTCCTGTGAAGCCATCTGGTCCTGGGCTTTTGTTTTTTGGGAGATTTTTGATTACAGCTTCAATTTTGGTGCTTGTAATTGGGTTGTTTATAATTTCTATTTCTTCTTGTTTCAGCCTTGGAGAATCTGTCCATTTCTTCTAGGATATCCATTTTATTGCCATAGTTGTTCATAGTGGTCTCCTATTATCCTTTATATTTCTGCATTGTATAACTGCTCCTTTTTCATTTCTAATTTTGTTGACTTTTGATTCTTCTCTCGTTTTTTCTTGATGAATCTGGCCAAAGGTTTGTCAATTTTGTTTATCTTCTCAAAGAATCAGCTTTTAGTTCTATTAATCTTTACTACTGTTTCTTTCATTTCTTTTTCTATTATTTCTGCTCTAAACTTTATGATTTCTTTCCTTCTACTAATTTTTTTTTTGGGGGGGTTGTTATTTTTCCAGTTGTTTTAGGTATAAAGTTAGGTGGTCTATTTGATATTTTCCTGTTTCTTGAGGTAGTAATATACTTGTATTCTTGTATTGGTATAAATTTCCCTCTTAGCACTGCTTTTACTGAATCCCACAGGTTTTGAGTTGTCATGTTTTCATTGTTATTTGCTTCTAGAAATTTCTCATTTCCCTTTAGATTTCTTCAGTAACCTGTTGGTTATTTAGAAATGTGATTCTTAATCTCCATGTGTTTGTGTTTCTTACAGTTTTTTTCTTGTAATCTAGTCTCATAGCATTGTGGTCGGAGAAGATGCTTGATAAGATTTCAACTTTCTTAAATTTACTTAGGTTTGATTTGTGACCCAAGATGTGGTCTATCCTGGAGAATGTTCCATGTGCACTTGAGAAGGTGTGTTCTTCTGCATTTGGATGGAATGTCCTGAAGTTATCAATGAGATCCATTTCATCTAGTGTATCACTTAAGACTTGTGCTTCCTTATTAATTCTCTGTTTTGATGATCTGTCCATTGGTGTGTGGGGTGTTAAAGTCTTCTACTATTACTGTGTTACTGTTAATTTCCCCTTCTATATTTGTTAGTGTTTGTCTTATGTATTGAGGTGCTCCTTCTTTGGGTACATAGATGTTTACAGTTCTTATGTCTTCCTCTTGGATTGATCCCTTGATCATTATGTAGTATCCTTCTCCATCTCTTGTAATTTTCTTTATTTTAAGGTTTATTTTGTCTGATATGAGGATTGCTACTCCAGCTTTCTTTTGCTTTCAATTTGCATAGAATATATTTTTCCATCCTCTCACTTTCAGTCTATATGTGTCTTGAGGTCTGAAGTGGGTTTCTTGTAGATAGCATATATATGGGTCTTGCTTTTGTATCCATTCAGCCAGTCTGTGTCTTTTGGTTCAAGCATTTAATCCATTTACATTTAAAGTAATTATTGATATATATGTTCCTATTGCTATTTTCTTAATTGTTTGGGGTTTGATATTGTAGATCTTTCTCTTCTCTTGTATTTCTTGACTGTATAAGTCCCTTTAACATTTGCTGTAAAGCTGGTTTGGTGGTACTGAATTCTCTTAACTTTTGCTTGTCTGAAAAGCTTTTTCTCTCTCCATCAATTTTGAATGAGATCCTTGCCGAGTCCAGTAATCTTGGTTGTATATTTTCCCCTTTCAGTACTCAAATATATCCTGCCATTCCCTTCTAGCCTTCAGAGTTTCTGCTGAAAGATCAGCTGTTAAGCATATGGGGTTTCCCTTGTATGTTACTTGTTGCTTCTCCCTTGCTGCTTTTAATATTGTTTGTGTTTAGTCTTTGTTACTTTGATTAGTATGTGTCTTGGCATGTTTCTCCTTGGGTTTACCCTGAATGGGGCTCTTTGTGCCTCTAAGACTTCATTGACTATTTCCTTTTCCATGTTGGGGAAATTTTCAACTATAATCTCTTCAAAAATTTTCTCATACCCTTTCTTTTTCTCTTCTTCTTCTGGGACCCCTATAATTAAAACATTGGTGCACTGGATATTGTTCCAGAGGTCTCTAAGACTATCCTCAGTTATTTTCATTCTTTTTACTTTATTCTGCTCTTGAAAAGTTATTTCCATCATTTTATCTTCCAGCTTACTGATTCATTCTTCTGCTTCAAATATTCTGCTATTGATTCCTTCCAGAGTATTTTTAGTTACAGTAATTGTGTTGTTTGTCTCTGTATGTTTATTCTTTAATTCTTCTAGCTCTTTGTTAATTGACTCTTGTATTTTCTCCATTTTATTTTCAAGGTTTTTGATCATCTTTACTATCAGCATTCTGAATTATTTTTCATGTTGCCTATTTCCTCTTCATTTATTTGGACTTCTGTGTTTATAATTTGTTCCTTCATTTGTGTAGTATTTACCTGCCTTTTCATGATTTTTTTTTTTAAACTTACTGTGTTTGAGGTCTCCTTTTCCCAGGCTTCAAGGCTGCATTCTTTCTTCCCTTTAGTTTCTGCCCTCCTAAGGTTAGCCTGGTGGTCTGTGTAAGCTTCTTATAGGGTGAGATTTGTGCTGAGTTTTTTGTTTGTTTGTTTGTTTGTCTGTTTGTTTTTCCTCTGATGGGCAAAGCTGAGTGAGGTGGTAATCCTGTCTGCTGATGATTGGATTTGTATTTTTGTTTTGTTTTTGTTTAGACGAGGCCTCCTGAACAGGGTTCTACTGGTGGTTGGGTGATGCCAGGTCTTGTATTCAATTGGTTCCTTTGTGTGAGTTCACACTATCTGATGCTCCTTAGGGCTAGTTCTCTGGTAGTCTAGGGTCTTGGAGTCAGTGCTCCAAAGGCTCAGGGCTTGATCTCTGGTCAGGAATGAAGATTCCACAAGTGGTTTGTTATGGCATTATTGAGAGAAGTCACTCAGTTGTGTCCCACCCCATGGACTGCAGCCTACCAGGCTCCGCTGTCCATAGGATTTTCCAGGCAAGAATATTGGAGTGGGTTGCCATTTCCTTCTCCAGGAGATCTTCCTGACCCAGGGACTGAACCTGGGTCTCCCGCATCGTAGGCAGACGCTTTACTGTCTGAGCCACCAGGGAAGGCGTGATGCGTTAAGTGACATTAAAACAAATACCCAAAAATGAAAAACTGAAGATGAACCTCAAACAAAGGGCAGTTACAAAATCAGGCAAATAATAATTAAAATAATGAAATATACACATATACATATATACCCATAAGCAAAGTCAGAACAGTCCAACTAAAATAAAGTACAGTAGACTGACCCGGCAAACAAAGGAAATAAAAAATTATATTTACCAGTTAAGAACAAAACTAACTTAAGCACAAACCAGAAAACAAAATGAAAGCAAGGTGCTAAGTGTGGAATAAAGCAATTAAAACAAAACTAACAAATATATTGAGAGGGAAGGAAAGAAAGAATAAACATGCAAAGTTAAACAGAGGTAGATGAAGAAGATTCAAATACATTAAAGATTAACTGCAAGGGGAAAAGAACAGTAGGACAGGAAAATAAAGGAATAAATGTAGAAAAAATAATAATAGATTTTAAAAAACTAAAAATTAAAATTATAAAAAAGAGAAGAGGAAAAAAAAGGAAGAAGAAAGAAAAAAATTTAAAAAAGAAAGAAAAACTCCACAGAACTGCAAAAACCCAATGTAGACGCAGAGGTTTATAACAACAATAAAGTGTGACTCAATATACACATATACATATACACCCATAAGCAAAATCAAAACATTCCAACAAAAAGAAAGTACAGTAGATTGACCTGGTGAATAAAGGAAACCAAAAATTTTATCTACCAGTTAAGAACAAAACTAACTAAAGTATAAACTGGAAAAAAAAAAATGAAAGCAAGGTGCTAAGTGCAGAATAAAGCAATGAAAATAAAACTAGCAAATATGTTGAGAGGAAAGGAAAGAAAGAAAAGAAAGAAAGAATAGATATGCAAAGTTAAACAGAGGTAGATAAAGAAGATTTATATACATTAAAGATTAACTGCATGGGGAAAACTGTAGGAAAAGCAAGCAAAGGAATAAATGTAGAAAAAATAATAATAGCTTAAAAAAATTTTTTTAATTAAAAAAAAAAAGGAGAAAAGAAGAAAAAAAAAAAAAAGGCAATCTCCACAGAACTGCAAAACCCAACACAGAGGCAGAGGTTTATAACAACATAAAAAATTGACTGAGAAAAATAAAAAAGCTCAAAAGCTTAATTAGATTTCATAGTGCCAATAAAATCAACTACAACCGGCGGGGGGGCGGGGGGGGAGAAAAAAAAGTCCAAAAGAATCTACAGAACAAGTCAACACAAGAATAATAAATGTTTTTCCTGAATCACTGCTGTCAGAGTCCTTTCCCTCGCTGGGAGTCACAGTCCACCTCACCTCTGCAGGATGCCCTCCAACAAGGTGCTGATCTCTGGACCTGCTGTGGGGGCAGCTCAGATTCTAATCTGGTCCCACGCCTGTGTGTTCTTGCCTCCAATGTCCACAGCTATCAGAAATAGTGAGCTTTCTTTTGTGGGAGCTCTCAATGACTTTTTATATATTCCATAGACACAGAGTCTGCCTAGTTGATCGTGTGGATTTAATCTGCAGCTTACACAGTTGGTGGGAAGGTTTTGGGTCTTCTTCCTCAGCCACACTGCCCCTGGGTTTCAATTGTGGTTTTATTTCCATCTCTGAATGTGGGTCTTCCACTGGGGTTTGTTCCTGAGGACTTGGGTTTGCCCCTGTGAGGGCCAGGTGTGGAGGTGGTGCAGCTCCTTGGGCTGCAGGGGTTCTGATAGCACCAGGTACTCAAGGGAGTTGGCGGCTAGGGCAGCAGGAAATATAGCGCTCTAGAAGGGTATGGCCAAAGAAGGGTATGGTGCAAAGAAGGGCAATGCCAAAGAATGTTCAAATTACCGCACAATTGCACTCATATCACACGCTAGTAAAGTAATGCTCAAAATTCTCCAAGCCAGGCTTCAGCAATACGTGAACCGTGAACTTACAGATGTTCAAGCTGGCTTTAGAAAAGGCAGAGGAACCAGAGATCAAATTGCCAACATTTGCTGGATCATCGAAAAAGCAAGAGAGTTCCAGGAAAACATCTATTTCTGCTTTATTGACTATGCCAAAGCCTTTGACTGTGTGGATCACAATAAACTGTGGAAAATTCTGAAAGAGGTGGGAATACCAGACCACCTGACCTGCCTCTTGAGAAACCCGTATGCAGGTTCAGGAAGCAACAGTTAGAGCTGGACATGGAACAACAGACTGGTTCCAAATAGGAAAAGGAGTACGTCAAGGCTGTATATTGTCACCCTGCTTATTTAACTTATATGCAGAGTACATCATGAGAAATGCTGGGCTGGATGAAGCACAAGCTGAAATCAAGATTGTTGGGAGAAATATCAATAACCTCCCGGTTGCATATAGATATGCAGCCCCACTCCAGTACTCCCGCCTAGAAAATCCCATGGATGGAAGGCCCTGGTAGGCTGCAGTCCATGGGGTCGTACAGAGTCGGACACAACTGAAGAGACTTAGCAGAAGCAGCAGCAGCAGATATGCAGATGACACCACCTTTATGGCAGAAAGTGAAGAACTAGAGTCTCTTGATGAAAATGAAAGAGGAGAGTGAAAAAGTTGGCTTAAAGCTCAACATTCAGAAAACTAAGACCATGGCATCCAGTTCCTCACTTCATGGCAAATAGATGGGGAAACAGTGGAAACCGTGGCTGACTTTATTTTTTTGAGTTCCAAAATCACTGCAGATGGTGATTGCAGCCGTGAAATTAAAAGACACTTACTCCTTGGAAGGAAAGTTATGACCAACCTAGACAGCGTATTAAAAAGCAGGGACATTATTTTGTCAACAAAGGTCTGTCTAGTCAAGGCTATGGTTTTTCCAGTAGTTATGTACGGATGTGAGAGTTGGACTATAAAGAAAGCTGAGCACAGAAGAATTGATGCTTTTGAACTGTGGTGTTGGAGAAGACTCTTGAAAGCCGCCTGGACTGCAAGGAGATCCAACCAGTCCATCCTAAAGGAAATCAGTCCTGAATATTCACTGAAAGGACTGATGCTGACGCTGAAACTCCAGTACTTTGGCCACCTGATGTGAAGAGCTGACTCATTTGAAAAGACCCTGATGTTGGGAAAGACTGAAGGCAGGAGGAGAAGGGGATGACAGAGGATGAGAAGGTTGGATGGCATCACCGACTTAATAGACATGAGTTTGGGTAAACTCTGGGAGTTGGTGATGGACAGGGAGGCCTGGTGTGCTGTGGTTCATGGGGTCGCAACGAGTCGGACACGACTGAGGGACTGAACTGAATTGAACTGAAGAAGGGTATGGCAACCAGTATTGGCCAATACGCTCCAGTGTTCTTGCCTGGAGAACCCCCCTACCTGACAGAGAAGCCTGCCAGGCCACAGTCTATAGTCACAGAGAGTTGGACAAGACTGAAGCAACCCTGTGCACACAGGCCCAAGACGTTTTTTTGCCTGTGGCAGCTCTGCCCCAGTGAGTGGTGAGTGTGAAGGTGGTGCAGCTGTTTGGCTTGTGGGGACCCCGATGGTGCAAAGTGTGCAGGGACACAGACTGCCTCCACCCCAGGGGTTATGGCCCTAGCAGAGTCTTTTCTTCAGGCTCTTATAGCTGGTGATCAGAAGGCCTCTTTGGCCACTTTTCCCATAGCTCTGCCCACTCAGGCACTTAGAGGGCTCCCTTGCCTGAGGTCCTTCTCTGTTGTTCAGCTCATCAGGCACATAGAGGGCCCCCCTCCCCCAGTTGGGGTCCTACTATGTAGACTGGTGCATCGGTCACTTAAAGGGGCACCCTGGGTGTGGTCCGACTCTGTAGCTCAGTGCATCAGGCGTTTGATGGGCCAGCCTCTCCATTCTTAAGCTCCTGATGCTGGCGTGTGGGGAGACAGAGGCTATGGTGATGGCTCTACCCCCTACGCATGACCCAGTAGTATCTCCTTGTTTCCATGCCTGCCAGGCTTTCCTCCACAGGCATTTCCCACCACAATATCCTCCCTCACATCCCCTTGATCCATCTCTCCACAGTCAATAGCAGCCCTCACCCTGGGATTGCTCCACAATCCCTAAACTCCAGCTCCCAGACGCTGCACCTTCCAGGGGACCTGCATCCCTGTCCAGGGTATGTATGGCTGCGGCAAGGACTGTCTGATTCTCATTCCATTTAGGCTGCTGCAGATCAGCTGTTTCACTCTCAGCCTTAAATGTTTCTCTTCTGACTCAATTTCCCCGATGTGGGGATCAGACCCCTGCTTCAGTTCCCCCACCTGCTGAGGGCAGGTCCAGTCCTACTAACACTCCTGTTTTTCCCCCTAGTTCCTTCATCATACCGAGTTTTGCGTGGTTCTGTATATTCTTTTCCACTGGTCAGGTACTCCTGTCCGCTCTCAGCTGGTGTTCTGCGTGCACTTCTGTGTCTGAAGGTGTATTCCTGATGTATCCGTGGAGAGAGATGTACTTCACATCCACCTACTCCTCCACCATCTTGTTCTCTCTTTCCTTCTCTTTTTATGCTAGACATCCTCCTGTCACAAACCCTGCATCTTTAAACTTTTATTCTTTAAAAAAAAAAAAGAAGAAGCTGCACTGCTGGAGGTACAGGTGGGGGTGCAGATGACTATTTGAATTCATCCCCCCAGGACTTCTAATTTCATTGATGTTGGAATAACAGTGCATAAATTGCTTTAGATAAGGGTTTCTGCTCTTGCTGTTGATTTAAACTGTCACTATCTGCTAAAAATGCAAATGCAAATTTGAACAAAGCCAAGGTTTCATCTAGAACAGGAAGGCAACATTTAAGTTGGCAAAAATTGAATGAAAATGCCACTTACTGAGCTGGCACAACAGAAATAACTCAAAAAGTCAAGGAAAAAAAATCAAACTAGCTAGCTACAGTAAACAGACAATTTATGACTTAAGACCACAGTAGAAAGTAGATCTGTTTAGGTAAAGTTTGAAAATATCATCAAAAATTCTGGAGAAGACCATTTTATTTTTATATGGCCCTGTATATACTTTTCAATAACAACAATAAATGAATAATCTGTTTTCTCCATAGTCTATGTGCACATCCCAGGCAGGGGCCAGATGTGTTTTCATCATACTCTGTCTCCAGTATTTTGCACAATGCCTGGCACGTGGCATACTCAATAAACTTTGGTTGGACAAATTAGTAAATGAAGGAGTAATTTTCATCAGCATTTTTCTCCAAGTCATACTGAGACTTTTCCTGAATCATCACCAAATTTGGCCAAAGCCATTGGGAAGTCACTACATGAAGTATTAATAGTAGTATTTCTGCTCTGCAGGAGATGAAGGAAGTTAGCCAGGTCGCAGGCCCTCTGGTAGGAAATGACTGGAAAGAATCTGAAAGATCATCTACTTCAATGGGTCTCAAAGTGTGGCTGCAGACCATCACTTGGGAACTTGCTGGAAAAGCCCCACTCCATACCTTGAAGCAGAAATGCCACAGGTGGCCTGGAAATCAATGTTTTAAGAAGTCCTGCAGTTTGAGAAAAGCTGATAATAGTCCAGTCTCCTCAGTTTACAGGAGAGGAAATGGAAGCCCAGAAAGGGAAAATCAGTTGTTTTTTCCAGAATCAACTTCTATAATAAGTAGAAAGTTTAATGGTGCCAAATTTACTACTTCTTGGCTCTGTGAGATTATTTCACTTCAGTTTTAGTTCTCTTACCTGTAAACTGGGAAGAATAATACTTACTCATGGTGGTTATAATAACTAAATGATATTTTATATAAAGAACATAGAATATGGTAGATTTTTAACCAAGTTAAGTTATCATATCACCATGTTCCCTCATGCTTTAGGGTAGACTGAGAAACAGTCTCAGAGGATTTGACATTCATTTCTACTAAAAATAGAGAAAAAGATGTTGGGAAACTCACATTCGACTTCATGTGTATGGCAGAGACTAATATCTGGTCCCCAACATACATCCTCTGTCCCTTCTATGGTGCAAGGTATTCCGGGTGGACACATGGCCATAAGCCAAAGAATGCTTTGTGACTAGGTTCTGGTCAATGGTATGAGAGTAAGAGTGATCTGTGTAAGTACTTGTTCATGACCTTGAAGAAGAGAACCATATGTCCTCCTCCTCTTCGTTCCTTCCCGAGGGCTGGAATGGTTCTTCCTTCAGACATAAGGTCAAAGCGCCTTGAATGACAGAACACCAGTGGAAAAGCCTGTATCCTTGAATCCATTCAGGTGCAGTACAGCCCTGAACTAGGAGAAAGAATACCCCCCTTTATTTTTTTGTTTGTTTGAGCCACTTTAATTTGAGATTTTATTATAGCAATAGCTTATACTCTAAGTAATAAAAATCAGAAACTCTAGTCATATATATGTTCATCCAGATACAGCCATAAAATTATATGGTATATATGCAGGATTCTTTCTTGCTGTGCCCAAAGGGGTTAGAACGTTCTGGCAAAGGCAATTATTTCAATATACAAACTAAATCTCAGACTATGCAGGGTTGTCAAATAAATAAAAACTATTTTCTGGTCCTAAAACTACATACATACTACTACAATCCTATATGAAATAGGATTCTATACAGAATACATATACACACATATGTACATACACACAATTTCCCCCTTGGGAAATGTAGTCAAGATTCTTATCCCCAAACTTATTAAATGTTTTTATGTAGCCTCTCTCTTTTAAATAAACGGTAATTTTTCCAAGGGTGAGAACTTGCTCAAGTATGAAAACATTTGCCCATGATTCATATAATTGGGCTTGAGGTTGGAGTTTGCTACCATGAAAACTACAGACTTCACTTCAGATTTGTGTCTGGCAAGCCCACAGGAGTTCTAACATCAGTCTGGTTTTTGAAATAATTCCAGGGTGACCTAAGCCATTAAAAGAGGACTCAGCTGGTGATAAAAAGATCCTGGTAAACACAATCATCAACTTGACAAACACATTCGTCTAGAGACATCTAACCCTTGGTCTATACCCCTATAAACTGAAGTTTCTGAATAGTTTAGCATACACGAGAGAGCACAGATTGTGTTCACCATCTGGTTATCAGCCCTGTTCTCCTACTTGCAGAGCTCAGCTGATGATGGCATGAGGAAATAAATCAATTACTCTAGCCAAAAAGCAGTTAACATAGAACTGAACTAGTATTCACAGCATCAGGAAATAGGATTCTATAAATCAGAATTTTTTTTCCTATCAGTTTTCAAAGATACTCTCTGTGAAATATATCCCAACATAGACACATTCCCACAGGAATACGTGTTTCTTCACATGCACAGAGCCGACGTAAAGCAGAGCAGCGCACCTCTTGGGAAGTCTGTCTTCCCAAGTCAGAAAGCTGTTCAGTTCATCTCGAGCCCCTGGGCTTTGCCGATACAATGTCTAAAGTTTTTCCAAAGAGTTGAACTTCATATGGTTTCAGCATAATGGAAACAGACCCTGAAGGAACCTGTGCCTTGGAACTTCTACGTTGAAAGTGAAATAGTCAATAGAATCGAAGGTTAAACTGGCTAATTTACTTTCACAAAAACTCTATTTTGTTGGTGTTCATGTTTAATGGAAATACACACCTTTGCTCTCTTCCTGGCTCCCACAGGTTTATGGTTCTGATGAGAAGAGTAGTTGTTGAAGAAAGAAGATGAGAATCAGGAAGAGAACTGTGTAGTTAAAACACACAAAGGAAACAATGTGGGTTTGAGCCTGGGATCTGCCTCAAACTAATTCAGAGACTATCCCTAAGTATTTCACTTTTGTGGGCTTCAGCTGTTTTCCCTGTAAGGCCAGTAGATGCTCTTCATGTTTCTTTTTAAGTACTAACACTCTAAATATATATATATATATTTTTTTTTTAATTTAAAGAACTTTATATAGTTAAGGAAAGAAATGACAAAATGAACCCCATTATTTCCTTGTTTAAAATGCTTCAATAGTTCCTTGATGCCTAATGCAATAGTTTTTAACATTTTGATTGTGCATGCCACTAAAAGTCTTTAGCATCAGTTCCCAATATATATTTATTACTTATAAATTACATACATGTGCTATTGAATTTATGCATTATGTGTGCATTATGAAACATACATAAAAATGGAATTTAAAAATAATGAAATTAAAAATAAATAGAAATTCTAAATTTCTTTCCATACTCAGTGGACCATCTTGCTTGACATCATTTGAGGTATAAAATCTCATTTAGAGAACATGAAGATATAGGATAAAGTTTAAGCAACTCATTGTGCATAGAAAGGTCATTCATTATAGTTTGACTCCTGCCTACTTTTCCAGTTTCATCTCTCCCCTTTCCTGGCCTCTAACTCTATGTTCCAGAAATTTCTTCCCTGAACATACCCCATCACTCAGTTTGAATCTTTATTTATGCTGTCACTTCTATCAGCAATACCCTTCACCTGGATAGCTCTTCACCTGGAAAACACCTTCTCATCTATGGCAGAGACTATGACTTGCCTACTTAGTTACAGAACCTCCCCTTTCTTAATAATACAACTCTTGTTTTTATTGGCAGCTGAAATGTAACCAGCGAAAAATTTATCTTTTTTTCAGCTTCCCTTAGTTGTAATTGTGTAAAACCATTCTGGCCAATGAGATGTAAGCAGAAGTGGTGGATGAACTGTCAGAGATAACATTCTAAAATGGAAGCAGACTCATTGAACATGAACATTTTTGCTCTTGGTCTTGCGCTTCTTCGTAGAACATGGACTTGACCCTGAAGGCAAAGTAGTAAGACCATCAGATGAGGCTCCATGGTGAGGACAAGGGTGTGATGTGTAGAGGACTGAAAAAGGGCAGTCAACCAGAAGACAGACATCAGCAGGGGAAATGGTGCCAGAAGGGGAGGCCAAGATGGGGTTTTGTTGTGTGCCCCAAGAGCATTCGGTTCTTGAGAAGGTTTATTCTGTGAAGTCACAGGATTTGATTTTCATTATAGAAAGTTCATACTGGCTGCAGTATGCAGAATGGATTGAAGAAGGCAAGTTTCAGTGAGAGGTGTCAAAAGCCTGTTGAATAGCCCAGAAGGTAGATTACAGGAATATAAACTTGGTGGCATTTAAGGTGGAGAGTACATGAGTTAGAGACACTCAGAGGATGAACCTGACAGCACTTGGTAATTGATTATACATGGGAAATCAAAGAAAAGGAGATGTCAAGGGCTTGCAAAACAAAACAACAAATGAACGATCCCCACCCTGTGTGCTGAAAATCACAACGTGGAGCACTGCTGAAGAAAATCACACAACAGGGCAGATTAATAATAAATTCATGACTGCCCCTCACCTGAGCTCTCAGGACTATTCATTAATCCTCCAGGTTCTCTCTAATTACTTTGCTCCTGCACTCCCTACTGAAACCTGGTCTACTCTTCTCAAACTTCTGTCTTCTCCAGTTCTCTACCACACTCACAGATGACCAACTCACCTCCAACTTCACAGAGAAAATATAAGTCACCTGAAGAAAGCTCCCTCAACTTTCCATTCTGAGCTTACACTTCCCCAGGTCTGCACTCTTTTTTTTTTTTTTTAATAACAATAGTAGGGTTATATCCCTGCTCTTGTCTAGAAGTCACTGCTTCCTGCCTTCTCCGAAACTTTATAGTGCTCATTCTCCCTTCTCCCTCTGATGTCCCTAACCTGTCACTCACTGCTAGAACCTTCCCATCAGCAAGTAGACCTACTCAAGCAAACCTCTGCTATCATCAACCGACCGATCAAACCGAAAACTCCATTCACTCTCAGTTACTCCTCCATTAGCAACTGCCCCCATTTCTCTCTTTCCCTCCCAACCAAATTTCTTAAGAATTGCCTAAACGTGCTGGCTCTGCTTTCTCAGCTATCATTCTGAGTCTGGCATCTGAAGGTCTTGGCTTGAATCCTGACTACCTATCTGGCCTGTGGCTTGAATTCACACTAGCTAACTGTGCAACTCTGGGTGATTAAATTTCTTTAGACTCAATTTACCTCTCCTGTAAAAAGTGGTGGGGGGGGGGGTATAAGATGACTACATACTGCAATATAATAACCCATTTTAAGCACTTGGCATGGTGTCCGGCATTCAGTCATTATTAGTTGTAGCTGCTGTGCTAATCATCATTTATTCCTCAACACTTATCATCTGCCCCCAGTAGTATAATAAAGTCACTTTATCAAATAGACAGTTTTCAGTCCTAATCTCATTTCCTCTCCCAACCTCCCTGGAGGCTGTTCCCTCCCACTTTCAGCTCTCCTGGTCTGATTAGCTCTTGTTTAGCCCCCCTTTGCAGGCACATCCTCCTCTACTGAGTCTTTAAGTGCTGCAATTCCTTTGCGCCAAATTCATTATTCTTCTGCTAGAACTTCTCACGCATATCTACAGCTTCAAACATCACCTACACTGATAGCTTCCAAATCTCTAGTTATAACCTTATCTCTTGTTTCAGCATAGACCCAACTGTCTACTCCTTGTCTTCATTTAGATATCTCAGAAGCAGGACTCATGATCTTAACCCTCTTTCCTTTGTTTTAACTCTCCTCTGAAGCCTGTCTTTGTGCATTTCCTAACACTTCTATCAATACATCCATTCATTTACCAAATATCTACTGAGTACCTACTATGTTCCAGAGGTTTTTTTCTACACATTATTTTGTTTTAGAAAATATTTGAGAGAACTTATAACTAGTAAGCAAAGATAAACAAGGGGGGGTGGGATTAAAGATGAAATAAATATTAATTAAAGATTAAATAAAGCCAAAGATGGGAACAAAATGAATTGGGATGGGCCTAAATAAATATACCAGTGGCTTTAAAATCCACTAAAATGAGTCTCAGATTTGCTTTAAATTCTCAAGTAGCTAAAGGGGTGAGGAATATCTTGCCAGTGACTCAAGATGATGCCCAGGAGAAACTAAAAGTAATTATTCAGAAAAACTAAGAGAAACTAAAAATAAGTTAAATACTCAGATCAGATAAGATTTTTTTTCTGTGAGGCCTGCGTTACGAGGTCTCTGCGTGAGGTCATCCTAATGACCAGGAATTATTTAGGAATTACCTTCTCAGTATGCCAGGTGGGTGAACTCAGGTTTAACAACTTTCTTGATACTAGTCACACAGCTAGGGAATGGCAAGGCCAAGATTTTAAACTCATATATACATACGGCTATCAAACCCATTTTCTTTACATAACCCCAAAGTGCCTTTTAAAAATAAATGTCCCCGGGCTTTCCTGGTGGTCTAGGGGTTAGCAGTCTTCCAGCCTGTGCCGGAGACATGGGTTTGATCCCTGGTCCGGGAAGATCCCACACGCCTTGGAGCACCTAAGCCCGTGTACCACAACTACTGAGCCTAGCTCTAGAGCCTGTGAGCCACGACGACTGAAGCCTGTGTGCCTAGAGCTCGTGCCCCACAATAAGCAAAGCCACCGCCAAGAGAAACCCATGCACTGCAGCTAGAGAGCAGCCCCTGTTCACTGCAACTGGAGAAAGTTCCATGCAGCAACGAAGGTCCAGCATGGCCAAAAATAAATAAATAGATAAATCTTTTTAAAACCGTCCCCCACCCAGCATCTCTGAGACGACAGATGTCTACATACAGCGTCCATAACAGTGCAACATATGATATTGCAAAAGCTCTCTATCTTGAAGATCCCCTGGCAGCTCTGCGCTTTCAATTTAAAGACAAATCCATAGTCCTTAGTAGAAAAGATTGTGGGGAGGGAAGAATATGATGTATTAATAAAACATTGTAAAATCATTACCTGGTCCCTTAAGTAGCCTCTGAAGTAAGGGCAATGGGGAAAAAGAAAATAAAAAAAAAACTGCAGGAGGTGTTTTTCCCCTCCTAATAGATCGTACATTTCGGCAGCTAAAAGGGTATGAAAATTTAACGGAATTTTTAATGTCTTTCTAGGTTTTACGATACCACAAAGAGATCATTTGCGTTCTCGCCACGAGAACAGATGGGTGACGGGGTGGCCGGGCCGTGACTCACCATCTCCTCCTGCCCGCAGAGCCTGCCTGAGCAGTGGGCAAACTTCTGGGATCAATAGGGTTCAAGGCAAGGCGGTATCTGCCAGCAAACCTTGGAGAAGGCCATTAGTCAACCGTGACCTGCCAACCTGACCACAGTGGCCTTCTAATGTGGATTCTCAGAAAGGTTAGCCCGTGCTGGGAAACTGAAAAGGTCGTGGGTATCTCACCATCAAAACTCTACAGAACTGGGGTAAAGGGCAGAGCAGAAGAGCTAGGCTGTCAGAGGGAAGGGCCACCTCAGAGGCCAAGGTCATCACCCATCTGCTGCGTGACCGGGAGAAGTTAAGTGGGAGAGGCAGCAGCTGACAGGCTACGTGCAGCAGAGAACGGCAGCCACCGGAAATGGCCGCCCTTCAAGAACACTGGACGGAATGTCCTCTAAATGGATGACAATCGTGGCATGAGCTCAGGTGTCTAATCAGGATCTAGAAGCTAATACCTTTCAGAAAAAGGGAAAAGAAATCCAAAATAGAGCTGTATGTTTTAATGTGATTAAAATACATGCCACTTTGTGTCATACTGTCCAGTCCTGGGATTTCAGAGGGACTGAGACAGTTCTAATCATCTGAGAACCACATCCTTATGCCTCTTTTATCTATGTTATTTCAGAGAAAGGGAAGAAGGAACCTCTGAGATGGCAGGCATCTTCTGTGATCTTCTTGAGCCATGTCCTCGAGTTGGCAACGAGAAGGGGCTCTGGTGTCTGGCAGATCTTGATGTGGATCTAGCTCCATGATTTGTTAATATTTTGACTTTGGGCAGGTGATTTCATTAGATCACACAACCCCAGACTCTTCAACTGTTTCCCTTTCACTGGGTCGAAAGTATCGTTTTTATCTGGGTCATTTTCCTGTAGATAAACTCATTTTTTTGTGTCAGTGGCCTTTATAGGCCTAGAATAGGAAACAGGATTTCAGATATAATCTGACCAGAAGGGGCTCTTGCTATCTTGGTTTGAATAGTGCAGCTGTATAGATGTGGCCGAGCCCCAGGAGGCTCTGCAGCCTTGTGGTCAGATATGCCGACTCTAGAGAAAACCTATCTCTAGCTCCATTACTTACTGCGTGACTGAGCAACTTACTTCTCTGTGCCTTATTTTACTGATCAGTAAAATAAGTATAAAATAGTACCTAAATAGACTGGTGAAGGGAATTAAATAAGTTAATAGATGCAAAGTATCTAGAAGTGACTGGTACGTAATAAATACTCAACAAATATCTACTTGGTTTATTACAACTCTCTAAGAAATCTAGGCTACTACTGAGTTCACATTTATACCACTGAAAAGATAATTTTTCCATCCTTTTATTTTTTTATTAAAGCATGATTTATATAACATTATATTAGTTTTAGGTGAACAACATAATGATTTAATATTTGTAGATATTACAAAATGATCATCATAATAAATCTAGCTAACTTTGATCACTGTTAGCCTCTGGCAACCACCAATCTGTTTTCTGTTTCGATAAGCTCGATTTTATTATTTTTTTTAATTCCACATATAAATGAGATCATAAGGTATTTGTCTTTCTCTGACTTATTCCACTTAGCACAATGCCTTCAAGGTCCTTCTATGTTGTCACAAATGTTAAGATTTCATTCTTTTTATGGCTGAATAATATTTCATTGTAGATATATTCCACATCATCTTTACTGATTCATCTTTTGGTGAGCACTGAGGTGGTTACTTTAGTATCTTGGATATTATACATAATGCTGCAATGAACATGGAGATATGTACACCTTCTCAAGTTAGTGTTTTCATTTTCTTCAGATAAATAGCCAGAAGTGGAATTGCTGCATCAAGTGGTAGTTCTATTTTTAATTTTTTGAGAAACCTTCAAAATGTTTTCCATAGTGGCTGTACCAACTCATAGTCTTACCAACCATCATAAATGTTCTCTTCTCTCCATATCCTCACCAACACTTCGTTATTTATTGTCATTTTGATAATAGTCATCCAGGAGTTGAGATAATATTTCATTGTGGTTTTGATCTGCATTTTGCTGGTGATTAGAGATGTTGAGCATCTATTCATTTACCTACTGGCCATCTGTATGTCTTTTTGGAAAAAAAAATGTCTATTCATATTTTCTGTCATTCTTTCCTTGTATTTTTTAATGAAAAGACATGACTATAACCCTTGATAAAAATTCACCTTGCTAAGTTTAGACTACCTTCTAGTCCACTGATGTTTAAACTATTTTTGGATTATGTTGTTCAATGTATTAATTATAGTTCTTTGTTTTCTACCATTTGTATTTTTACTCAGCAAGTCTCTTGTGTATTCATCTAAGTTGTTGACTGAAAATACTGACAAGGGCAAGTCAGAATGCAACGCTGTGTGTCATACCAGCAGGGACACACAGGTTGAGATTTGGTCCATTACAGTCTTTGAGACACTTCCTTGAACATTTGGGAATCCATTTATGGACACATTTATTTCAAATATCTCTTTTCATTATGAGAAAATTTTTAAAATTCTCAAAAATGTGTTGAATGCAGGATACTTTTCTTCTATGCCATTTTATTGATCTATCATGTTCTCAAAATTCTAAATAATTGACTCATTTATTTATTCAATAACAATTAATGAACAGCATTGTCAATAAACAGATAAATAAATTTAATAGCAAGGTAATTTTATACAGTGACAAGTGCTGAGAAGAAAATACAACAAAGAAATAGAATATGGGTAGAGCAGGGGTGCTAGCGTGGGTGGGAAAGGAAGACTCTTCTCTAATGACATTTGAGCTGAGACCTGAAAAGAAAGAGATGGCCCTGCAGATATTTTAAGAAAGACCGAGCCAGAGAGAAGTCAGAGATAATGAAAAGGAAATATATACTTGAAATCTTTGAGGATAGAAAGAAGGTTACTATGGTTGAATGGTGACTATGGGGGTCATGGTAAGCAATACAAAAGACAGAGAGGGAGATATCACATGTGACCTTGTAGAGCATGGCAACGGATTTAGATTTTTTTTTTCCTACTGTAATGAAAAGCCACTGGCTGGGAAGAATTTAGGTAGGAGAGTAACATGATCTAATTTATATTTTTAAAATAATATTCTGGCTGCCGTGTAGAAAACAGGTTATCAGAGGGAAGAACATAATCAAGGAAACCAATGAAGAGGCTGGGACACTAACCTAGCAACAGATGAAAGTACTATGAACTGGGAAGAGGGTAAAACTTCTCAATTTTTCCATAACAATGGAAGAGGGTAAGAATAGCCTACTTCTGGGTTCCTTTTGGAGTCAAACAGAAAGGACTTGATAAATTGAAGGTAAAGTGTGAGTGAAAAAGAAGCATGAAGAATGACTTCTAGGTTTGGGTCCTGACCAACTGGAGAATTGTGGTACCTTTTACTGAGATGGAGATACCCAAAGGAACAACATGTTGTATGGCTGGGCCGTGTGAGCAAATTAAGAGTTCTGTGTTGGAATTAATCTTCCCCATGCATCTATGCCCCTATTAAACGTTTATTTTGTGGTGATGCTAGGACACAGAGAGGAGACAAGGAGTCTTAAAAGAGAGTCTACAAGAAGATATAAAAGCGGACAGACAAGATATAAGCACCAGGTGCTACGGGAGCTTAGTTTATGTACCAACCTCCAGACAGGGAGAGTGTTACTGAGAAAAGAATTTCAAGAACAGATAACACCTAAGGCCAGGGTAGCAGGACTTCTTCACAGTGAACGCGGGTTACCTCCTAACGACATTCTCTTTCACAATTATAGACTTAACAACCAAAACCAAGGTATCTTATATCATTAATATAAAGGACACAGATCAATAGTTTTGAGGGACTAAACTTTTGGAAAATTGGGATAAAGTACGACTATCTCCTACCTCTAGGCACCAATTCAGTTTTATTCCCAGGGGCTCCAAGATCACATCTAAAACTTATTTTCTTCATTGTGAATGCCCAGCTGGACATAAAACTGACTGAGATGGTCAAAATGCCGTCTAAGGTTTTATTTTCTCTCAGGTACACTTGGTCTGAATGAAGCTAGTTCTCTGGAATAATGATTTCAGCATCTTGCATGCTATAGATTTCCAACTTTCTCAGCTCAGGTCACAGTAGACTCATTTCACCATGCTCCTTCCTGCCACAGAGTCATTCAAATGCTGTCACCTCTGCCTGAAACACTGTTCCCATGCCTCTTCACAGCGTTAATGCACATTAAGTTATATAAACAGCACTTTCTCAAACATTTCCTAGCTTCTCTGACAAGTTCATAGTCTCTCTTATATTCTTGAAGCCCCTTTCCCCGTTCTTTGTAGCATTTACCTCAGTGGCAGTTTTCTGATGGGTTGTTAATGCTCTCTGCACTAGTCTGAACCCTCTAGGAAGACAGAAATCCAGCTGGCTTTGGTTCACCATTATTCTCCTGCATGGGACACAATGCTTAGTACTGTTAAGCTGACAAACAAAAGCAAAGAAGAAAAATAAAAGTCTTTTCTCTCTTTTTATATGCTGTTGTTAGTATTACCATGTTTTTGTGTCCCATTAGCCCAACCTTCTTAGTTTCCTTCCCCCTGAATAAAATTACCAAAAGTCCTTTGTAGTTATTCATAGGATTTGGCATTAGGGCAGTCCACTGTTAGTTCTACTATGATATTTTATGGAGTACTGAAATTTGTGTTGGTTAACTTACTGTTTGCCAGGGTCTTAACAGAAGTCACAACACACACGTACAAATCCACTCCCTCATAAGGACAATGCAAGGTAGGTATTCCTATACATGTTTAATAGATGAAGAAACTGAGTCTCAGAGAGGTTGAGTGACATATCCAGGGTTACACAGCCAAGTGATAATTCTGGGATTTGATCCCTGGTCCCTCTGACTTGAAAGCTTGTGATTTCTGGTTCTCCCAAATGTAAACTTTTTTTTTTTTTTCAGAGCGGGAAAATATAATCGGAAATATAAATGTGATTGTATACAATTAAAAAAAAGAAAAACTCTTCTAAAGTTGTAAAGCATAGTAGGCACATTAGTCACTGAGTTTCCCAGTTAATTATTACCAATGCACCCTGTATTTTTTTATTTGCCTGTGGCTATGGTCTGTTTTGTTCATCAAAAAAACCAAAAGTTGCCAGTTATGGGACGGAAGGAAAACATATAATTCAAATCAAGGTAACCTCTTAAAGGGACTTCGCAGTTGGCACAGTGGTAAAGAATCTGCCTATCAATGCAGGAGGTGTAAGAGACATGGGTTCAATCCCTGGGTTGGGAAGATCCCCTGGAGTAGGAAATGGCAACCCACTCAAATGTTCTTGCCTGGAAAATTCCATGGACAGAGGAGCCTGGGAAGCTACCATCCATGGAGTCGCAAAGAGTTGGACACAGCTGAGCATGTACACATGCATACACACACACACACACCCTCTTAAAGAGTTAAGAATGTGATTATGACTTAGAAGCAGACATCTGCTTAGTCTATTATATCCAACTTGGGGAAAAAAAGCTGTGGGAACCCAAAGGTGAAGCTCAGAAAATATTCCCCAAATATATAAGTTAGTAATAATTATATGGGATTGTTTAAGAGGAATGGGTCTTGGAAGACATGATCTGTCACTTAGAGAACAGTTTGTGTTCAGAACAGACAGCTGTTAAGATATCAATAACTAATGTTTTCTGAAGACACAGGATGTGTTAGGAACTACACCTACAATATTTCCTTTAATCCTCATGATATACCAATTAAGGCTCAGAAAAATCAAGCACTTCACGCAAAAACACATATGACCGAGCCAGAACTGAACTCAGGCATCTGACTCTGGTGACCACATTTTTAAACATTAAAATTTGTAGTAGTTCAGTTTAACCCCATGGACTATAACCTGCCAGGCTCCTTTGTCCATGGGATTTCCATTTCCTTCTCCGGGTATCTTCCTGAACCAGGGACTGAACCCCTGTCTCCTGCATTGGCACACAGATTCTTTACCAGTGAGCCACTAGGGAGGACTTAAACTTTAAAACTGGCAATGACTAACATATTGCTTATTTTATTTGTATCAGTCGCTTGAAAGCTTGTTTGATACAGTCCAAGATCCAACCATTTCCAGCTGTTTTAGGCAAAGCAGTTTTTGTATCTTCAAGATTGAACACTGGACAATGGTTGGGTTCACCTATGTAGGTCTTTCCCTCAGTGACATTCTTCTAGAGCTTACTCCCTTTTCAAGTGACAGTATCCAGATTGGCTAAATGACCAAAATCTGTTGAAAAAATGTCAAAGAGGAAAGTTGAGATAGAGTAGTGAAATGGGACTGGGGGGTCAGAAGACCTGGTTTCTGATGTCAGCTCTGTCACTAAGATGCTGCAAGATGAAATAAATTCACCCTGACTCCCCGAGTGTTGGTATTTCATCTATAAAATGAGGGCATTAGAGCAAAATCTTCAAGATCTCTTTTGGCTCTGGTATTCACTGGCTGTCCAGTGGTAGGAAGAGAAGCTGGAGTTTGACCTCACTTTTGGGAGGCTCCCAATTATTTTCCAGATGCCATGCTGAAAAGAGGAGCAGTTCCATGAAACCTTATATAGAGCAAAACCTCTGACAGTCATTATCTTACAACCTGATGTGGTCATCACTGTTCCCTTACCCTTCTGGCTCTGCAGGGCTATTCCTGGAAGCACCAGCAGCTGAAACAGTACTTCTGGGAATCTAAGGGTGCTGAAGAGTGGGGAACATGGTTGCTTCTTTCAGGCCCACTGATAGGAAACAAGGAGTGTCCAGGGAGTGAAGACTGTTGTCCTCTAGTTGCCAAGGCACACTTACAAATGATAACAGATGACATGTTATAGGCTCTGTAAATCACATTGTCCTCTGATCTGATATCTCATTTAAGCTTCTCAACAAACTTTATCGAGGGGAAGGTAGGTAATGAGTACTATATGTGACTGAAGGAAAGAAATGGGCTTGGGCAACACACACACACATATACACACACACACACACACAATATTTCTCAGCTTCATAGGAGCTACAAAACTAAAATTCCTTCACTTTTATCTACTTTATTTATAGCACTGGCAGGAATAATTATTGGAACCATCTCTTGAGAGCACTAAAGCCAATTCTTTGACACTGAGTCTCTTACCAGTGGCCCCACATTCAAGGAAGGATAGAAACGTCATTAGAAGTTAAACCCAGTCCCCTCTCCTATCCCATCCTCTGCCACTCATCCCCACCCCACGCCAAGTCCACTGCTCCAGTAACACCCAATCATTCACTGACATTCTTCTGTATCTTCATGCCCTTGCTTGTCTCTTCATGCTGTTTCTTCTGCCTCACAAGTCATTTTCCCTTTTTTCTTGGTAAAATACTACTCATATTCTTTCAGACACATCTCAGATGCCATCTCATGTGAAGACTTCTTTGATACAACCTCTAGTTATTGGTGACTTCCTGCTCTGCTTGCCCAAGTAATTTGTACATCTCTAGATTATTGAAAAACACAAAAAACATTGAGAATGTTAATTCAATTATCTCCACTCCTCACCCCATAGATGTGAGATCTTCAAGGGATGGACCATGATGAATCCAATTTTTCTATCCCTGGTACTTAGCCCAGCACCTAGCACATAGGAGACACTCAGCAGCATGGCTAGAGGGATGGATGCATGACTGGATAGGTCACTAGCTGACAGGAAGACCTCTAGGTCATTCTCCATCAGGAAGAAGTTTAATTTTAAAGGGTAAAGTAAGATACTATGATACTCAAAGGATATGTTATCATCTCAAGTCCTGGAAAGACCTTGTTCTGGCACTTGGACAAGAATGAGAAAGATGCTAAGAGTAGAAAGGATAAGACCAAAGACTCATGGTCAAGGGCAAAGCCTAGTCCAGAGCACCCACAGGGATGGTCTCCCTCAGGACAAGGAAGAGATAGTATAACAGGCCCTACAGAGCCTAGAAAACATTGCAATTACCTGTGGCCAATGGCTTCTCCAGACCTCCCAATGTAAATTAGCAAAAACAGCACTGACATCTTGTGATACCAAGATGGTGCAACAAGCAGTTCAGCGAAGCTTGAAATGATAAACAAGTCTCACATTCTAAGGAACAAATGGATAAATCCTTGTAAACATGTCTAGTTTTATTGGGCAAATTCAGAACATTGAGTATCCACAGATAAAAGGACTTTATAATATCCATAGCTACGGATGACATTGCTGGACTCAGGCTCCCAACATTGTTCCTGATGAATACTTCTGGTGAAAATCCCTCGGGTATGTTTCCACAATGGGATTTCCTCTTCTTTCCCTACGGATGTGGTAGAATTAGCAGGAACACTCCCACTTCCTAGTTCTATACTCTTATTTAATCCTAGGAAAAGGAACTGCCTAACTGATTCATGAGACTTGGGGAAAAAACCAACATCCATGGGACCATTTTAATGAGGAAGTAGAACCACAGCCTTGAAAGGGGTCAGTGCAGGCGTGGTATGAGTCTCTCTTCTTGAACCACCTGTAGGCCAGTGGGCTCTTGGAGTCTAAGTTGGAATTTAGCAGATCAAACAGCACATTAGGTGCTGAAACAAGCCCAGCCAGATGTCTTGTCTCTTTGTCCCAGCTCCTTGGCCTGCCAGTGAATGGATCAAGTTGGTGCCATGCTGTTTCCAGCGCCCAGACAGGTCCAGAAAAGAGGGTAAGATTCCCTCCATGTTCTTTAATTTAGTCTAACCAAAATCAAAACAACACTTTGCTTCAGGTGTCTCTGTGAAATATTCTCAACTGGTTAGACTCTGGGGCAGAACACTGGTGAATACTGGCAGATCTATGTCCCCAACACGTACACATCATTAGTCAAATCCTTAAGCTATACTTTTAAGCCTAAAGGACAAAAATATCTAAAATGCAGCTTCAGTTAACTGCAGGATTTATGTTACTCTATGAAAAAAGTGGTATTCTCAGGGATTCCCTGGTGGCTCAGGGGTAAAGAATTTGTCTTGCAATGCAAGAGCTATCGGTTCAATCCCTGGTCCAGGAAGATCCCACATGCTGCAGAGCAACTAAGCGTGTGTACCACAACTACTGAGCCTGGGCTCTAGAGCCCGCTTGCCACAACTACTGAAACCCCCGAGCTTTAGCTCAGTCTCTGCAATAAGACAAGCCACCACAATGAGAAACCTGCACACTGCAACTAGAGAGGAGCCCCCACTTGTCATAACTAGAGAAAAAGCCCGTGCAGCAGTGAAGACCGACCACAGCCCAAAATAAATAAATGAATAAATTTTAAAAAAGGGACATTCCCAATCTCTCGAAACTAAGTTGTGCGTGTTGCTTTGGGGCTTTTTTCTGAAGGAGTCTAATATTTCCTCTTAGGAAAGTCTCTGACAGACTTGCTGCAGGAATGAGCTCTCGTTCAGGTGGGGGTCTGTCTTCCACAGGAGTCCCTGCATAAGTGGCAAACGGGTTAGTGAAAAAAGGACTATGAACAATGGATTTATGAAACAAAATCATTGTCTATCATCTAATACTATCATTTAATTCAAAAGGAGGTACAGAAAAAAAAAAAAAAAAAGGAGGTACAGAGTCCATTAACTGTTAGGTTAATTGTTCCCAACTATAGGAGCAATTGAAGCCAAAGAGGGGCTTATTTATCAAATCCTTTGTTAAAACACATATTCGCTCATTCAAGTACATATTTCATCAGTATGTACTAAGTGGCAGATAAAGGGCCCACAGTGTCCATTGCCTAAAACATGGTCTCATAAAGGGAGAGGAAACAAGAAAAAAATGCAGCCTCCCTCCTTTTAAGGAATGGTCCCCTTTACATCTGCTTCATCATCATTTCCGCCTCTCATGTAACAGTTAATAACTCCTTCTACTTGGAGTTTAAGTTTCTCTGTTGTCTGGCTTCCCTGACCCCACAAAACAAGTGATCTATAAGCTAACATACTCTACCCTTTTAGGCATTACAAGGCTCTTTCTGTAATGCAAATTATCACTCTATAATTCAGCCATGCTATACACATTCATAAAATGGCCTGCCCCCAAAACACAATGAAGCACTTTTTCCCAGGAAGATAAAAAGCAACTGGGACCTGATGAAAGAGAGCCTGGATAATCAATTAGAACAGGTAGGATGCTACTTCTCTTCCTAAGGGTCCTTCTTCCCTGTTGATTTCTTCCTTCCTATTTGCTTTTGACAGATGTTTAGGATCAGATAGGTAACAAGGCAATGGTTCACACAGAAGGGAAGTTCAAAATCTGTTGACACAGATCATTTTATTGGACTACGGGTATGTAATTTCCTACAAAATGCTGGGCGTGAGGTTTCTCTATCAATTCTAAACATGAAATCAACTAGTATAGTTTTAACTGTCCAAAAAAACATCTACTATATTCTTCTGATTCACAAAACTGTTTTTTTCCCTTATTTTGTATAATGTTCCCAAACCAAACCACCCAAACATCTCCCTGAAGGAAAGCATTAAGTAGTAACATTTTATCTTTGGAAATTTGCAAGTAGTTACTTAAAACATTGTAAATTTCTTCCCTTGTCCTTGAAATGCACCATATAAATATTGCATTTGATCCTTAACTTACATTTCATAAATAATTTATTTCAAAACTATTCCTCCATAAGACTATCAGCTGCTGAGGTGTTCAGTTTTCAGGGAAAGCATTTATTTACTGCGTGAGCCCAGGAAGGCTGGTAAAGACTTGGCTAAAAGCTCCACACGGAACGAATTATGGCAATTATATTAATGGTCAAATCCATGATGTGCTGTTCAAATCTGTTAAAAGGTTTTGCACTGTATTGCCCACGTCTGATGGGCAATGAGTCCACCGGAAATGTTTAACACTTCATAGGGAGGCTTCCAAGATACATTTCTCATAGTTCCAAGAATTGCGACAGACTGTCTGGAGGTAACTTCCAGAGGAGTCTCTGAAAGTCACAACTGGGAGTGCATAGTTATCTCTTTAACACCATCCACTTCTGGTTCAGACTGAAACTACAAGCTCAAGTCACCAGAAATGGAAATCAAAGGAAACATCACACAATTAATTTTGATGAATGGGTAAGTTTTAATTCACATATGGCAATATTCTGGTTAATGATATGTCTCCTTATGACATCCATTAAAAATCCATTAACTTAACAGGCAAAATCTAATAAAGTTACTCTGGAAATTTTCTGTGAGGTTAACATTATAGACTTTTAATGAATATTTCCTGTAGGTATTGCTCTATTAGCAGAGCTAATATACTTATAAAACATGGATCTTGTGCTTGGGGGGTTGGGAGGGGAGCACAAAAAGATGAAAATAATCAGAAAATCAGAGTTGAGGTTGGACCCAAATCACCTAAAATCCTGCTGAAATTAGTAAAGGGCACTAGAGCTTTTAGAAGTGAAAACTGGATATCCCAGTACCAGCCACCACAGTCATTCATTTATCCTTACCCACTTACTAATCAAAGAGTAATTTAGCTGCTAAAATGTGCCATGTCTTGTGCTAGGACCATAATATGAAGGTAAACAAGTGAAAATTCACAGGTCAAGAACCTTACAGTCTACAGTAAAATGAAGACATCTAACAGGTAATCAATGTATACTATAATAAAGCTGCATTCAACACACCGTGGGAATATTCAGGAACAAACAACTAAATATCAGGGAAAGGGTGGGCAAATAAATTTTAAAAATCACTGAAACAATGAAGCAACTGAAGTTGAAATTTGTGTTCCAGTAAACTATTAGCTCTTCTAGGCTATACCACAGGGAAAGTTTTAATTCTGGACATCACTTATTGATTCTGCATGTGGTTACAGAAAGTTCCTTCTCTCATCTAAAAACAAAGTAACAGTACACTTTTGCCACTGGTTGTGAAAATTACATGCAACAAGGTACATAAAAACACATAGAAATGTGCTTGAAATACAGAAGGGGAAGGAGGTTTAGCATTTATTTATTGCCTATTATAGGCCCCAATCAATATTATTTGGAAGTCAATACAGTGTCATGGTTAAGGCAGGATTTGGAATCCTCCAAACATAGGTTTGAATTCTGCCTCTATCATTTGCAAACTGTGCAACCATAGGCTAGACACCCTTCCCTTTTTTGAACCTTGGCTGCTTCAGCTGTAGAACAGGATAACTAAAAATAACTCTGTTATGCTGTTTGGAGATTTTGAAAGATAATGGTTGTAATGCAATAGTACTATGTCTCAGAAACAATACACTATTACTTTTAATTCTACCATTAACTATATCTTTCATAGACAAGACTATAGAGATAAAAAAGCACTACGAGACTTGTCTAAGTTCATACGATTAATGCTAAAACTAAAACTACCCTTGCTCCGAGTTCCATGTTTTAGATCCAACTTTCCTGCAGTCCTCAATTAGACGACCACAGTCCTGCCCCTGGGACCCAGTCTTGATGATTCTCCTTCAAGGCAGGGAACTTATGACTGGAGACTTAACATCAGAACATCAGACTGGAGACTTAAAACTCAGGCGCCCTGCTTTAGCACCAATGACCAACGAACTAGTACCCTGGGGTTGAAGGCAACATTGTATACCCAAGATTCATATGCTAAAGGTCTAGCCTCCAATGTACTTGGAGATTAGAGTTGATAAGGAGGTACTCATCCTACACGCTAGCAAAGTAATGCTCAACATTCTTCAAGCGAGGCTTCAACAGTACATGAATCAAGAACTTCCAGATGCTCAAGTTGGACTTAGAAAAGCCAGAGGAACCAGAGATCAAATTGCCAACATACATTGGATCATTGACAAAGCAACAGAGATCCAGAAAAACATCTACTTCTGCTTTATTGACCATGCCAAAGCGTCTGACTGTGGGGATCACAACAAACTGTGGAAAATTCTTCAAGAGATGGGAATACCAGACCACATGATCTGCCTCCTAAGAAATGTGTATGCAGGTCAAGAACCAACAATTAGAACCAGACAAGGACATGGTTCGAGCTTGGGAAAGTAGTATGTCAAGGCTGTATATTGTCACCCTGCCTATTTAACTTATATGTGGAGTACCTCATGAGAAATGCCAGACTGGATGAAGCACAAGCTGGAATCAAGACTGCAGGAAGAAATATCAATAACCTCAGATATGAAGATGATACAGCCCTTCTGGCAGAATGCAAAGAGGAACTAAAGAGCCTCTTGATGAAAGTGAAAGAAGAGAGTGAAAAAGTTGGCTTAAAACTCAACATTTAAAAAACTAAGATCATGGCATCTGATCCCATCACTTCAGGGCAAATAGATGGGAAAACAATGGAAACAGTGACAGACTTTATTTTCTTAGGCTCCAAAATCACTGCAGATGGTGACTGCAGCCATGAAATTAAAAGACACTTGCTCTTTGGAAGAAAAGTTATGACCAACCTAGACAGCATATTAAAAAGCAGAGACATTACTTTGTCAACAAAGGTCCGCCTAGTCAAAGCTTTGACTAGATGGACCTTTGTTGGCAAAGTAATGTCTCCCCAGTAGTCATGTATGGACGTGAGAGTTGGACCAGAAAGAAAGCTGAGTGCCGAAGAATTAATGCTTTTGATCTGTGGTATTGAAGAAGACTCTTGAGAGTCCCTTGGACTGCAAAGAGATTAAACCAGTAAATCCTAAAGGAAATCAGTCCTGAATATTCATTGGAGGGACCGATGCTGAAGCTGAAGCTCCAATACTTTGACCACCTGATGCAAAGAACTGACTCATTGGAAAAGACCCTGATGCTAGGAAAGATTGAAGGCAGAAGGATAAGGGGATAAGAGAGGATGAAATGGTTGGATGGCATCACTGACTCAATGGACATGAGTTTGAGCAATCTGCAAGAGTTGCTGATGGACAGGGAAGCCTGATGTACTGCTGTCCATGGGGTCAGACATGACTGAGCAACTAAACTGAACTGAACTTCCCAGTCCATTTCAGTTCAATCAACTATGCTTATATTGTACACATTCTGTCAGTAGATATTTATCAACATCTTCTATGCCAAGATACTCAAGGGTAAGGCAGATACAGTCCCTACCCTCCAGAAGCTTTTGGTTTAGTATCATTTTTCTGTCTGGCTGCCTGACTCCAAGTGGTGTGAATATCCAGAATTTTAAGGTACTATATGCCTTAAAGTATTAACACTTTTCATACCCTGTGAAGTTATATCCTCTCATCAGCTGAGAGTCTATCACACTCAGACTCTAATGTCTCTAAGTATGGACTATGGATGTTTGTTTCAATGAAGCTCAAACTGGCTTTAGATGCTAAATATCGGACTTCTGCCTAACCCTGCTGGAGGGTTATATATAACTGTATACAGCCACATCAGTCCCTCAAGTCTCAAACAGCCCAAGGAGGACGTCTGCTTCGTTAGGAAAGTATAGAGTTAGAGATTGCAGTCCTAATAATGACCCTACAAGAGCAGATAGAAGAACTGAATCTCAGTTTTTCCATCTGAAACATGGAAACAGCTAGACGAATAGATTTGTGAGGGCCAAATGAGATAAATGATAAATGAATTGATCGCCTACCAAACCACCAACCAAAGGACTTAGAATGCCACTAACAACTAACGATCGCTGGTTTGCTTTCTTCTTCTCTTCCTCTGGCCCCAAGCTCCTGCCCGTCTCCGCAAGCGCCAACCCTACAGGGGTTTCAGTTGGGCCACAGAAAGTCCAGAAGGGTTCTCTTGCATGCTACCCTGGCTCTCTTCTCTCCCTAGACTTAGCTATGAGCAGTTGAGCAGACCACGCTCAGCTGAGCTATGCTGTCTACAGCATAGCAGTACAGATGCTACGTGGATCTTTCATATTTCTGTCCTTATATTCTCGAAATGTAAGACAGTAGTCATGAGGACTCCACCAGAGAAAAGTTGGACTGAAATAATCTACTATGCGACTCAGTTATCAAGGGCAGTTGAAACAGTAGCAGACACTACTAGTTGTTCACCCATATTTCTCAGCACAGCTCTCAATTTCTGGTCTGTCACATGGATGGCCCCAAGGCTGCCTGACCAATTACCCCATTTCCCAGCCACCCCTGCAGCCTAGTGGGGCTTTGTTAAGAAGCGCTGGTGTACAGGCTGTGATCAGAAATGAAATGGTCCATTTCTCTGTTATGCTTTCTCCAAAGGAATGTGGACAGATTCTTCTGGTCCTTTTCTTTCTTCCCAATCGCTAGCTGGGGACTGATGAGAACTGAAGGAGCAATCTGGACCCAAACTTGGAGGTCATGTTATAAGAAAGGCATAGCTGCCTGATAATCACTTACTTCAGTTCTAATACATAAGAGGGAAATACTCTGCCACCCTATTTAATTCACAGTACTTGAAATTTGTCTTGTTCCAACCTCCTAGCCCACACACTAAACAATACAGAAGTATTTTCTTCAATCAGATGGAGTATCTTACCTGATAACAGCTTACTCAAAAGGTAGGTAGTAACTATATGAAATACGCATCTTTCTGTGACATGAATATGAACTTTATCTTGAAGCTTTAACATATCAGCTACCATTATATATACCTAGTATCTGAATTATTTTACCAGGTAAATTCCTGCTAGTCATCCACTCCTTTCCCACCTAGTTAGTGCCACATAAAACTGGAAGTCAGGGGCCCTATGGCTTTAGTCAGGAACAACTGGCTCACATTGCAATTTATGCTTTGTTCCTGATCCTTCCAATTTTGAGCACTTCAATTATTTGTTCTTTCCTGCTCATGCCCTTACCTGATTCCTTGAACCTAAATCACAACACATTTTCCAAGGTTTGACTGGGATGATCCATATATACCTTTGATTATGCTATTTCCAGCTGCTCCATGCAAATATCTTCCCCAGTCTAGTGGCATGTCTAGGAGTCTACATTTCAAGGCAGATTATCATAGCTCAGTTACTATAAGCCCCAGTACAAAGGTATATTAGTCATGGCCTACCCATCATAGCTTACTCGCTTCTCTTTGAAACACAGGGATGTGTTTCTATATTTTAATTTAGACAAAAACAAACAAAAAACAAACACCAATATGTTCATGTATACGTACACATAATCAGAAAATATATATATTATTTTTTACCTATTTTGCTGTAATTATCTGTAACCAAGTCTTCCAAACCAGCCATCTTCCAGAAACTGTCATCCCAGCCTTTCTCTGCAGAGTATGTCCACTTGCACACCAGGGAGCAGAGAGACCTAAGAAAATAGGACAGAGGTAGAACCAATAATATGAGCCAGGCTTCGTTATATTTTGCCAAACACTTGTTGAGATATCTGCAATAGTGAAAAAACAGAATAAACTGAAGTTATTATTCACCCCTGAATATAATCAGAAGTCCTCAATGACATCTGTTAATGATTGAGAGTACCTTCTTTCACTTTCAAAAGGGTTTCAGCCCTTTATTTAGATCTGACTAAACAGTATGTATAAATATCTGCATGTATATTTCTATTCATATTTATATTACATTTATGAGATAACCAGAAATTACAACACTGACTAGCTACCTGGGATTCTCCAGACAAGAGGACTTAAGTGGGTGCCATGCTCTCCTCCAAGGGATTTTCCCAACCCAGGAACGGAACCCAAGGTATTCCACATTGCAGGCAGATTCTTTACCATCTGAGCCACCAGGGAAGCCCAAGAATACTGGAGTGGGCAGCCTATCCCTTTTCCAGGGGATCTTCCCAAACCAGGAATTGAACCACAGTCTCCTGCATAGCAGGCGACTCTTTACCAGCTGAGCTACTAGGGAAACCCGGAGATAAACAGAAATTAAAACAATGACTAGCTATTTGATGATACTGAGCATTATTACAGACAGCAAAAACAAGACTGGGAGCCGACTGTGGCTCAGATCATGAACTCCTTATTGCCAAATTCAGACTTAAATTGAAGAAACTGGGGAAAACCACTAAACCATTCAGGTATGACATAAATCAAATGCCTTATGATTATACAGTGGAAGTGACAAATAGATTTAGGGGACCAGATCTGATAGAGTGCCTGATGAACTATGGACAGAGGTTCGTGACACTGTACAGGAGACAGGGATCAAGACAGTCCCCAGGAAAAAGAAATTCAAAAAAGCAAAATGGCTGTCTGAGGAGGCCTTACAAATAGCTCTGAAAAGAAGAGAAGAGAAAAGCAAAGGAGAAAAGGAAAGAAATACCCATTTGAATGCAGAGTTCCAAAGAATAGCAAGGAGAGATAAGAAAGCCTTTCTCAGCGATCAATGCAAAGAAATAGAAGAAAACAATAGAATGGGAAAGACTAGAAATCTCTTCAGGAAAATTAGAGATACCAAGAGAACATTTCATGCAAAGATGGGCTCAATAAAGGATAGAAATGCTACGGACCAGACAGAAGCAGAAGATATTAAGAAGAGGTGGCAAGAATACACAGAACTGTACAAAAATGATCTTCATGACCCAGTTAATTATGGTGGTGTGATCACTCACCTAGAGCCAGACATCCTGGAATGTGAAGTCAAGTGGGCCTTAGGAAGCATCACTACGAACAAAGCTAGTGGAGGTGATGGAATTCCAGTTGAGCTATTTCAAATCCTAAAAGATGATGTTGTGAAAGTGCTGCACTCAATATGTCAGCAAATTTGGAAAACTCAGCAGTGGCCAAAGGACTGGAAAAGGTCAGTTTTCATTCCAATCCCAAAGAAAGGAAATGCCAAAGAATGCTCAAACTACTGTACAATTGCACTCATCTCACACACTAGTCAAGTAATGCTCAAAATTCTCCAAGCCAGGCTTTAACAGTACATGAACCATGAACTTCCAGAAGTTCAAGCTGGTTTTAGAAAAGGCAGAGGGACTAGATCAAATTGCCAACATCCACTGGATCATTGAAAAAGCAAGAGAGTTCCAGAAAAACATCTATTTCTGCTTTATTGACTATGCCAAAGCCTTTGACTATGTGGATCACAATAAGCTGTGGAAAATTCTTCAAGAGATGGGAATACCAGACCACCTGACCTGCCTCTTGAGAAACCTGTATCAGGTTAGGAAGCAACAGTTAGAACTGGACATGGAACAACAGACTGGTTCCAAATAGGAAAAGGAGTATGTCAAGGCTGTATATTGTCACCCTGCTTATTTAACTTATATGCAGAGTACATCATGAGAAATGCTGGGCTAGAGGAAGCACAAGCTGGAACCAAGACTGACAGGAGAAATATCAATAACCTCAGATATGCAGATGACACCACCCTTATGGCACAAAGTGAAGAAGAACTAAAGAGCCTCTTGATGAAAGTGAAAGGGGAGAGTGAAAACGTTGGCTTAAAGCTCAACATTCAGAAAACTAAGATCATGCATCTGGTCCCATCACTTCATGGCAAATAGATGGGGAAACAGTGGAAACAGTGTCAGACTTTTATTTTTGGGGGCTCCAAAATCACTGCAGATGGTGATTGCAACCATGAAATTAAAAGACGCTTACTCCTTGGAAGGGAAGTTATGACAAACCTAGAGAGCATATTAAAAAGCAGAGACATTACTTTGCCAACAAAGGTCCATCTAGTCAAGGCTATGGTTTTTCCAGTAGTCATGCATGGATGTGAGAGTTGAACTATAAAGAAAGCTGAACACTGAAGAATTGATGCTTTTGAACGGTGGTGTTGGAGAAGACTCTTGAGAGTCCCTCGGACTGCAAGGAGATCCAAACAGTCCATCCTAGAGGAGATCAGTCCTAGGTGTTCATTGGAAGGACTGATGTTGAAGCTGAAACTCCAATACTTTGGCCACCTGATGTGAAGAGCTAACTCATTTGAAAAGACCCTGATGCTGGGAAAGATTGAGGGCAAGAGGAGAGGGGGACGACAGAGGATGAGATGGTTGGATGGCATCACCGACTGAATGGACATGAGTTTGGGTAGGCTCCGGGGGTTGGTGTGGGACAGGCAGGCCTGACGTTCTGCCACTCATGGGGTCACAAAGAGTCGGACACGACTGAGCAACTGAACTGAACTGAGCATTATTATTTAGTGTTAGGTATGATATTGATAATTCTGGTTATGTTCTGAAAAAGGCTTCTTAGCTAACTGATACATATTAAAACACTGATGTACAAAATGATTTATTATCTGGTATCTACTGTAAAACAGCAAGTGAGGGGAAGTGAATGACATTGCAGATGGAACAGAATTAGCCATGGGTTGGTAGCTGTGGGGCTGAGGGTGGTTAAATGGGTGTTCATTATACGTCTCTATTCTGTACATGTTCAAAATTTTCTGTAATAAAAAAATAAAAAAACAAAATGGTGTCTGGTATAGATGTGATGACTGCAGTCTAAAGCAACATTTAACAGGAGGAAGACTGAGTGCTAGATGGCCTTTTCCTTTCTGGCTTCATGTCTCATCAATTCCCTCTTAGTATTCTACATTCCAGCAATAAACAACCCTTTAGAGGGCTCTGAAAAAGTCACATTCTTGCATACTTCTGTGCCTCTGCCCTTCTTCTATGAGCTTTCAAAATTCTTCAGCCTGATAACTTGAATACTTCCTTTAGTCTAGACCGAGGCCTCAGTTCTAGTTTAGATGTTCCTGCTCTGACATCACAGAGCAAGCACCAAATCTATTAGAGATCTTATCACACTGAGTGATTAACTGCTTCTTTGTGTATCTTCTTCCCAACAGACCCAAGCCTTCCGATCTGTTCGCCACTATGTCCAGAGAAAACTTTCTAAAGTAAAATCTGATGGTACCAACTCCTGACTAAAACCCTTCAATTGCTCCTCACTCCCTTCAGGAAAAAGTCCAGTCCTCAGCTAGGTTTGAATGATGCTCTGTGATATGACCATGTTGACCTGCAGCTTCCTCTCCTGTCCTTCCTATCCTTGTTTTCTTCATTCTACACTAATGAATTATTTGAAGCTTTCCACAGTGGGCCTTGATTGCTCAGAGATACAGTGCCCTGAACCTCTGCTCCATTCTGCCCAAAATCTTCTTCCCTGTTACGTGTCTGACTGCTGATTAGCCTTCCCGACTCAGTTCAGACTCCCCTTTTCATGAAGCCCCAACAGAGGTCCAGCTGAGTCTAAACCCTCTTCTCCAAGTTCAATGTTCTCATACCCATATCTTAATACTTAGCACAGTCATTGTCCTTGCCCCTTCCCTTCTCTATTTCTCCCACTAAACCAGCAACACCTTCAGAGGAGAACCTACCTTAATAATCTCCAGATCACCAGTATTTACATCCAGCCACAGGTCAAGCCACAATGAATACTGATCAAATGGAAGCTCTGGAGAATAAATATAGTCTGTCCACATTACCATAGGTAAGTGATAAACCTGGAGAGTTCTTGCAGGTTTATAGATAAAGCAAAACCTATCTATCTCACAGAGCCAGCAGTTTTGGTCTATTTGATTCAGTCATTAAATTGATTCACTCATTCACTCACTCACTCAATATTTAGTATTCAGTCATTATGACCCTGGCATTATGCTAGGTGCTGGGGAACCAGTTATATGCAAAACAGTCAGCCTGCTGCTCTCCTACATGCTAACAATATAATTGAGGAGACAGTGATCAAATAATCACACCTAAAATTACATCCTAACAAAAATGTTCTGAAGGAAGTAAAGAGAGAAATGAAAAGTTTTAGCAGGAGAAACTGGCAGGAGAAAGGGGGAGAAAGTATCAGGGAGGGCTTCACAGAAAAGCTCACCTTCTGTGAGACCTGAATGTCTTCTGAAAGCAAACAAATATTACTTATCATTATTTTTTTCACATGTGGCAACGATGGCAGATTCTAGGATCAGGAAGATCCCTTGGGGGAAGGAAATGGCAACCCACTGCACTATTCTTGCCTGGAGAATCCCATGGTCAGAGGAGACTGGCAGGCTACACTCCATGGTGCCGTAAGAGTCGGACATGACTTAACAACCACACCACCACCACCACAGATGACAGGACACGTTGAGCTAAGCTAAGTGGCATGGATATACTGAAGAAACACTAGTCCCAGTAGAAACAATATGTATGTGTGAAATCCCTCACCTGATTTAAGCAAAATAATTTTTTGAGGTATAAAGAAAGCAGCTACCTATGAAGCATGTTCTGAAGAATATGCAATAGGGTAACTCTTCCTGGCACAATGCCTGAAATTTTGACATTTTAGAAGCTATGGTAATTCACTGGAAAGAGCAATGTAATGAAACAATATGGTGTGAAAGGATTGTGTCTTATAATCCATTCGTGTAGGACAACTCTTCACTCCCCAAATGTTCCACTCACTTGCAGACTACCAGGACAAACTTCTACTCTGTCCCATCTGTCATTAACTCAGTGTTGCTCCATTCACTCATCCTTGTCTACTTGGAAACTCCCATGTCTTTCTCATGGTCCAGCTCTTCTGCACAAGTTTCCTCACTACCTCCAAGTTAACCTCATGGCTATCTCCTTTGAAGTAGCATTACAACTTGGAAATACTTCACTATAGTTCTTAACAGCTGAGATAGGTTGAGTTCATGGCCCCCAATCGTCTAATCTCTAAATAACCACACGCTTTGCCACGTAATTTGCAGTGTTCACCCTCCTCCTCTCAACCCCCACACTATGGGCAGAGCCTCCTTTCCTACTTCAAGATTTTGGATACTGTCACATAACTGAATTTGGCCAAAAGAATGAGGCAGAAATAACTGCATCTCAGTTTTGAGTCTAAGTTAAAAGCAGCATTATGTGTTTCTGCTTGCTCTATTGCACTTCTGGCATTGCTGTGAGAAGATCATGCAGGTTAGCTCACTGGTCCCAGAAGGAGGGCAAGGGGTATGTGGGTAGAGGAATGACCACCAAGTCCATTGTGGATCACACATCCCCAGGCAGCCAAGATCTGAGGGAGTGAGTACAGCTGAGAACAGAAGAATCGCCCTGCAGAACAGAGTCTAAATGTTGTATCCATGAGTCAGATAAGTGATTACTCTGTTGAACTACTGAGCACTGGCTGTGATTCATAATAGAGAAATAGTTAAACAACTCAACAGCTTATAGCACAACTAAATTATCCCACATAGACTGTCTGCCCTATCCACAATAAGAGGAAGGAAAGGGATGTCTATCTCACTGCCAGTTAGAATAAGTGGCCAGAGAGTGTGCTTGGGGTAAAGACAACTGAGCCCAAGAGGCAGGAAGTGTTAACTCCATCCTCCATTAGGTTTATCTAAACACTTTGAGGGTCAATCTCATTTGGGTCTCTAAATCAGCTCTTGGATAAAATGGATGTGTGAAAGTAGCAGAATTGGCAATATTTAGAGGCGTGACAGAGGATGAGATGTTTAGATAGCATCAGACTCAAAGGGACATGAGTTTGAGCAAACTCCAGGAGATAGTGAAGGACAGGGAAGCCTGGTGTGCTGCAGTTCATGCGGCTGCGAAGAGTCAGACACAACTGACAGAATGAACAAGAGAGTACAACGTAGGAAACTTAGTTGGCCTTAGTTGCAACTTAGCTTGTCTGGAAATCTCCAGGAGAGAGAGAGCAAATACAGGACTTCATCTTGTTAGTAAGTAAAGGCAAGTTCCCAGAAGTAGAACAAGAGGTCTGCCTCCCTCTGAGGCTTCTACCAAGACCACGTTTTGTCATTCCCTCAAGTGTTTTAGTCAACAACCTGCACTCTTAAGGATAGCTATTCACCTTCAGGCAAGCTGACCTATCAGTGTGTGTGTGTGTGTGTGTGTGTGTGTGTAGGCATGGGTGGGAGGAGTGATTTGTAGGATCAGAATTAAAGAGAGCAACCTGTTCTAATGAGATGGATGAAACTGGAGCCCATTATACAGAGTGAAGTAAGCCAGAAAGATAAAGACCAATACAGTATACTAACACATATATATGGAATTTAGAAAGATGGTAACGATGACCCTATATGCAAAACAGAAAAAGAGACACAGATGTACAGAACAGACTTTTGGACTCTGTGGGAGAAGGCGAGGGTGGGATGTTTTGAGACAACAGCATCGAAACATGTATATTATCAAGGATGAAACAGATCACCAGCCCAGGTTGGATGCATGAGACAAGTGCTCGGGCCTGGTGCACTGGGAAGACCCAGAGGAATCGGGTGGAGAGGGAGGTGGGAGGGGGGATCGGGATGGGGAACACATGTAAATCCATGGCTGATTCATGTCAATGTTTGGCAAAAACCACTACAATATTGTAAAGTAATTAGCCTCCAACTAATAAAAATAAATGTGGAAAAAAAAAAAAAGAGAGAGAGAGAGCAACCTGAAAATGACAGGGGCTGCACTAGCAGGGTGAGTTGTTTCCAAGACTGGTAGGAAAGGAGCGCTGCATCTGCTCAGTGAAAAGGGTCCCTCACTATCTGCTCCTTGCAGCCAGAATACCACGGCAGAAACTTCCGTGTCCCTCACTGCTTTCAGGGTTTTAACATCAAAGAGACTACAAAAGACTACAGCCTACATGACAGTTGAAAGAACATAAATTAAGGGGAAGGCAAAATGAAAAGAACACCTAACTTAGGGGACTAGTTCACCCAAGAGAAGATCCATACAGAAGGCCTCTAAGACAAAGGTCTCAGTGATTTAGAAATGATGAAAAAAAATTGGAAGAGAACACCAATAAGGAAAGCAATGAGAAATCAGAAGGGAGCAAGAAAGACTCTGAACTAAAGCTATGGATTTTAAAATTTATTAAAAATGTCCTTAGAAGAACTAAAAAAAAAAAAACACTGGCACTGTTAAAAATTGAATTAATGATCTAGAAGACAAAGTGAGCAAAATATCTTACTACTTGTAACAAAGACACAAAGGAAGAAATACTGAGGAAATAAATAAGGGGCCTTTTGGAGGACAGATCTGGCAGCTTAACACAAAAATAAAAGGAATTCCAGAAGGGATTTTTTTTTGTTTGTTTGTTAAAGGAGAAAAGGGAAAAAAAGAAAAGTTGAAGGAGATATTCTAATTAAACAAATACAGTGCTAGGTTTTTGTTTTTCTTTTTAAACTGGCTGAAGCAAGATTTAAGCCTGCAGATGAAAAGTCTCATTAAGTTCAGGAAGTGAATCCAGGAAACACTTGAATTTCAAGTGTAAACAGAAAATTATACAAACTTCCAGACAGAAAGAGTAAGTTAGTTACAAAGGCAAGAAATTAAGCCTAGCTAAGGAATTCTCATCTACAACTCTGGAATGTAGAAGATGGAAGAACAATGTACAGACCATTAACAAAAATGATCCAAGAATCCTATATCTAGACAAAGTATTACTCAGCTGTTAGAGGAAAGGAAAACATTTTCAGAGTGCAAGAATTCAAAAGTAAACTTCCTATATATGTTCTCTGAGGATAACATTTGAGAAAGAACATAACCTAAAAAGCAATGGGTTCTGAGGAGCTATATCAACAGAGTGGAAATCAAAGACTAGAGGAAGCAGTGGTGGTGAAACCTGATATTAATTCATATTCTCTATGTATATATGCATATGTGTGTGTGTGTGTGTGCATGTATAGTATAAATATTGCTGTTGTTATTCAGTTGCTAAGCATTCAACTCTTTGTGATCCCGTGCACTGTAGCATGCCAGGCTCCTCTGTATTCCACTATCTCCCAGAGTTTGCTCAAATTCATGTATTCCACTATCTCCCAGAGTTTGCTCGAATTCATGTCCATTGAGTCAGTGATGCTATCTAATCATCTCATCCTCTGCCTCCCCCTTCTCCTTTTGTCTTCAATCTTTTCCAGCAGAAGGGTCTTTTGCAAAGAGTCTGCTCTTTGCATCAGGTGGCCAAAGTACTGGAGCTTCAGCTTCAGCATCAATCTAAGAAAATAAAATCTGCCACTGCTTCCACTTTTTCCTCATCTGTTTGCCATGAAGTGATGGAAGTGGATGCTATGATCTTAGTTTTTTTAATGTTGAGTTTCAAGTCAACTTTTTCACTCTCTTCTTTCACCCTCATTAAAAGGCTATTCACTTTCTCTTTACTTTCTGCCATTAAAATGGTATCATCTACATATCTGAGGTTGTTAATATTTTTCCTGGTAATCTGGACTTCAGATTGTGATTCATCCAGCCCAGTATTTCACATGATGTACTCTGTATGTAAGTTAAAATAAGCAGGGTGACAATACGCAGCCTTGCTGTACTACTTTCCTGACTTTGAACTAGTCAGTTACTCCATGTCTGGTCCTAACTGTTGCTTCTTGACCTGCATACACGTTTCTCAGGAGACAGGTAAAGTGGTAGGGTATTCCCATCTTTTTAAGAATTTTCCAGTTTGTTGTGATCCCCACAGTCATAGACTTTAGTGTAGTCAATGAAACAGATGTTTTTCTGGAACTCCCTTGCTTTCTCCATGATCCAATGAATGCTCATAATTTGATCTCTGGTTCCTCTTCCTCGTCGAAACCCAGCTTGTACATCTGCAAATTCATGACCTGTCATTCTTGGGTGGCCCTGCATGGCATGGTTCATTACTTCATTAAGTTATGCAAGCCCCTTTACCATGACAAGGTTGTGATCCAAGAAGGGGATAGTGTGTAAATACATATGCATGTGTGTGTATGCACACACGTATACATATATATATATACACACACACACGTGCATGTATATATAGGTGTACACATATTTAACCTAAATAAATGATAATTATGTGAACAGGAATTTGCAATATTAAGTTTTGTTGAAACATAACAAGTATGCCATCTTAGAAGGAAAACCAAATGATAGTCTGAAAACAAAACATTAATTTAGCAAAACATCAAAGTCAGACACTTGAAAAAGCATCCACAGGAAAAGGATTTTATGTGTATATGCACAAAACATAAGTTTAATGTTGGTTGTAAGAAATGAGAAGGTAATCACTAATGGAAACAGCTTAATAGAATGCTCAAATTAACAAATTAAACTAAACTAAGCCAAGAAAAATTAAAAGATAAGAGGGAGTAATTCAATATATACAGAAAAGAAAAATAAATTAGAAAGAATAAAATCAGCTATTTCAATTATTGTAATGTGTGAATGACCTGAATTCTGCCACTGGTTGAAAGATACTAATAGCCACAGTGGGATTAAAATTAAGGGATATCCTGTTTATAATACAAAGTTTTTAAAATGTGTTAAAGAGGTTTTTTTTTAAGTCAACAAAAAAATAACAAATGCATATGTTCAAAATATCAGAGTGGAATACAAGACCAAAAATATTAGCAAGATTAAGAGGAAGATTCTGATAACTAAATGCTCAATCAAAGAAGAATACCACCCTTTGTTAAATTTTATGAACTAAACAATATAATGTGAAATATATAAAATAAGCACTCCTAGATAAAAAAGTACTTGAAGAGAGACACACTTTATTTAAAGATTTTATTATTCTTTGATAATTTAAAGGACCAGGCAAATCAAAACATTAATAATAATTACTACTACTATTGAGGAATTAAAAGACTCACATACAGTCAACAAACTCAATTCTTTTTATTCATATGGGGGGAGAAAAGAAGAATGTTTTATTGTTCAATACAAGCAGAGACCAGATGGGTACGGTGGTATTTCATGGGTAAATTTAAAGTTTTAAAACATTTTATTTGAAAAGAAAGAAGTCTGAAAATTAATAACCTAAGCAGCCAACTTATGAAATTATGAAAAACAGTAAATAGCTGAAAGAAAGATCAAAAAGGAGTAGTAAAGATAAGAGCAGATGAAAGACATAAAATAGCAAGATAAAATTCAAAGGATTAACAGAGCCAAACAATGGTTCTATGAAAAGACAAGTTAAACAAAAAAGCATCTGGTAAAATTGAGGAAGAAAAGAGAAGGCAAAAATAACAAATACCACTAATGAAAATGGGAGTGATAACTACTGATAAAGCAGATACTAATAGAATAAAAAAGAATTTTATGAACAGTATTTTGTTAGCAAACTTGACAATTTAGGTGAAATGGAACATTACTTAAAAAAACAGAACTTACCATAACTGGCTCAAAAAAAAAAAAAAAAAAAAACACCAGAAATCTTAGTGAATTTATTACCATTAAAGAAATTGATCCAGCAGTTAAAAACCACACCTCAAATAAATCCTCAAGCCCAGATGGTTGTACTGGAACATTCTAACAAATGTTCAAGGGACCGAGTACCCCAAAATATATATTTCAGAATCCAGAAGAGAAGGAATGTTCCCTAAGTTATTTATAAAGTTATGGTAACTACACTACAAAGAGCAAGCAGAGATAAACAAAACTCAGAATCTACTCACATTACGAATGTGAACATAAAAATTCTGAATCAGACATGACCAGATTTAATATAAAAATGTGGGGAAAAATACATCAAGAACAATATTCAAGAAATATTTAATAATAGAAGAACTGTGGATGTATTTTACCACTGTATTTTATTAAGAGAAAGACAATGATCAACTTGTATCTAGTAATAGAAAGTATCTGATAAAATTAAATGCCACATAAACAGAAACCCACTGAAGTGGGACTAACAGAAGTGTCTGCTTCTAACCATGTGGGAGTATCAGAGACTAGATTTTACCACCTTGCCCTAAACAACTAGGGAAGTCCAAGAAAATGTATGAAATAACTGTTTTCAGACTTCAACAAGAGGCAACATAGGTCTCTGATCCCTGAGAGAAGGAAAGGGGATGAGTCCTAAGACTGCTCTGGCCATCTGCCTGGGAGAACACGCCAGACCACAAAGCAGAGAGAGATGCCAAGGAAAACATGGCGGCTTCTCGAAGCTAAGGGAACTGAGATAAGAATCCAGAGAAGTCAAAGTGGCAGAATGAGGGCCCCAGAAATTTGCGCAAGAGTCCTGTGAAATCTTTGCTGATTACTGCAATGCAGATATGCACGCTGACACTCCTGAGATCTGGTAAAGAGGGAATGGGAATCTGTGATCAAAACAATTTCTGAGTTCACAAACAGCTGGGAATCACTTGAATTGCTAAAATTAAGAATGGAACACCATTACTGATCACTTGAGACATTCAGTGGAGACCCCAAAAGACATATGCCTTAGTAACGTGACTATACTACCTGTGTTACCAAAGTTTAAAAAGAAGACTACAAAGGATAAAACTAAGCCAAAAGTACATTAATAGCTCCCTATGAAAAGCAGCTCAACAAAAGCTAAAGGACGCCTTAAAGGACGCCAACAAAATCCAGACACTCAACAACATAAAATTGATCATGTCAGCATCTAATAAAAAATATTTGAAGAAACAATGGCCACATTTTTTTTCTTGACTTGATAAAAACTACCAATCCACAGATTTAAGCTCAATGAAACCAAGGCAAGATAAACACAAAACCACATCAAGACTGATTACAGTCAAATTGTTTTTTAAGTGAAAAAAGAAAAATCTTTAAAAGTAGTCAGAGAAAAAGACACATTACAGAGGAACAGGATAAAAATGTCTTCAGACTCTTTGCCAGAAACAACACAACCCAGAAGAAAATGGAATGATGTCTTTAAAGCACTGAAAAAATTTAAAAAGAGAAAAATCAATATAGAATTCTACATTCAGCAAAAATAGCTTTGAACAATTATGTGGAACATAGGCTTTTCCAGACAAACAAAAGCTGAGAAAATTCATTTCCAAGAAACCTGCACTGTGTAAGAAATGTTAAAGGAAGTTCTTGAGGTAGAAGGAAAATGAGAATAAAGGGAAATACGAGTTTACACAAAGGAATGAAAAACACCAATCAGTAAATAATATGGGTAAATACAAAGGACCTTTATATTTTAAAATTTAAGTTTTTTATCTTTAAAAGATAATTTAGGGAAAACAATCAATGCATTGAGGGATTTATATATACAAAGAAAACACACAACGATAGTGGCATAAACGATAAGGAGATATGAAGATATATGTGACAGGGTATAAAATTATTTTAAGGTAATGGTATAAATGAATTTATTTGCAAAGCAGAAACAGAGACACAGATGTAGAGAACAAATGTATGGATATCAAGAGGGGCAGGGGTGTGGGACAGATTAGGAGACTGGGATTAACATGCATTCTACCGTGTATAAAATGGATGATTAATGAGAACCGACTGCATGGCACAGGGAACCCTACTCAGTGGTCCGTGGTGACTTAAATGGGAAGGAAATTCAAGGATTAGGGGATACATCTATATGTGCGGACGATTCACTTTGTTGTACAGTGGAAACTAACACAACACTGTAAAGCAACTATATTCCAACAAAAAGGTAAAGATATTTGTAGCCTAAAGACCAATTATTCCTGAAGTACACAAAGATTAAATGAAAAGCAAAATACTCTAGACAAATTTGATCTTTTATTGCCTTAAAAAAAGCTGTTGACTATTTAAAATGCATATTATAAATCCTTGAAGAGTCAGTGAAAAAGATAAAATGAACAAACAAACTTGGGGGATAAAACAGAACACTAAAAAATAATTCAGCAATCTAGAAGGCGGCAAGAAAAAGGCAAACTTACATAGAATACATCGAAGAAATAAAAGGCAAAGAGCAAGATGGTAGATTAAAATCCAAACATTAAATGTAAATGGCCTAGGGACTTCCCTGATGGCCCAGTGGCTAGGATTCTGCACTCCCTATGCAGGGGGCCTGTGTTTGATCCCTGGTCAGGGAACTAGATCCCATATGCTGCAATTAAGAGTTCACATGCTGCAACTAAAGATCCAGCATGCCACAGCTAAAACCCAACACAGTCAAATTAGTAAATTAACTGACTGATTAAAAATATGTTGAAAAAAGTAAATGGCCTAAAAACTTCAATGTAAGGACAGAAATCATCAACTGGACATTTGAAAATGAAAAATAAAATTCAACTATATGCTGTCTGTAAGAAACATTCTAAATATAAACATACAAATAGGTTAAAGTGTAAAAAGGTAGAAAAAGATATATCATACAAAGGTTAGTAATAAAAAAGTATTATAAGTAACTATATGAATATCAGAAAGAAGACTTGTCAGAACAAGAAACATTACCAGGGAAGAAGAGATACATTACATAATGATAAAAGGGTCAATTTGTCAAGAAGACTTGGAACTTAAAGGAGAAATGATACTTTTGTAGAATGGCAACTTGAATGCAATCAAAGTCAGATTTCTTTTTTCTTTATTTAGCTCAGAACTAACAAACAAGCAGTGTAAAAAGTGCATCTGAAATCAAGGATTCATGGTGGTATAATTGGATGTGGTTACCTAGGGTTGGGCTTCCCTGGTGGCTCAGCCGTACAGAATCTACCTGCAATGCAGGAGAATGGAGGTTCAGTCCCCGGGTCAGGAAGATCCCCTGGAGAAGGAAATGGAAACCCACTCCAGTATTCTTACCTGAGAAATCCTATGGACAGAAAAACCTGGCGGGCTACAGTCCATGGGGTGGAAAAAGAGTTGGACATGACTTAAAGACTCAACACCACCACCCAGGGTTGCCCTTGTTCCTTATACAGGCGTGCCTAAAATATAGTGGTCTCAAGTGGCCCATGTTGATTAAACAACCTGACAGATGAGAAATCCAGAACTGTGGGCTTGCTGCATTTTACAGTATTTTGGACAAGAGTGTGTATGACTGGGTAAGGCCAGGAGGTTCTGAAGGATCTACCTCCTAATCATAACAGAACATTATTATTTTTCTTTGTTTCATTTCCTGATGTTCTATCTGTTCTTCTGGGAATTTCAGTATATCAGGCCTGGCCATGACCTCCCACAGCAGGGGCCATATCTGTCTCATCCAAAATGCCATTCTCTAGTACCAAGCAGAGTGCCTCTCTGGCAAAGTTTGAGTGCTCAATGCATGCTTATTAGGGAATGAATGAGAACTCTAGAAGGTCAGTTATAGGAGGAAACTTTGGGGTTCCTAATCACTTTTGAATTATTTGTATTCTAAGGCTATTCCAAATCTTTAGCTATTGCCTTCTGTGCAGGTCCTAAAGGAGACAGAAGTGAGATCTCCAGAGGGTCCAAGGGCATCCCCCTCCACAGAACACAGACAGCTCTGAAAATGCATTGTGCCTTCCTTCCAGATTGAGTTGGTGTAGTGTATTCTTGGTTATTGAAATACTCATAGCTTTGGGACTCTGAAATGGTAATGGACTTTGAAATGTGTGAAACAGCATGATACGTGACTGCATGATCTTAATTACCTAAAAATGGATGCTTAGTTGTGAAAATAAACAAATGAAACCTAGAAGAACACATCAAAAGGTAAACTGCTTGTGACTATGAATGACTTTGTTTTTTGCTTCTTGTGTTTTTTGTTTCCCATTATGTACATGCTAACTTTTAAGAAATAAATGTTATCTTAAAAACCTTAAAAAAAAGAAAGAAAATGCACTGTGCCTATCTCACACAGCTCCCATCACCTATTTCCCTAGACACAAAAACATGTCAAATCTCAAATACATCTACTTTCCTTTTCTGATAAATGAAAAACAAGGAGACTTTCAGATAAAGACACCAGATTGACTAGACACGACTTATGCTCCCTTTTAAAAATTCCTTTAAAAAATTTTGTATGACAAAACCCACTGAAATGTTGTGAAGTAATTAGCCTCCAACTAATAAAAAAAAATTTAAAAATAAATTAATAAATAAATAAAAAAAAGAGATAGGTCCACCAAAAAAAATAAATAAATAAAAAAATTAAAATTCCAATAAAATGGCAGTGGGAGAAAATTTCAAAAAGGCAAAACTCTACCATGTCAAAGAAGACAGAATAAAAGATGACAGTAGCAGAACTCTAAGAGAGCTAGAAAATATGGATGGATGAGCACTAACTCACTCGGTAGACTTGTAAAGATAAAAATTAAGTAGCAGTGGAAAAAACCCAGAAGCACAATTACCCTAAAGAGACTCAGACAAGTCCAGGACATGGGGGCCCCAGGTGACTCTGAAGGTGGGGATAAAAATGGAGCTAAAATCAAAGGGCTTCCCAGCTGGTGCAAATGGGATTCTTCAGGATTCACTTGCCAATGAAGGAGATACAAGAGATGTAGGTTCAATCTTTGGGTTGGGAAGATTCCTTGGAGAAGGAAATGGTGACCCATAGTATTCTTGGTGGAGAATTCCACGGACAGAAGAGACTGATGGGCTACAGTTCATGGGGTAGCAAAGAGTTGGACATGACTGAACGACTAAGCACACACAAAATCAACAGGATGGTTGAAAGCTGTGTACGAAGAAACTAGAACCACCCCACCCTGCTATGTGCCCTCATGATGAGCAACGTAGATACCGTCTCTCCCACACCCTGAAGAAGATCCAGGCTCATCTTTAGACAGAGTGGGGCCAAACGCCCAGGTAAGAGTAGGGGGCATCCTGACAAGAACAGAGATGAAGCAAGGCCTTATCTTTGTGCAGGTCAGCCTTCAAGATCCTTTCCCCAACTCAGCTCCCAGAGATCTGGCTGCCAGGTTTATACCCTGAAAATCTATTTTGGGGGAATCTAGCCTGACACAAGAAAAAAAACCTAAGGTTAGTTGGGAGGACAGAGGGTGCAGAAAGCATAGGCCAGCCAGATGACTCAGGTCTTAAGAGGATTAAAATGACACAATATAAGTAAAGACCATTTTTCATGATCAATAGTGGTAATTCTATAATTATCATCACTATTTAAAAAAACACATTAATTCAAAAAATATTACTGTGGGCCCACTAGGGACATACCAGAGTATTTCCAGGCTGATGGGAGCCCCCAGACTCTGGGAGAAACAAAGAGAAAGTATCACCGAGATTCCGGCCAGACTCCTGAGACCATGAACAGTCTGAGTCAGAACAAGGAGAACTTTTGACTTTCCTGCTTTTACCCAGAGCAAGGCATACATCAAAAGCACATGCCTGCTGAGTTCCAGGGGCCTGATCATTATCACATATTTCTCCAACATGATTTTATAAAAATGAAGTCGGCACTGCTGCATTATTTATAAGCAGTTCACTGTATTGACGCTGCCAGGCCCCCACTTTCAAGGGAAACCTTTTGTTCTCTGCTTGGGGAAGGCAGGGCCTGGAGAGTCTCAATCGAACAAGTGAGTGGATAACAGAATAATTAGAACTGAGGGTAGGGATAAATTACCAAGATGTTCCTGGCTGCGGCATTCAGTACATCCCAGGCCTATGAAGGCTCTGTTTTTCCAAGCCATACAAGAGACCAAGTTACTAGCACGGAAGATACAGCTCATAGGGAGATATGACTTGAATAGGATTGCTAATTGTATCAACAAAGGGACCAAGAGGGCCTTATTTCTGAAGAAATACCACTGCACCCAGTAAAGAGCTGTCAGACTCCAGGCTTGTTACTATTGGCTCTGTACTTCATCAAGACTTGCTGACAGGTCAGACCGAAATAATATATGCCATGATGCAAGGCAGGGCAATATTAAATTGCCTTTTCAGTTAGGCTTGCCTATAATATAGTTTGAAGGTGGCCATGACAATATGGGAAGTGTGAAAGAACTGAATACATGATAAAGTGCAGGGAGCTTTCCCATGCCCCCAAGAGAGAGAGACTGAAGATCCTAAGGATCCTAGGGTTTCGGCCAAAACATTCCAAGATCCTGATAAAGCCCGTGGGTGCCGGGATTTGGATTTATCCCCTAAAGAATAAGAATGACGACAATTAGATGATGACTAAAAAGAAATGAAGCGCTCAAGAAACAAAGAGCTCAGGGAGCAAATGGATTGCTGCCTTAGATTTCCCGGGAGGATAGTTTGATAAAAGTCACCCTGTTAAGGAGATGCATACCATAGGCAGAGACACAAGGACAACAATGAGATGCTCTCTCAAGATGGGGAAATTAAGACTGCTTTTGAGAGTTCAGCTGTTATGTTAATTCATCATGAATAGGAGTCCAAATTTGCAAAACTTTCCTAAAAAGACAAAATGGGTTCCAGGACCTTTAGGGCTCCCAGTAACCAGACTGACAGCATAATGATGGTCAAGAAAAAAAGTCAGTCAGATGGATGGCTGGTCTGCATGAGTGAGGAAGAGCCAGGAGCAGAAGAGGGAGAGGCAGAGATCAGTGTCAATGGGGGGAAGGAGGAAACTTCCAGGCAGAAAGAACCACATTTGCAGGACGCTGGAAGTGGAAACAGGAGAGTGCAAAGCACATCTCAGAGGGTCTCTCCATGCAAACCACAAGGGCTGAGCATCCTCCCCAAGTAGGAAAAGGAACAAAAGGACCATTCACTCCCTCTGTCCTGCATCCACTAACAATTATTTAGTAAGTTCTTAATGTGTACCAAGAAGAGATACTGTCTCTTCCTTCATGGGGCTTAGAATCTAGCAGAAGGGAAAAATCCATGAGGGGCTCACTCAAATTTCTAATAAATACTATGAAGGGTAAGTAAAATGAACAAGCATTACAGCGGGTACATAGAGCTTATGGTATCAAAAGACATGTAGAACAAGAATTTATATCCTGACTCAGGTTCTTCCACTAAGGGGGCAGGACTTGGGCACAAGGGTTTCCACTGGCGGATCCTAGAGCTAAAGGCCATCAAAATGGGGCTGCCTTTTGATGGAACCATCCTCAGATTTTGCCCTCTCCTCCTGCCTCTGGTTCACCTCTGCCGTTGCCCTGAAGCCTTCTCCATTCTGGTGGTGGTGGGTTTCTAACTCAATCATTTCAAGCTTACATTGACATATATACACTATCATGTGTAAAACAGATAGCTAGTGGGAAGCTGCTCTATAACACAGGGAACCCAGCCTGGCACTCTGAGATGACATAGAGGGGTGGATGGGGGGAGGTGAGGAAGGTTTAATAGGGAGGGGATATAGGGATATGAATATGTGTATATATATATTAGCTGTTGTTCAGTCGTGTCAGACTCTTTACGACCCCATGGACTACAGCATGCCAGGCTTCCCTGTCCTTCACTATCTCCCAGAATTTGCTCAAACTCATGTCCATTGAGTCAACGATACCATCTAACCATCTCATCCTCTGTCGCATATATATATAATTATGACTGATTCGAGTTGCTATATGGCAGAAACCAATACAACATTGTAAAGCAATTTTCCTCTAATTAAAAATAATTTTTTAAAAAAAGAACAGCAACTGTTATGATTTGGGGAATTTCATTGGATTGGCCAAATAAGAAAAACTATTTTATCTCTTGGGCATGAGACTTGCTCTCAGCCTTTAGGCTCTGGTCATCTGAAGATTCATCACTGGTTCCCATTCTAGTGGGTTTCCCTGGTGGCTCAGTGGTAAAGAATCTGCTTGCCAATGCAGGATACGCAAGTTTGGGTTGGGAAGATCCCCTGGAGAAGGAAATGGCAACCCGCTCAGTATTTTTGGCTGGGAAATCCCATGGACAGAGGAGCCCAGTGGGCTACAGTCCATGGGGTTGCAAAAGAGTCAGACACAACTTAGAGACAAAAAAACAAATCCCCTTCTAGCTCTTTCAAACCTCTTGGTTTCAAGGTCCCAGACTCTGCTGCTGGCTTCCTCTGTAAGGTCTACCCTAGTGAGGATATGAGGTTATTGATACCAAGATCTATTTCCAATCATATCTGTATCCTAGCATAACTTGGAAGAGACTGTAAGGAGATACAGACCTATCCCAGTCTGACTCAGAAGGGAGACCTTTCCCAAACATTTTATAAGTTCCAATACTAAAGTATCTCTTCCAAGGTTAACTCATCTTAGCCTATCCTATTACAGGACAACACACCGTGTATTAATGAAGACAGACAGTGGTGTCTATACACTCCTTATCTCTCAACATTCCTCAGTCCTAATGGCATCCCAAATGTGCCATTTGTTAAGCTGAGCACTGGACTGATCCAAAGTTATCTTAAGTGCACCCATCAGTAAGTCTGCAATCCAATGCTACAGACAAGAAATACGTGAAAAAGAGCAAAGCTATTCTAATGCAACTCCTTGGTAGGGAGGGAAGCAAGGAAAAGAGAGTTACATTAATATATGGTCATTCAAGGCTGCTCTGCTGTGAAGAGATAATTTAAGATTCCTGGCAGAGGATGAGAAAGAGGCAGATTCAAATAGCTCCTGCCAAGTGGCCCCATGGATTCCTGTATTTCATTTGGCCTTTTGGCTATTAGGCCTTTGGAACACCCAACAAACCTTATCTTAACTCAAGAATACTTTTCAATATAAATAAATGCATAAACAAATTATAAAAACAATCTTTCCTTGATAAGCTGGGATTACCTTTGCAACTCCCCTAGTAATAACACCAATTATACTATGCTATAGTTTAGCATAGTACCTAACATACTCTAGGCACTCAACAAACATGTTTTACTTTATCTTTTATGAGACACTGACAAGACATAGTGTCTTTTGAAAGATATAGTGTCTTCTTTTACAATAAACATTCTAAAGTGCTACACTTGATATTTTTGTCCAGTCCTGAAAATAACAGATCTATGCTTCTAGTTTTCTTTCTCTATCAGTTTTGGTTTGGTCTCTAGAAATGATGCCACTCTTCTCCCATGGTGCAAAATGCACAAGTGTTTGGAGACTTCTTTCCTTGTTCTCCTTTTGTCAGAACTCATTGTACTCCAGGTACTGAGGATGCCAATATGAGGATGGCCACAATGATAAATGGAAGTCACCATGGTGATGCTAGTACCCTTCTTAGTAATCACGTCAACTGTGCTAGCATCTGAGGAGCTGCCTGCTTACTTACTTGTAGAGCTGAGAGTTTTAACATCAAGTAGTAGCTCTCTAGAACAAAGAAGAGAGGGCCAGGTTAAGAATTTTCAAACAAGACAAAGAGAAGAAAACACTAGAAGAGATGGTGTCCAGAAACAATAAATGCTGGAGAGGGTGTGAAGAAAAGGGAACCCTCTTACAAACTGTCGGTGGGGATGTAAATTGGTACAGCCACTAAGGGGAACAGTATGCAAACTCCTTAATAAATTAAAAAAGAGTTATCATATGATCCAGCAATCCCACTACTGGACATATATCTGGAGCAATCTATAATCCAAAAAGATATATGCGCCCCTCTCACCAATGTTCATTGCAGCATTATTTACAATAGTCAAGACGTGGTAGTAACCTAAATATCCATCCACAGAGGAGTGAATAAAGAAGATGTGGAACATTTACACAAGATTGCTCAACCATAAAAAGCGAGAAATGCTGCCATTGCAGCAACATGGATGGACCTAGAAAATATCATACTAAGTGAAGTCAGACAGAGAAAGACAAACAGCATATGCTATCACTGAAATGTGGAACTGTATTAAAAGTGATACAAATGACTTACAAAACAGAAACAGACTTGTAAATATTGAAAACACACTTACAGTTACCACAGGGGAAACATGGAATGGGGGGACAAATCAGGAGCCTGGGATAAACATATACAATTGCTATATGTAAGACAGGTAACCAACAAAGACCTAGGCACCTCTACTCAATATTCTGTAATAACCTATAAGAGAAAAAAATCTAAAAAGTAATGACGATATGCATATGCATAACTGGATCTCTTTGCTGTATCTGAAAGTAATACAACATTGTAAATCAACTATACTCCAATAAAATTAAAAATTTAAAAAAGAGTTGGTGAACTATAAGTATAGACTTGAAGTTTTCATAACTTTCAAGATATTATCACTTCTAAAAAAAAAAGGAAGGAAAGGAAAGGAACAAAATGGGAAAATGAAATGGAAATGGAAAAGAAAAAGCAGCAAACAAAAATATGACCTTAAACCTAGGTTCTCAAAGGATGAACTGGCAGAACGCAGAGGGTTTTCAGGACACTGAAACTACTCTGTATGATTCTATAATGTTATTGTGGTTCAGTCAGTCAGTTGTGTCTGACTCTGTGACGCCATGGACTGCAGCAGGCCAGGCTTCCCAGTCCTTCAGTGTCTCCCGAAGGTTGCTCAAACTCATGTCCATTGAGTCAATGATGACATTCAACCATCTTACCCTCTGTCGTCCCCTTCTCTTTCTGTCCTCAATCTTTCCCAGCATCAGAGTCTTTTCCAAAGAGCTGGCTCTTCACATTAGGTGGCCAAAGTGTAGACATATATCTATATAATTCTATATATTTGTCCAAACTCATAGAATGTGCAACACCAAGAGACTATTAATGTTAGTTATGGATTTAGGGTGATTATGATAAGTTCATCAATTGCAACAAACGTACCACTCTAATGGGGGAATGCCGATATGCAGGTGTTAGGGAAGGGGTATATGGAAATCTTTGTACCTCTGATCATTTTTTTCTGTAGACCAACCAGTGCTCTAAAAAATAGCCTATTAAAAACAATGATGACAACAACTTCAGTTCTCAATGTCCTTCAGGGGTCAAGATCAAGAAACTGACTGGCATAAACCACATGTCAGCTCTTCAAAAGGAAGATACAAACAGACTTGCTATTAATGTCAGGAAAATGGCAATTTTGTGACTTAGCCATTTAAGCCATTTATGGTATAAATAGCATCTCTCTCGCTTTAGGGGGTTTACATTCTCTCAGGGGAGCAGCACACCCTAAGATCACCCAGCTAACATGAGGAGAGAAAGTGGACCCAAACAGTTTCAGAGCTGTGTCCTTAACAAAACACACTGCTTCTAGGGAACATACCGTTTCCATGACACTGACTGGGGTGGGGGTGGGGGCATTTCACATGTGAAATATAAGGTATAGAAGAGGAACAACAGATGAAGGAAGAAGACACCCTACCTGGGGCTCTTAAGGACACTTTCCTCAGAAGAGGAGTTTGAGCTGTGAGCCCTGAAATGTGAACAGGAGTTCACTGGGGCGGGGGTGGGGGTGGGGGTGGGGGGGGTTAGGGGACAGAGGCTGTGGAAGAGATGTTTCAGGCAGAGTGTATGTACCGAGGCATTCAGATCAAGCGTGATCCTGCCATCAGATGGAAGACAGAACACTTGACCTCCTTGGGGCTCCTCTAGTCTTTTGATTTCACTGCTGCTAAGAGGAAGGGATTACTGAGCATGTACAGAGTCTAGATCAGACATGATGATGCTCCCCTGCACTTCATTTTCTTTATCCCTTAAGCCAAATAACAGTAGCATTTATCTCATAAATTAATTCACATAATGCATGTAGCAGAGCACCCGGTACACAGCATATAAACAATGAACAGGAGTCATTTATGTTCTCATTGTTTTCATTACCACTACCACCACCGTCATCTCATAGCTACCACTTATCAAGAAAATACTAACAAAAGAAATACTCCAATGAAAACTTGCTTCAAGACAACACTAAGAATGCTACAGAGAAATAAGCTGGGTTTTCAGCTCTGTGTTGATGAGCATTAACTGAACTAAATGAAATAATAACCTAAGCAACCCAGCTCACTCTTGATCAATTCAATATACAATTGGGTTAAAAACCAAATTTTTGTTTCATATCTGGCAAACCAGTATTGGACCCAAACTGTGCAAAGTTGGGGCAAAACCAGTCAGAACACTCCATGCATTTCTGACTCCATGTGATTCGCTCATTCCCAGACACGATTTTGCCACCACTGAGCATGGAGTCCCAGAGACAGAGAGGCAAGTACTAGATCTTCTCCCTCAACAGCTCAGAGAGAAGAAGGGAACACAGTCACATACAGGGAAATGCAAAAAGCAAGGTAAGCAGGGTTTTACTGAGAGGACATGAAAGCTCTAGAAGAGCACAGAAGCCTTGAGAAATTAACTCCATGGATATATTCTAGAAACCCTGATAAAATACCAGAGAAAAATGAAAAAATGTGCCTGAGATACACGTCCCAGGGAACCTAGGGTGAGGAGTACTAAGTTGCCTATTCTCTGGTTCAAACAAGCCGCAGTCCCCTGAATACGTCCTGCTTCCACTCGCTTCTGCGCGTGGCATGGAGTTCCTTGGTCTGAGACACCCTTACCCTGCGGACCCGTGGTAAATCTTAATCACCTTCCAGTATCAATCTTTGGGGAGTGTGCCCAAGGGTGTGTTACTCACCCCTCCATGGTGCTTCCCCTGGTCCCCATCCTAGCATGTACTGCACTGTGATTGTCTGCTAAACTGTCTGTTTCCCAGTCGACTGCAAACTACATGCACAGTCTGCTTTTTGGACTTTCTGTTAAGGCTGACACACAGAACACATTAAGTACATGTCTGTTGACTCAATATGATCACCCATGTCTTCTTTGGCCTGCACACATACCCATTTTATCCTGTACCGGAAGTCTGCTTGGAGTGTTGAACCGGAGTTCTACCACTGCAACTCAGCCCACATGTTGAGGTTTTAAGTGCATTCAAACTAAAAACAAACAAAACAACCAACCCGTGAAAGGGGGCCCAGAGACCTCTGCTCAAGTTGCAAGTCCATATCTTTGGTAAACTAAATAAGGAAAGGAAACTGCCTGCTTGCTATTCTTTTTAATAACTAGCACAAAGGAGCTCATGGGGTTTCTTAATAGAGAAACCATACAAAAAGGTAAAAGGGCACTTACAGTGTACCATGTTCTTTTTTTAATCTCTTTTAAAATGATCATGTGTTTTTCTAATTGAGAAAGGCTTATTTATAAACCAGATCTGAAGAAAAAACATCCACAGCCTAAATTTGCTCTGTTTCCCATGTGCATCATTTCTATTTCTTTTGAACCTTGCAAAGCAGTTTATGACAAACAAATCATGTCTTGTACATTAAGCAACTGGAGAATCTGAGATGGGAATGGTTGATGGCAGGCTTAGAAAGAAACCATCATATATCACACACGGTCTCAGTATTTCAGTTACTCACCAACCTGGCTGCATCCACTGATTTTAATGGTGTGAGACATATTTCCAGGTACATCTGAAATCAATGATCACTTACTAATCATACCTAGCCTGAAGTTTTTTTTTAGGCAAAACACCAATAAATTAAGAGTGTAGCATTCAATAGTTTGGAAATGGAGAACGGAAAGGAATGTCAGATGGAAGGGAGAATTACACCAGGGGAAGGGAAGGATATGGAATGATGGAATAACCATCTTTGGAAAGGGAAATATTTTCAGTTGAAAGCAGCTGGTTTCCATTTCTATGAAAGCAATGAGCATAAATTTCAGTAAGGGAGGATTCAGATTAACTGAGAGATCTCTGCCTAACTTATAAGACTAGAAGACATGATGAGTTGGTATGAGATGACATTCTCCTTTAAAGGGATCTCTGCAAAAGGACAGCCATATCAGTTTCAGGTGGCTGAGGAACTGTCTGAAGAGAAGGGGATGGATCACATAGATGATTTCTAGTTTTTATCCTTATTACTGTTGTTATTCTGGTCCCAAGATTCTGTGATTCATTTCATTTACTGTAAAGCCAACCTCTTGGATCTCAACAAAAGAACAATCCTGAAGAGTAACGTTTCTGAGAATTTTGAATTCATGAAGACAGTTGTGCTGAATTTATGGGCTTATTTAAATAAAAGCACACAGGCTTCCTTTTAAATTGCAATTTAATAAAATATATTGAGTGGCTATGAAGTGCAAATTCTGTGGGAGGTGTCAGGAGCATGGAGATAAAACATGAGTCTCGGTCCTCAGTCCAATGAAAGAGAGAAAATGAGCCCATGAATTACTGTGATGTAAGTGAGACTAATAAGTAGCATTACAGAAATCCAAACCGTGGGGCAATCAAAAAAAAAAAAAAAAAGTAGAAAGGAAACGTGCAGTTGGGCTGTCAAGTGCTGGAAAGAATTTGAGGAAGAAGTGGACTATGAAGTTGGTATTAAAAAGTCATAAGATGGTAAATGCTATAAACATTATAAACACAGACACAGAAGTATGAATATTTGAATCAGGCCAGGGAACAGGGAATGGCCTCATTTAAACTGAACAAAGCTTGCTGTTGGGAAGTAATAAGAAAGAAAACTTGAAAGTAGGCATGGGTCATAGAAGTGACCCAGTATATAAATCTCTAAAGGTGAGGCTAGAGATATTTATTATCCTTAGGTCAAAATAAAGTCATTTCCTAATTATTTTCCCCTCAACTGGAAGAAGTCAGATCAAATTTATTATGATTTTTTTTAACAGAATTCCTGATGTTGAAAGTTACAATTCAGACAATTAACAAATAGCTGCTAAACACACACAAAATCATTGGTTTCTCAGCCACTTAATGCATCCAAAAGGAGCCAATATGGATTGGATTGCCTAGTGGAGGACCAGCTGATGGAATGGCTGTGGCACTTTCAATAAGGGTTTAAAAATATTACCACAGGAGATAACTGACTCTGAAAAATCTTTCCAACTAGAAGCAGAGAAACACCACTGTCAACTATTTGTGGGAAAAAAACAAAAAACAAACTATGATATGCCTAAACCTTAGAGCTGGCCACTTCTGCAGGATTTGCAAAGCATTCTGGGTTTCCAGTGAATAAAGAAAGAAAAGAATAAGTTCCCAACTTACCTCTCAAGAAAACAAAACAATGTTTCAAGATGCTGTGTAATGTTATGGAAAGGGCAGAGGTTTTGGAAATAGGTAGGTCTGGATTGAAATTTTAGTTCTGCCACTTGCTGTGTGATTAGGTGTGGGCAACTCTCTGAACAGCTCTGTCTTGTCACTTCTAATGTGGGGTAATGACATTGAATGTGAAACCTTATTGTGAAGAAGAGATATACTGTAAAGGACCTCCTGGCAGGCAGGCCCTCATTAACCACACCTAGTATTACCAGTAATCCTCATTCTTCACCTTCACTTGGCACATTTAAACACTCACATACATCACACACACACACACACACACACACAAGCACGCACACGCACACGCACGCAGGCACCACATAGGTCTCCTGAAATTCGTCTGTCAAACCTTATGGAAAATCTCAATAAATTAAATAAGCTCTTCTGAAACCCTGATATCTCTCCTTGATTGGTGCAGAGACCACATGGGGAGGGTCAGCACACAATTCCCCTGTCAGTCCATAAACTGGCTTAGATTCCCTCCAGTCAGTCTGTTCCCCTGAGCTTAATAATCCTCTAGCTTGACAAACGGTCTGAAACATTCATGTTTTCAGTGGCATTTACGTAAAAACTTCAAACGAGAACATTTCCAGTGAAATGTCTGCGCTCATCCCGGTCCAGCAGCACAATCAGTGACAGGCATGTGTGGACACGGACGTAACCTCCAGAGCGAGCCACATGCTGGAACATCAGTGACACAGTGCTAACTTGTACCAAGCATTTCCCTAACACCTCCTCCAAGGCAGTCACCAGACCCACTGCTTAGAAAGTAGGATGAAGGTGAAATACGTTCAAATATGCTCTAAGTCACTACACGTAATGGGTATATGAAATTTCTATTCTGTTGACTGTTGTGTACCTTTGAAATTTTCCACAATGAAAAGTGAAATCAAGTAAAAGAGGATTTAGAGACATAGAGTCTAAGGCTGACCTTAGGGAATGTTAATTTGAACAATTGTGTGCCATTCACTGAAGGAAATAAGATCAACATCCTGCACCCAGAATGGGACTGCAGAGCCAAGTGGTTAACATAAAATTACACACCTACTTACAGTCTCTTTAAGTGGGAAAGGTGCAGGGAACCATGAAATCTTATAATATGAGAGGCCCAGTTTGCTCTGGGGGGTCAGGGCAGGACTGCTAGGGAAGTGGCAGCGTGAACAGGCACTGTGCACGGAGGCCTGAGGGGGAGGGCAGTGTCCCAACCAGGAGGACAGCCTGGCTGGTGGAAGGAGAAGATGGTGGGCCACCTTTGGCACATCTGATTTTTGCCTCCTAATAGTGCTGGTAAAAAGAAACAGAATTTAAGTAACTGACTCAAAGTTGCACAGCCAAAACTACTCACTAATATTAGCAACTGTGATTTCTCTTTCAGATCCTCTTCAGCAAATATCAGTTGCCTGACATTTTATACACCCTATGGATGTGTAAACAGTGAGATGTGTATACGCCAGGTAGCTGCGTTGTTGGGATTAGAAACCAACGGAGTCCTAGGTCTCAAATAGTGTCATTAACTACAAAAGCATGAGTTGGTGTGCTTTCCTTAGGCAGGAATAGGTTCAGAAGCCCTGGAGATGAGCTCATGAGCCAGGTCTGGGTCTTATTGTGACTGAGAACAGGCCAGTTCAGGGTGGTGTAGACTTGGGTGTGTAGCTAGTGCCTGGCCTGCAGAGAAAGCTCCACTGTGGGCTGGGTGGGGGGATGATCATTCTGATGGTAAGGGAGTGGGTTATTTCTGCCTCATGCTTTCCCCTGCGGACTGCATCTCTGTATAGAACTGTCTTCTACCACCAATCTAGACGAACATCACTCAACCTGTGGTCATCCAGACATCATCACATGTAATGCAAATTAAACACAGGGCTCCTCAGCAACAACAGAGCTCTGACCCTATGCTGCTGCTCAACATCCCAGGGAAGAAGAGAAGCTTCTGGGGAGCTGGAATTACAAGGACTTGGCGAGAGAGTGAGCATGGAGGCGGGGGAGGACAAAGCCTTCAGGACGGCACCCTGGGCCCTGGATCCTTCTTCAAAGACGAAATCCATGTCTGGAGTTGCCTCTTCAGCTCTAATTAACCAGGGGTCAGGGAAACGAGGGTCTGGGAACCCTGGGCTAGTTGGGACAGGACTTGTAAACACTCACCTCCTGTCTGGTTTCCCTTAACCTTTCTCCAAGAACAGTTGGCCCTAGGCAATGGGAAACAAAGATCACCCCCAAAGGGCTAATTTTAGTTCTCGTTGTAACATTCAGAGACGAGGCTCTTCCCTTTCCTGTGCTGGGACAAGACAAACACAAAGCTCCTTATCCTCTCCGGTTAACCCGATACAGGCAGACTTCTGCGAAGGGCAAGCTCCAGCCTGGGCCATGGAATCTTATCAGTGAGCTTTCTCAAAGAAGAGGGTGGTCATAGCAGATTCATGTGCTCTTCATTCACCCACTCACTCTACACTCATCCATCTACATACTCAGTCCCTTGACAAATGTTTCCTCAGCATGTGCCATCTAACAGGCCTAGGAGCTGACCCTGGGTGCACAGAGATGAGTGAGATGAACTGGCTGCCCTTCCTGGAGGCCTGGGGAGAACAGCCAAAATCAGACAGTAAGTCACAAAAATGACTATGTAACAACAGTGGTGATCAGTGCAACGAAGGGTACTTGAGAGGCCTCTGGTCTGGTCCAGGGGCTTGGGGACAGACTCCTGAGGAAGGAGTATTGAAGCTGAAACTTGAAGGATAATGGAAGCTTCAGGAAGAGAACATGCAAAGTGCTGGACCTGCCAGAATGTGGCCTGACTGGGCAGTGGTGATGTCACTGCGACTACAGCAGGAGGGGAGGGTGTGCAGAGAACTGGGGGCTGTGAGGCTAGAGGCGATGCGGGGGCAGCATGAAGGTCTATGGCACATGCCAAGTGCCAAGTGCTGGGGAGCTAATGTGACAACCAGAAGGGAGGCAATGACAGGTTTCAAGCAAGGCGCCTGAAAATCCCGACTCCCAGGATCATCTCTGTGCACCCAGGGTCAACTCCTAGGCCTGTTAGATGGCACATGCTAAGGAAACATTGTCAAGGGACTGAGTATGTAGATGGATGAGTGTAGAGTGAGTAGATGAATGAAGAGCGGATGAATCTGCTATGACCACCCTCTTCTTTGAGAAAGCTCACTGATAAGATTCCATGGCCCAGGCTGGAGCTTGCCCTTCACAGAAGTCTGCCTGTATCGGGTTAACCAGAGAGAATAAGGAGCTTTGTGCTTGTCTTGTGCTTTGATTATCCATATGACATCAGTTGGGTTTCCATTCCTCTGATTCTGCCCTGTGAAGACAGCCTCCTCCCACATCCTGCCGTGTTCGATCAACAAACAGGTCTTCATCATGTGTCTTCTTTGTGCCAGCCATGTGTCATCAATGGCATGTGACAGGAAACAGGACAGGTCCTGACATTCTGGGAGCTTACATCCCAGCAAGGAGCATCAGCCAGGAAAACACATGTGCCAGAGAGGAAATGAGCAGGTTGATGAGGAAGAGAGTAACCTGGGAGGCTGCCTTTGGACGGGGCAGGATAGGTGGGTCTCTGCACAGAGGACCCGGGATCTGAGGCCCAAGGAATGATCCTGGTCCCCCAGAAGAAGACTTTGGCAGAGGGGAGGGTGACCGTAAAGCCGGGGGCCTATGCAGATGAGTAAGTGGAGCTGAGCACGGAGCCTGAGGAGCAGAGCTGGCAGAGAAGCGGCATCCCCATGGCACAGGGCCTCCTCGGAGTGGGCGTGATGCTGCATGAGCAGCTGGGAGACTGTGAGTGGCCTGATCTCAGTGACTCCGTGAGATCACCTAGGCTCCAGTGTGGGGGAGAAACAGCAGGAGGGCTTGGAAGGAGTGAGACCCAGACGGTGTGCTGTGCTATACTGCCAAAGCACATCACGCTGCGTCCCCAGCCAGCGACTGGCTTCACATTCGTGGACAGCTTACTCCACCTCTCTGCATCTTAACTGTCCTCCTCTAGAGGGGCAATAATACCCCCTACCTCACACGGGACTGTTGTGAGGATTAAATCCAAGTTGTCATTTGTAAAAACAGTGTTTGGCTGAGGGCTCAATCCAACTCGGCTACTCTCATGCCTTCACTGTCCATTTCCTGTCCATCTTTGCCACTGGACTCTGAGCACCTCATCGCTATCTGCCCAGCACCTGTCACTCTGTAAATTAAAAAGGAGTCACAAATGGTTTCAGGAAGACTTAAACGGGCCCACAGACACATTTGCTTTGGCTGATGCAGAGACTTCGAAATTCATGACCATGAATGTCTTCAGGCTGCAGGTGCTCTCCCCAATTTCCTGGGCCCCTCCCCACCTGTCTCATCTTATACCTACCTCTCCCTAATAAACACTCTGTGAACTCCTAAGAATGTGACTGTTTGGAATGTCTTTCACAAAGGTAAGTGACATATAAACCATAGAGTAACTCTCTACCCTTGTCTCCAACCCCCAAGGGGGCAATGGGCCACAGGCTCTGACCTTCCAACATTTCTTCATTCAGTCATTCATCCTGTATTTACTGAGTACTTTCTTGGTCCCGGGAAATGGGAGAAAAAGACAGAGTCTACCTCAACTGAACTTCAAACCAGTCCCCATGAATAAGGCTGCTGCAGTCTTCTTGGATGTAAAAGGTGCACTAATAGTATATCACACTGGAGAGTCTAAGCCTTTTGCACAGATTATCTTATTTTGTTCTTATAATAACTCTGCAGGGGTAAGTTACTCTCATTTGCAAACAAATGAAGGACCAAGGAAGCTAAGTATCCTGCCCCAAATGACACAGCCAACATATGACAGACAGTGAGTTCCTGCCCCTTCTCATCAATCAAGGCAATGCAAGCATGAAAGTGTTAACTCCATTTGTAGAAAAGACATATAAAGTTTTCTCCTTGCAACATGCTACAGGCCTGAGAAAAATAAAGGTGACAGTGATACCCAGACACTGACCACCACGTGGAGACAGAGCGTAGATTGGCTCATTCGGCAGGAAAAGTCATGACAAGGGGGCTGGCAGAGAATAAGGAGAGCCTTGGATTCCAACAGAGTTCTCCACGGGCTCCACGTGTCACCAGTGACACATCTGGAAACAGAAAAGAGAAGTCGGGAAACAGAACACGGCCCCTGTTTTGCCAGGAGTTACAAAAGCATATTTTTGGGTAAGACGATGAAATTTTGCCAGGTGGTGCCAGGCCAGAGAGCAGATCTGCACAGCCCAGCAAGCTCTGCCTCCAGAGGGACCCTCTCTAGTATTTCCCAAGAAGGCCTGGCATACACAGGGAGATCACCATGGCTGCCTCTGCAGACACACTCTGAGTGGAGCAAGACTCCTCTCTGCACGCCAGACACAGAAGGCTGGAAATTACATCAGCGTCTTTGAGAGACTCAGCCGCCTTACCAGTCCTGAGATGTCCTTTCTGGATGTGAGTGCTACTCAAGGCTCCTGAGCTAAGCTGTCACTCGATCTACATCAGTGGTTCTTAACCAGGGGCATATTGCCTCCCAGGGGCCGGCCGGTTGTCTGGGGACACTTTTGGTCTCCCTGAAAGGGGGTTAGAGAGATGTACTACTGGGATTTAGTTTGTGGATGCCAAGGATGGTGCTAAACACTCGACAACACACAACTGCACAGCCACACAACAAAGAATGAAGATTTTGGAGTACACAATGAAGCAGGGCACAGGGTAATAGAGTTTTGCTAAGGGAACACATTGGTCATAGCAAACACACTCTTTCAACAACACAAGAGAAGACTCTACACATGGATATCACCAGATGGTCAATACCGAAATCAAATTGATTCTATTCTTTGTAGCCAAAGATGGAGAAGCTCTACACAGTCAACAAAAACAAGACCACGAGCTGACTGTGGCTCAGATCATGAATTCTTTATTGCCAAATTCAGACTTAAATTGAAGAAAGTGGGGAAAACCACTAGACCATTCAGGTATGACCTAAATCAAATCCCTTATGATTATACAGTGCAAGTGAGAAATAGATTTAAGGGACTAGATCTGACAGACAGAGTGCCCGAAAAACTATGGACAGAGGTTCATGACATTATAAAGTAGGCAGGGATCAAGACCATCCCCAAGAAAAAGAAGTGCAAAAAGGCAAAATGGTGGCCTGAGAAGGCCTTACAAATAGCTGTGAAAAGAAGAGAAGCGAAAGGCAAAGGAGAAAAGGAAAGATATTCCCATCTGAATGCAGAGTTCCAAACAATAGCAAGCAGAGATAAGAAAGCCTTCCTTAGTGATAAACGCAAAGAAATAGAGGAAAACAACAGAATGGGAAAGACAAGAGATCTCTTCAAGAAAATTAGAGATACAAGTGAAGTCGCTCAGTCGTGTCCGACTCTTTGCGACCCCGTGGACTGTCGCCTACCAAGCTGCTCCATCTGTGGGGTTCTCCAGGCAAGAATATTGGAGTGGGTCACCATTTCCTTCAATAAAGGACAGAAATTGTAGGGACCTAACAGAGGCAGAAGATATTAAAAACAGGTGGCAAGAAGACACAGAAAAACCATACAAAAAAGATCTTCACAACCCAGATAATCACGATGGTGTGATTACTCACCTAGAGCCAGACATCCTGGAATGTGATGTCAAGTGGGCCTTAGGAAGCATCACTATAAACAAAGCTAGTGGAGGTGATGGAATTCCAGTTGAGCTATTTCAAACCCCAAAAGATGATGCTGTGAAAGGGCTACACTCAATATGCCAGCAGATTTGGAAAACTCAGCAGTGGCCACAGGGCAGGAAAAGGTCAATTTTCATTCCAATCTCAAAGAAAGGTAATGCCAAAGAATGCTCAAACTACCGCACAATTGCACTCATCTCACATGCTAGTAAAGTAATGCTCAAAATTCTCCAAGCCAGGCATTAACAGTACGTGAACCATGAACTTCAAGATGTTCAAGCTGGTTTTATAAAAGGCAGAGGAATCAGAGATCAAATTGCCATCATCCGCTGGATCACTGGAAAAGCAAGAGAATTCCAGAAAAACATCTACTTCCGCTTTATTGACTAGGCCAAAGCCTTTGAGTGTGTGGATCACAACAAACTGTGAAAATCTCTTAAAGAGATGGGAATACCAGACCACCTGACCTGCTGCCTGAGAAATCTGTATGCAGGTCAGGAAGCAACAGTTAGAAGTGGACATGGAACAGTAGACTGGTTCCAAATCTGGAAAGGAGTACATCAAGGCTGTATATTGTCACCCTGCTTATTTAACTTATATGCAGAGGACATCATGAGAAATTCTGGGCTGGATGAAGCACAAGCTGAATTCAAGATTGCTGGGAGAAATATCAACAACTTCAGATATGCAAAAGACACCATCCTTATGGCAGAAAGTGAAGAACTAAAGAGCCTCTTGATGAAAGTGAAAGAAGAGTGAAAGGAGAGTGAAAAAGTTGGCTTAAAACTCAACATTCAGAAAATTAAGATCAGGGCATCGGGTCCCATCACTTCATGACAAATAGATGGGGAAACAATGGAAACAGTGATGGACTTTATTTTCTTGGGCTCCAAAAGCACTGCAGATGGTGATTGCAGCCGTGAAATTAAAAGACACTTATTCTTTGGAAGAAAAGTTATGACCAACCTAGACAGCATATTAAAAAGCAGAGACATTACTTTGCCAACAAAGGTCCGCCTAGTCAAAGCTATGGTTTCTCCAGTAGCCATGTATGGTTGTGAGAGTTGGACTATAAAGAAAGCTGAGCTCTGAAGAATTGATGATTTTGAACTGTGGGGTTGGAGAAAACTCTTGAGAGTCCCTTGGACTGCAAGGAGATTAAACCAGTCCATCCTAAAGGAAATCAGTCCTGAATATTCATTGGAAGGACTAATGTTGAAGCTGAAACTCCAATCTTTTGCCCACCTGATGCAAAGAATTGACTCATTGGAAAAGACCCTGATGCTGGGAAAGATTGAATACAACAGAAGGGAATGACAGAGGATGAGATGGTTGGATGGCATCACCGACTCAATGGACATGAGTTTGAGTAAACTCTGGGAGTTGGGTGATGGACAGGGAGGTCTGGAGTGCTGCAGTCTACGGGGTTGCAAAGAGTCGACATGACTGAGGAACTGAGCTGAACTGACAACAAAGAATTCTCTGACTAGCTTGTGGCTCCAGTTATCACAGGGCAGATGAAGCCCAGTAATTATTTTCGCCCCAATTATGGTTAATTCTCTGCAAGTTTCTCTGGGCTCTCCAGGTGGATCAGTGGTAAAGAATATACCTGCCATGCAGGAGACACAGGTCAGGAAGATTCCCCTGGAGAAGGAAATGGTAACCCACCTCACTATTCTTGCCTGGAGAATCCCCATGGACAGAGGAGCCTGGCAGGCTACAGTCCATAGGGTCACAAAGAGTAGGACACTGCTGAAATGACAGCCTACATGCATACTCTGCAAGTTAATTCTTGGCTTTTCCAAAACAGGACCCCCAAATTAAGCTCTTCACATGCCAGACTACAGATATTGGACCCAGCAGCAGCTTCTCGCTGCGGTTACTCCTTATTCCTACTTCTTAAGAATTAAGGAGAGGGCAGGAAGTGGGGTTTTAACTTAGGCACCATTTAGCCAAGTGGAGAGAAAAATCTCCCTTCCGCTCTGAAACAAGATCACGCGGCTATAAAATTTATTGGACGCAACTCAGGCAAGGGTGTTGGGTGAAAAGAATCAAAGAAAGAATCATGGGCTGAGCTCAGAAGGGCGTAACGAAATCTGCACCTGTTGTCACTCACTTATTACCCCAGATCTCCCAGGCAGCTTCAATTTAAACCAGACAGGCCTACTGCCCACCCTAGCTGATTCTGGCATTTTTTTACCTATCAGCACAAAGTCAAAACCATGTGCAAGCACACGTGTATGTGCACGGGTGTGTGTGTGTGTCTGCTACTAACACACTGGGAGGGGGGACCTGGAAAAGAGAGAGACTTCTTGTTGTGGGGTACAGGCAGGGTCAGGACAGCAAATTTATTAGCAAATGCTGCTGCTGCTACTGCTGCCAAGTCACTTCAGTCGTGTCTCACTCTTGTGCGACCCCAGAGACGGCAGCCCACCAGGCTCCCCCGACCCTGGGATTCTCCAGGCAAGAACACTCCCACTCCACTGGAGTGGGTCGCCATTTCCTTCTCCAATGCATAAAAGTGAAAAGTGAAAGTGAAGTCGCTCAGTCGTGTCCAACTCTTCGCGACCCCATGGACTGCAGCCTACCAGGCTCCTCCGTCCATGGGATTTTCCAGGCAAGAGTACTGGAGTGGGGTGCCATTGCCTTCTCCGAATTAGCAAAATGACTTCAGCCCAAAAAAGCCAAATCCCAGATTGCCTGATATTTGCAATTTGAGGCTTGTGTTTTCAAGTCTATTTTGATCAAATCCCCAGAATTAATCTTTTTCATAAAAAGAAAGCAATAGCACCAAATGAATGCAGCTGATTGGAAAGACTGAAAGTTGCCCAACAACAACAAAAAAAGGAGAGACTGCTGAAACATAAAGGTATTATTCCATTTACCCTCTCAAAGGCCCTATTTTCACATGCATTTTAAATATCTACATATATACTTAAGTGTCTGTATGTATTATTCTTTAACCTTTAAGTTTCTAAGATAGTTTTTAAAAGGCCAAAGTTATTGAAATTAGCAGGTCCAGCAGGAGATTCACTTTTCTAAAGGTCTCTTTACTCTCTTGCATTCAATGTAGTCACACATCTGATGGTCTCATGTGTTCAGTTTTCATGAAGGTGAAGAAAGTTTCCTGCTGCATGAGGTCAGTCACTTGGTGATCGGCCACTCATCTGCATGCTAGCCTAACGCTCCTCACCCAGAGGAGTCCCCTGGCCCCAGCCAGGGTTTGGTGGCCAGGAAGAGCAGCTGGGAAACTTCCCTGCTCACACTGGTAAGTAAGGGCAGGATTTTTCCAAGTTCTAGAGAACAGAAGAGACCTAAGTCAGGGGGATATTCACCCCACCTTTCATATTCAAAAGCACCTCTAATGTTGCCAAGGGGTCCACTCAGGATACATCAGCGCCAACAAGTACCATCAGAAACTCCAGAGGCAGACAGGCCTTGGCTTGAGTACCAGCCACCAAAGGCAAGCTACCTTACTCTACGAGCCTTATCTTCCCTGAGAAAGAGGAGTAACAGTTTTGAAAGTTTAAATGAAATAACCCAGTTTTTAAAAATAAATCTGTACATGTCTTTAGTATCCTGTATGTATCCACAGTATTCCGAAAGAATGCTGTAAGCTTAAAAGAGACAGGCAGATAACAGTTAATAAATCTCTTAGGCAACTTTCTGATCTCTGTGTCCTTAGCAACCAATTCCATACCCACAGACATTTAATGTTAATCTCCAGCTGAAGAGGGGTGCAAGGTGGGGATGGAGCACTTAGGTTCTGAAGATAGATCTGAGTTTGAATTCAAGGTCCATCGCTTATTAGCTGAATGCTTTCGGGCAAGTCATTTAAAAGATTCTCTCTTCATAAGGAGGAGGGGTAAATGATGGAATCTCAACCTCTCAGTACAACTCAGATTGTGTGTGTGTTCCTCACCTTTATCAATAAAGGTTATTCTCAGGCAGTGATTAAGATGGGAAACTGTTACATGATCCCTGAAGGACACATCAGTTCAATTTAGTTTGGTCGCTCAGTCACGTCCAACTCTTTGCGACCCCAAAAACTGCAGCACACCAGGCTTCCCTGTCCACCAACTCCTGGAGCTAAAACAGGGGCACATATTACCATCAAGTCAGGTAATATACAGCATGTGAACTACTACCTACGTCCATACACTTGGAGAACATCAAGGGTGGCTGTTTCTTGGGACTTCCCTGGCAGTCAGTTAAGACCGCACTTCTACTGCAGGAGACGCGGGTTTGATCCCTACTTGGGGAACTAAGATCTGGCATACTGCAGGGTGCAGCCAAAAACAAACAAAAAAAAAGAGTGGATATTTCTTTCTGGCTTAGCTGAGATTGACTTATCTGTCATCCCTGCTCTGATCCAAACAGCAATTTCCAGTTGATAAGAATAGATGGAGAGCTAAGCTATATGATGTCCCCAATCCAGTCCCACCTTAATGAGACAGCAAGAGGCTATGGAGGTTACGTGACCTGCCAAGGGTCCCACCTCTAACAGATGACAATCGTGGCCCCAGAGAGGAAACTACCCATCTCCCCATCCCTGCTCCACCCTCTCGAGCCACCCACACCGCCTCAGGCAGGTGGGAGAAGCCACTCCTCAGGGCTGCCCAGAGGGGAGGCTGTAGTTCATGAACAACTAACTGCTAAGCTAACCCCAGCAACCCCTTCTGTGGCAGGTGAAGGAGGAAGGGGAAAAATAAAGTATTTTTTTCAAATGCTTTGATTGAAGGCGTACACATTTACACATATACCCGGCCAAGTCTGCTTCTCACTGGCATGAGCAGACGGAATGCCTGCAAGCCACAGAACCTGACGTGAAATTTCAGCTGAGGCAGAGTGAGTCACTTCAGCTGTGGAGGGAACGCAAGGTGACCGGCCCTCACCTCCACCATCCCCATCTCTGTCTCCCTGGCCGTGAGTAAAGCAGCAGCTATGCAGTCCATGCCACCGGATCGGCGGCGGCCTGAGGCCATCTGTTTCTGTCTGGCAGGCAGGATCCCAGCATGAGCTGGTTCCAACGGGATTTTTGTGGGGAGGGAGGCAGAGGAGGCCCCAGCTGCTGTCACCAGACAAGGAGGCGCCTTCTCCTCACCTCCATCCTGGGCGCCCTCCACGGACCTGAGTTCCCAGCTGTCCTGTGGCTAGAGACTTCTTGCCTGACTCAGAATATAAATGTGCCATCCCTCCAAAGAGAGCGTTAAAAACAATTGGGTGTGTGTTTATTCATAACTGTGATAAGGAGTGGAGGCTGGGGTAGAAAAATCAGATTTAACTCTTTTGCAGGTGGTACCATCTGTTGCAAGACTTTTACTTCCCTCAGTCCACAACATGCCTAGCATCCTCAAAAGGGTTTGAAACAAAATAATAATCGTGATGATAATAACCAAGCCTGTATCAGCATTGCCTGACCTGCCTTAGAGAACTGGAGGCAATTGCACTCCTTTCTTCATCATTAATCTCACCAAAAGCAACTTGGATTGCCACAGTCATTCCTGTCCACTCATTCAACACGTACGGATTTAAACTGTCTATTTCCAGATACAGTTCTAGGCACTGGGGAGCAAGTAGACAGACCCCTGCCTTCATGGAGCTTAGATGACATTTGGGGGACTCTGGCAATTAAATATCATTTAGACAACTAAACAATACAAAATAATAAACAATGCATTTCCAGAGAGTAGTAAGTGCAATGGGGACTTAAACATGGACTGTAGAAGCAGCCCACTTGAGATGGTCTCCCTGAGGGAATAACTTCTAAGGTGAGAACTATGAATAGGCCACCACATTTTGGTGTTAAACCATACTGTGTTGGTTATTTTTAGTCCTAAATTACTGTTGTTTTGTTTTGTTTTGTTTTTGTATAATACTGCTATCTCAGACATCAAGTAGTAACTGACTTTTTAAAAATTGATTTCAGTTGATTTTAATTGACTTTAGATGATTTACAATGTTGTGTTAGTTTCTGGTATACAGTATAGTAATTCTGTTATACATATATATAAAATACTTTTTCATATTCTTTTCTATTAAGGTTTATCACAGGATATTGAATATAGTTCTCTGTACTGTACAGTAGGACCTTTTTTTGTTTATCTATTTTATATATAGTAGAGTCTGTCTGCTAACCTCAAGCTCCTAATTTACCTCTCCCCTACCCCCTTTCCCCTTCGGCAACCACAAATGTGTGTTCTACATCTGTGAGTCTGCTGCTGCTTTGTAAAGAAGCCCGTCTGTTCTGTTTTTCAGATTCCACATATAAGTGATATTGTATATTTGTCTCTGTCTGACTTCACTTAGTATGATCATCTCTAGGTCCATCCATATTGCTACAAATGACATTATGTCATTCTTTTTTATAGCTGAGTAATCTTCCATCGTGTATATGCACCACATCTTTATCCATTCATCTGTCAGTGAACAACTAAGTCATTTCCATGTCAACTTTCTCCTCCTTGACTCTACCATCCAATTACTCCCTCCTTCTATCCCTGATACCCTAATGACAAGTACTCCTGGCCCCTCTTTGCCTCTCAGCTCTGGTAACCTCTCTGCCAGGACTCATCTTC